>NC_045764.1:105864577-106515827 GCF_008692025.1 Phocoena sinus | reverse complement strand
TTCCCTATTCAAAACTGAAATAATAAAAAAGTATGGGTGGGGAGAGTAATGTTAAAAGTATTTGTTTTAGAAGCAATAGAATGCAAAATGTCATGAACAACAATAAGAATATGAGTTCTTTGGGTTGCACTTGACAACCCAAAGTGTAACATGTTATGACAATTTTTGGAAAGATGTTGAGAAGTCAGAAAGTTCAATTTTTAAATTGACTTAGGAGAAATTCTGTTCTCTTAGGAGAGAATTATGTGACCACTTTTAAGAACTATATGAGATAAGAAAAAGATACCCATTTAGTTCTTTCATACTGAGAAAATTTAACATAGAGAATTGATTAAGCAAGTGATAAAAAGGTTGAATAACCAAACTGAGTACCATGAAGCAACAGCACGAAGACATCAACTATCCCTAGAGCAACAGGGACAATAAGAGGAAGTAGCATAACTAGAGCAAGAAGGATTGTCTAATGGGCATTAGAATCCACTGCTTTGTTGGCAGGAGCTGGAACCATGGAACAGTGGCTTTCTATCAGAATCTGGAACCAATATGGACACATAATCACTGCTAGAAATGTTACTGTAGGTAAGGCAAGAGAGGGAGAAATACCCTGATTTATCCCCTTCTCGCACCCACCAATGCCTACAACTTGCTGAATGTAACCAGAAGTCTATAAACAGGATGATCTGTGATACAAAGCAAAGCAAGGCAATTGGAAA
This sequence comes from Phocoena sinus, assembly GCF_008692025.1. Classification (NCBI taxonomy): domain Eukaryota; kingdom Metazoa; phylum Chordata; class Mammalia; order Artiodactyla; family Phocoenidae; genus Phocoena; species Phocoena sinus. The sequence goes on along the minus strand of NC_045764.1, from coordinate 106,515,114 downwards.
AATAGACTAGTGACCAAATAGGCAAATGACCAGCACAGGAATTATGAGAAATAAAAATGTTAAGAATCCCTGTCCAACCCTTTATCTGTTCCAAAGCATTCATAGGCAGAAAGGGTTCTGAAAAATGTCTGTGCTTAGGATGAAACAAAATCCTTTATTTATAGTCTGATCACATTTTCTAGTGTTCACTGATCTGGTCACCATCCTTTTTATAGTATTGCTTCAGTTGTAAAGTTCATTTGGTGATCTTAATTATTATTTTATTTGACTGGCTATAGAAGCAAAATATTCCTCAAGTTCATTCTTGAGTGGTTATCTTCAAGAATGAACAAAAAGAATGATACTGAGATTCCATGGCAGAAACCTAGACAACTTGTTTCATTCTCCTTTAAGTATTTCTCAAGTGCTCTGTCTATAGACTTTTATGTTTCTCTTAGTGTGGTGGATTAAGGAATATTTAGTTAATCAAAGCTGTTCTCTTACAGTAGTATCAAGTTGTAAAATCCAGTCCGTATCCATTCTGCTTAGATCACCACCTCCATCTTGCATAAATATTTCTAGAATTCCAACCATCTATCTCTGAAATCATGTTGAAAAGATTTATCACCTTCTTTTCTGGGAGGTAATATCAAATCTTACTCATAAAAATACTACTGACTTTCAATCTCTTTACTGTTCTAAATGTTCTCCCAATTCTTTATGTCTAATCCATTAAGAGTCTATTTTGATTTTTTTTTTATGCTTTAAGTCATGGTCGTAAGCCAGTTTTTAGCACTAATAATGTGGTTATTTTCATTCCAGCCAAATCCAAGTAATTCTTCAAGTAAAATTTCAAGGCACAGTATATCAAAGCTTTTACTCCAGTTAAAAAAATTCAGGAGGAGACCAACCATGTGCCTTTCCCCACTATTTCTTTAATTCTGTCTGAAGTTTTGTTGTTTGTCCTTATACTAGAATGGTTTCTATAGAATTTAGTGTTTGTTATTTTGGGGGGTGGGGTATGGGTATAAACCCTGTATCAGTCAGGGTTCTCCAAACAGAACCAATAGGATGTATGCATGCATGTATATAAATATGTGTGGGTGTGTATGTGATTAAGGAATTGGCTCATGTGATTGTGAGTCTGGTAAGTTTGAAATTTGCAGGGCAGGCCTATGACCTAGAAATTCTGGTAAGAGTTGATGTTTCAGTCTTGAGTTTGAAGGCAGAATTTGAGTTTGTCTCCAGAATTCCTTCCTTTCTGCAGGACCTCAGTCTTTTAAGTCCTTTGACTGGATGAGGCCTACCCGCATTATGGAGGGTAACCTACTTTATTCAAAGTCTACTGATTTAAGTATTAATCATGTCTAAATAATGACTTCACAGCAACATCTAGACTGGTCTTTGACCAAACAACTGGGCACCACAGCCTAGCCAAGTTGACACATAACATTCCCAGTTTGCTTTGTCACAACTGCCTTCTTTGCCATTTCAAATAACCAGAAACCTATTTAATTTGAATAGTATTGTACTGTTATCTATCATACAAAAAAAAAGTAATATGAAATATGTGGGGAAATGTGCATTCTGAATATGACTATAATTTCTAAAAGATTATTTTAGAATATTAAATATCATTATTAACTTTTTTTTAAGCAAATGCATCAAAGTGAAAAATGACTAGCATTATTTCCCCAAAACAAAATCTGACAAAACTCCTGTAGGAGATGTAAATTAACTTTGATTTATTGATATTATAAAATGCCCTCAAATGCTAACTTAAATTTGTAAAAAAAATATTTCTTTTAACATTGACATTTAATCTGTAATCTTCTTTGCATTATCTTAATCTTCCATACATCTCACAAAAGTAGATTGTAGTGGCTGTATATGATGTATCAATTTTAAATATGTACCTAAATCAATTTTTATATTTTAGTAAGCTTAAAACCCAATGCTTGTCTAATTACTATTATTTTAAACTTTGTTAACCATTACTTCAGTAAATGCTTCCCTAGTCCTTTATGCAGGGTCTAGTTTAGAAAATATTTTTCTTTTTTATATAAATACTGCTTTTATCACTTTTTTACAAATCTACTTATAAAAAAGCAAAGTCATGATGAAATTAATGCTCCTAAGGAGACTAATTTCTTAATCACTTTATAGTTTTTATTAACTAAATGTCATTTCTATATATTAATAATTGTTTTTAACCTTAGAATTTCTCCAGTTGATATTAGAAATAAAATAGCTCTCTTTTAATTTTGTTAAATGTTGTTTTAATTTTTCTTCCTTATACCATTCTCATTCTTTTTTTCAAAAGTTCAGCTGCCACGCAGAGTTTAAAAATTTAGAGGTTCTTAATTGTTTTCGGCTCTTAATAGTAGGGTGGATGGTCTACAAATTTGAACTCCGTTGGAAAATATGTTTGTCTTTCCTTTTTTATTAAAGAACTTAAGCAATATTTAGAAATCAAATCACACACTACTTTTTAAATAACAGTAAGTTTCAAAGTTAGAATTAAACAGTCATGGATTTCCTTTCACAAAACCATATGCTAAGCTTGTGTATAAGAAAAATATGGATTATTAATAGTTCCTTTTCTGAAGATAACGCTTTTCCCTTTATAATTTAAAGATTTTTCATAAACATAGCCTCATTAATCTTCTCAATGTCACCTAAGGTAATTGTGTATTCATGACTCCCATTTTACAGATTATAAACTAACCTGAGGATATTTGAGTGTCATGGGATTTATTTTGTTTCTCATGCCACAGCTATGATCCACAAAGATTTCAATTTTATTACAGGCATAGACTTTATTTACTCTTCTATTGTATTCCCCAAAGTCCAAAAAGAATTCAGTCTTGTGTGACCAAAGGAAAAAAGAAAGCCAGGCTTTGAGACATGGCTTTCCCACTTGGGCAAATTATTTAACCTCTCCAATTTTATATCTGTGAAACACCTGCTCTCTCCACAACACAGTGTTGTTTGGGAGGCTCAAATGTAAGAAGTATGTAAATTGTAGATATTTTGTAAATTGCAGCTCCTATATAAATGTTAGTTGTTATGTTTATATCCCTACTTGACACTTTCTTTGAAGCAAAGATTGAATCTTTTCAATGTTGGCATCCTTCAAGCCATAGTACAGGTATATCAGATATGTTCAATAATCATTCACTGAACACATTAATGAATGGATGCTACTGTGTCAGGCCCTGTTCTAGATCCTGCTGTTGATAGTTGCGTTTTTAAATGCTGTTATCAGGTGGGCCCGAAATCAATCACTAAGTGCCTGAAGAAAGTAAGGTGCAAGCTGTGGCTAACTGGGGAAAAACCATCTAGGCAAGGGGTAAAGCACTTTGCAACAGCAAAGACCTTGATATGGAGTGTGCCAAGAATGTTCAAGATACAGAGGAGGAACCATTTGGGCTGCTGCAGTGAGATAGGGAGAGGGTCGTAAGACATGAGATCTGAGGTAGTAGGGATAGGGGTAGATCAGGAAAGTCATTGAGGGTCCTTATAAGTACTGGTGTTTACTCTGAACAATTTGGCAAACATTGGAGTGTTTTGTACAGGGAGAGACATGTGACTGTAGATCCTGTGATGAGACTATACTGTAGAGGAACAAGAGCAGAAGCAACAAGACCAGCTGAGGGGTCAATGCAAGAGTCCAAGCAAAATATGATGGTGGACTCAACTAAGATGTACTAGTAAAGCAGGTAGTGATAAGAAGGCAAATTCTAGATACATTTAAAATGTAGGGTTGATAAATGTATGTGAGTGGAATTATAGTGAAAGTATATACAAATTTCAGAAAAATTAACATCTTTATAAAATTGAGTTGTCCAATGTATGAACATAGAATGTCTCTTCCATTATTTAAATCTTTAAAAATTTCCCTTAATTAGCTTTGAGGCCTCCAGTGTCAAACTCTGGAACTTATTTTCCTGTATTTTTCCCTAGACGTTTAATGACTTTGGTTACTATTATAAATTCATCCTTAATTTATGATTCTTAATCTACCTTATATAGTCTTTATGTATATAATCTTTACAGCAGGATGATTTCTTTCTTCTGGCTGAATATTATTCTACTATATATATATATTATATATATATATACATATACATGTATAATATATGTAATATATATTACATCTTCTTGATCCATTCCTCCATTGGTGGACATTTAGGTTGTTTCCATATCTTGGCTATTGTGAATAATGCTGCAATGAACATGGGACTGCAGATATCTCTTCGAGGTCCTGTTTTAATTTCCTCTGGATATATACCAGAAGTGGGATTTCTTGATAATATTGTAACTATATTTTACCTTTTGAGGAACCTCCATGCTGTTTTCCATAGTGGCTGCACCAATTTACATTCCCACCAAGAGTGCAAAAGAGTTCCCTATAATCCACATCTTTGCCAGCACTTATCTCCTCTCTTTTTGATGACAGCCATTCTAACAAGTGTGAGATGATATCTCATTGTGGTTTTGATTTGAGTTTGGCTGATGATTAGTGATGTTGAGCACCCTTCCATGTACCTGTTGGCCATCTGTATGTCTTTGGGAAAATGTCTGTTCAGTTCTTTTGCCCATTACAAATTTTTTTTTGCTATTGAGTTATATGAGTTTTTCATATATTTTGGATATTAATCCTTTGCCAGATATATGACTAGCAAATATTTACTCCCATTCTGTAGGATGTCCTTTCATACTGTTGATGGTTTCCTTTGCAGAAACTTTTTTTTCTTTTTTTGTGGGGGGCGGGTGGGGTGAGGCCGTGCTGCATGGCATGTGGGATATTAGTTTCCCAATCAGGGATGGAACCCACACTCCCTGCACTGGAGGCACAGGGTCTTAACTGCTGGACCACCAGAAAAGTCCTCTGAAGAAGCTTTTTATTTGATGTAGTGCCACTTGCTTATTTTTGCTTTTGTTGCCATTGTTTTTGTTTTCAAATACAAAAAAATTATTACCAAGACTGATGCCAAGAAGTTTATACCTATGTTTTCTTCTAGGATTTTTAAGTTTTCCGGTTTTAAGTTCAAGTTTTTAATCTAAATTGAGTTGATATTTGTGCCTGGTATAAGATGGGGGTCCTGTTTCATTCTCTTGCATGTGGCTGTCCAGTTTCCTCAACACCATTTAGTGAAGAGACTGTTCTTTCCCCATTGTATATTCTTGTTTCCTTTGTCTTAAATTAACTCACTATATATGCATGGGTTTATTTCACTGATCTATGTGTCTGTCTCTATTCCAATACTATACTGTTTGGTTATTATAGTTTTGTAATATAGTTTGAAATCAGGAAGTGTGATGCTTCCAGCTTTGTTCTTCTTTCTCAAGATGGCTTTGGTTATTCAAGGTCTTTTGTGGTTCCATACAAGCTTTAGCATTATTTTTTTTTCTTTTCTATTTCTGTGAAAAAATTGTCATAGAAATTTTGATAGAGGTAGCACTGAATCAGTAGTTTCAGATTCAGTAGATTTTAATATTACTAATACATTCAATCCATGAACATAAGATATCTTTCCATTTATTTGTGCCTTCTTTAATTTATTTCATTGATTATAGTCTTTAGTGAACAGATCTTAACCTTCGTGGTTACATTTATTCCTAGGTATTTTATTCTTTTTGATGTAATGTAAATGGGTCCATTTTCTTAATTTGTCTTTCTGATAGATCATTGTTGGTGTATTGAAACAGAACTTATTTTTGTCTATTGACAAAATTTGCATCCTGCAACTTATTGAATTTATTTAACAGTTTTAACAGGTTTTTTTTTTTTCTGGAACTTTTGGGATTTTCTACACATAATATCATGTCACATGCAAATAGAGAGAATTATACTTCTTATGTGACTTGGGTGCATTTTATTTCCTTTTTTTGCCTAATTGCTCTGGCTAGGTCGCCTACTACTATGCTGAATATAAATGGTAAGAGTGGGCATTCTTTTCGTGCTCCAGATCTTAGAGAAAAAGCTTTCAGCTTTTCACCTTTGAGTATGATGGTAGCTGTGGGCTTGTTATACATGGCTTTTATTAAGTTGAGATATGTTCTCTCTATACCCAATCTGTTGAGAGGTTTTCTCAAAACTGGATGTTGAATTTTGTCAAATGCCTTTTCTGCATCTATTGAGATGATCGTAAGATTTTTATCCTTCATTTTGTTAACGTGTTGTATTACACTGCTTGATTTGCAGATACAGAACCATTCTTGCATCCCTGGAATAAATTCCTCTCCAACATGGTGTATAATCCTTTTAAAGTACTGTTGAATTTTGATTTCCTAATATTTTCTTGAGGATATTTGCATCTATCGCTATTAGCAATACTGGACTTTTCTGGTTTTGGTATCAGGGTAATTCTGGCCTCATAAAATGAGTTTGGAAGTGTTCCTTCCCCTTCTTTGGAAGAGTTTGAAAAGGATTTGTATTAGTTCTTTAAATGTTTGGCAGAATTTGCCTGTGAAGCCATATGGTCCTAGAGTTTTCTTTGTTGAAACATTTTGATTACTGATTCAATCTCCTTACTAGGAACTGTTCTGTTCAGATTTTCTATTTCTTCATGACTCAGTCTTGATAGGTTGTATGTTTCTAGGATTTTTTCTATTTCTTCTAGGTTGTCCATTTTGTTGGCATATAAGCGTTCATAGTAGTCTCTTACAATCATGTGTATATCTGTGGTATCAGCTGTAATGTCTCCTCTTACATTTCTAATTTTATTTATTGAAGTACTTTTGTTTTCCCTTGGTAAGTCTCTAGATAAATGCTTGTCTATTTTGCTTATCTTTTCGAAAAACCTACACAGTTTCATCAATTATCTTTTAGTCTATTATTATTTTCTAATATTTTTTAGTTTCTATTTCATTTATTTCTGCTCTGATCATTGTGATTGAATTTCCACAATTGGCCAACAGGTATGTGAAAAGATGCTCAACATCACTAATCATCAGGGAAATGCAAACCCAAACTACAATGAAATACCACTGTACACCTATTGAAATGGCTATATATATCATCAAAAAGACAAGACATTCTTGTTGGCAAGAATATGGAGAAAAGGGAACCTTGTATACTGTTGGTAGAAATGTAAACTTGGAGCTTCCTCAAAAAATTGAAAATAGAAACACCATATGATCTAGCAATTCCACTTCTGAGTATATACCCAAAGGAAATGAAAACATAATATTGAAGAGATATATGCACACTAATGTTTACTGCAGCATTATTCACAATAGCCAAGATATGGAAAACAATCTGTCTGCAGATGAATATGTATATATGCGGTGGAATATTATTCATGAGAAAGAAGGACAACCTGCTAGTTGCAACAACATGGACTGACCTTGAGGACATTATGCTGAGTGAGATAAGTCAGAGAAAGACAAATACTGTATGACAGCACTGATATATGGATGCTAAAAGAAGTCAAACTTGTAAAAAACATAGTAAAATGGTGGTTACCAGGGTCTGTGAGGGGTGGGGAGATAGAAGAGATGTTGTTGAAGGGTACAGACTTGCAGTGCATAGTAAATAAGTCCTATATATATAATGCACAGTATAGTGAATAGAGGCGATAATATCATATTATAATCATCAAACTTGCTGAGATAGCAGATCTTAATTATCACAACCACTAAAAAGAAATGATAATTATGTGCTGTGATAGAGGTGCTAATTATCACTACACTAGCATTCATATTATAAATATATAAATGTATTAAATCACTATGCTGTACACCTTAATTTTACACAATATTATATGTTAAATATGTCAATTAATGTTTTAAAGTGAATTGAATATTAGCAAACTGAATCCCAGAAAATTAACAAGAATTTAAGCCACAAAAACAGTCCAGTGTGTTTCAAGTATGTAAAACTGATTGCTGGTCATTTACATTAATAAAGTAGAGAACAAGAATACAATCGATGTAACAGACAGAAAATGATAAAAGTGATAAAATTAAAAATGGTCCATGATTAAAACTCAGCAAACTAGGAATAGTGAGGAACTTTTTCTTCATCTGGTAAGTGGTATCTACAAATACCCCACAGCAAATGTTTTAGTTAATAGTGAAATGTTAAAAAGTTCTGCTTGGGCTTCCCTGGTGGCGCAGTGGTTGAGCGTCTGCCTGCCGATGCAGGGTATACGGGTTCGTGCCCCGGTTCGGGAAGATCCCACATGCCGCGGAGCGGCTGGGCCCGTGAGCCATGGACGCTGAGCCTGCGCGTCCGGAGCCTGTGCTCCGCAACGGGAGAGGCCACAGCAGTGAGAGGTCCACGTAGTGAGGAAAAAAAAAAAGCTCTGCTTATGAGATCAATAATGAGCCAACAATGTCTGCTGTTATCCCTTTCATTGAACATTGTCCTGAATGTTCTAGTCACTGCAGAAGTACAAGAATAAAAGATACAAGTTTTCTAATGTAAGACTTAAAACTGTCATTATATCAGAAAACATCATGTATACTTTACAAATCAAAAGGATCTACATTCAAATTATTAGAATTAATAAGTGGATTTAGCAAAATTTTTGAACATGGAGGGGCCATAAAATCTGAAAACACACATAAATACATGTAATTTTGCTATTACATTGTGAGGCACAATACATTCAGTGACATTATATGATACATTCGATGTGTTGTCCCTCCTTAGTAATACATAATTCCATAATGTGTAAAACTGCAATGAAAGCTTTAATGCAGTATTTCCATCAGTCCCTATACGTAAATATGTGATGTGCTGCTTTTTATGACTTCTTTATAATTTTTACTAAAGAAATCTCTGCTTTGAGCATATCCTACTGTATGTCCAGTGCTTTGTTTCAGTGGTTGCACCTAAGAGACACTCAAACTACCTACTGATTGAATGAATAAATAACTATTATCATTTTCCAATCTCTAAAATCTCGTAAATCTATGCTACTATTTAAATCACCTTTAATTATATGTTGGATGATACTTCTTTTCTGAGAGATAAAACTATTAAATATCTCTTATCTTTTAACAATATTTGTCTATCCAATTTCTTTTTCCAATTGAGTAATCGAGCAACATGTATTTTTCACATCCCCTTTTTGGTGATGTGTAAAATAACTGCCCAGAACAGAGAGAGGCAATACAGTATTGCTTAACAAGATGCACAGATTTATTGTAAGACAGACTGGCTTCCAATTCCAACCACTAGTTACAACGCAATAATTCTATGACCTAAGGCAAGTTATACTTTACCGTTCTAAGTCTCAGTTTACACAGTTAAAAGTAATACCTAAAGGTCACTGTAAAATTTTAAATGTGATTATATGTGCCAGCTGCTTTGCATAATGCTTAGCACAAGTTAAGTATTTATTATTATTATTACAAATCAATGACTGCACAATCCTTGTACATACTTCCCGCTGGAAACTCTAGCATTTCTTTTTTTTTTTTTTTTTTTTTTTTTTTGCGGTACGTGGGCCTCTCACTGTTGTGGCCTCTCCCACTGCGGAGCACAGGCTCTGGACGCGCAGGCTCAGCGGCCATGGCTCACGGGCCCAGCCGCTCCGCAGCATGTGGGATCTTCCCGGACCGGGGCACGAACCTGCGTCCCCTGCATCGGCAGATGGACTCTCAACCACTGCGCCACCAGGGAAGCCCTCTAGCATTTCTAAATAAGAACTTAGGCAGAGAAATCTAGATGTAAGAGAAGTTCTAGAAAGTGTGTTTGAAACTATAGTTGTATGGTAAGTGTACTCTTTTTATTTAGAGTACATTTTTTTATTTGACATGTCTTGGGTATAGTGGGTAACAGAGAATATGGGGAGTGTTGATACTCCTCCATTGACACTGTGCAATTATCTTCCTGGGTGTGATGAATTTCCTACTCAAATAAGAATTTAAAGCAGAGGAAAATATATGTATTGCCTTTAAAAACCAAAGTCATTAATTCTGAAGAGGAACAAGTTAAAAGGCAGCTACTAAGTTCTATGCAGTTCTATAAAGAATATTGAAAGCATTTGTTAATTGCTGTGGTTTCATTGCCGAATAATACTTGGAATATGTTGGCCTTCATTAGACAATGTGTTGGCCTTTATTGGCATCCATTTATAGCACAGGTGTTGAAAAAGAAAGTAAAATTGGTGGAAGATTACACGCTGCAATGCAGGTAACTCAAAAAAAAAAAAAACCTTTAACTTTTAATATGAAACGTAAAATCAGGTTTGCGTAAGATTTGAAGTAATCTCAAAATTACATTATTTTAAAAACTATTAGTTGTTCAAAGGCAACATCCAAGATTGGCAGAGAACAGAAGTAACAAATGTAGTTGAAATCATCTTAAGGCAGGAGGGAATACGTGGTCATTGTCTCCCAAGATTTATTGACTTTGTCTTTGCCTAACAAAATCACAAAGTGAGAATATAATTGGAACCTCAAAGAAATATAAGTAAACATTTATGAAACAAATGTTTGTGTTATTTCTGGGACTGAGTAAGCCCTGGAGATAGGTCAGTATAAAACCTGAGAGCCCTGCCCTTCTGAAGTTTACATTCAGTTATGAAAACATGAAGTGTCAAAAATTTCTAATCTAGTGTTTATAAAATTGGATGGGACAGCCTTTATTGAGTACTTTAGCTCTCTTCAGATACCAACTAATTGCAATAAAAAAATGGAATGAAAGAAATTATTTTACATGAACTCTCTTGGCACCAGGATTTTTAACTAGTAATATGGGTCTTTAGAACCTTTCGATTACGAGGTACAAAAGAATTTGGAGGTTAACAGTATTATCATATTGAAAAGAATATAATTCTCAAAGACTACCGATGCTAATATAATGATGGAAATTTTAAGATCAGTCTATCGGATTGTTTAGAAAGTTTGGGCTGCTAACATTTTACAGTCAAAATTTGGGCATGAAAGTCTGAAAAGACAGTGGTACTTTTTGTTTTTTTGTTTGCTTGTTAAAAACAGAGCTACAAATTGAGGTTAATAGTATCTATCCTCCAAATCCTAACTGCAACTTGGTCTTAAGGAGTCCTAGAATCTGAATTCTGCCTAGGAGTTTCTGAAACACCAAGTGACGGTAGTGCTCTCTGTCTCACAATATTTAACTGCAAAAATCAACCGTGGGACTCAGGAAAGCAGTTGATTGTGTGACTCGATCAACAAGCGTTCATAAGAACCTATTATAATGTGCTTAACATTATGCTAATTGCTGTGAATATACAAGAGACATTTAAGACATCATCTTAACTCTCAAAGAGTTTCAGAGTTTATTTGGAGATTCATATGAAAGAAACACCTTAAGAGAACAACATAACACCTTGCATAATTAAGGGCTTACTGGCAAAATTTCAGGGGAGGAGAAAGTTAACAGATACTTTGCAAATTAGAAAAGAACTCTAGGAGGAGATGAACTAGAGACAGGCCCTTTGGACTGGGTGGGATTTGTGTAGACAAAAAGAAAATGGTGAGAAAGTTGTAGATAAGAATAACATGAGTGAAGACACACGGTGAGAAGGAACATAACTGTGCAGTTGCTGAGTGTACAGACATTCCTGAGGTTTGAGCTGAGGATCCTCGCCCACGTCATCTCAGAATTTCTGGAACATAATCCTAGTCAGCACATAGCTGTCTTAAAGACTGAGATTTTTGTAGTATTTTTCATTTAAGGATACAAATGTGAATAAATAAGATGTTTTGTCTAAACACATTCTTCAATATTGATTGAGCCTTTAAGTGGGCTCTATTTTGTCAAGAGTCTAATAATACAAGCATGGAAATGAATATATAGGAAGCAGGAGTGTATATGGGTTGAGAAATAGTTTTAGGACAGAGGTCAATCTCAGCTTCTATAGGCTCCAAAGTGTATTCTCTTTTCAGGTAGAGTCTGAGATTTTGTGTAAGTGGTGGTGGACAATTTTTTCTCTATTTCTCAGGATAGAAAGAAAAAAGAGAAAAGGACTAAAATTGAAGGCAAAGATTTTTAGAAAAAGTATCCTGCCTATCAGAATTTTAACACAGAGGAAAGATTACTAAGATAAATCATGAACTCTTGAATTTTTAAGGAAATGTTATTAAGCCCTGTTTCCAAAGCATTGACTACAAACAAGGGGTGATTGCAGTGGCTACTTGAAGTGAATTCCCTATGAACTCAACCCTTTCCATATGAAATCTATAAGGGTGTTAAAAATGGTTTCCCTGTCCAGTTTGTACAACAGAGCTTTCTTGAATGCTAAAATCAGCTGAAATACCGTGCACAGTGTTATAATAAATTGAAACAGATTAAATTCGGTAGAAGAGGGATTACCATACCAATTATTTGTAGTATTAATAAAGACAAGAATAAAATGCCACTCATGAAGGTCCTCTAAATTATTCAGTTTATCACTTTACAGAGTTGCCAGACACTGGACAAGAATATTTTTTTTTTTCTCCTGTACGGGCCTCTCACGGTTGTGGCCTATCCCATTGCGGAGCACAGGCTCCAGACGCACAGGCTCATCGGCCATATTTTTGCTTTGCTTATTGCTAACTAAAATTAAGAAAGCTCTGGGGGGAAATCCACCTGGAAATTTCACCTGTGGTCATATGTTTAAAAGGGCCATTACTAGGAGCCAGATAGGCACATATCTGACAAACTCAGTCTTAGAATGCATTGCTCTGCTATCAGAGTTTTCTCTTGCCTTGATCTAGGACTGCAATAAAAAAAGAGATGTGTTGAACTCAGTATTTCTGCTGGAGGCTTCCCCTACCACCACCCTGCAAATATAGTCTAATGTTTGAAGTTAGTATCATTCTTTATTTACCACCCAAAATCCATGTTGCTCACCTTCTTTGGCAAGTACTGTAATTTTTCAATAAATATGCTGTATTGATTCAAATATTGAGACACCTTTTTGGCCTTCTAAGCTAATTTTGAACTGATTGGCAGCAAGTATATAGATATTATAAAAAAAATTCCAAACAAGAAATCACTAAAAGAAAATCTGTAATTCCCACTTCACCTTGCTCCGGAGTCACTGAAGAGCTCAGAACACTTAGACCTTTAAGCACATCTGAACCTGCATGCAGACGGCATGTTCTGTCAAACTTTACTGAAACCTGTGGAGCACGGTGGGATCCAAGCCATACCAGAGGCTCCACAGTCCCTTTCCTAATGTCACTTTAGTATAGCACCAGGATGCCATATTGTGAACATCAGACCTGTCACAGAAAGTGGTCCCTGCTCCAGCACACGGCCCTGGTCAGTGAACTAACACTCTGCTCAGTTACACACTAAGTCCTCTATCATCTTGAGCTTCAGTTGCTTTGAATTAGCTCTTCTTAAAGCGATTGCTGATGCCTTGTTAAATAAAACTAACAACAAAAATGGGGATACTCCTTCTGAATTATAGAAATAGAAGTGTGAATAATTGTGTATTCAATTTTCTATTACTCCCAAAGTCTTGCATCTAAATCTAAATTTATCTCATGGCAGATTCCATGTTAAAAGAAAGGTAGTCCTTTCCTGAAGCTATATACAGAGTTACCTTGAGAAGTTAGGAGACATAAATTCATACATGAATGCTGAATTTCATGATTCACACTGTGAAAGCACCGTTAGATTCCAAGTTAAGAGCACAGCATCCGCTCGATACTGGTACTTCATAATTCTTGAACACCTAAACACCATAACCTTATAACATCTTAACATAAGACAAAGGCATTAAAATTATCCAGAGTGATCATCTCAGTAATCTACTGCTTCCCTCCTACAGATTCAAGCCATCTCTAAAACAGGGCTTTGTTCAAATCATTGTGGGATCTCATCACTTCTCATATATATTTAGTTCCTAGAATCACATCATCTGCACTTTAAATGGTATAATTTCAGCTACTTCTCTTCAGCTCCTGTTCTCGTGGAAATGCGTAAGATTTAACGAGCTGCTGATCTCTATTTCATGTTTAAATTTGATATTAGCCTTTCCTCTGTCTTCTCTTCTATTTTTAAATATTGTAAATGTCCAGATTGAGAGCATGGGCCAGGAGATCTTTTTCATATTTGTCCTTTGCCTTTTACAGCATGTCCTTGCTGGCTGTCCTCTTTTCAAATCTTGTTTTTCTCTGAATGGGCTACTGCACTGATGCCTTTTGGCAGCTGCCGAGTGTTAAACCTGCATATAAAATCAATCCATGGGTCCAGAGCCACAAAACAGGGCCTACTTGAAATGATATTTTTTCCCTCAGCTTTCTGGTTACTGTCATATTAGAGTTTTAGTGCAATGGGCAAGTACAATAATTCATTTTACTTTATGAGAAATCTTTATTTTCAAGGGCCACTGCTTGGCTGAATTCTTTTCAGATCATCTTCTTGAATTTATGCAGCACATATAGTAATTCAAGATGCTCCTTTTACTCTAAATATTGTGAAGAAATCAAGCCAGAGTTTTTTGCACCATATTTCACATCAGTGTATAAAAAGTTACTAAGATATTATGACACAATCATTATTTTCCCATACCGGGGCAGTACTAGCAAAAGCCATTTCACACTATCTTCCTCTTGTATATTTTTCTACTTTATTTCAAGGATAAAAGCCCTATTTCATTGCAGTTAAGACTTTGGATTTTGTTTGGATTTTGTCAACCCAGCCTAGATTCACTTCCCAGTTCTCTCTGAATGGGAAGAATGAGAGTCCTCAGGCTAATTACTTATGTGGTATTTAAACCTCATTGTATTCATGTGTAAAATATAATAATAGTTCCTACCTTGGAGGGATAAGATAGGGATTAAAATTTACATAATGTACCTACATAATACCTGACACAAAGGAAACTCTCAAAATATATCATTACATTTATGATGAATTATAATAATTGTCACCTTTGTTGTCTGCTAATATGAGGAAGTTTTGCTGAACAAGTCAACCCATTGCAATCACCTACTCCTCTTAACAATAGAAATTTAAAAATGTGTGGCGTATCCAAAAGTGGTAAAGCAGCTTAAACAGTGTTTGAGAACACAATGAGAATAGACAACTTTTTTAAAAATACAATTCCTCAGAAAGCCTTTTGTTACCTTTATCTTTACTGTTTAACAAGTCACCCCAAAGTTCATGGCATAACACAATAGCCATCTAATTAACCTTACAAAATCAGTAGGTCAGAAATCCGGAAAAGTACAACAGAATGAACTCTTATTGCTTTACAACCTCTGGGGACTCAGCTGGAAAGAGTCAAAAGATGGGAGGCTGTGACAGCTGTCTGGAGGTACAACTTCCAAGATGTCTCCTTCATTCATAAGTGTGCCTCAGTTGGGACTGTTGACTCGAGCACTGAAACATGGACTCTCCATGTGGTTTGGACTCTTTGACAGCATGAGAGCTGAGTTTTGACAGTTTCCTGAAACAGAACCTCTGTAGAGCTACTGTTTCAAGAGAACCAGGTAGAAGTTGTAAAAACTTTTCTGACCTAGCCTCAGAAGTCACATAATGGTTGCTTTAGCTATACTTTCTTGGGTCAAAGTAGTCACAGACCTGTCCAGGTTCAAGGGGAGGAGACACAGACTCCATCTTTCTTTGCAAGAAGAGTTAAAGAATTTTGAGGCTCTGTTTTCAAATGCCATATCTTTTCTCCCAAAACTATCTTCATTTTTATTATTGTTTCCTTCTATGCTTCCTTCTCAATTATTCAGCATTACTTAGTACTCATTGTACATGGCTTTGCGGTTATTCCTGAGTCACTTAAACTTTATAAGAGTTATCAAGAATATTGTAAACTCAAGAGTACAGGAATCATTCCTTGCCTCATTTGTGTCTTCAAATAATTTCCAGCATGGGATCCTTCTTGCACTTTGCTGATTCATTCGATTAGCTTTAATATGTAGCAGTATCTTAGAACAAAAGTGAATATCCATTGGCAGCAATGGTTAACAACTTTAGAAATGAGTACCAGTTTCAGCGATTAGGAAGTGCATGATAGATACCAGTGTAGATTTCAAAGTAGCCTGACTAAACCAAGACTTCCCCTAAAAAGATTAAAAATCGTGAAAGAATCTTTTTAATTTAACAGACCAGGAATCGTAAAGAATTAAAGCAGTCAATTCTTTGATTCTTTCGTTCAGAAATGATCTCTTGAACAACTATTTCCTATAATCCCGGATGCTGTGAATACAGAGATATAAAGAACACAATTCTTGTCCACACAAAGATTACCTTCCAGTTGCAAAGATGAATAACTAAGCCTGTAATAAATACTGAATGTGATAAGTGTGCTGAGGAAAGAATATTCAAAATTCTGTTGGGACAAACCTTAGACATTAAGAGATGAACGAGTCAATTGTAGTAAATTCTGTGATGTGCCGTCCAGGTTTCCCACCAGGACTGAAGGAATTATTCCTTCAGCTACGGGGAGTACCGTTCAGACAGCACTCAGCTCTCAAGCTTTTTCAGGAATTACCTACACTGCCCAGCCACCTTGCCTGAGGCCATGGCCCCTTCCCAGGGCAGCCCATATTCTATGCCTGGCCTAACTGTAAAGAGCCATGACAGCTTTAGCGCTCCCCTTGGTGTTTTGGGAAACTTCTCTCTTTATTCAACTGTACTCCCTTCCCTTTCCTTCCACAGGTGTTGATCCCAAGAGCACTCCCTAATAAACCTCTCTGTGCTTTCCAGGAGACCCAACATGCAACAACCATTAAATAGAAAAGAGGATCGTGTTAATCTAACAAGAGCTATTACAACAGTCAACTTTCAAACCATCCTACACATCACTACCATATTAATCTTCACGTACCACAGAACTGATCTTCTCAAAAAAGAAAATTTGTTTCCCTTACTTAATGAATAAATTTTGAATTACTCAATGTAGCATTTAAAATTATTCATTATCTAATTCTGACTTACATCCTCATATCCCATTCTTCCCATTTATTTAATATTCAGCTAAACATACTGAATTACTACAACTACTGAATCTTTTCCCACCTCTGTGCCTTTGTTCATACAGCTCCTTTGCCTTGACATGACCACATGGCCAAATTCTACCCATGCTTTAAGACTCAACTCAGAGAACCTCTATCCATCAAATTTTACTGATCTTTCCTTTCCCCATTACCAAGCTAAAGGGAATTGCTCTCTTCTCTGAACATATTGCATTCTATGTGCTTTCCTTTTGTGACTATTTTCCAGTTCATATTGTAATTATTTAAAAACATGGCATTTCCTTTACTTGATCCTAAATGATGCATAGTGGATATCACAAAGATATAAAGAAGAAAAGAAAGGTCTAAGGGAGAGAAACTGGAGTGGGGAAGGGTGAAGAGACTGAGGGAGAAAAATAAGGAGGGAGAAGGGGGATGGAGAAAAAGGACCAGAGAATGAACAGCAGAAAAGAAGGGTAGCACTTTATCTTTCAAAGGAGTGGAGTGAAAAAAACTGCAGGATAATCTACTTCTTTTCTTAAGAAGAACATCAGAAACACTTTATGACGGCTCCATTGGAGTTAAATAATAAAGACCATCATCACTTTGTACTTTGGCCAAGGCAGTAATGAAATGGCAAGCTTTGGAAGTGAACGTTGAAATACGTTCCTATTAATTAATATACTTTTGTCCTTGAAGTTGAGGTTGTACTCCTATAAACCATTTTACTTCCTCCGGAGCTATTTCAAGCACTATTACCGAGTTCTGTGTCGCTCATTAAAGAATTTAGAAAGTGGAGCAAAGGACTTAAAGAAAGATTACTTTATGGATGCTCTAGAGAATTAGAACCATAGCCAGCTGAGGATGTCCAGAAGACGCAGACAAAATGCATCTTCCCTGTGAATGCTCCATAACCTGGTCACCCAGGACTTCAATCTTTGTCGTGTTTGAAATTTTCCAGGAGTAGCACTCAGAAAGGCAAAGGAGAATTTAATTTCAAATATTGTCACATTTTTAATTTAGAGAGATTAAGAATCAGTACAATGTCAGCTTGGGTGCCAGTGGATCTTTGAATTCTCTAGTCCTATCTCAAGGCAAAGGAGAGCTCCAGTAGTCCCACACAAGTAAAGAATCCCTGGCCTGAGGCTGCCCTCACTGTGCCTCCATCAGGTTTTTCAAACCCAGAGACAGAAACCATCCATGTCAGCAATTTTGAACTCTGCTCATCAATAACTCTGTTGTTTAAGCACCTCAGGCAGAGCCACTGACAATTAGGCGACGCTGCTCACAAAGTTAAAGAAAAATAATAATACATTCAGCAAGCAGTCACCAAGATCATGATAGTACCATGGACTGATCTTCTCATCTGAACTGTTGTTTTGTCTGCTCTTATTTTCATTTGGTTTCAGCCTCATTTCTCCCAGAGTTGAAGTCTGATTATCCCCAATAATTGATGATGCTGAAAGAAGTCATCTCATCAAAATCCTGAGCAGCTGTGATTTTTACATTTGCTGACTCTCGTGCCTCCCATTATCCAGGCTACTGGTCAAACATTCCAAAATGGCTAGGCCAGTTCCATCAAGTAGCCTCAGCAAATTTCTATTTGGAGGCAGCCTGCTTAGCCATTACCCCTTCACCTTTCCTACCTTCCCCGAGGGAAGTGGAAAAAGTGATGCACGGCCCACACTTGTGGAGCAGTTGATGCTTCTTACTCCAACTCTGCACTCCCGATTACCCAAGGTCTCGTCTTTATGATGTCCAGTGAGGCTCATGTCATGTTTGCTTGTCTAGAGACTGGAGTGGAGTGGACATAATATGGGATTGGTAGCCCAAAAATGTGCGTTTGAGACTTAGCTCTATCGTTAGCTCACCGTATCACCTTTTAAAAAGCTGCAACATTTCTGCCTCTATTTCCTAATCTATAAAATGGGAGGACAGAATGTTAAAGTCATTATTCTTCATCTCTGTTGGGAAAATTAAGTAAGATTATAGACATAAAATGGCTTTTCAAATAATTTTTAAAAACCTGTGCAAACATTTGCATGAGTAATTAAATTAGCACTGTGAATTTACCAGCTGTGTTTCTGAACCAGAAACCTAACCTCAGTAAATTACAGGGGTCAATTATGAAGGAAAAAGTTATACTCTCTTTTGTATTTCAGGATATCATTAGTTTTTGTTTGTTTGTTTTTTTTCCTCTTTTTCCTGTGGGAGACTTGCCAAGCCCAAACAGATGGTGTCTGTTAAAAAAGAAAAGGTAATTTAATAAAACCAACCCCATTTCGTTTACAACCCATTTTCAAAGCACAAAGCATAACCGTTTTACTCTCAGCCAGTGGCATCAGATCACTGCTTCACCAAAAAGGTCAACTCAGAAGGACTTGTAGTTTCACAGCCTCTTCTCAAAAATAGTCTCTGACTGTAGTCAATAAGGCTCTTTTTAATACAGAAAATGTTAAACAATGGAAGATTTCCAATTGTATTCTAATGCTTAAAATGGAGTCGTCGACTTGACATCAAGGATTAAATATATTTCATATAGAAAACCAAAACTTTAAAGAAATTCTGTTACAAAACTTCCCAAACCTCATGTCCTCTCAATACTTTCTAATCAAGCAACAGTGTTCCTTTCACTTCTCTTTGGTATATTCTGCATCATCAAATGGGAACAGGGGCACTCTTTTCTTGTTGAATGTCTGGGGTCCTCAGTCAGTGGTTGCATTGCCCCTCAGCCTAATATTTTGTTCCCAATAGAAATGATGACTTCCAGAATCTAACTAGGAAAACAATGCCCCAAAGAAGCAGTGAGTGCCGGACAAGCTGTGTAGATGAGCATGTGAGGAGGAAATCATTGAAGCCAAGCGATTTAACAGGCACCATGCTGCCTGCAAACAAGCCTTCTAACTTTTCTTCCTCAAAGCAGTGTAACAAACTGCAAGATGTCCTGGATAGAGTCGACCACAATAGAGCACAACACTTAGGATACAGCATTTTTGTTGTTGCTATTGTTGCTTTTAATACAGGGGCTGTTTCTTCTTCAGATCTTTTTAAAACCAGTACATTTTAGAGATGATCTGATTGATTACAACATGTGGAAATTGTAATTGTTACCTTTCCTAAGACTCGTTTCTCAAGAAAAAAGTGACTAAAACAGATTTGTGCAAAGACATTTGACTTGTGGCAGGCATGAGATTAGGTTCTGAAATCTTGTGTGCATGTGTATGTACATGCTTGTTTATGTGTGTGTGTGTGTGTCAATCTGTGTGTATATTTATGCATACACATATCACATGTATATGAATTATATGTTTAATCCACACACATTACACGTGTGTATATTAAGTATACATATTAATATATGTAATTTTAATCACAGGAAGTCTTTCTTAAAACAGTAGTGTTTCACCATTACAGACTCAGTGTTGTCAATGCATAACTAGGATATATAATAGTCATAGCCAGTGTTCCCACGAACAGAGATAGATTTAAGGTAGAGGAGAAAAATAAAAGAAAAGCTATACCCTAAAATATATATTAATTCCAGAACCTCACTTAATGATTTGTAATTTGTATGCTCCTTTGATGTCCTAGGGCCTCAATCTTTGAAGAAAAAAAAAAAAGTAAGTTTGAATAAACCTTTTATAATTTGTTAAAGTGCAGGATGAGTAATGTTAGCATGACTTGAGGAAAACAAAACACTAGAAAGATATGTGGAGCTGTCAATAATTCATCAGGGCCAGCCTATTTTAGCACCTAATAATTTTTTCTGTGCTCCTTCTTTAAAAGAGAACAAATCAGAACACCAATGCAGTAAATTCTCACAGGGGAAACCATAATTCTATTGATGTGCTTCAAGATGGCTTTTTGTTTTCAATTCTGCAAAAGCAGATCGATAAAACTAATGCAGGTTCTCTCCTAAGATTTTTCTTCTACATTCATAGTTAGGAGACTTGCGAACACTAGTTTAACTGATTCTGCACTGGCAGGCATAATAGAGCAGGCTTTTGCAGACAAGTGGAATATAAGAGGTAAAAAAAAAAAAAAAAAAGGAAAACAAAATACAATGCTAGCATGGGGCAGTTTCATTTATCTGTTAAGTATGTGAATTACTGAGTTAAGCTACCTAGGTTTGAATTCTAGCTTTACTTACTGGCTGTGTGACTTCAGCAAGAGAATAGACCATTCTGTACCTTATTTACTTCCAATATTCAATGAAGGGTAATGAAAGGTAAGAGAATTAAATAAAATTATTCATATAAAAACCTCAGAAGTTCCGGTAAATTCAAAAAATGTTAACTTATTCTACTAAGGTGTGACTCTAACACTCTTATTCTTTGAGCATGGATGCGCTTCCTAGATCATTCAAAAAAGGTCGGAAGAAATGATGTCATCTAAGAAACAAGCATCAATGCATTTGAAGGTAGATCCGAACAGAGTTCAGGACAGAGGTAAAGAAGGAATCTATGAGGGAAGAGAAGGAGTTTAGAAAGACTTTTAAGAAATCCTGTCTATCTCTCTTTTCATTTGCTACACTCCTAAGAGCTGAAGAAGAGAGAAGAAAATATAACACACATGCTAACCAGGCTGAAGAGGCCTAAGGGGATTGTTGAAGGGGTCAGAGCTTTCAGATGCTAACACTGTCTTCTGATGCTCATGTAAGTTAGACTTGCTTCCTTCAAAACAATTCTTATCTCTACTCTTAAACAGGAGCACACTCAGTCCTTTTCATCTACTTTATTGAAACTGTAAGCTCATTCCTATAAGTTCTTCCCATGCACTCTGGGTGAATGGCTCATCCCTCCTCTGAAAACACAGCAGTTAGGATGCTCCAGGGTACCAGCTCTGGGGCCTTCACTTACTAACTATAGGGTCTTGAGCAAATAATCTCTTGTCTGTGCCTGAAACTTCACATCTTGCCTATGTCCTCACCTGTAGAACAAGGTGACTATTACCTGCTTCATACCATTGTGGGACAATTCAGAAAGATAATGCATGTAAAGTGTTTAGCTGAAACGCTGGAAAGTGAACAATGAATGGTAACTACTAACTACTGCTTTAATACTACTATTTTGTTTTTAACTTTATTTTGCATCATTATTGTTCATATGTCAGGTCTTGCTGGACAGCTGCTTTTTCTATGAAGTCTATACTGAAAAACCTTAAGCTTCAACAAATAGTCATTATTCTAAATTCCTAAAAACCTCATGCTCTATACTCCACTTTCAAGCTTTTGAAAATTTTCAAGAGAGTAAATTGTCATTTCATAGATATATTTGTGTATATTGCATTTGTTAGCTGCGTGTTTTCATTCTTATGTATTCTTATAAATATAAAATCTGCTTATATTGAAATAATCTATAAACATATAAAGCAGCTTCATACTAATGTATGAAATTTGTAATTAGGTGTAGAGGGAATTAGGCTTATTTGTAGACTCAAGATTATAATTAGATAGAAGTACAAATGCTTTCATCAACACGGTTACCCATAAAAATACAAATAGTGCATACTGTATGATTTCTAGGTATATAGCAAAGATCTCTTCACCTTCACATAAGATAGGCATGATTCAAAAGCCAGTATGCTAAAAAAAACTACATTTACATTGTTATGTTTTTGCCTGAAATTGATAATTTTGAGAGATGTGTAAAAGGGAGAAATGAAACTCCTTTAACTTTTGTTAATTAAAAAAATATTTCTTCATAACTTAGAATATTTTTTGCAGCATTCATATCCTAAGGTTATATTTAATACATCCAGCCAAAGCTTCCACTTAAGACTTGATAATAGCTCTCAGATGAGTGGTTCAGTGTACAACTGTGACTTCAATGATACTTGAAGAGGAAACTGATAGTGGGAAAAATTATTAATAATAAACATCACTTTTTTTAAGTTAATAGACTGTTTTTTAGAGAAAGTTTAGGGTTATAGAAAAATCGGACAGTTCAGGGTTCCCCAATACCCCCTGCCTTTACCCACATACAGTTTCAGTTTCCCCTCTTACTGATACCTTGCATTAGAGTGATATATTTGTTACATTTGATGAGATAATATTGATACATTATTATTAAATAAAGTCCACAGTTTACACTGGGACTAACTATTTATGTATAATCTATGGGTTTTGACTTATATATAATGACATGTATCCACCATTATAGTATCATACAGAGTAATTTCACTGCTTTAAAAATCCCCTGTGCTTTTCATTTCTCCCTCCCTCTCCATAAACTCCTGGCAACCGCTGATCTTTTTACTGTCTCTATAGCTTTGCTTTTTCCAGAATACTGGAATACTATGTAGAATACTACATAGTTAGAATCATACAGTATGTAGTATTAAAAAAAAAAAAAAACTCACTTAGCAGTATGCATTTAAGGTCCCTGCATATCTTTCTGTGGCTTAATAGCTCATTTCTTTTATTGCTGAAGAATATTTCACTCTATGAAGGTGTCACAGTTTGTCCATTCACCTATTGAATGTTTCCAAATGTTGGCAATTATGAATAAAGCTGCTATAAACATTTGTCTGCAGATTTTTGTGTAGACCTAAGTTGTCAGCTCCTTTGGGTAAATACCAAGAGGCTGTACTATCTTGAATTCCACCAGTAAAAAATAAGAGTGTCTGTTGTTCTGCATCTTGTCAGCATTTGTATTGTCAGTGTTTGGGATTTTACTCATTTTAATAAGTGTGTAGTGGCATCTCATTGTTGTTTTACTTTTCAATCCCCTGATGTGAAATTATGATGATCATCTTTTCATATTCTTATTTGTCACCTGTGTATCTTCTTTGATGAGGTATCTATTCAGATATTTTGCTATTAAAAATACATTTTATCATCACTTTTTTATGGTAGACTTTATTTTATAGAAAAGTTTTAGATTCACAAAAGAATGGAAAAGATAGTACAGAGAGTTCCTATATTCCCTAAACACAGTTTTTTCTATTTTTAACATCTTGCATTAGTAACAAACATAACTTTTAATAATTAATCATCAGAAAATATGAGTTGAAACAAGATCCAAACAGTATTAGTTTCCTGAGGACAATAAGGAACCCAAGCATCTGCCATTTAGTGATCCTAAACGCTGTTGTTTAAAGACACTCACATTTTGCATTCATTGCCCATCTAACATCAATAGCAATAATCACGTCTTAGTTTTAGCTCTTACCAGTTTTCAAATGCCTTTATATGTTTCTACGAAGGAATTTATGATTGGGTAAGAGAGTCAACAAAAGCAGCAGATCAAGCCCTGTCAATTCTTTTCTGCCTTTTCTTTTCAGCCTCGCGTTTTAGATAGGACAATCTTATGATGTGTTACCTTTATTTATCAAATGAACAAATAAAGGTCCCAAGAGCTATAATCAAGTCTTCACAGTTCCTTGCCAACACTCTTCATCTACACAGTTCACAAAAAGATTCACTTTCTATAATCTGATCAAGAAGATTGAATAAAAACATAAGGTCTATCTCTCTATATTGTTTATAATCTTTCTTTGTTCATTGCTTGTTTTTAATCCACAGATTTTTCTCTGATAGTCCTAAACAAGGTCAGAATTACGCACAGAACCATCACCGCTTTTTGTAAATGTACAAGATTTTGCTTTATGTTTACAATTGCTTCTTATATAAAATAAAAAACTATGTTTCATCATGTTAAACTTTCAACCTGAGTACCATATCTATGTCAAAACCAATATACAAGAATGGTAATTTTTGTTGTCAATAATGTTGACTCTCAGCTCAGTACTACAATTAACAAAAGTTTTGCCCAACTTACATATTTTTTTCTGAATAACATCAGACTTCAAACCCTAAGGCAGTTTCTTTTCCTATCTTTTTAATTTATTTCAATAGCTGGTATCCAACTATCTCATTACTGAGCAAAATCTTCCTGACACCTTGAATTTTCACATCGGTTTCACATTTGTCATAAAAGGTGTTTTTTGGTAAGTAAGGTATTTTGGCTTAAATTTCTTATATATGATAGATAATATCTCAGCAAGATGTGAATGCATTTTAAATCATCCCTGGAGGTGTAGAACCACTGTGTCCATTACAACATTCAAGGCATTTATTTAGAATGTTTTACCTTATGTCTCAGGTTAGGAATTTAAAATTGTCCCTTGAATTTATATTTGTAGGTCAACTTAGGAATTTTCTATCTAACATTAATTTCTTTGGCATTTAATTGCTGATTGTCCATGATGTATAGGTATGCGCTCTCCCAAGAACAATTCTAAATATTTTTTATATTGTGTATAATAATTTTATTATTTTTATATCTGAGGGTGACTTGTAAATGATGTAGGCATTCTAAATATATTCAAGTATTAAACAACCAAACAACCAAGTTCTGCTGCTTTACAAAATCACTTATTTCCTACATAATATGTGTTTTCAGTAATAAGTCACACATTTTTCAAAATAAATCAGACACCGGGAGATTAAAATATTATTACTTAAATTTGCTGCAGAGTCATTGTCTGCTCACTACCTGAAGATTTCTTTCTTAATAAATTTAAATGGGACATATCTATTGCTGAAGCTCTTATTCTAGACTTATTTTAGCATCAGTGTTCCCTGCATGTAAAATAAATAAATTCACTTCATTGCCTATAGGATTTTATTCTATTACATTCAGTACATAGGCTTTCATGGATAAAAAATGTGCTGAAATTATTATCCATATTATTTGCTAAACACAGAGAATGAAAAAAAGTGTGCTTTTTGGGAGAATAAATAAAATAATTATGCTATTTTCTATGTTTAAGATGAAAATACAAATATCCTATTAAAAGATAAATATAACAGAAATGATAAAAATTTAAAATAATATTGGCTGTTTTAATTTAAGGTTCTAAAAATGCAAACACATATCATCAATCATCAAGAGCTTACTAATGCTCAGAGAAGCTCTGATTATAATGCAGGATCTATATAAAGAAGATAGTGTTCCTGGTGATTTAAATTAGTTATTCCACTATAAATTCAGCCTTGAAGGTCCTGGGTCTGAATCCTGGATTTCTTTTTGCCCCTAGACCCACAGGTCCTTCTACATCTCTGTTTCCCTTTCCTACTCCAAATATATAAATTCCTGCCCTCATTCCTGGTTTTCACTCAAGCCCTTCTTTAGGGGTTAAAACCTTGCTAGTGTTTAGAGACCTAGACATCTGCCTGCCCCTTGCCAGCTTCCAGTTCTTAAAGTCTCAACCAACTTCTCCAAACTTTGTAGGTACCTTTGTCCCCATCTTCTCTCTTTCTGATTTCAGAGCATTTGCATCAACTAGAAATTTCCATTCTTAGGACCTGTGCATCAAGTCTGATTCTCTTGGATGTTAACACTATCTTCAATCAAACATGATTTGGAGACCCAGATTTTCTCTAAAATGTGGTACACGATGTGTGCAAAGTGTGAAGAAAACTGGATTATCCCTATAGACATAGGGATTCCTATGTCTTAGTCCATATTCCAGAAAGAATAAAGAATACAGCATTGAAGGCAGAAGATAATGCAAACAGTGCTGAAGCAGACGCTTCTAAGTCATGTCATGATCTTCACAATTTGGGGGTCAGTTGGAAAACCCTTGAAAAGCAACATTATTCAAAAATGGAGGCACCACCAAGCCTTAAGCACTATGTAAACTCTAGTAGTTCTAAAGGGTTTTGATTATGTAGGCAAATTTATTTTAAAAGGATAGAAAAAAATTAAGAGGTTTTCTCAGTTGATTATACATGGCCATCAAGAGAACAGTCCAGGAGTCAAAAGAGCTATACATAAAATAACAGCAAGTAACACAAAGCAATATACGATTTAGTACTTAATTTATTAAAACTTTAAATACAGTAGAGTTGGAAGAAGTCAGGCAAGAAGGGACTGATACTTGATCCTGAAAAAGAATTAGGAAGAGAATGGAAATGGTATTCATAAAACAATGGATTCATCTGATCAGATGTATTGTAGCAGGAATCAGTGCCTACGTTTTAAGGCAGAGGAAACAGATCTAAGTATTTCAACATAGGGCTGGGGATTAGTAGTAAATTCAGTTAACCCAGGGAAAGTAAGGCCAAATTCTGGACTACCTTGAAGGCCAGAAAAAGAAGATGAGAATAGATTTTGTCAAAGTGAAAACACTGGTAGATTTGAAGCAAAGGATTTGCATATTACATCTACTTTATTTACTCTTTTTCTCTCTGTTAAACTAATATTGATGAGTGTAGTCTAGGTCAATCAAATTCATATTAAATTTTAGTTGACTATACCATAGAGTTCTTTGAGATTAGTACAGGAGGAAGTTTGGAAGGGATTATCAGACAGATGGAGAATAAGTCCTTACGCCTGACTCACTGCTTTGATCTGGTTTATATATTGTGATTCTGTGTCACATTTCTTTTGAAACACAGCTTTAGTAGGTTAGAATATTACAAACCACAGTTATAGGTAGTAAAATAATAAAAATCTAGATATGGAAAGGAACTTTTAAAGCTAAGAATATTTCAAGTTAATGGCTACATGCCTCAAAACTGCCTGGAATAAATTTGGAGGTCAATAAATCTTTTTGCATTATTACTGAAGATAGATCCAAAATCCCCCGGACCAAAGATGGTTTGCCTCAAAGCTCACAGTACTTTATAATAGAGGGGAAACAAGCCTCTGGGTCTCTTGTCTTTGGAGATTCTCATTATTTTTCTTAACTCTGACCCTGCATTTTTAATCTCGTATCATGTTGCGGTTTCATTGCTTGGGATAAAAAATATAAAAATTTTTAAATATGTTTATAAAAATTTTATTAAATTCATTGGCTAATCTCAGAACAAGAGATAAAAAAACAAACCTGAAATCAAATATTTGACTATATTAATCATAATCTCAGAACTAATCTTTTTCAGTAACAGATATATTTATGCTGTACTAAATTTTTATGGTTATTTTTCCTTGTTCAAAACTGATTTATTGCCAACTCTATTACTTTTATCCAATCACACTTTAGAAGAACATCATCAACATTTGTATGTCTCATTAGTAGAACTGTCTTAATCCACCATAAAAGTGAATTATTTCTCCCAATTTATTCTAAATTCAATAGCTCACGTTTTTTAAAATGCACTGTCTATTACAGGCTTTGGCTATTGTCAAACTGATTCCCTCACATCTATATCTCTACTTAGTGTGTTGGGTAAGACTTTTTAGTACTTCAGAAAGAAAATTACTTAAATCATCCAACTACCATAATTTATGGGGTATAGTCTATGTGCAAAGCACTGGGCTAAATGCTGCAGAGGAAATAGCAAAAAAGGTACTTTTCCTGTGCCTTTGGAAAGAGTATCTTAGAATGTGAGGTAAAGATATTCCAAAGAGGAAAAGTTTTGGAACACTTACAATGCAACCTATAAATGAGGGCAAATCAAATGCAAAATTAAAATAGTGCGGGATATAGAAGGGACACAGTATATAGGCGCGTTCACATACTATTGCACTCTTATCTGGCCTAATCCCACCAGCCTCAAGCTCTTCTATTAGCATAAGAGTTGTCTGTTTTATTAGATACTGTTGCGTGTTACATGTTGTACCGTGCCATAAGCCCTCTGGACTGCTTGAGGATACTGCTTCTACATTACTTGACAATCTTGACTTTAGCCTGGAAAATTCATCCCCTGATTCGGCCTCCTCAATCTAGCAAGCGTTCTTTCCATTGTCATTGTTTTGTTGCAAGTCCCAAATTGTTGATGGTATCAGAAGCAGATCCAGCATACTCACTAACCACTCTCTTAGTCAAAGAGAAAAATCTTACAACTCAAATGAGTATCAGATTGGGCTGAAATTCTCTGACACCACAGACTGAAAGAGCAGAACATGACCTCTTGCAAAACATTTGTTTTGAAATTCACTGGCATTTAATGTCAATGATAGGTTGGATCAGAAGAGTAAAAATACTGCCTCCAGAAAGTCATCATTAAAATATTCTTGCTTTTGCTTATGTAAGATATGCCTTTTACACTAATATATGATCATATTACCATGACTCTCAAATACTTATTCCATCTAGGATTAACTTATTATTAGAGGGAGTGAGGCCTTAAAGATACGTAATACAGGCAAACATTATTTCTAACGTGATATGAGGCAGTTCCTACAGGAATCTGTGGGAGTAGGAACCGAACATGTAGGGCAACTTCAACATACAGGTAAGGCAGATGACAGTCCCAGGTCAGTCAGAATCCAGCCATGGAAATTGGGACACCAAGGAAGAAAGGAAGGGAGAAAAGAAAGTTATCACCATGAAGCAGAAGTGTGACATTAGAAGGGTATGACCCAAAGAAAAAATTTAGCTTTCTTATCAATTCTGCCTTGGGTGATGGATGATAATTTTGGTTAATGTTGAACTGGAACACAAGGGGGAAAAAAAGAAGGAAAGCAAAAGAGAAAAACCAATATTCTTAGTCTCTTCTAGTCTAGGTAATACTGATTACTTAGATGAATCTGCCCAGTGACTATTTATAACTTCACAAAACTTTATGGTCCTCCACTCTTGGAACGTCAGCTTCCTCCTGTAACTTGTTGTGACCCTGAGCTAAACTTCTAGGCCTGTCTTTGATGCTGAACTTCTTTTTAAGTGCCCAAACACTGGCCTTTCAAAAGCATCACATGAAACGTTGACTTCATTATCTTCTCAATATTGGTTTCTCTTACCATCCTAAGCTAATTCCATGAATGACACCTACAATCAATCCTAAGACTCTACTTGGCAGATAATTGTGTGTGATTAGCCTTTAATGATGATATTTTAAGAAGTTTTGAGACCTTACTTCCCATTTATAATTTACAGCAAGAGGTACTAATTTTCTATTTATGGGACTAATACAAGATTTTTGAAATAAGTTTATACAATTGAAAAGCTGGGTTGCCTTAAAGAAAGTATCAAAGCAAACAGTCCATGGACTATGTATATAAGTTCAAGTTGTAAAATTGATTCACAAATGATTTATTTCAAAACTCTGTCACAAGTCTTAGAATACCCTCTATATGCTGGTAGTTGCCATCTTTTCATTTTCAGTACTTACTGTCCCTACTTCCACGTGAATATTATGTAACAGCCATTGTTATAATTCATTGCACACAGGTGTACTGCACCCCCTCCCCCTGGCTTTTCCCAATGTCAGTTACTTTGCTTGGAATTAACCCCTCCAGTCATGGGTGGAGGGATCATCTCCAATCCCATTTATGTGCCTGAAAAATGTCTCCTGGTGTTTTTTAAAACTCATCAAAACACATCTCACTACAATGATGTTTTACATTTCTACATTTATCTTTCAAAGTTCTTAACCTTCAAACACATTTCAGTCCTTTTCGTATCTCTAGGCACTTGCCACAAAGCCTGAATCAAGATAGGAACCTAAAAAATGTTTTGAATGAATAATTATTTCTTAGATATTAAAAATTAATGTTTAATACATTAGAGCAATAAATAAACCTTGTCTTTTGGCTCCGGGTAGCAGCTCCACCAAAGATTTCTGCCGGCCATGTTTGCCTCTCAAACTCTAAACAGAAGCATGTACAAATCCTGAGTACTGACAGTCTCTAGATGTTGCTTCCAGGAGCCAACAGCTCATCCTTATGTCCTATTCTCAACTCTAACTGCTTTCCATTACATATTCTCTCTTTTTTTTTTTTTACATTTAACCAGAAGTTTAATATTTATTTAATATTTATTTAGTCCTCTGAAATGTTTTTTTTAACATCTTTAACGGAATATAATTGCTTTACAATGGTGTGTTAGTTTCTGCTTTATAACAAAGTGAATCAGCTATACATATACATATATCCCCATATCTCCTCCCTCTTGCATCTCTCTCCCACCCTCCCTCTCCTTTTAAAGAGTCTCTTTAATTTAAAAGTCAAGCATATCAAGTCTTCTGTCCTGCTTCACAGGATGTAGGGGACATTATTCCAAGTCCCGAGGCTTAATAGGTAGATGAGCAAATGTCCCTTCTCCCTCAATGTACTGTTATCAATGATTTCTAAGGATAATTTAGTCTAACACTCCACGAGAGGTTAGAGTATTTGCCAATAATTCTGTTTCCTAAAAGAAAACTGTAAGTTTAGAGCACAGCATTGCATCAATTACTATAATTAGTCTTTGATATTAAAAAAATAGACAATTTCAGCCTGAATATGACTTTGAGTAGCCTCCTGGTATCTGTAATCTTTCCCCCAAAATCCTTTATATGTCAAAAAGAGAAGAAAGACCCTTAACAAAAGATGGATCAGTTTTTTTTTTTTTTTTTTTTTGCTGTTTCAGAAGAAGTCATTCAACCCATTCTGTTCAACCCATTCTGGATATAGGTGTGAGGGATGATGACTTCCCCAGGACAGAATCAGAATGCCAATGTCCTATCCCTATTTATTCCTTTGTAAGTTGTGGACAGCCATCACTGGGTTTCAAATGACAGAGCTCTCACAGGTTTCAAGAAAGAGGAAGACAGTTTTTCTAATCATTTAAGTACCATTTAGTCTGATTTGTAATCTATGGAGACTGCCAGAGAAGGCAAAGCGTTCTTGTGGAGTAATATAGAGGGGCTGCAAGTTCTGAAAGTAGTGGAGAAGACGACTAGGATCTCAAGTCAGGAGAGTTGACTGAGAAGGGGTTTGCTACTCAAAAGTGCTAGATAAGTGATCCTAAAGACCCTGCCACTGTTGCCATTTAAATGCCTGGAAATATTGGATCTGAGTTTGTGATAGCTGACCAGCCTGCCTTCTCAGCACTTGCGTCAAGAGACCTCATGAAAGAAAAAGGTGTGCTGAGGGATAGACTCGGTGTCAGCCATCTTTCCACTGTGTTCGCTGCCGCCGCGGTGCCGCTGTCGCTCTCTGTCGCCAGCGCCGCCTCTCGCTTGCTGAGCTCCAGCTGAAGGAGAAGTGGGGTAAGTAAGGAGGTCTCTATACCAGGGCTCGTACAAAGCAGACTGCCCGCAAATCGACCGGCGGTAAAGCACAGAGGAAGCAACTGGCTACAAAAGCCGCTCGCAAGAGTGCGCCCTCTACTGGAGGGGTGAAGAAACCTCATCGTTACAGGCCTGGCACCGTGGCACTCCTTGAAATTAGACGTTATCAGAAGTCCACGGAACTTCTGATTGGCAAACTTCCCTTCCAGCGTCTGGTGCGAGAAATTGCTCAGGACCTCAAAACAGATCTGCGCTTCCAGACTGCAGCTATTGGTGCTTTGCAGGAGGCAAGTGAGGCCTATCTGGTTGACCTTTTTGAAGACACCAACCTGTGTGCTATCCATACCAAACGTGTAACAATTATGCCAAAAGACATACAGCTAGCACGCCGCAAACGGGAGAACGTGCTTAAGAATTCACTACGACGGGAAACTTCATTCTTTAAAAAAAATTTATCTTCCTATTATTGGTAGTTCTGAATGTTAGATTCCCCACCCCCCACCGTGGGGTCAAAAGGTACCTAAGTATATGATTGCAGGTGGAAAAATAGGGGACAGAAATCAGGTATTGGCAGTTTTTCCATTTTCATTTGTGTGTGAATTTTTAATATAAATGTGGGGACATAAAGCATTAATGCAAGTCAAAATGTTTCAATGAACAAGTTTCAGCAGTTCAACTTTATAACAATTATAAATAAACCTGTTAAATTTTTCTGGGCAATGCCAGCATTTGGATTTTTTTTTAAAAAACAAGTAAATTTCTTATCGACAGCAAAAAAAAAGAAAAAAATTATTGCACAGTTTGAACCCAAAGTCTCAGACAATCTACCATTACGTTACTGTGATAAGTAGAATAACCACCCCTTCCAAACAAATGAATAAAAAGCTGTTCAAATATTAATCCCCAGAACCTGTGAATAAGTTATGATCCATGAGAATAGGGGACTTAAGGTTCAGAAACAATTAAAGTTACTCACCAACTGACTTTAAAATAGGGAGACTATCCTGAGTTAGTCAGGTGGGCCCAAAGCAATCACAAGAGTCCTTAAAAGTAGATAAGACGATTAAAAGAAAGAGCCAGAGAGATGGCAGCGTTAGAAGGATCCTGGCCAATATTGCTGGTTTTTGAAGATAGAGAAAGGAAATCATCAGGCAAGTAGAGCAGGCAGCCTCTAGAAGCTGGAAAAGGCAAGGAAATAAATTCTTCCCTAGAGCCTCCAGAAAGGAATGCAACCCACCAACATTCTGATCTTAGCCTAGTGAGATCTGTGTTAGTCTTCTAATCTACAGAACAGTAAAATAATACATTTGTCTTATTTACGCCACTAAATTTGTAGTCAATTATTATAGCAGCAATAGAAAATGAATACAATTACGAATGCCAGGAATTTTTCCTTTGCCACCATGACTACTTCATGGGGAGTCTCCTTCCCAGTTCCACACTGGATGACTCGAAGACCAAGGGAAGCCCCTGGTCACTTGGCAGAATGGTATACAGAAGATCGCATTCTTGTACTTGGGTCTGAAACTGAACTCACTACATGATCACAGGAGAGTGATAATGAGAAAAGGACACCTCTGATTTTATGATGCAAATCTGTTCTCTGTCTCTGCACAACCCACCACAAATCACCTATATCTGCAACCATCCTACCCTTCTCTGCATCATAACTGGGGATTTATTACCTCTCCACCTGTCTACAGATGGTGATTTGAAACTTATTCCCTTCTTCCCTCATAAGCATTTGACTGAATTGATTACTTTTCCTCTCCATTGTGTATTTAATCCCTCCCTCTGGTATGAAAACTTCCTGCTGTGATTTTTAAACATTATCAAGTCTCTTTCCTCAGCAAACAATCAACAAAAGAAAAATTTTCCTTCTGTTTCCTATCCTATCTCTGTCTAGAACCCTGGGCGGGGGGGGGGGGGGGAACAACTACAACAACAAAATAAACTGCTCTCTGTAATAGAAGTACTTCTGTTTCATAGGTCCATTTGTCATCTCCCTTTCTTTCTTCACTTAAGTCAAACATAGAGTCATAGCTCTCCCTAAGGTGACCAATGAAATGGACATTCTTAGAGCAACTGACATTGTTGACCTCTCCCAATGTCTTCAAGCACTCCTTTATTCAACCATTTGTAAAGGACCATTCTCTACCTAGGAATGCTACTTTTCTCTCCATTTCACCTGATTATTAGTGTACATATCTCAGATTGGCACTTACGCAGGAAGTATTGCCTAATTACGTATAATCCCTCCATTATATACTGATCACACTGTGTATTTAAATGTGAGTTTGCGATTATTTGATTAATGTCTATCTTTTCCATGGGAATGTAAGCTCGTTGATCTCAAGGCCCATGCCTGTTTTTGCTTACTATTATAGCATAATTTCAAAAACACTGCTAAGAGCAATCCCAAGAACATTGATAGGTACTCAAAAAAGATTTGTTCAGTGAATGATAAGCTTCAAAAGGAAAAAAAACACACCTAGAAAAAAGAATGTGAAATCAGTATATTTACTGAGTAGTAATGTGATAAGGACATGCTAAACACTTGTATGGCTCATCTTATTTAATTTTTTAAATGACCCAATGAAAGTAGTAGCTACGTTATATAGATGAGAAAACACATTTGGAGAAGGTAAATAAATCCTCCAAGGTCTTACAGTAAAAAGTGGCAAAATTAAGACGTGGAATTTAGACGTACTTAGTCCAAAGATTATGCTATGTGGTCTCGCACTCATACTGTCTTTACCTAAAATTTTGCTATTTTGTTCAATTTTTGCATTAATTTCAGTTTTTTGAAGTATTGCATTAAACAGTAACTTTTTTTGATAAATGTGTTTTTGATGCCTCTTTACATATTGCAGCTGAGATAAGGGCCTCACTTGCCTTACTTACCCCATCCTAGTCTGGCCCTGCACAAATTATAGGGTTTGGTTAAAATGTTTATTCGAAAAGTAAGCTATACCTGGAATGAAGCAATAGAAATGGGCCTCTCAGAGAGAAAATAGGAGAAACCAATATTTTTAACCTGGATCAGAAGGATGAGAATGGGTTTAATAACAGGCTCCATCACTCAGTAAGGTAATGACGAGCAATCTGAAGGAGCAGTGACAGGTGATTCTCTACCGCGCCAAGGGCAGAAAGAGAGAGAAAGCTTTCCAGGATTTTCTATGCAGACATAAAAATAAGTTTATGTTTGGCACAAACATCACTTCTACCATATTCTGTTGGTCAAAGCAAGTCACAAGCCCAGCCCAGATTCAAGAGGAGGGCCAATATACTTCACCTCTTGATGAGAGGAGTTGCGAAGTCACGTTGCCAGGGGTATATATTCAGGTAGGAGAATGGCTCCTACTATCTTTTGCCAATATTCCACTACAGGTAGCAATGTTAGTACCATCATAACATTACTAGCACTGAGTGAATTAGTTATTCATTTGTAAATCTTTGGCAGTTTAGTTGGCAAATGACAGTTGTTTTATTTTGCTTGTTGATACTTAATTTTGAACCTCATTTTGATAACTATGGATGGAAATCACATTCTGCAACATTCTGATTGCCTTAGAGGGAGAAGAAGTGATTCTCAAATAAGAGACACTTTAGTTTCTGTTTGTTTTTGTTTTTCTTGATAGAAGAAAAATTTGCAGCCACCTCGATTCCCCTGCCTGTTCATTTAAGAGACTTAGGTCAATTTACCCTTGGAGACATGTGATCACTGGGTTTGGGCACATCGTGTTAGGAAAGGCCATCTGCAGGTCAGAAATGATGAGATACCAAGTAAAGAGAATCTGCTGAAGCCCTCTCTATCAAAAATGGAGTCTCGGGCTTCCCTGGTGGCACAGTGGTTGAGGGTCCGCCTGCCGATGCAAGGGACACGGGTTCGTGCCCCCGTCCGGGAAGATCCCACATGCCGCGGAGCTGCTGGGCCCGTGAGCCATGGCCGCTGTGCCTGCGCGTCTGGAGCCTGTGCTCCGCAACGGGAGAGGCCACAACAGTGAGAGGCCCGTGTACCGCAAAAAAAAAAAAAAAAAAAAAAAATGCAGTCTCTGAGTAACAATGTCTCCAAGAGTAAGTAAAAATATTTTAGAATCACCTGGGAATGGATTAAACGGGTGATCTACTGGTTTGAGCCTCCTGGATGCAGTTCTCCTGTCCACATCCAAAGTAAAGGAATTAAGCAGGGAAACAAGTTCTCTAGTTTTACTTTACTTCCTGCCTCAAACAAGGTTTCATTATTAATGGAAATTGTTATAGAAAAACTTGGGATTTTTTTCCCCATGTATTGTTTATGTGCCTATTTAAATTCAAATTTGAGCCAGCAGCTAGGGAAATAAGAATATTTGAAGTATATGGCAAATATCCCATATGCTGAAACCTGATTGATCCAGAAGCGTAAATGCTGAATTATACACCTCCCATTTACTCTAAATTGTACTGCCCACATCTTTGTGGCGCTGCCCATAAGGTGTCTAATGAGTAATATGCCAGCACTTATTTAAAAAGAAACCAAATAGAGCGTAACTGAAACCTGGGTACATTTTGTTTTTGTTTTGTTTCAGAGAGCTGTCAGATATTTCAGTCCAATCTTAAAGTTGCTGCTTTCCTTTATTGCAAGTCGACTTCAGAATTTTAGTTACCTCTTGCTACAAAAGGTTTCAGTTTACAGGATGGCAGGAAGAATGAAGATCGATGGTTGCTGGGTCTGGTTGGTCATACCAATTTGTACTGAAATCTAGGTGCTGCAGTCTCTGAGATTTGAGTTTAAATGTGTGCCTTGCAGCTTTAGAAGAAAGATGCAGTCTGCATACAGCTGTAGATCAAGGCTGCCAGTTTGTTCACAGGATGAGGCATTCATCATGCCTGTGCTCACGGGCATTTCGTGGGATAGAGAAAGGAAAGGAAAAGAAAAGGATAGAGATGAGATGAGAGAAGAAAAGAAGACAGAAAAGGAGGGAAGGAGTAAGAAATAAAGGGAAGGAGGGGGGGGGGGACACAGGGAGGTGATCTTATTTATTTTCCTAAAACAGCACAGTTACAGCTGTATCTTTCGGATAACAAATCATGGTTTGTTCATAGAAAATAGCATAGGTTGAAAAAATCTATATTATTGCTTAATAAATACATGCTTAATAAAAATCTAATAATAACTAACCTCCAATGCATACTGAATAATAAACAATATTTTTACTGGTATATATCTCTAATTAATACAAATTAATTGCTTTTTTCAAAATCTTGGCTTTGAGACATTATCTTTCTAATTTGCCTCATAAAGTGCCCAACAATATTGCTATTTTGAAATATCTGCATTTGAATGATTTCATGTGATTCACAATTCAAAATTTTTATTTCCAAATAATCACACTAAATTTGTAATGAAAGCCAAGTATCCT
This sequence comes from Phocoena sinus, assembly GCF_008692025.1. NCBI lineage: Eukaryota > Metazoa > Chordata > Mammalia > Artiodactyla > Phocoenidae > Phocoena > Phocoena sinus. Next base: position 106,477,899 of record NC_045764.1, on the reverse strand, counting down.
TCTTACTTTATGAATTTGAAAACTGAGCAACGCAATGGGTTCGGAAGTTCTAATTTTATAATGCAAGCACATTCCAACTTTCAATGATTTAGTTTCTTGCTTTACTTTTGAGACAAGTCATATAACATGCTACTTTACACATGTGATTGCTTTTAATTGCTTGTTTTCTTGTCCCATAAAACCCTGAGGAAAGGCAGTAAGAAATAACATCTTTTCTTTGTAGTGGAGGAAAACAGCTATAGCTCATTTTATAAATACAAATCCTTGGGAAGTCACACAAGAAGCATCATTCCTGATTCAGTGCAGAGTTTGGATTGTGAATCATAGAACAGGTCTAGCTTGATTCTTTGGTATCATGTGCATATTTGAACCGGGGGTGCCTACTGAGTGGAGAATGGAGTTTGCAGGCCAGAATTTTTCCTGCTTAGTGTCTTTTTGTTTGTTTGCTTGTTTCTTCAAGACACATACTTTGCAAAGAAAATATTTTCTTTTAGGTTAGGGATGGATTTAGTTTCTGTTAGTGAAACTGAATGTTAAAGTAATAGGTTAGTATGATCTTATAGAAAGAAATAGGTATCTCATGTTTATTTTGTTTAAACAATTGGAGCAGATTTTATATACTATGCACAGCCTAACCATATTTCAAATGGGAAAAAATTTATTTTTTGCATACATAAGGTTAGACTTAGCACATTTATTTAATAAAGAGGAATGCTCTGTGTTTAAAGTATATAACTAGGAAAGTTACTCTTTTCTCTAAAACAACCTAAGACAATCCCTTTGGCTCTATTGTCTGGGTTAGATTATGCTCTGATGGTAAAGAAGAGAAGTCATAGGAGACTTTAAAATGGTAAGTGAATAGTCAAGTTTAATCCAGATGAAAAATGTCTCCCCTCTTCACTCAGTTCTGCAGGAAACCTTTACATTTACATATATGTATAAAATCATACTTTCAGATACTATCACAGTTATCTTTCCCATTCCAGAGCTGATGATAGGCTTATAGAGAAAGGGCACATATCTTTGGTAAAGAGTTGTATGCAGTGATCAATAACTGGTAATTCATGCTTAAGTACATCACAGCCGTTAGCTTAGAAATATTTGCAATAGCCCATATTTTGCTCATTCAATCATTATTCCATTTTCTCTGTCTCCAGAGAATCAGTTTAATCATATGGTATGATGATGCTAAGAGCTGGTTTAAGACCTTTAGAGACCCTAAATTTTATAAAGAGAATGCATCCAACACACAGTCAAACCATGACCAGTACTAAATCATATAATAAGTATTAGGAATTGCAAAGTTTTTGATTTTTCCCACACAGATACTGATTTTTTAAAAATCATGTTTAATATTATTTTCAAAGAAGATTTGTTGTTCTTGTTTGCTGGTCTCTAAACACAACCTTGACCTGCCTCTTGGGTGTTTCAGAGTGACAATGTCTCACATGTCAACACTGCAGTAGCACCAGATTTTAACATTCAATCTTTGTTTCCTTTTCCCCATCGTCTTGAATATTTTAATTAGAAATCATTTTAATAGTAACATTTGAATTACCTAATATAGTCTTTTTTTTTTTTTTCTTGCGGTACGCAGGCCTCTCACTGTTGTGGCCTCTCCCGCTGCGGAGCACAGGCTCCAGACGCGCAGGCTCAGCGGCCATGGCTCACGGGCCCAGCCGCTCCACGGCATGTGGGATCTTCCCGGACCGGGGCACGAACCCACGTCCCCTGCATCGGCAGGCGGACTCTCAACCACTGCGCCACCAGGGAAGCCCTACCTAATATAGTCTTTATACAACAGTCCAAATAAAGAAAAAAAAATGTTCCCCTTAAATGGAATTGTCAGCTTTGCTGAGCATTCAGAGTATCTGAGTATAAGGTGCTACTCTGAATCAGCTCTTTAGTTTTCATTAAATCATTACTGAATAAGTTAAATATCTCTGCTCCTAATTTAAAATGGTAATGATAATGAGAAGCTGAAAATAAAAGTGCAATGAGGAATATCAGGGACATGCACATCAAATTTAATAAAAGGATTCTTTATCCTTGTTTTAGCTTTGGCTTTATTCTTTTGACCCAAAAAGAACATTAGAATCTTGATATAAAAGAGAAGGCTATAAAATAAAGTGTAATGACTTCAGAGATGAATGTATTGGTTCATGTATTACTTGGTATTGAAATTAAGAGTCTTTTAGAAAACCAAATTTCCAAAACTTATTACAAAGACATAATTAATAATTCTACCTGAAACAATTCCTTTTTGCTATAATTGTTATAAGTATTATATAAAGATATGGTTTAATCGAATCTCTTTGGTCAGGAATTTACCTGAAGCTCTTCTTAAAGTACTTTTACAACTTTATATATTTTGCTATACAGTAAGTGATTTTTATTTCTATATTTGGACATTATCTGCTAATATAAAATGGCTTATCCAAGACACAACATGAGAAGGTGAAAAGTATTACTTGCGAATTTCCTCAGAAGACAATTCACTTCATGATGTATTTATTGTACATTGTCTTTAAAAATGATCACTGACATAAGTTTTACGTGTTTTAGAGCCAAATTGCATTAGAAGACAATGATGCAATATGGGGCAGAAAAAAAGGAAGTTAGTTATAGTTTGAGATGTCAGTTTCTTCTGCCTGACAAAACCCTTTCCTTCAACTGACAAAAACCATTAAGTGCTTAGAGCTGGGGCATAGGTAGGTGGATTACATGGCCACAAGAGGGCAGCAGATGGTCTAAAACTAATGAACTGAGGCGATGCATGTGGAATGACTGCAGTAGTGAAAGTTTTTCGGTCTAGACAGAGTAGTTTCCAACCTGATTATGAAAATGCAAGGAAGGAAGGAAAGAAAGGGAAGGAAGGGAAGGGAAGGGAAGGGATGGGAAGGGAAGGGAAGGGAAGGGAAGGGAGGAAGGAAGGAAGGAAGGAAGGAAGGAAGAAGGGAGGAAGGGAGAGAGGGAAGGAGGAAGGGTAGGAGGGAAGAAGATGTGCGAAGAAAGATAAAAGGTACAAAAACGCAGGTCCTTTTTAACAGGTTTATTTTTTTGTTCATTTGTTTCTTTTTGACATAGGGATGCAGTGTGTGTGTGTGTGTGTGTGTGTGTGTGTGCGTGTGTGTGTATTACCAACAGTTAAACTTCTGCTCAGCTGCCCAAGGCCAAAATACATAGAAACTCCTAGTTCTGCCCAAATCTACCTCCAAAGGGCACACCTGTTGGTAAACCTTCCCCCTACAAAAAGTAGCTTGTATCTGTATAGCTTGCTCTTCTCATAAACCATCATTATTTTTTCTCTCCTGAATAGTTAAACCCATCCAAACATGTTTTTTTTTTGCGGTACGCGGGCCTCTCACTGTTGTGGCCTCTCCCGTTGCGGGAGCACAGGCTCCAGACGCGCAGGCTCAGCGGCCACGGCTCACGGGCCCAGCCGCTCCGCGGCATGTGGGATCTCCCCAGACCGGGGCACGAACCCGTGTCCCCTGCATTGGCAGGCGGACTCTCAACCACTGCGCCACCAGGAAGCCCAAAACATGGGTTTTTGAAAATCAAACAGCATAATCTGCCTGGTTCTGCCCCTATGCCTCCATAGTCCTAATCCAGGAGCCAGAAATTTCACTTTTTTTTATGTTTGATTTTTTTTCATCATTTTCAATTATTTCTTGCCACAGGTTATGTTTCATGGCTATGGTCAAGATACCACTAGGGAATTTAAGTCCGCATGTTCATTATTCTCTCACAGTTCTTCACAAAGAACTCAAGAACACAAAAAAGACATAACTTACTAGTTTGCTTCCCCTATACAATTAATCCACCACTAAGCCCCCTTATCTGGTTTACTAGGCTTTCCCTCAGTAATACTGAATTAGATGTAAAACACATGCAGGCTTAGATGGTACATACAGTGGTATATACAGTATACCACTGCATATAGTGAATGGAGACTATTGCAGCTTTCTTCAATGGAGGTACCATTCATTCATCATTACATCTGGCACATCCCCATTAAGTAGCTATCATATAAATACATTCTCGGGAAGTCGCGCAAGAAGCATCGGTCCTGATTCAGTGCATGGTTTTGCATTATGAATCACACGATAGGTCTAGCTCTCCAGTTCTTTTTACAGTTACATCAGGCATCCAATTTTTATTATAATTTGGAACAGTGAATATTTACCCAGGTCTCAATGATTTCGGCTGAAAAGTCCATGGAAAAAGAAAAGAAAAGTAAGAATATGTGTCTTAATTATATTGAGTGATATATACCAATATGCAACAACATGCCTTTGGAATATTTTCAATTTACCTGCTCCCTCACTCAGTCATTTACAAAACCTTAAAAAGGGACATAAGTAAGTATGGCAAATATGGTTTCACTCCCTCTTTTTTTGCATCTGTTTTCTATCAGATAGTCTTGGCTATGAGCAGAAAAATGATGACAGTGTGTGCATAAAAGTAGTAAAAGTGTTTCAGGAAGAAACTACATAATGCATAAAGCTATAAATAAATAGCCTATAGTTCATTATGAGGAGAGAACTATGCCTTGTTCTAGTCAGAACGCTTGCTAACTTTGAGGAAAAAAATGAACACATTATATGCCAGGTATTCCTCTAAGTACTTTAAATGTATTACTCATTTTAGTCTTAAAGCAACCCCATAATTTGGTCTTATTATTACCATATCAGTTTTATAACTGAAGAAAATAGGGCAGCGAGTGTCAAGTAACTTGCCTAAGGTTATACAACTAGGAAGTGAAAAGCCTTCTGCAAAACCAGCCTTTGTAAGTTTTGGCCTCCCAGGTAGGAAGGGTGAGGAGAACACACAGCTGCTTTGACTATAGAGACGGCTTATTTTCTCCCTTTAAAGTAGGATAATAGGAAGTTTAGCAAAAATAACTAGAGGCTACTAGAATGAGTAAATGAGAATAGTCGCTTGAACCATAGAAATGGGTGTTACATGTTTCACAATGTAGCTTGAGAAATTAGTGCCCAAGTAGCTAACATAACTTCTCAATCCTATCCTAGACTTTTCATGTGTTTTTAACATTTCATAAAGTTTTTCTTTACAGTTTTGCCTTTGGTGTGTTTCTAGCCAAAATCCCTAAAACAATAAAAAGATAATTGGGCAGAGAATCAGGATACACAGGTTCTAGTACAAGTTTTTTCGCCCTATAGACCAACTTATCAAATTCAGTCATTTTACATAAAAAATATATGTTTGTTTTGCTTTCCATTATATAAAATATGAGGTTTGGCTATTTTTAGCTCTAATTTTTTAAAAATAATTATAATCCAGCAGATTGGAATACATCCTAGGTTCTTTTTTACTCATTCCTTTTGTTATGTGCTACACCCTGGAAGAGAGAGACAAGCTTTCAACCTCTGAGTGCCTGACCTACTGTCTGATATATCTCTACAACATAGCTAGTCCTCATGGGTGATGGCTCCAGAGGAAATGTTTCCATGTCACAATTTCTAGCTTGTCTACTTGATCCAGTTTTTTGAGAGATGCTTTCTCCATAACAGAAATAAAGCTTTCTGGAGTGATTTTGTGTTTGCCTCTGTGTGTGTGTGTGTATGCATAATTCTTATTAGGTCAGTGAACTGGCCTATTTATGTTAATAGTGCTGCCTTAGTTAAAATCAAAATGACTCCAAATTTCTGACTCATTGTCCACTGGTCCTTCACTCTGGTATCCCATACTCAGTGAGACAATAAATCCAGCAACTTCTACCCTAAGTGTCTCAGTCAGCTTGGGCTGCTACAATTAATTACTATAGACTGGGTGGCTTAAACAGCAAACATTTATTTCTAACACTTCTGGAAACTGGGAAGTCCAAGATCACGGTGCCTGCAAATTTGGTGTCTAGTGAGGGCCCTCTTCCTGATTTGCAGAGATCAGTCTTCTTGCTGTAACCTCACATAGTAGAGAAAGAAAATCTCTCTCATGTCTATTTGTATAAGGTAACTGACCTCATTCATGAGTACTCCACCTTTGTGACCTAATTATCTTCCAAAGGCCCCACCTCCAAATACCATCACATTAGGGATTCGGGTTCCAATACATTAATTTTAGTGGGATACAAACATTCAATTGGTAACACTAAGCAAAGAATGTATCTGTATAAATATATATTCCCATCTTTTGTATTACTGTTATCATTATAGTGTAGACTCTTTTTACTCTTCTGGGCTGTTAAATCAACTCATAACTTATTTCCCACCCTCAGGCTCTCTCCACCCTAATCCATCTTCCGGAGAGCTGTCAGAGGAATTTTCCTCAGCATGACTCGATCATGTTACTTTCCTCCTCAAAAATCTTTAGTGATTACCACTTTTTACCCAATCAAATGTGAACACATGGCAAGGTAATTAGGGCTCTCTGAAGTATGACCCCTAGATAGCACTCTCTGAAAAAATGGAATTCAAGAAAATCTGAGCTACACGCTGGACACCAAACAAGTGTGTCCCTCATTTATAAAATTAGGTTAGACTACATAATCTTGCAATCACCTTCTGAAACCAATATCTTGTGAGTACAGCTTTTCAGCTTTAACCCCTGCTTCTCTACTTCAGACACCTAGTATCACCAAAATGAACTAAACTGCGAGCCATTGCTAGAATATGAGCTGTATTTCTACCAGCATGCTTGTATTCATAATGCCATAACTCACAAACTGTTCTTCCAGCCAAAGTGTCAATCAAAACCCTGCTGTCATTAAGATTCATTGAGATTCTGCTCAATCTACCATCCAAAGCTTCTTTCTGTTTTTTCCATATCTCTACAAAAAACACTGCATTCTCCATATTTATGTCTTAGCTCCTGTCTTAGTCATTTTGGGCTACTATAATAAATACCATAGAACGGGTGGTTTAAACAACAAACATTTATTTCTCACAGTTCTGGAGGCTGGGCAATCTAAGATAAAGGCACTAGCAGACTTGGTGTCTGGTGAGAGCCCACTTCCTGGCTTGTAGATGGCCACTTTCTCATTGTATCCTCACATGGTCAAAAGAGAAAGAGAGAAAGAGCTCTCACATGTCTCTTCTTATAAGGGCACTAATCCCATTATGAGGAATCTACCATCATGACTTAATTGCATCCCAAAGGTCCCATCTCCAAATACCATCATAATGGGGATTAAGATTTCAACATATGAATTTGGGGGGACACACAAACATTCAGTCTATAGTAGCTCCCTATTCAAATTAAGCCTGAAGTGGGCAGAAGCCATGTTTCTTTCATCCTTTTATCACCCTGGGACCTTTTTCATTATAGATTTTCAATAAATTGAATGATTTACTAAATTATAAGATATGAAAATCAAAGAATATAGTAGATTCAAATTTCTGATAAAAACTTCAAATGAAATTAATATGCCTTAATGAAGTTCCAGAAGAAAGTTTACCTATCTCTCAAGTGATGATTCGCTGAGACCAAGAGTTCTGAAGGATCACTGACAGCTTACAGTCAGGGAAGGAAGAAAATTTCTATGTGACTTGATCTATTTTCTCAAAAGAACTCCTCTGGAGTGAATAAATACTCTGAAGAACTGGTATTGAATACAGCCATCAATGAGGCCCCGAAAAGAAATACCTCTAGGAGTTAAATTTATTTCTTAAAATGTTAAAAAGAAATTCTCCTTATGATAATTCCATTTTAAAAGAAACAAAAATAATGGCATTTATTAAAGCACATGTATTGAATTAAAAATAAATTGATAAGGACATATCTTTAAAGAAAGATGAAAACAGATAGTTTTACTTCTGTAACAGAGAACTGAATATAAAAATAATTATTTAGATATGTAATAAATATATGTCACCTTTCTTCTTCTAACAGTAGAAATAACTGATGATCACAACTCTTGGACATAATATCTTAATTCACAATTTGTGAAAGTTAACAAATACAAGTCTTGGAAATGTGGTTTTTTTTTCACTTGCTTTCTCAAAAAAGTAAAAAGTTTAACATTAAATTTAGTGAAAAAGAATCAAAAATAGAACAAGGCAGGTTTCACAAAGCTGTATTAAAAATAGCATCTAATTTTAGAAAAAAAAGTAACATCTTGGATAAGAAAATAGACATACAGTACAAGAAATTTTCTTTACGATATTCTAATTCATCTTCTTGCCTTTGAGATTTCTCCTACTTCCAAAAATTTTCCTAATACTCCATCCCTACTCATTAGTCATGGCTTTCCAAGGGCCTCAGGAAAAAGCAAAAAAAGAGACAGAGACTACTCCAACTTTTTACGCCTTCCAAAAATCACTCAGGCTCATGGTGCCTTCTGGCATCATAGAAGAATAAGTAATCTAAATTCAAAGGAGTATATATGATAGCCTTGTATGAAAAGATTTTAAAACCCTTTACCCAAGAAGCTTAACCTCCCTTCTCACAAAAATATTTTCAGATACACGAAATTATAATAAGTCTGATGACCCTGCCCAAAAAGATGTAGCGAAGTCACTCTGGACAATGTAATGGTGTTATGCTAACCATCCTTTAAGTCAGATATTCATCTTACAACCAAATATATTTTCAGAACTATAAATGAACCTGATGTGACCCTATGCTGTGCTCTATAGAAGCATGGATATAAAAAACGCACCCCCCATGTTCTTAACCTTATCATCTAATTGTCTTACGTTCCTTGAAAAGTCTGTCATTACATCCTTGCTTTCTTATCCCAGTACCCTTGAGACCAAAAGCATATATCTTCAGGATGGCAGTTATGTGCTTTCTATGAAAAACATGCAAGCAAGCAGCAATAGGTTGAGATATGGATTTCAAATCCAATATTCTGGACCTGTCACACAAAACCTGAATGTCACCTTCTATTAAACCTTTCTTATGAGAATGTCAATTCACTTGCTTAAATTATAAAAGAAAACTGTTCTTATATGTAAAGTGGTATAATATTGTTTGAAAGTAGACTGTTGTAAGTTAAAATGCCTATATTGTAAAATGTAGAGCAACTCCTAAAAAAATTTTGAAAAGAGATATAGTAAATAAACCAATCAATGAGTTCAAATGGGAAAACCAAAAATTACTCAATTAATGCAAAATAAGAATTCCTCAATTCATGCAAAATAGGACAGGAAACAAAGTAAAAGAACAGAAGGGAAAATTTTTTAAACACATAGCTCATCATAGATATGAATCTAACAAATTTGACATTTACATTAAATGTAAATGATCTGTATGCCCCAATTAAAGGGAGAGATTGACACACTGGATAAAAAAGCAAGACCTATTTGCTTTCTATGAGAAAGCCATTTTTAATACAAAGAAATAGTTTAAAAGTAAAATCTGGAAAAGAGATAGATCTTGAAAACATTAATCATAAGAAAGTTGGAAGCATTCTGTAAATATCAGGCAAAGTAGACTTCAAATCAAGGGAAATTACGAGGGATAAAAAGGGATAACTCATAAGGATTAAAGGGTCAACTCATTAAGACAATGTAAAAGTTCTAAGAGTACATGTACCCAGTAACAAATCTTCAAAATACTTGAAGCAAAATATAACAGAACTAAACGGAGAAATAAACAACTGCATTGCAGTTGGAGACCATAACACTCTTGACAGAAGATAAGGAGCCATACAGAGGGCCTGAACAACACAGTCTACAACTTAGTCTAATTGACATTATAGAATATTCCACTTTACATCACCAGAATACACATTAGTTCCAAGGACATATGAAACATTCATAAAGATAGACCATAAACAAGTCTCAATAAATTTAAAAAGATTGAAAATATAAGAGCATATTTTCTGACCAAACTGAAATTAAAATAGAACTCAATAACAGAAAAATATATAGAAAATCCCCTAGTATCTGGATATTTTAAAACACAAGTCTAAATAACTCATGGTTCAAAGAAGAAATTGCAAAAAAAAATTAGAAAATATTTTGTACTGAATGAAGATGAAAACACAGTATCTCAAAATGTGTGAGATGATGCAAAAGCAGTGTTTATAGGAAAAATGTCATCTTAATTTTAAATACTTAGATTAGAAAAAAAAGGGTCTCAGATCAATGATCTAAGTTTTCATATCTCTACATAAGTTTATTTCACATGAATAAACTAAAAAGAGCGAGCAAATCAAACACATAGTAAGCAAAAGGTAGAAAATACTGAAGATATATGAGGAAACAAATATAAGAGAAAATAGACAAAGAATGGAAAAAAACAATGAAACCTTGAAAAGGCCAATAGCACTGGCAAATTTCTTGCTAGAGTTATCCAAAAAAAAAAAGAAAGAGAGAAGACAAAGAAAGAGAAAGAGAGAAGACAGCAATATTGGAAAAGAAAGATAGGATTTTACACATCTTACAGGGATTAAAAAGATAATACAAATTATGCAAAATCTATGTCAGTAAATTTAAAACCTCAAATGAAATTGAATAATTCCTTAAAAGGCTTATTACCAAAGTGATTCAGAAAGAAATTGAAAATCTGAGTATTCCTTTATCTAGTAAAGAGACTGAATTTTGGTTAAAAACTTTCCCACAAAGAAAAGACAAGGCCAAGTTGTCTGTACTATCAATTTCATCAAATATTTAAGAAAAAATGACTCTTCCACAAACTCTATCAGATAACTGAGGAGAAAGAAAAAACTCAGTGAATTCTATAAGGAAATTATGACCCTGCCACCAAAATCAAAGACATTACAAGAAAATAAAACTTCAACACCTTCACAGATATAGATGCAAAAAACCTTCACAAAATACAAGCAAATGAAAACCAGCAATGTGTAAAAAGGGTATTATTACATCATGAGGTTTATTCCAAGAATGTAAGTTTGATTTAAGAGTAAAAACATCATTTAAGAACTACTAAATGATGTTGCAAATGGCGGAATTTTCCTCTTTTTCAACAGTGATTAATATTCCATTTTATGTATATACTACATTTTCTTTATCCACTTACCTGTTGACAGACACTTGGGTTGTTTCCATATCTTGGCTATTGTGAATAGTGAGACAATGAACATGAGAGCACAGGTATCTCTTTGAGATCCTGATTTCAATTATTTTGGATATATACCCAGAGAGGAATTGCTGGAACATACGGTAGTTCTATTTTTAATTTTTTGAAGAACCTCCATACTGTTTTCCATAGTTGCTGCACCATTTTACATTCCCACCAACAGTACACGAAAGTTCCAATTTCTATACAACCTCACTAACATTTCCTATGCTAAATGAAATAAACCAGTCACAGAAGGATAAATACTGCATGATTCTACCTATATGAGGTATCTAAAACAGTCAAAGTCATAGAAGCAGAGAAAACAATAGTGGTGCCAGGGGCTGGGGATGAGAGAAACAGGGAGGTGTATTCAATGGGTATGAAGTTCCAGTTATGCCAGATAAATCAGTTCTAGAGACCAGCAGTACCATGTAGTAGTGTCTAGAGTTAACAATACAATATTGTGCACTTCAAAATTTGTTTAAAAATATGACATACCAGGAAACTCTGAGAAGTATTAGGTATGTTTATTACCTCGATTGTGCAGATGGTATCACAAGTGTTTGCATATGTCCAAACTCATCAAATTGTATACATTAAATATGTGCATTTCTTTGTATATTAATTATACCTCAATAAAGCTGTTAAAAACAACGGAACCTATCTCAAGAATCGTTCTAAGTATTGAATGAAGTAATGTTTGTTTCTTGCTTATTAGCACAGCATCTGGCATAGGATAACCATTCGAAAATCATACAATAGAATAAAATACTCAAAACACTTTCAATAAAAGAAGAACCAATAAATGAGTTTAGTCAGTTCGCAGAATAGTAGATCAATATACAAAAATGATTATATTTCTATATCCTAGAAAAAACTAGAAATCAAAATTTAAAAACTAACATCTACAACAGCATCCAAAAACCATAAAATATTATGGGTAAATTAGTAAAGATTTTGTAAGACTTGCACACTGAAAACTATAAAGGATTGCTGAGAAAAATTTAAGATCTAATTAAGTGGAGAGATACACCATGTTGATATATCAGAAAGAATATTCAATATGGTCAAAATATTAATTATCCCAAAAGTGAACTCTAGATTCTATACAATTATAATCAAAATTTGAGCAGGTTTTTTTGGGTAGAAATTAATAAGCTGACTCTAAAATTTATAAGAAAATTTAAAGAATCAAGAGTAATTTTTAAATTTTGATAAAGAAGAACAAAAGTGAAAGAAGTATATTGCTTGATTTCAAGACTTACTCTAAAGGTACAATAATCAAGACAATGTGATACTGACTTAAAGACAGAGATACAGATCAATGGAACAGAAGAAAGAGTACAGAAATAAGTCAACAAATATGTATTTACTTGATTTTTGATGTTGCTAAGGCAATTCAATGGTGAAAAGATAGTGTTCTTCAAAAAAAAAGTAGTGATAGAATAAATATCAGTATAGGAAAAATAAACTCAAATCGTACTTTACACACAAAAATGAAATGGATCTAGACCTAAACATAAAACTTTAAAATTTCTAGAAGAAAATCTTTGTGATCTTGGGGAAAACAAATATTTACTAGAGAGTTCACAAAAAGCAATAACATGAAAGAAACAATAAATTGAGCTCTGTGAAATTAAAAAACATTCTCTTTGAAAGACATGATTAGGAAAATTAAAAGGCATAAAACTAACTAGGAAAAATATTTATGATATGTATATCTGAAAATTAGCTTGTATCCAGAATATTTAAAGAACTCATATGTATCAATAAGAAGAATACAGAAATATTTAAAGTAGGAAAAACTATTAAAAATAGAAACAAACTTCACAATAGAAGGTATACTAATGGCCAATATACACAGGAAAAGATACTCAACACCAATAATCCTCAGGGAAATGCCAATTTAAACTACATTGAAATATCACTTCACAACCATTAGAAGACCTAAAATTAAAAGGATTGTTAAAATCAAATATTGGCTAGGATGTGGAAGAATGGAATTCTTAAACATTGTTAGTCAGAATGCAAAATGGTACAGTTACATTAACAAACAGTTGAGAAGTTTCCAATAAAGTTCAGCATAACCTTACCATATGAACCAACAGTTACACCTTCAGGTATTTACTCAAAAGAAATAAAAGCCCAAACAAAGCTTTGTACACAAATGTTTATAGCAGCTGTATTCATTATAACCAGAAACTCGAAACAGCCCCAAAGAATATCAACAGGTAGATGAATAAACAAACTGTAGTTTATTCATGTGAATACAACTCAGCAATAAAAAGCAACATCCTACAAACACAGTAATGTGGATGAATATTTAAAACATTATGCTGAGAAAAAAAGTCAGATGTAAAATATATGTGATGCCATTTATTTAAAACTACAGGAAAGACAAACCTAATATATTGATCAAAAGCAGATCAATGGGGCTTCCCTGGTGTCGCAGTGGTTGAGAGTCTGCCTGCCGATGCAGGGGACAAAGGTTCGTGCCCCGGTCCGGGAAGATCCCACATGCCGCGGAGCGGCTGGGCCCATGAGCCATGGCCGCTGAGCCTGCGCGTCCGGAGCCTGTGCTCCGCAACGGGAGAGGCCACGGCAGTGAGAGGCCCGCGTACCGCCAAAAAAAAAAAAAAAAAAAAAAGCAGATCAGTGGTCATCAAGGCGGGGGATGAGGGAAGGTTGAGTAGGAAGGGGCACAAGGAAATCTGTTGGGGTTATAGGATGTTCTATACCTTGATTATTGTGTACAGATTTGGCAAAGTTCTTCACTGCGCTTAAAATACATTCATTTTATAGTTTGTAAATTAAACCTCAATAAAGTTATTAAAATTGGTCCGCTAAAATTTTTTGAATAGAAATAACATGGCAATTATTACTATTATATGATATCAGCCCTTATTACTTCAGAGCTCACAAAGTTAGCACTGCCCAAAACTAGGCACCTATGACCTCCATCTAAAATAAATGGATTATAGCTGAAAGCAAATTAGTTCAATTAATAAATTAACTATTGATAAAAATTCCCTAGAAATATTCCAAACTAATGATGCTTCACGATTTCATTAATCAAATATTAAGAACATCTTGCATCCTTTTCTCTCACAAAGGATACTTCTAGTTAGCGATAAGTCCTGAATCATAAAGTAAAAACACAGGGAGTTTTAGAGGTCTGGTTCAACCTAGGTAGAATGAGCAGATAGACAAGTTCCTTGTATATTCAGTGATATCCTGTCCAACATAAGGGCCATTCTCCTGTCAGCACTGAATAAATGGCAAACTACAAAAATATTAACCTTGATAACTGCCAGGTAAATTTGAGGAAGTTTAATTTTACTTGGAAATATAAAAGGATATGTTTCCAATCTGCAGTCTGTAAGAATAAGACAAAGAGGACAGATATGTTAATAGTCAGCTGCCCTCACCCCTTTGTGTTCTCAAACTATCTCTTTTTCAAACAGCTTGGCAGAAAGGAGAACTATACCACTTATTTTCTGAACAGGAAACAGACGCAGCAAGAAAGCAGCCCATGAAGCGGAGACTCTTTGAGTGCCTTGTACAGTTCATCAGTGCACACAGATCTGGCCTCTAATGAAGCCATTTACATGCAGATGCAGGCCTGGGTGTGTGGACACCAGTCCCAACTCTGGGAATTGTTGTTTCATCTAATCAAAAGAAATTTGCACATGAAAGCCACATCCGTGTTCATTAACCCCACAGCTCTCTCAATATTGCTTCTCTATTATTCCTAACAAAATTGCAAACCTTCATATGATTAGGTACCCCACTTCAGAGCTTTATTTTCCTCCCATCCTCAACCCAGGCCTGCATCTGAATGCAAAACTGAATGTGGGTCTGTAAGATTGAATAATTTGTAAGTACACTTACTGGAAACCAACCCCAAGCACCTTTTTTTCACATTGATTGACCTACATAGGCACACTCTTTCTCTCTTCCCCAACAGAGGAGGAATCTTCCTTGCTTACAATTTTATCATCACGGAAAATACAAAAATACTCTTCAGAATGGGAATTCCAAGACAGTAAGTTTAATTGTCAACTTTATCTGCATGTGCAAACAAGATAAAAATCACAGTTGGATCTGGTGGCGAATATTACTCACACATTACATTGAAATATAAAGGCCATAAGACAAGTATTTGCATCAAGTCCTAAAAACAAAATTCATGGTTATCAGTTGATATAGGTCCATCACACACTTAGTAAGATTACCTCTCCTGTCAATTGCGTGGATGTTAACTGTGCAGAACTTGTGCCAGTGATCAGCTACATTGTCTTCTCATAGGGGACAAACAGGATGCATAATATTTGTAGCCGTTTTTATTATCAAAGATAATCCTGAGCCCCAAACTTCCAATATATGTAATAAATGTACTGGAATTGCTTATATTGCTAGTAATAGCAAACTGAGTTTCTGTTTCTATAGAATTAGAAGAGCAAGAATAACTTAGCTTTGTTAATGCAATTCAGCAGTGACCTGCTGGGAAGTCTGGGGCTGAGAGGCCAGGCGGATCTTCCTGCCCACTCAGTGTCTGGCCTTTTTGTTGAAGCTGCCAACAGTGGTCTTAATTAGTGCCAATTATGATTTTTTTTTTAATGTGGACACCTGCATAATGTGAAGTCGATGGAGTCCTACCACATTTTCTATCAACTATTAAACAGCTGTCAGAGGTTGACAATTTTTAGTTGTTATTGTTCTGGGAAAGTTTCAGATTACTATACTAGAGGTTTACTTATTTATGTCTCATTTGTATTAATGCTCTAAATCATCTAGACCTCTATTACTTCCTTTTCTAAAGATATGTATTTTCAGAAAAAAATACAGCTTATAGATCCTTCAGAAAACAAGCAAACAAGCTGAAGTGTGATTCTGTGTTTTCAGTTTACTGAATGACTTTAAAAATTATATCACCTGATTATTACTATTGAAGAATTAGTCCTAACTATGGGACCCAGCAAGCCCTTCTATAGAAGAGGAGACTTTAAATTAAAATGTCACCTAACGAGTCTTCCATTCTTTCAGTCCTGCAAACTTTCAGCCCAGTAGTTTTGCAATATTCTTCCATGGATACCTCGCAGAGGCCACTGTGGAGGCTTAAAACAAGAAGGTAGGGGAGTTCACCCTCTACTACACTTCCCCAGTTGCCATCCAGAGTAGTTCTACTTTCCTTTAACTAGAAACACACATAAGATACTTTTAAAGAAAGTTTCTGCAGCTAAAGGAGTTTGACATCATTGGCATACGTAGAATAAGACAAGAAAGAGGAGAGAGAAAAACAAGAAATCATCTGTTATCATTTATGAAAGTAAAAGGAAATGGAAAACGACACTGTCACAATTTCTAGTGGCAGAAATGCTCCCGTGGAATCATTTTATTGCTCCAGTTGATGAGAGAGCAGTAAAACAACTGTCGGATTTCATTTCCAATTGCTGCTTAGCCTGTAAGAATGTTCAATGAGTAGATTTGCAAAAACTTTGGAGCAGCCTGTCTGTTCATTTGAAGGGATGAAGGAAAAGAAAGTAATTAGGAAAAAGAAGGATGAAGGGAGATGAAGAACTGGGAGAAATTTCTTGTTTCATATTTGTAAATTAAACCTTTAAATAAGGTGGTTTGTGACCACCTAGAGGGGTGGGATAGGGATGGTGGGAGGGAGGGAGACACAAGAGGGAAGAGATATGGGAACATATGTATACGTATAACTGATTTACTTTGTTATAAAGCAGAAACTAACACACCATTGTAAAGCAATTATACTCCAATAAAGATGTTTAAAAAAAAACCTTTAAATAAAAACCCTTGAATTCTGGAACACTTACTAGTTAGAGAAAATTCCAGAGGAAATGGTTCAAGAAGTAAAAAATGCATATTGTATTTCTGAATCATTTCATCTTTCTATAACCTCTTTTAGCCACTTTATATGAAACCTTAAAATTCAAAATGCATAAAAGACCCATTCATTAATTCACTCATTTATTCAACAATTATTAAGCAATGACTAGATCCTAGGCACTATGCATTTAATGGTTCAAAGCACATTCAGTTAAAAGAAAGACCAGAGAGCAGGCAACTACAATGAAGACTGATAGATAATCTGATAGCAGTAGGCACAGAGTACTATGGGAATTTTCAGTCTAGAAGTTCTAGAAGTCTTTTTGATGAAATTATGCTTATGGAACAAGAGTTAGTAAGTGGAGAGAAAGGAGAAAGTTCATCTAATTCAGGTATATTACTGAAAAACAGCCCATATTTGTGGGATAATTAGAAAGGGAATATTGAATATGAGGTTAATAATTTAGTCTTAAAATTAATTTTCCTCAAATTATTGCTAAAATATTTACTACAGCCAAATGATAGCTCTTCTTAAAGGAAAGCATTGAAATGCTAAATATAGACAAAGAGCAAAAGTCATGTTTTATTTTTTTGTTTTAAAGCAGCATCTATTTGGTCTTATATCAGCTGCAGTTACCTTCTGAAGAATATTTTGCTAGGTAGTTCCAAATAAAAACTGTGAAGAGGGATGAGAAGGATATCCCATAAATGTACAGTAAATTAGGATCTCTGTTGGGCTGAGCTTAAAGGGATGAAAAGTGAAGTTGTAGAGCAGGGTATCCTTATGGGGTGGGCAGGGCCAACACTTTGCTATCTGTCATCATTTCCCACTCTGAAGTCCACAGAAAACTAGTCTAGGAGGTGCTCCATGAAAATGAGTTCTATGCTCAATTAATTTTTGAAATAATTTTGTTCTAAAGGCCCCCTTTGGAAATCCACAGTGCATATAAAAATAGTAAAAGTTACATGAAGTCTTTCTTTAAAGAAACCTCTTTAACTTTGTATATCTCAGTATTTCCCCAAATAATTTTATTTTGTGAAATTCTTGATTATATCTAAGTTATTTGCTTGAAATAAAACTAACAGAGAAAGCATTATGCAGTTCATCCACGGATGTCACTGTGCACATGGACTATAGGTAGGTAGCAAGAGACAATTTTCAAATATTCACAGCTTCTCCATACTGTATCAAATTTCTAAATAACAGTTTCTAATCCAACTTGAAGTCTGCAGTTAATAAGGATGCACATGAATTTCTGCTATGTCTATTATTAATGTTCTATTTTCTATTTTATGCCCTTTATTAATGTTCTACTTTGATGGTTTTATTTTGCCATGCATTTTTTCAGAACACTACACTATCTGACAACACTAACAACAGTCACATTGAAACACTACCTTATTTTTTGTTTTTCAGTGACATGGTGGATTACTTCTTTCTCCAACCTCCTATCATTGACCATTTTTCTCTGGGTTATTTGCTATCTTATCCTCCTCCATTTCTGGATTTTAATTATCCTCCAAGGCTCAGGTTTGGGCCTCTGTTCTTTCTGCTCTCTTTTCATTTTCTAACTAATCATCTCTAACAGCTTAAAATACTACTTGATCTTTAAATACATATTTTCAGCTGCTTCTTTTTCACATTTCCATATTTTGGGTACCTATCATAGTCGTAAAATCTAATAATTCAATATCAAATCATCATTGATTTCATCACTGAAAGTACAGATTTTCATTTTAATTTTTAGGCTTGAAATTTTGACAATATTTCTCCTTCATACTTTATATCCAACCAAATATAAAATCCTGATCATGTTTCTTTCCCCTATGCTTTGCGTTCCAATCATGCTGTCAAATATATACAGCTGTATATACCTCCTCCCTCCCTATATCTCATTTCTACTTTCTCACATATTGGTCTTCTAAAAATATAGAAGTCTTTATATCAATATCTTGTCACAAATTTTATATGGTTATTTATTTTTTGAAAAGTATTATGTACTATAGAATGATAGATATTCCATGTACAAAGTCTGTCCTGAAAAGGACAAAAGAAAATAATCACCCAGAGTATTCCTCATCCATTGATAAACAGCGTTAATATTTTTGTGTATTTTTCTATACCACCAGTATCTGTTTTTAAACTGTTTAATTTATTAAATAGCATTACATTTTTGTGTCATAAACAATTCTTTTAAAACATGGGGTTTAATGAGCATTTCATGTTCCAAGAGATATCCTAATTCATTTAACTGTATCCCTTTTATTTGAACATTTAGGCAAAATTCAGTTTCTAAATATAATAAATAGTATTGCAAAATACTCATTTTAAAATCACCTCTAATTTTTCCCCCTCAGGATAAATTCCTAGAAGTAGCAATTTTGGGTCAAAGGATAAGAAAATTTTCAGAAATACTGAACCAGTTTTCACTAGTACCAGCAGGGTAGGGTTCCTTTAAAACATCTCATAATTTCTTAGCGCTCATTGTATAAATTCTATAACCTCAGCTTGGCTTTCAAAACTCACATTTCATACTACTATAAATAATCCATTGAGACCATTATAGTTTCCTGACTCTCAAAAAAAACACACTCTTTCTTGATCTCAGACTACTATTTATGTTAACCTTTATTTCAGAATGCTTATCTTCTCCCTCTATCTGTACAAATCATGCCTATCCTCCTCAACTCTTGCTTATATGGCACATCTTTAATTGGCTTTCCTTCATAAATTGCTTTCCCCTCTTGCTGAACTCCTGTGTCATTATCAAATATTCTGATTTTGATTTGAATTACTGATAGTTTATATACATTTCTACCTAAGTTTTGAGGTTATCCCTGCTCTATTAAACTATGTTATTTCAAATGGTTCAATATTTAACAAAGATACTGTGCATCTTATAATGCTCAGTGAATGTTTGTTGAATGAATAATAAATAACTTACTAAGATAGTAACCTACACATTAGTGAAACATCTAGCTAATGTCATATTCATTTCATTAGCTAGTTATTCCTTGACAGTTAAAAGTTTGGAAGACATTATAAGAGGTCAATAAGTAAGACTTTATTTTCAGATTGTTTTCCCAATTATCACTTTCTTTGTCTTTGTATGTTATGAGAAGTTGAAGCAATTAAATTTTAATCAACTTCCTCCCTAAACCAACCCCAAAGTAGGTCTTAGAGTATACACTCTAAAGTTACCCCTCCAGAACATGTACTCAGGAACTAAGAATATTATTAAAGAGGAAATAAAAATAATGGTGTATTCTTGGAAATTATTAAAATGCTTTGTTTCATTGCAATGCTTGGTAAAGTACCGGAATACTGTCTCCAAGATTTATAGTTTTATGACCATAGTCAACCTTGGCAGTAACTTAAAAACTAATTGTAACAAAAGCTTAAAGATTTACTACAAAATTAGAGTTTGACTCATAAGTACATTTGGGTAATCATTAGGATACGAATACTAGATTTGTTTCTACAATCTCTTACTATATAAGTTTGTGATACTTTGATTATGTATATTTATTAGCTCCTTCAATTTGGATATGTTAAACCAGATCCTGAAATGATGATGACCAAAATTATGTTGTTACAGTCTTTATTACGATAAGATATTTACAGATGACATTTCATTTAGTGGCACAAGATCCCTAGCAACCTTTAAGAGAAAATAAAATTATTCTGGGTTTTCTGATATTGTAGAATTTTAGCAAGCATTAAGCTTATATAATAATAGCAGTCAGGCTTCCCTGGTGGCGCAGTGGTTGAAAGTCCACCTGCCAGTGCAGGGTACACGGGTTCGTGCCCCGGTCCAGGAAGATCCCACATGCCGCAGAGCGGCTGGGCCCGTGAGCCATGGCCGCTGAGCCTGCGTGTCCGGAGCCTGTGCTGCGCAACGGGAGAGGCCACAGCGATGAGAGGCCCGCGTACCGCAAAAAAAAATAAAAATAATAATAGTAATAATAGCAGTCAAGGGATTATCCTTCCCTTAAAAATCACATTTCTAGTTATACTTCTTCAAGATAATTTTTGAGATAAAGACTTTTGACCACACTCTGCCTCATGTTACACAGGTCTGATTGTCTTAAAAATGTCTAATTATGCAAAAAAATCCTTTAAGATATTAAATACACTCCAACTGTTATATAATCAGAATATTTATTTTATGGTTTTTTCCTACTGATTTCTAAAACAAGCTGAGTTTACACATGGAAAAGTACTTGGTTCCACCTTTAAATGATTACCCATCACCATGAAGAAATTTGTAAGTACTGCTTCAACTTCCAATTATTGTTTCTCTTTAATAACTCAAAGGGAATCAGGACAATCTAGTTTAACCCCACAGGGATAGCGAGAGACTCCAATAGGTAAGTTCCCTAATGATAAAGAATTGGAGATTTCATTTTGTCTCTAACTTCTCCAATTTCTGTTGTATTATTGTGGAAATGTACATCCCTTACCAATCTAAGGCAGGCCCATAAATCTAGAACTAGGAAAACTGCCAAAGCAGACCATAAAATCCTCAAATTCCTTAATGGAGTTCTAGTTTTTCATAGAGACATATTAGTTAAGTTCAGATTTTACATTTTTATCTTTAATAGTTCATCTACCAGAAACAGTTGAAGAATGAGAACAAAATGCTCAGGAGAGCTAAATCTCTGATTTATGTGTTTGGAAGAGGACTGACTTCTTATGTCCCAAAGATTTTGCAATAGTTTTCCATGTGTTATCTCTTTAATCCCTGAAATATCACTGTGAATCAGATGATCTTATCCCCATTTTTGAAGGTGAAGTGAGTAAAGCTTAAAAAAAGATGGTTTAGTAATATCACAAAGAGAAATGAAAAGTTAATAACTCAGGATCTAAGGCAATTTGGTCTAACTTTAATTTGACTATAAATGTTAGGAAAACAAACAGAGAATTTTTACTTTGAAAGGATCATGGAAATCTTTAAAAGAGAAGGAGAATGCTTGTTTTGTTTTTGATCCTGGACTGGAATTCTTTAACATCTCACTGATGATTTGAATAGGCTATAATCCCAGGTCCGAGGACTGAATCCAACCAGCACCTGTGCGTGACGCTGAGTCATCTGTGTGATACTTCTTGCTGCCTTGAAAAGACCCTATGCCTAGAACAGAAAGTACTTTCAGGGACAGAATGACATTGACTTGACCTATCCCCCAGCTGCCTGGAGAGTAGTGCACACACAGGTCTAAGACTGTTTGCCTGTCCAGAGGAAGCTTTGGATGAATCGCCCATTCATCATCCCCATGTCTATAATCAGGGTTGCTCTCTGTGAGGGTGCTCTATTACTCCCTAGTAATATCAAAAAGGCCAAAGTCATACAAACAAGACAACTTTGTCCTCCGTCCTATTGTGCAAGAAAGCTTACAATGTCTGTCTGTCTATTCCTAGGTTGCTACGAATCCCTGCTAATGAAAGGATGAATAAGGGCATATGTTAATGAGGAGTCAAGTGCAAACTGAATGTAAACAAAAGGGGGGCCTTCTAGTCATGAAAAATATTTGAAAGTGATTTTTCTTTCCTGATCTTTCACTCAGAATTCATTTGCTCATGTCCACCTTCCTTTCTCCCCTCAACAGACCTGTTGAGAGATTAAATCATTGCTATTGAAGATGTGTTGTATCTATGCATATGTGAAAAGAAAAAGAAACAAAACTGTGTATGCTCAAATTGCTGTGAATATAAAAGATGTTAATATCCTCACTTACTATTTCATATGCTTGAGTAGAACTTCCAGATTTTAAATAATGAATTACTAGTTTTCATGAATATATAAAAATGCCATATTTTAACTTGAAGCTCTCCTATAAAAAAGATTTTATATTTTCTATTAATGTAAGAAAAGTTTAAAATAATATTGTTTTCCTAGTTGTGAATCTCATAATACACTAATTCAAAGTGAAAAATTCCTTTTTCACAAATTTTTTGTTTAAACTTAACAAAAGATATGGAAAAAAATTAGAAGGCTGTGTAATCAGCAGTGTAGCTCCTAATTCTTTGTTTTTCCATAAGATCCCTAGTAACTTATTACTTACAAATATTAATACTATATTGATCATCTGGGCTTCTAGGTATTTTAAATCTCCTATAGTGTATTACTTATAAACTAATATATACATGAACATGAACAGATGAAAATCTGGTATTTATTTCTTACCTGAAGTGTTCCAAGAATAACACTGAAAAGAAAATACATGATAATGCCTAGCAATCTAAAAAACCACCTACAGTCAATTCAGGATAATAGTCAAAACCATGAGGAAACATTTGTCAGTAGCCAACCTCCTCCCCCCACAATGCCAAAGCCATACTTATCAGACAGATAACAATCTCTGAATAATGGCAGGATATGGTAGAGGAAATGAGCTGTGTAGAGATGTTGACTACTAACCTACATAACAGTACTGTAAACAGTATACAATAACTTCCTACTCCTACCCTGTCTCTGCCACCAGATCCCTGGGAATTGCACAAGACCACCACCTCAATCAAATTCTGTACATCATAGAATGTCCATTTTCTGGCTCGAGACTGGAGTTATGGTTGTCATGGTGATGTATCTTGCTTTAGACTGTTGATGCACATAGGCTGTACATTTTTCTAAAGCAAAAGACAGCAGCTTTTCACCTGTGTGATTAATATAGAGAGGTTAGGGACAGGAATTTATTGGTAAAGCTCCTATTTTGTGTGCCCTACTATTCAGTTCTTCTGGTAGGGTCAGTTCCTTATCACCACTTACCCAGAGCCTGTTGAACCATTCTTTTGTTTTTTATTTTTTTTAACAGTGAATCTAAAACATGTTTTTTTTGTTTTGTTTTTTGTCTGGAAAACTGAGTGCACTGGGGGTAATCACGGCTTAAGCCTGGTTCTACCTCCTTAAATTTTCATCACACCCAATCTCCTTTTCCCATTCATGAGAACCAGATCTACTCTAATAGTCACAAACTCCCATAATCAGATTTCACAGTTCCTAATCCCTTAAAAATAAGTTGTTGGCAATTCATACACATAAAGGATAAAATAATTAACAAAAAAATTTAAAGATTTTAAGGCTGAAAATTAGAAATTTCTTGATACTTGCCTAAAATATTTTCAGCATACTAAAAATATAACTGTTGATTTAAAAGAAAAACTGGTGCTTTGTGACCACCTAGAGGGGTGGGATAGGGAGGGTGGGAGGGAGACACAAGAGGGAGGAGATATGGGGATATATGCATATCTATAGCTGATTCACTTTGTCATACAGCAGAAACTAACACACCATTGAAAAGCAATTATACTCCAATAAAGACGTTAAAAAAAAAAAAGAAAAATTGGCAACTTCGTGAATGTCATTTATTTCCTTTGATTGCTATCCAATTCTCAATTTATATCTCCTGGCTCCTCCTCTGTCACACCCCACTCACCTTGTTCTTGCCTCATGTAACATGAACCTTCATGACTAGAACATTACATTATCATCCCCTTTACCTCAAAGGCTCACCTATTGTCTCTTCCTTCCCTTCAGTCCTTAGACTGTCCATTTTTCCTTCTGCTTCTGGACCCCCCGCCCGCCCAATGCTTGACAAAATTAGGGTTCCCTTACACTTCCTGTAGTAGCAACCAGAAATTTTTTCAGTTGTATTTTTATCATTATTTGTGTTTTTATCTCTTTAACATTTGTCTTCATACCACACTGCAAATCACATGAAAACTAGCACTGTGTACACACAATAGGTAACCTATAAATAATAAATAATTATTGAATGAATAAGAAAATTAATGGATGTACGAATGAATAAGTGAATGCCTTGAAGACAATAAAAAGACAATGCTTTTGTTAGCATATGTATCTGCTTTGCTTTAGTTATGGATTATCTAGAGCAAAAGCTCTTTCAATAATGTTTATTTTTCTAACATCAGTGAATTTACTTATAAAAGAGTACCTTTATTATGACACTTACAATTGACAAGCCTGAGTTATTTTCAGTTGAGACCATGACCTGCTTTAAAGATGAATGACTCGTTACAATACTCACTGCCTGCTCACTACAGAGAATGCTCTGAGGGGGCTCTGAGAAGACACAAATAAGGCAAAGTCCCTGTCCTGCAGATGCTAGCAACTTCTCCCAATCCCTCCTCCCCGCACTCAACCCCGGAAAACACCACCAGCCTCCAAACAAAAAAAACAAGAGCTTGAAAGCAGGGAGAAGAAAGTACAGCAGTAAATTCTTTGTGTTGTATACATTTATGTAAAAACTTCCTTAGCACTTTGCCTATATCTCCCTGCAGTGTTTTATCATATATCAGATATGGTTTGAGGCTCTGTGGCTAAGAAGACATAATCCCTTCTCTCACAAAACAACATATTCCAGTCAGGAACACAGAATAAGACAGAGATGTCCCTACACAACAGAGTCAGGGCTCTATAGGAACTGGGGACAAAGGTCTATGGGAGCACAAGAGAGGAAGAGGGCTAACTGGCATAGAGAGAAAATTGTTGTATGCAGTAGCCCACTAGGAGCTGGGTCTTCTTGAAGAATGAGTAGGTTTTGTCCAGTGCACCAACAGAGGAAGAGCATTATTGGAAAAAGAAACCACATAGGAAAAGGCAGGCTCTCTTTACTGGATATACTTAAAAATAAGTGTGACAGTCATGAAATAAACAAAAATTGTTATAACAAAATCCAAAGGATAAATTGGAGAGAATAATTTCCAATTTTTCTTCTGCACTTTTTATGGCTGATAATTATCCCATTCACCACAATACTAAATGTTTTCAGCATAGAAGAGTATTAGTAGAGTAGTCATTATAAGGAGGGTGATACCAACACCTACGCCAGTGGCTTTCTGACATAGTAGAACTTACTATCCTCTGGTTTTAGCCGCTTTGGAGTGATCTACACGCAAAACCATAAGAGAATATTCCCTCTGATTATGTATCTTGGAAAACTGTAATAGCCTCAAATACCAAACAAGTTAAGATTTCCAGTATATTATGAGCTCCTTGGAACTTGGAAAGATTGTCCGCTTTAGGACTCAGAAAGTATAAGTCAATTAGACTGAGGGAAGGCAGTTGGTTTTTATCAAATGCCACCATCAAGGGAAATTTCTGTTTTGAATAAAACTTAATATTTTATGATTCAGAAGCTGAAGAAATTGGAGTTCTCACAAGAAATCCAACACAAAAGCACTGCTTTATCTTTATATATGTAGATTTATATCTCTGAATATTGGCATCTTTTTAAAAAATACCTGGAGAGTGTCTTGGTTGACTTGTTTGTGATTTTTATTTAATATAAGGCTTGTGAACTTATAATTTTTTCTTATAATATTTAAATAAAGTTGGTAATTTCATTTAAAAGCTATATTTATTCTGAGTAATTTTAAAAGCATTTTAAAATGAATTTGGGGTCATTTTTAATGGAAAAATAAATAAAACATATAGAGATCAGAAATTTCAGCCTCTGTGAGTAATATTTATGAACATGTGACACTGCAACCAGATTGGGAAAGGGGGGAATTTGGACAGTGGAATATTTTCCTTATCTTGGTTTAGAAGCAATCAAAAAATAAGCAGTAACTAATTTATCATCATAGAAATCTGAAACATAAGGATAATTTTTGATATTTCTTAAGTTTCCAAAAAGATTTCCAAGTATGAAAGTTTGCAATACCCATATTTTAATGTTTTATAAGTTTTCAGAAATGATTTTCTAACTTCATAATGTTTGCATTTCCAAAATAATAATTTAACTATAATTCTCTGAGAAATGTTTAGATAGTCTGGATACCTGTTTGTGGAGGTAGATAATTCAGAATAAAAACATCACGCAGGCACATCAAACATTCTGTACATACTAACTAGATTTCTTATCTTTTGTATCCACTCAAAAATAGTTGTGATTTGATGATCTTACTTAGAGAAGATAGTGTGTTTAGAGAATTTTTTTTCCAGAGTTCTAACTGGGCTTCTAGGAGTTAGTTGTATCTATATTTAAAACATGTATCTCACTTGGTGACTTTCAGAGATGAATCACTGGAAAACATAAGCATGAAAGAAAATAGACTTGCCAGCTTAGTACCTATGTGCAAAATGTGGGTATGTATGAAAATATACTAGTATTGTCATCCCTACAGTTATCCTTACATACAATGCATGGACTGTGCATACTATTGAACCAAATACCCATATGGACATAAGAGACTAGTTTATAAATACATAAATAGGTGTAGTATATATTGACATGGGCGCAGTCCATTCTTATTGCTGAGAACTCCACAGGGCATTACAGTTTTCATCTCCTTTTTTCCCCCTGCAACAGTAAGATTTCATTGTATACTGCTAGAAATCATATTCCCAGTTGTGGCTGACAGTAAACAAACTCAAAACAAGATCTCCAGGTCTCTTTATTGATGTTGCCCTGGGAGGAGGCATGCATTAACAAGTGGGTAAAAAAGTAGAGGCGGAAGGGCTTTAAATTCAATGCAGTGAGAAGAAGGAAAGAAACGCTCAAAGGAAAGCCATTTACTCTCCGACACTACCTGATAAACAAATGAATTTCGTCTTTCTTGCTTCAGACTCCAAAATGCCTGTGCTAGGGGTAGGGGCAATGGAATTGTGGAAAGGAGAAAACAAGGACATTAGAGGCAAGGTGGAGCTCTCTAGCTAGACTGGATGTGGGTGATTATTTAAGGTGACTGCATGTGAGGGAATTAAAGATGCCTTGTTACAGATATTTTTCTTTTCAGAGTGAAAGACTCTGTTGTTTTACAACTTCTTGTTTAGATCTAACAGTGCAAAAAGACTCACCAACAACTGGTATTTATATGCACTCAACACACAAGTCTTCTATTAGTCACTTTTGTAAGGGTTAGAGAATGACAATAATATAGGAATTTCTACTCAAAGCTATTTGCTGTGAATTATTACACAGAAAATACACTTGTAACCTAATAAATAAAGCAGCAGTCTACAAACTATAAATGGAATCATGGAATTTTGGATAGCTGTTGTTATAGTTCTTACAAAGAACTTTTTTTAGACATTCTTCGAAATCCTAATCTGCATTGTGTTGATGGCCTAAGAGAATGCATATATAAATGAATTAAAAACAGAAACAGGGGTTCTAAAACATAGATTATGTGGTCATAACCACTAGATATCTTTCTTCTCCAGGTGCTCTACTTAACAGGTGTTAGTTTGGGAAATGGATCCAACAGGTCTGTTGACATCACTTCTCTTTGGGAGACTTAAATGTACTACCTTGCAGCACTGTTCCCACCAGAGATGACTTACCCATCCCTTCTGTTTACTTCACTAAAATTAGTTTCTTACACAGTGAAAGCAAATGGGGAGATTTCAACTGTTGGTAAATAAAGGGCTGTGTATGAGTGCCTCTTAATAGCTTATCATCGTGTGTAATCAAACTGAATAATTGCCGGAGAGGAGAGTTCCTACATATTGGCAGATGCCTGTGGGCTGAGCTCTGCTCTGGAATGTCACCATGCAACAAAGCCCTGGATGGATAAATGCAGCAACAGCACTGGGGCTCTAGGCATGTCACGCAGGTGGGGAGAAATCAGCGAGGTGAGGCAGATGTATAAGTGTGGCAATGACAAGGGAATGGTATTAGATGGATAGGGGGCAAGTAAAAAGACAAAGAAGGCAAGAAATTGAAGAAAACAGCTTTCACCACTAAATGGAAGTTACCTTGAATGCTGCATTGCACCAGTGACTTTGACAGCTGAAGCAGCGGCGAAGAGAACTTGACTAAGATATTGGCCGTGCTGTTTGCTTTGCAAGGGGCTAAGTGTGGTTGGCTTTCTCCTGACAAGATCAATCACCATTCATACAACACAATGAGCTAAATTCAAGAATATTTTCTTGGGGGCATTCACAAAAAGATTGAAAACCAGCAAGCTGTTCCTACGCCCTGAATCCACAGGGACACAGAAACACATTTTCCAAATGGCCATTTAGCTAAGAATTTTTTTTTACGTATTACGTAAAATTATACTATATGTTTACTATTTTATGTCATATAATTAAACTTGGATGTCATTTATCAATCAGAAAATAGATTCAAAGATTCCAGATAATCTTAAGTCCACACTTGTTTTGCCCCATTTTAAGCTGGATTTCACAGACCGGAGCCTAATTTTCTTGCTCTCTCTGTCTCCGGTATTCTCCTACAGAACCCCGTATGTATATGGCAGATTGGCTGGCATTTATTATTGGGGTCTGCAGCGAGTTAGCTTTGTCATACTCACGTTCATGCTCACACACACGTACACACACGCACACCAAGTCAAGTGAGCCTCATTATAGGCTGGCATTCCCTGTGACAGACAAGTAACATCTGTGCTGCTTTGTCTGTAAACAGCGCGTCTGCTGGAGAAACTTATTCGGAAATCCTTTAAAACATTCCGGCTCCCCCTTTCTTCTCTCTCCTTTTTTTGCACAAGGCTGTGAATGAGAATTGAAATTCCAAATTAACTATTCCAGATAAAGCTTAAGGTTTTCATTAATATTTAAATTGAACTATCAGATGTGATGTTGTGATATTTCATACCAACAGCTTGCACAGAGAGGCTTTTAAATATTAAGGTTTCATCATTTTCAAAGGAAAGAATGAATTGTTCTTTTCTTTCAAACAGTGATACTGTGGAAACTAATGTGAGCCATGTAAGAAACAAAAAAAGCATGAGATTAGCCATAGATGCTTAGGTACTATCTCTGCCTTTGCACACCACCTTGAATACCAGAGCTCTGTGCTCCGTCAAACAGGCTCATTCTAGCACTTAAAAGAGAAGCAACTACAATTGTTTAGCCAGCAATTTGTTCGGCTTCTTCCAGTGTCTGGCTCATAACAGCCATTCAATAATCATTTAATATTGAACAAATAGAGATGTGAGACAGATGCTGTAGGGAACACAAACACATAATAAGCAGCCTCCATCCTTCATCATAGTAGAGTACTGATAAATTATTCTATGATTCACAGAGTAAAAATGGGAAGACTTTCTAGAAGAGACATGACAAGAATTGGTCTAACATTGATTGAATGAGGAAGGCATTCCAGAAAAATAAAATGCTATAAGCAAAGAAAAAAATATGAATTTTCCAGACTTTTGAAGGGACACTTAAATGGTGAGATGGCTGGGAGCAGAAGGTTCATGTAGGGAGGCAGAAGGTTCGTCTAGGTTCAGCTCCTAGATGAGGTTACAGCTGAAAAGTTGAGACCAGATCATGGAGCACAGGCCTTTGAAGTTTCTTCTCCATTTCATGAGAAAGAAGTCATTGAAGGATGTTTTAGCAAGAGAGTGAGAGAAAAATTCTGTATTGGGGACATTACCCTAGCTATCCCAGAGTCCTGTCCATCTTTTTAATGGGAAAATATAAATAATCAATACAGGCTATTTCAAAATTTTCTAAGTAAGAAGCAGAACATCCTTATAACACCGGTGCTATGACCAACTTTCTTTGAGCTATTGATCTTTTAATCATCTTATAATGTCTATAACACTCTTTGATATGCTCTTATGCCTAATTAACTGTTTCTTCTGTCTCCTATAAAGGATCATTTTTCTCTACCTGGAAATTAAATATTGGGGCATTTCAGTGCTAGGATTTAGACTGGTTCTTTTCCCACTTCATACTCTCTTTCTAAGCTCCTTCTTTGTGTACTCATGATTACAGAGCTATCTACCAACAGGTGACCTTCAAAATACCTTATATTTTATATCTTATACATCTTATGCCCAGCTATTTCCTCTGAGCTCCTGGCCCTTAGCACCAACTGCTTAATTAACACTTCCTCTTGGGCATATCAAGAGAACTTACCACTACCTGTGATGCTAAATATGTATTTAATAATGTCAATCTCTTCCTTGCAAAAATGTAGGCTTTGTGGGTGGGATGTTTTATCTTTTTTGTTCACTGATGCATTCCCATGTCTATAACAGCACCTGACACATAAATGGTACTCGATAATACTTCTGAATGAAGAAATGGCTGAATCTCTGGTCCAAGTTATTATTTATCCTCTCCAATGGTATATCAAGTGAATAGACTATTTTAATCAGCGACATTGTTTAGAATTACTGGCACATAATGATAATAAAAAATGGTATTTTAGTTGGTTACATTTTCCTTTAAAATTCTCTACAAATAATGCACCCCTTTATTACCCAGACCTAAGGAAAACACAGCTTCCACCAACTCCTCCCTTGGTAAATTATTGATAATCTCTCTCCTGGACTACTTAAATCACCACTTGTCCCTATTTTGAACTTCACACTATAATTACATACACCTTTTAAAAACGTATATCTGACATAACACCACCCTGCTTAAAATACCAAAAAGGCTTTCTGTTGTTGTTAAGATAAAAAACAGCACATGATCAACACAGACAACAAAGCCTTGCACGATCAAGCTCCTATGTACCTCTCCATTTCCCTTTGTATCAACACTCCTCTGCCCATGCCCACTTCTGCTTTCTCTGCCCCAGCAACAAGGCCTTCTTGCTTCAGATTCTCATACCTTGGCATGCCCTTGCACTACTCAGAAGACTTCCATTCCTCTCTTCACCTAGTTAATTTTCATTGCCCCCTTTAGATCTAGGCTCAGAGATACTCTTCCTCAGGGAAGACTTTCCAGATCGCCTTGACTCAGTCAAGGGTCCTTTATAGAACTACAGTTTGGTATTTGTGTGTATCTGGTTTTGTTCACATTGCAAAACATCATCTACGAGCCATGCGCTGTACTGGACATTTGAAATAAAGCAGTAAACGACTGCAATTATGCAGCTAACATTCAACAGAGGGAGGCAGACAATGACCAACATAATACATATTTTAACGTTAAGCTATCCTAAGAGACAAAACAAAATAAGGCAGGATAAGTGGCTAGGGAATATAGAAAATATTATATCAGGTAGGGTGGTCAGGGAAATTATTTCAAAAGAACAGATATTGAACAAATAAGAGAATAAAGTAAAGGAGAAAGTACTACAAATATTTGGCCCAAGATCACCTCAAGCAGAGGGACTAGCAAGGACAAAGGCCTTGAGGTATCAGTATGCTGGGCAGGTTCAGATTCCAGCCAGAGGACCACTGTGGGTAGAAAAGTAAGCAAGCACGTAGGAAATGAGACCAGAACAGATCAAAGGGTTAAGATCATATAGGATATTATAGGCCAGGAAAAATTGTTTGCAATTTGTATTTTATTCTGAGTGTGTTGGGAAAATGTTTGAGAACAGGAATGTAATGATCCAATTTTAGTTTTAATGTAGCTGACATGTGGAGAATAGGTTACGGTAGCAAAAGAGTAGAAGCAGAGACTAATTAGGATGCTATTACAGTCGTACGCACAATGAACTAGGAGGATAACAAGTTGTTAGATTAGTAATAAACTTTGAAAGCAGAGCCAACAGAGATGATTTGGATGTAAAATATGAGAAAAAGAAAAGAATCAAGAATGACTCCAAGATTTTTGGCCTGAGCAACTGAATGAATGGTGGTATTATTTACTGTAGTAAGGGCCACTGGGAGATGGACGAGTTGATGAAGATTTGAGCTTTGGACAGGTTAATTTTGTGATGCCTATTAAGAATCCAAGTAATGATGTCAAGCATACAGTTTGATATATAAGGCAAAGTTCAAGTTTGAGGACATTATTGAATGGTGCTGATTTTATTTAGATATAATCGACATATAGCATTATATTAGTTTCAGGTATACAATGTAATAATTCAATATTTGTATATATTGCAAAATGATTACCATAATAAATCTAGTTAACATCCATCACCATACATAGTTACAAAAATTGTTTTCATGTGATGAAAACTTTTAAGATCTACTCTCTTGGCAATTTTCAAACATGCAATACAGTATTATTAACTATAGTCACCATGCTGTACATTGCATCCCCATGATTTATTTTATAACTGGAAGTTTGTGCTTTTTAACCCTCTTCACCCATTTTGCCCACTAATGTTGCTGATTTTTAAAACATCAGAATGAATGCAACTGAAAATAAGACTGGAATTCTTTCATAATAATTTTAAAATGATTACTTGTTTTATAATATTCAAGATGAAACCAGACTATTTGACCTGTATTTGTGCTACCATTGGAGAAACCTGTGGGCATGAATATGACTTATATATCCACTCTAGCCTCAAGCACTGATGGGTCCAAAGTAGGTGCTAAGTAAACACTGCTGTTTTTTATTTTCTTTGGTAATCAAGTAAGCAGAGAAAGAAAATGACAGCAACTCAGCCTTTGGCATAGTGCAGCCCTACGAGAATTTACAGAACAAAATTTGATAAACTGTCTAAAGGCAAAGTATTAGGAAAGATGACAGAAGACATAATAGAAAGAGCAGAGGACAGGGAATTTGCCTTTGAGTTCTGGCTCTTTCAAGAACATATTTTTTAAACTTGGGCCAATATCCTCATCTCTCTGGCCTGAAATAAAAACTGCTCAAAAAATCTACACGATCTTAGTATTCTTCCAAATTCAAAGGAAATCAGACTTTTTCTTGATCACTTACCTTTCAAAACGGTCTGGGTTTTGTTCACAATATTTATTGTGGACTGCAACATTAATATCCATTTCAGAAACTCTTGAATCTGGGCCATATGCCATTAGTGCAATATCGTCCTACCAACCAAAATTAACATATCCTCTTTAGCCACGTAGCTAATAGGAAACTTACATAATAGCTTATATAAGTTTTCACACCTTGGGTAGTCATTTTGTGGGGACATAAATTAACTACAACCACAAAGAAAAGGTATAAACAATTGAGAATTCCAGGAAGGAGGAGGTACTGTTAGTGTTTAAAAGAACAATTTTATAATTACTCTCATCCACATGGACTTAAAAAACAACATAAAAAAACCTTTGAAAATATAGTATTTGCATCACCATTTAATTAATAATGATAGGATGATCTAATGAAAATTTAAAAAATATATCCAATATAATCTTCCTTTGACTTGGTAGTCTAGATTTGAGGACACTCATACAAATAAAAGAGGCTAAAATAAATATGAAGACTACAGGACTTCCTAAATATTGCTTTTAGGTGAAATGAATGCTCACATTTGATGGTAGAAACTAGATGCTGTACTACAGTCAAGAGAACTTTTTTTCTCATTCTTAAAAGTAACCCTAATATAAAGAAAGGATACTCTACAGGGACCAGTCTAATTTATGTTTAACAGATATAATACATGATATTATTAAATAATATAAAACTTATCAAAAATTGAAATTATATACTACCATTAAAATGGATATATAACTTAATTTACGTATCTTCTACTTTCCATGAAATAACTCTTTTCCTACTCCAGAAAAAAGATGATTGACTCCTTTACTGTGTTTCCTAGTACATGGTTTCCTAAACTACGTTCAGCAGAAATATTAGCACTCAAGAAGATGTTAATAGGTGCTCTAAAATATAAATAAATAATAATAATAATGAAATATACAAAACAGGAGACCATGGTCAAAGAAATTGGAGAAATGCTGAATGATATATTAATGGCCCTGGAAAGTCCCACAGAAAAAAAAACTAAGTGAAATTGTTTAAACCAGCAATTTCCATACTTATTGACCTGAGAAAACTTTATTTTTTTCCCTTAGTACCTATGAACAAAGCCCAGGACTCCTATGTTATACAGAATGTAGTTCTGAAAACAGTATCTAGCAGTTGACAAATACCTCTACTATACCATTTCCTACATTTTGTTGTAGTTACTAGACAATAGCCTGTGTATATATAGAACCCTGTTTTATTCTTACTTTTCTAGAGTCTTTGATAGGTTCTGATCTACAGTGTGTTTACTAGTGTTAAGTTGTATATGGTTAAGAAAGATATAATTTTATTATTATATTAATTAATAAACCCATTACTTTATTACTGCTATTTAAAATCATGCTTTGATCAAATCTGAATATATTCCCCATATGGGCTCATGGTGCTCTCTGCTGACTGGTGTGATTTTTCATGCTATATTGGCTTGTAAAAATCATATCCATCCTTCAAGGCCTAGATCCAATTTCATTTCCTCTGTGAAGTTTTCCTTAATCCTCCATTGATAATTCTGTCTCTTCTCCCCCTCTTGATTTCTCATGGCACTCCCCATTTCTTTTGGTTCTCAGTAGACATTCTACTTTGTGGAATACCTTATATTCCATATGCTTGCACTTTGCTCTGTGCCTTGTATAAAGAAGTACCACAAAAATTACTTGCCAAGAATATGAAGAAAAGACTATCCTAATAAAACAAGATACAACTGCCTAAGATTTACCATTTGATTCTTTGAGCAGGACTTCAAAAAATATTTAATCACGTAACAGAGTAGAGAGGGAAAATGTTTAAAAGGATTTAGTCCACTTGTTTTCAAATCTGTCTAATTATCAGAATCTTTCTGAGCCCTTTTAAGACCCCTTTACAGACCTGAATTCTAATCTCCAAGGATGGATTTAGAACCCACATTATATAGTTTGTTTGTAACCTCTGTGTCTTCTTCCCACCAAAGAAGCTACATTCTATAACCCCTTCTCTTTCACCACATCATCATCTGAGAGGCTCACCCTGATAACCCAGAGCCTGAAAGCAAAGAGAAGTAATAGCCCCTGTTGGTTGCCATCTTTCCTGCAAACACAGTGACTTGCCTACAAGTGTCACTTACAGATTCTTTGCCAGGGGTGAGAACTAAGAGGCAGTTGGCAATAGCATGGTATTACTTACAGTACCTACTGACCAACAGCACCGGAGCCACTGGAAGAGTTGACACAGTGCAGGTAACTTGGGCCCAGTAAACGAGAATCTCTGGAGCAAGGTCAGAAATCTACACTTCTGACATATTTTAATGCCCACTAAAGTATGAAACTAAATGGAATACTGCTAAGGATATATGACCTTGGGATCAAGAAGACCTATTTTCAAATCCCAGATCTGCCACTTTAATTGGTTGCACAATTTTTGGCAACCGTAAAATGGGAATTTTGTAACAATTAAATGCGGTGTGCCACACAAAATCTAACAGTCAGGACTTAATAAATAAAAGCTACTCTTGCATTGCTGTTGCTGTTGGTAGTGGGGGTGGGGGTGGGGGTGGGTGGATACACAAGTAGAGAATCTGTCCCAGCCCTGAGTGTACTGTGCCCATTGCATGCTATGTAACACTCATATTTACCCTACTTTCTACTCAGTGACCCATTCCCTGTGGATCTGTAATAATCTCTGTGTATGTATGTAGCAGTTCATGTAGCATAAGTCTTTTGGACTCCTTATCCACAAAGCAAAATCTAGTAATTTCTGTTACTGTGAATATTTATGCTTTGAAACAAAATTTTTTTAAAGTTTACAAAAATTTGATATGCCAAAATTTTATGAATATTTTTGATTTATAAAAAGTGTTTTAAACTATTATTCCAGTTTTGCAGCTGAGAAAAATATAGGTTTAGAGATGTTAAATGACTTTCTGAAGAGCACACAGGAGGTACCTATGTGGCAGAGCTGAGACTCCAAATCCTTATTTCTGCCACTGTACCAAAGTAGGCTGCTTGAAACATCTTCTGAAAAGTTAAAGAAACACTTACTAAACTTATTTTATTTTATTTTAACCCATTAAATATTGGTAACACCTATAAAGTAACTCTGTACATCAGAATATTTTATTAACCATGCTATGAGAAATACATGAATAAAGAAAAATCACCTGGCCCACAGGAATGATGAAGAAACTCCTTGTTTTATACAGAATATATTGGATATATTTAATTTGCATATAGGTAAAACATCCATGGAGTTCAAATGTTAAAATATACTAGAGGGCTTCCCTGGTGGCGCAGTGGTTGAGAGTCCGCCTGCCGATGCAGGGGACGCGGGTTCGTGCCCCGGTCCAGGAAAATCCCACATGCCGCGGAGCGGCTGGGCCCGTGAGCCATGGCCGCTGAGCCTGTGCATCCAGAGCCTGAGCTCTGCAACGGGAGAGGCCACAACAGTGAGAGGCCCGCGTACCGCAAAAAAAAAAAACCCAAAAATCCATACTAGAACATATATAGTGCAAATTCCCTCACACACACACACCTCTAGGCATGATCCACACAGCTGCTCTCCCCCAAGAGAGCCATACATGTCTCAGTTGCATGCATATCTCACTCACCGCCATATTTAGAAGCTCTGACCCACCTCCTCGCAAAAGCTAACCACTATTATAAATTTTAAGGTTTTATATGCTTATGCACTTAAATATAATATTTACTCAATTTCCTTCAATTTTATACAAAATACAATATATGGTACACATTGATAAAATAGCTTGTTTTTTTTTCCCACCACATAACAGCATATATTGGCAATCTTTCCCTAGTTGTATGAGCAGATTACCTTAATTATTTTCATGCTATTACTTTAACTTAATGCAACATAATTTATTGAACCACTTCCTATCAATGAATATTTTTTTCAGTCATTTGCTATTACAGGCATACTGCCAACATTCAAACTTTTGAGTCACATAAAATGTCGATTTCATATAGTTTAAACTGATATCAACAATCCTGGAACAAATTCCCTTGTATGTTTGCAATTCTGTACAGAGGTAAGTAGAACTCTAGCATAGATTCCCAGAAGTAGAAGTACTCAAAGAATATATAATTTTAATATTGTAATTTTCATATATTTTGTCAACTTACCATTAGAACTATACAAATTTAAACTGTCAATGCTGTATGCAAGTGTCTATTCTCCCACAGTTTAACCATCAGAGTATTGTTAAATTTTGGGAAACTTCTCAGTGCTATGATTTCAATTTTCTTTTCTCTTATTCTATCTCCCTCTCTGTCTCTGTCTCTGTCTGCCTGCCTGTCTCTCTGTCTCTTCTGTTTAACAATCATTTCCTTTATGCCCTTCAGATTTTTAATGAAGTCCAAAAGTTCTTTCCACACCCGATTTATAAATGAATCACCTCATGTTTTCTCCTAGCACTTTTATAGTTTATTTCTTATATTTAAATATTTTACCTATTTGAAATATATCCTAATAAACATTGTGATATTGGTCCAAATTTATTGTTTTCAGATGTCTTCCTAGTTGTTCTAATGCCACTTACTAAATAGTCTATCTTCTCCACAGCTGATTTTAGATACTAACTTTAACATATACATAATCCTCATTATGTATTTGTGTCTATCCTGGAATATCCAATCTTTTTCTTTGATATGTCTTTCTGTTGTTGTACTATTATCACACTTTTTTTTTTTTTTTTTTTTTTTGCGGTACACGGGCCTCTCACTGTTGTGGCCTCTCCCATTCTCACTGTTGTGGCCTCTCCCGTTGCGGAGCACAGGCTCGGGACGCGCAGGCTCAGCAGCCATGGCTCACAGGCCCAGCCGCTCCGCAGCATGTGGGATCTTCCCAGACCGGGGAACGAACCCATGTCCCCTGCAGCGGCAGGCGGACTCTCAACCACTGCGCCACCAGGGAAGCCCTATCACACTATTTTAATTTTCAATACTTTGTATTTTAATATCTGTTAGATTAATTCTTTCTCATATTTCTACTTTTCAGAATTTTCCTAGTTATTGTTTTAATTTTCTATATATTTTTCATTCTCTGCATACTTTTAATTTTCTTTTTTAAATTTAATATACAGTTTAAGACTAATACATGCTTCAGATATAAAAATCAAAATACATTCATTGCTGTCTTCCCTCTGCCCAGTTACTCCCCCTACCTTCACAGTAATTATTGCTGGCAGGGTTTTTTGTATCATTTCAGAATTTATTTATACATACACAGCAAAATGAATATAATTTATTCCCTCCATCTTATATACAATAATATACTATACACCTTGCTCTGCATCTTTTGTAAACAATCTTTATCCAAAAAGAATATTAAAGAATTCAAAAATATGTATTATTTTAATCCTCATAACAATCCTCTTAATTAGGTAATAATGAAGAAACTAAAGTAAGAAAAGGTTAAGTAAATGACCCAAAGTCACACAATTTTAAGTGATGAAACGGATTCGAATCAAGTCAATTGGATAATTTTCGTAATTGATCATCTTAAATGTTTCTGATCATTATTGTTTCTTTTGTGTCTTCCCCATTTCCTCATGGAATTTTTCTCCCATGTAAATCTTGTACTTAAAATAGTATAATTCTCATTTGGACTGAAATTCTATTCAGTAACCTCTTGTTTCTGAGCATTGATTTAACTCTTTTTTTTTTTGGCCGCACCACGTGGCATACGGGACCTTAGTTCCCCGACCAGGGAATGAACCCTCACCCCTTGCAGTAGAAGCGCAGTCTTAACCACTGGACCGCCACGGAAGTCCCCTGAATTAACTCTTTAAAGAAAACGAGTTCTACATGCATCTGTCAAGTGTTTGCAACCTGAAAAATGTTTGAGTCATGTTGATGGTGGTGGTTGGAGAGTGGGGTGAAGAAGGGAAGTAGGGAATGATGAATAGCTGGATAATCGCTGTGCAATGTGGAGAGGTACAAATGAACTGGTAGAGAAAGACTCAATTTATTCAGCGTTAGCTACAGAAACAGGGACTGGGGCTGATGCATGACAACAACTTGTATACGTAAACCTAAATCCATCTCCAGGAGATACTTGAAGTAGACTTTTTTTTTTTTTCCTTCTAGGCTGCTCTTATTCTCAATCTTCTATGTTTGGGTACTCTCCCATTTTAGGATCCTGGGTGGGAGGCATAGCTCTCCTCTCACCCAAAAATCTCAAAGTGGTAGATTTTTATATTCACAGACTCTCTTCTGCCTAGGGAGTGTGCCTTTGGCTCCCAATCACAAGAATCTGCTCCAAACTTGAGATGTGAGCTAAGAAATCTGCTCTGCCCCCATGCTCTTTGCACATATCTCTGGGCAACAGGAACAGATGGTGGTAAAAGTGGCATCCAGTTCCTTTTGTCAAACGTGTGGAAGGGTAAGCTGCAATGAATAATGTTCAACACTGGTGGCATATTGTTCTCATAGGGACAGTCCTGCTTTGTTATTTTTGTTTTTGTTCCTGATCCTGTCATCTCAGAATCATAATCACTGTCTTATGCTTAAGGAACTCACATCACATCTGGCACAGTGTATAACATCCCATAAACCCCACTCATCAGTTTTCCCTGATACCTGAAATTTTCACCACTCTAACGAATGATTCTGGGTTAAAATGTTTTCTATGTAAGTGACTGTAGTCACTAGTATCGCTCTGAAAATTATCATAATTATCCATTGCATTTAATCCCCACTGATGGCAGTGAGTTTGGTGGATCAATCATTGTTACCTTGGAAACTAAAATTGAGGAAAACTGAGTATATTTCAATTGGAGAGAGATTATCCAGAACACCTACCCTCCAAAACTACTCAAATTTCTTCCCCACGTTTGTCTTGTCTACATCCAACCCAGGCAGAGGATCCTGTTGCAATATTTCCATAAATTCCGTGGAATGGCCCGCGGACTAGTCTGTTTTTTACCACCATTCCTTCCCTCATTCTTGTAAATTTATCTGTCACTCTTGTAAACCATACTTTGGTTGAGTTGTTACACCTTTATTGAATAAGTTGGATTCACAATGATTTTACTGACATCCCATTCCTATCTCTTTTAAAACTACTGACTGAATGCTTTCGCATAACCACTCTGCCCCCTGTTCTTTTTGAAAAATGTTATAGCTTGGAAGTTATAGTACCTTGGTGAAAGTATTTTCAAATGACAAAAATGTAGAAAGAGTTTTCAAGAAGAGACATCACAGTATCATAAAACATGTTTGGGTGTTTTTTGTTGTTTGTTTTTGTCCTTTCAGGCAGCCCAATCAACAACTGCTAAAGAATCCTTTTTGTGTTACATCAGTGTTACGTAGAAGTCTTTCATTTGGGAGTAATAGAAAACATATTGAGCTATGGTGTGTCTATTATAAGAATATTTAGGGCCTTATAAAACTCAAGGGCATGGATGCTGCTGAACCTTAAAAATGGACTGAAATCACGTATGAGAGTGCTCTAGAGAACACAGAAAGGACCTTCTCTCCACTGCTAATCTCTGATTCTCTCCACGGACGTTCTGTATTCTTCTACTGGCTTTTGAGAAGGTTTTTTCTATTCCCAAGCTACATGGAATAAAATGTTCAGTGACAACAGCTCCCAAGTCCCTACTTCTCTGCATTATTCTGTATCATGTATTCTCAAGGAAGAAGTCTATTTAGTTCAATATGAGCATACAGACTTGACTGCTGGAAAAACAGTGCAGGTTCACGGTAACCACTATCACCTCCACGACTCTTTTCTACACGGTGTTCTACATTGATCATTTCTTCTGAGAAACTTTCCCAAGCCTGTCACCCCCTGGGCTCAGTGAAGTGCAACTGTTTCCCTTAGTACCGTGCGCATCTTTGTTTTATTATATCATATTGAAGAAGAAGATCAGAGGAAGTTCCCAGAACAGGGATGTGGAAGCAGCAAAGAAAGAATGGCCAGACAGGCAAATAAATCTGGTGAGTATCATATTGTACAATGACATATTTGGACAATTTTTTTGTGTGTGTTTGTTTTGTTTGGTCTTATTTTTTCCCTTCAAAGGGAACTAAGTACAAGAATGTAAATGAATCAAAATGCTCCCATCACTTGAATAAGAAAAAAAATTTTAGTGTATTTATATTAAAACATATGAAGTTGGGTGGCGCAGTGGTTGAGAGTCCACCTGCCAATGCAGGGGACACGGGTTCGTGCCCCGGTCCGGGAAGATCCCACATGCCACGGAGCGGCTGGGCCTGTGAGCCATGGCCACTGAGCCTGCGCGTCCGGAGCCTGTGCTCCGCAACGGGAGAGGCCACAACAGTGAAAAGCCCGCGTACCACAAAAAAAACAGTGAAAAGCCCGCGTACCACAAAAAAAAAAAAACAAAAAAGACCATATGAAGTTAAATTTTATATGTATACACACACACATAAACATATAGGTTCTCAACGTAAAAATTCAGCAATTGTCTTTAGAATGTAACCTTAGAAAAATAGAGATTTCATTAGGTTGTACGTAATGTACATGCTGTAAATATAAATTCTATTGCTGAAATAAAAATACCACTCTTAATGGTTAGACTTTTTACTAGCTGCTAAAATATTTTTATCTGTCACAACAATTTTAGGATTTTGAAACTAAAACAAAATTATATGTTTTGTTATATTCTTATATTCTCTCCTACTCACCCACCTTCACATTTGCAAATACAGATGTAGAGAGACTATTCAATTAGCGAATTTCATTATGTTTTACCATTCTAATCTCTCAGTTCTTTGTACCCCAGAAGAATGTTGGTAATATTTTTATTACTAACATTTTATTTTATTTTTGGTAATACCAAAAATTTTGGTAATTATACTTATGAAATTATAGACAGTAAACATATAAGAAACAGAAAATCATGTTAGAGCAAAGTATCACATATTTTGGTGATTAATGTTCTCTCCCTGCCTTAAGCCCATACTCAATAATTTACCATATCTACGTAAATACCTTTCTACTTATGTCATAAATCATATCATCTTAATATTTCTACAAAATGCTCCCTCCCCACTTTCACTTGTTCTCATCTAGATTTCCATAAACTTTTAAAGCTTCTCCAACTCCCTGACCATTGTCCAACAATCTGTTCTCCACATAAATACCAAGAGATCTCAGGTATGACTAAACCATTTCCTCATTAAATCTACAGATGACTCCCCACTACACTTCCAATAAAACATGAATTTCTCAACGTAATGTAGAGTTCCTACATGATCTGGCTCCTACCTGCCTCTCCAATTTCATTCTTACCATGTTCCAACACTGAACTGTATGTTGAACTAGGTGTTTTTTTGTTTGTTTGTTTTCTGAACAGTCTCTGTTCTTAGATGCCTTGAATATCAAATCTTTTCTGGTCCAAAATGCTATAAACACCCTTCTCCCATAGAGCATCATGATCATTTCAACTCTTCATTACCTGGTGATCTCCTACATGGATAATTCAGGTATTATAGTTCCTCTTCTGGGAACCTCCCCGAAGCTTTCCATGCCCCTAAGCTGAGTGAGGGCCTTTCCACAATTTCTCATAGTTTGTGGAGCACAGGCTCCGGACGCGCAGGCTCAGCGGCCACGGCTCACGGGCCCAGCCGCTCCGCGGCATGTGGGATCCTCCCGGACCAGGGCACGAATCCGTGTCCCCTGCATCGGCAGGCGGACCCTCAACCACTGAGCCATGAGGGAAGCCCATGTGCTTCCTTTCTTCATTGCATTTATTGTATTTAATATGCTCCACTGTCATGGGTTTCTAAAAAGCCTGTCTTTTTCACTAGGTTAATATTATCATATGACATAATGCTTTGCTTTATCATTTTTAGGTCTTTTCAGAATTTACAAATATATTAAAGGAACTGTCCTATTGTTTGCCCATATTCTTACCTCAGACTGTAAAATAGGAGTTCCTAAGAAATACTGGGAGACAGCTCCTGTTTTCTCTTCCACTCTCCAACCTCCCAAACCCATCACTTACTCAATCCTCCCCTACCACCTCAAATAGAGGAGCAATGAGCTGATCCAATGTGAGGCTATAGGAAAAGGGTCTCTGAGCATGCATAGCTCAGCTTATCTTGGAATTTACTTACCTGAAAGTAGTGTGCCATCTCCTCTTCCCCCCAGTTTATGCCATGCGGACAGACCCTACCCCTTCAAGAGATGGGATTGAGTTGCTGAGCTCCTATGCAATGACTAGGTGAGTAAAATCAGTTCAGAGCTAAACCATATTTAGCTTTAAATCCAAGCCATATGTCACATTCTGATTTTACTGGTAATAATGATAGTAGTTTGGTCTCTGTTTGACTCTTATGTTCATTTTTCAATTGGTTTTAATTTGGAGGGAACAGAGATATGAATAATTAGTCCCTTCAGAGACACTCAAAGTAATGCGAAGGTAAAATGAAGTAATATGAGGGGGTCAAAAGTACAAATTTCAAGTTATAAAATAAATAAGTCATGAGGACATAATATACAGCATGGTGACTATAGTTTTAAAAAAAATTATATGAAATTTAACACTTAAACTTGCACTTAAAATAAACCTTAAGGGAGCCTTTCCAGTAGGAAAATGTGACTAGAATAACATTGATAATAATAAAATCATTTTAAAATTTGTCTTCAATAGCTAGTTATAGATTTATAATTTATGTTTAGAAATAACTGAACTCCCCATCAACAGAAGCATAGAGTTGAAAATTTACAACTCTTTAGATGCTGCTAGGAGAAATTAAAGAGGCCTTATTATTCACTACAGTCAATACTCAACTTCCACAGCTTTGATTTAAAGAGTTACTTTATCTTTGCTGAGGAAAATTATCAATACAAAATCTAAAATTAATTGTATGTTGAGTTAGAGGAGACTTGAGTAAAGTATTTTAAAATAACCATTTCCTTGAACAGTGAATTCTGTGTGACCTTTACTAGAGTCACATGATGTTAAAAAATTAAGTGAGTAGAAAATTAAAAGGAAAATGTTGTACTATTTTTCTTCAGTCTCACTGACACCATTGCCCTCTATTTATCTGCAACCAAGAGGCACCTAGTACTTCCAATAAATATGAAGTAAAATCATTTTAGGGTTAACTTTAGAGAAGAAGA
The DNA here is from genome assembly GCF_008692025.1 of Phocoena sinus. NCBI lineage: Eukaryota > Metazoa > Chordata > Mammalia > Artiodactyla > Phocoenidae > Phocoena > Phocoena sinus. The sequence continues at coordinate 106,433,347 of NC_045764.1, read as the reverse complement.
ATCAAAGGGATGCTAACTGTGAGAGAAATCTGAGGCAGCTCTCTGCAGTAGAAAGAGAAATAAATTGAGAGAGAAGGGACCTGAATCCTAGATAACTTTACTAAGTTACTTATGTCTCTAAGCCTCAGTTTATTCCTTTATATAATGGGGATGATGGTGATAATACAAAAATTTCATACGGTAATGTAACAATGTGAATGAGAATTATAAAAAGTTGATATATAAAATGCTTACAACATCATCTAGCATGTAATTAGTAAATAGTAATAATAGCAAACACTTACAAAGTACTTGATACATCCAGGCACTATCCAAGTGTTCTACATATAGTAGCTTATTTAATTCTCACAACTCTATGCTATAGGTATTAAATATTAGTTAATATTATTGCTTACATTACTAGAATCTCTAAAATGTCTGTACATCTCTTGTGTCCCATACACACATTACCCTTTTGCACTCCCACCCCTATTTATTTTGACTGCAGCTCAAGGACAGGAATCATGTTTTTCATTATATTCCACAGCTCCCAGGATCTCACAGTTTAATTACAGAGCAGTAAAAATAGCCAACGAAGGAAAGAATGTGGTAGGGCAAAGGCATACCTCAGAAATCTAAAGACAAACCATGGGGAAATTGTTAGTTCTGCATAAACAATGACAGTTCTTTGTGGCCCCAACGCGTATCATTGTGCCTGGCACCTGGTAGTTGTGACAGAGATGGGGACTACATGAATGAATCAGGGACACTATCAAGTGTCACATATGGATTCTTTCACTTACAGACTTGAGGCATAGACAAAACAAACAAACAAACAAACAAAACTAAGGACTCCCTATATAACACAGAGCATGCTTATTACCCAAGGCTAGATTATAGCCAACAACAGGAAAGTCATGGAGTTCTGGCATACATATGCTCTCCAATATGTAGAGAAAGAATATATTTTCACATGCACAATATATTCTTGGAAGGAATCAAAGGGAGCCCAAAAAGGGCCATATGTAGGGCCACCTACATACATAACAGCACATCTGAACATATTGTTTTTAAAGGCACAAGCAAACTAATTTCCTTCCTTCATTTCTGTCCTCAAGGAGTTCACAGCTGAAGGAACAATTGGAACACTAAAGCACAGCAATGCAGCTCACAGAAAAAGGGAACCTCATTCAGATACGGCAGAGGTCAAGGATGGCTTCTCAGGGAGAACAAGCATGAGCTAAAGCCTTGACAGTAGAGAAGACAACTAGCCAAGTAAAATCAGAAGGAAAGACATTCTAAGCAGAAAGAACAGCCTGTTTACTTCAGCTGGTTCAACATGAATAGAGAAGTTGTGGGTTAGAGAATGCTGGAATAAGAAGCTGGAAGGCAAGGCAGGAGCAGATAATGGAAGAACTGTTGTGCCACACTTAAAATTTTAGCTTTAGTTCCAGAAGTAACAGAGCTACATGAGGCATTTTAAACAGGCCATAATCTAACAAGATGTTCTACGTATAAAAAAAACCTGTGTTAACTATTTGAGAGTTTAGGACATAATATATAAAATAAGATGATAGGAGCTTTTAAATTTTTATCTTCACCATGCGTGAATATGAGCCTCATTAGTCTTTAAATAATACACCTAAAAAAATGCAGCTCTGCGTTTGTGAATGTGGAAAAATACGCTCCAGCAGTGGTCATTCCATTCTTGGCATAGGTGTTATTCCACAAATCATGATATAAATGGAGACTAATTACACAAATGAATGAGGGACACTCATTATAGTAGCCTCCAATCTTTTGAGAGGACAGGATGACTGGAAGGGAGCAACTGGTGAACAGATGAAGAGCCATTTTCAATTCTTTTCTGGAAAATGATATGAATTCGTTTAAATGCTTTGTTCAAAAAGATACATGTTCATGTGGTGATCCTCTCTAAAGGTATACATAAAAGAGAGCATCCAAGAGAACTGCTTTCAAAAAGGTGATAATTAGATAATCAAGATGTTATAGAATATTTAGAAGACATGAAAAAATAGTTAATATATATTCTTTAGTGGCAAAAATCTACATGAGATTTTAAACAAATTAAGTACGATAATGAAAAACAAATCTAGACGGACTATTAACAGTGCTTTAGATGATAGGATTATAGGTATTTTTTGTTGTTTTTGCTTATTTATATTTTTTATAGTATTCTACAATAGACATATAATTCCTGGATAAATTAAACATTTATTCAAATTAAGGAATTTGCAACAAAGAGCCAGCCAATGAAATCAAGAGTTATAAAAAAAGAAGGTATGTTTCTAACAACATAAAAGTGAAAGCACAGTGTCTGTATGATTCAATAAATTTTGTAAATTTTAAAATATTTCTCTTTTTAAAAATGTATCAGTGTTGTATATTCACAGCTAATTTATGCTTACGTCAATATTGGTTTTTTAAAATTATATTTACTGCTTACTGTTTTACTGTTTTGGAGTAAATGCTCTCATAATCCCTGTTATAGAAACTTGCAATGATCCCCAACTCACAATGTTGAATAACTTTAAAAACAAATGTAATAACTGCAAAGAAAAACCAAGAAGATAGCTAAAGAAATGTGAATTAAAGAATGTACAATAAGAAAATCTAGAAGTATTTTTAATTTAAATTTTAAAAATCTCATTTTATGGATAATATGGATTAATTTGAATTCTTTAAATGTACAGAAGTAAAGCCACAAAATGTTGTCTCGTTCTAAACTACATCTTTTGATATGAGAACTATGTGAGCATGAGCTAAGTGTATTTTGCATATATTCAGGTAATGTTTCTGAGCATATTATACCTACATATGCTATGCAAAATGTTGCAGAAGATTAAATTATCCTAGCCACATTTGGGAAGCGGCAGTATGTCTGTCATTGCATGTAAACATATGCAGATTTATGCAAAAGATTCTTAAATATGTGTACCTAAAGTCCCAAACTCCCCACAGACATGCAAAGCCAGAAGGTTTTGTTTATTTTCAATTTATTGGAAAACCTATAAATGGGACTAAAGAAATAGATATGCTTATGCTCGATGTTAAATTTGGGACATCTGTGTGTGTGTGTTTTTTTTCCTTTATTTCTTTGTTACTTGGCCAAGATTTTAAATTCATCTGCAGTAATGTGTACTGTAGACTTAACGCAAGCAAAATTTCCATTTGCTTCCAAAAGTCCTCCCAAAGTTAAGAAAAGAGAATTCATGCACCATTTTACATAATGAATTTGATTCTTTCAGCACTTAAGTCCCTTTCTGTTGGTCCTTTTTGTTAGCCTTTCAGGGGGAGCACTAACTCTTTCAGGTTATTGCAACAGAACATGAAATATTGTTAATTTAAAGTGGTTTGCCAGGGTGAAGTCACTTTCCAGATTGGGCGATTTATCATAGTATAATGAATTAACCTTTGTTTTGGTAGATAAGGTAGAAATCACAAGAATGGATGTTTTTAAGGAATAATGCAGTATCAGTAATGAGACATAAACAATAATACAAATATTTCCTAAAGGCGTGATACTAAATTTTAAACAGTAGATACTTTCTGAAAAACTGCTTTCCATTGATTCCTCTTGTACATCAAGTAGTAGATTTTACCAAGGGAGTTTTTAAAAGAACTCTGTAATATTTTAATGGGCATTCCCTGGTGGTCTATTGGTTAGGAATCACTGCTTTCACTGCTGTGGCCGGGGTTCAGTCCCTGGTCGGGGAACTAAGAACCCACAAGCTTCATGGCATGGCCAAAATTAAAAAAAAACAAAAAAGGAAAGGGAGTTCCCTAGCCTACCAGTGGCTAGGACTTGGCACTTTCACTGCCATGGCCCTGGCTTCAGTCCCTGGTTGGGGAACTAAGATCCTGTAAGCTGTGCAGCATGGCCAAAAGAAAACAAAAAAAGAAACAAAAAACTATGTAATATTTAAAATAGTGACCCCCAATTCTTGACCCCATTCCCATCAGGAGGCAGAGTTTATGTTTCTTCTTTTTGAATCTGTCCGCTGCTTGACCAATTACTTCAAAAGATGAAGTAATGTTATCAGATTCTGAACTTGGGCTTCAGTAAGCTAGCAGCATTTACTTCCTGTCTCGTGGAATGCTCACTTTTGGGACCCAGCCACCATGCCAAGAGTAAGCCAGGGAGCCCATAGAGAGAATCAGGTGAAGATGAACTGAGGTCCTTGATCCTTAGGCCCAGCTGAGCTCCCAGCGAAAAGAGGCGCCACTTTGCCAATCATGAGTGAGCTCTATTCAAAGTGGATTGCCTAACCATATGGAACACAGAGAAGCATTCCCCCACTAAGCCCTGCCCAAACTGCAGAATCAAAAGCTAAAAACATGATCACAGATAAAAGTCGCAGGTTTTGAGATTCTTTGTCATGCAGCCATAGTTAACCAGAACAGGACACTTTTGTACAGTGACCTTCCCTTCGTGTGTGTATGTGTGTGTGTGTCTATGTGCACACCTGCATGTTTTAAATACATTTATATTTGCTCACATTATGACTTTGGGGAATAATGTATACTTCCAGAGAGTGGGTTCCAACTTAAGGAATCTGAGACTTAATCGTTGTCATGGTCTAGTGATGGTTCTGAACTACACAGAAGCATATAAACAAGTTCTGGTATAAAAAGTACATGGGCCAAGGAAGGAAGAAAGTGTGTTCAAGAACCTATGTTTTAGAGTTACTGTAATGTTTATCTGAGTTGAAGGCACTTCTCTTGATTAAACATATTTATTTTAGCAAGTTGTTCCTATTTTCCTCCTTTCCAATTATATAATAAAATAAGAAACTGTGGTTCTGTTCACAATATTTAACCAACTTCTGTTTGATTATATAGATTTAGTCAATGTATTTATTACTGGCCCACTTTAGAGGAGTAGTACCTCAAGATTGTTTTTCATTCTGTGTCGAACTTTCTTTTCCTTTAAGGACACATAATCAAATTCAAATTTGAGTTCTTCTCCTCTAAAGTACCTCCCAACCAGTCTCAATAGGATGTTGCTCTGGCAAGTGATTCAAGTTTGCAACCACCTGACAAGATTTTGGGTGGATACTTGTGCAGAGTGGTTCAGGGCTACCTTCAAAAATATTTTCACAGGAGCCTATCAGCCTATCACTGATGTCCGAAATTTCCCTTTAGGAAAGAAGGGGCAAATTAGACAGCTTGTCATTAAATCCTTAACGTGAATGTTTTATCAGCTCCCATTATATGTAACAGCTAGTTCAAAGTTTGTTTGGATAGCAAGGAAGGAAGCTATTGTCCTCAGAGAATCAGGTGTTGAGCTGGGGATGGGACAAAGTTATTGAAGTCAAATTTCACAATTTTGTCTGTCTGACCTTGTTACTGTAAAGCTGAGTCAAAGAAAACATATATGTGTGTTCAATGGGATTTTTATCTTCCCAGTGCTACAGTCTTTGTTGGTAGCATCTTACACTCAGGGAAGTACATTTAGGTTTTCATCCCACTGAGGGACACTTAGCACAATACTACTTCAGTATCCTCCTAGCCTCCAAGAGTGAATGAGTCTCTCAGTGCCGACTTACTACCAGAGAGTAACTTATGTAAGGGGAAGAATCAGGTTATGACTCTTAAGGTTTCTTAAAACTTTCATTACCATTTAAAAGTGAAGTCTGCATGGTTATATGATCAAATTCATCAGACAAAGACTGTTTCTGTTCCAACAGTAGCTTTATCAGTCATTGGCCAGTGCTGTCTTGAAAATGCACACCGTTGGCGGCCATTGTCCTGCCCCAATTTGAGTTGGTGTCAGGTTAATTCTGCAATCCCTTGTGATCAATGTTCTACAGTTTTTATAGGCATCCCTCTGCTGCATAAATATTTCCTGACCTACCTCCCTGTTCTGCCCTGGAGATCTATAACCATTTTCTAAAATGGCTTTAAAAAAGAAAAGTATTTCTTTCACTTCTATTAAGATGTCTCTGCAGCAGTAGACAGGACACAGGAGCTGTTTCTGTCATCATTATCTCCTTCAATCTGTTTTGCATATATATGTGTCCCTGCCCCAAAGAGTCTGTCCTGTACATTAACAGCCTCTTGATAATCCAGAGTGAAACAGACTTATATTTGCCAAAGTAAGGAGGTATAAAAACAGTGCTTTCTGATTAGATGACTATGTACCAAGTACTTGCCTTTCATTGTGTCCTTTCATTGGGACTTTGTTCTCTACTTTTCAGTGTATGTACATATATACATATGTTTTCAGTTATTTATACCTTGACATAATAATAATCTCCCAGTACTCACTTTCCTTATAAATGCTTTATTTTACTAGTTGATGCTATTCCTGGGTAAAAAAACCTTGTCAATTCAAGGCTTCTGAGGGAACTTTCAAAAAGATGACCAAAAATGTGCAGATCAATTGAAATTATGAGTCTACCATTATAAGTAAACTCATTTGACAGAATTTGAAAAGTCTTAGATTATTTAAAACATTGAGAACAAGAAAAAAAATTCAGGCTGCACAGTCATATTCAATTGCATGTATGTTGCAGTAGCTGTTGAAAAAGTGAAATCCAGTTTTAGTTGAGAAAAGGAACGCAGTGTTGAAAGGAGAGGGGAATTGCATTTTTAGCCTTAATATTACTAGTCCTATCCTAGTCCTTTATACACCATTTGCTACCCACAACAATATTATGAGATATTTACTGAATTTTCCATTTTACAGGTGGAAGAAACTGAAATTCGGCAAGGTTAAGAAAATTGTCCAAGTTCAAACAGCTGGTAAATTTCAGATCCACAATTTTAACCCTGATCTCACATTAAAATCTGTGGTTTTTTCAATAATTCCATACAAACTAACCTGAAATAATAAAGAATGAATAAATATTGCAGAATTTTAAGTTAGGAATTTCAAGTTTTAAAAGAATGGGGAAAAAATTCTAAGGTTTAGTAGAATGGCAAATAATTGAGTTAAGATCCTAGAACTGGGGGCTTCCCCAGTAGCGCAGTGGTTGAGAGTCCACCTGCCGATGCAGGGGACACGGGTTTGTACCCCGGTCCGGGAAGATCCCACATGCTGCGGAGCGGCTGGGCCCGTGAGCCATGGCTGCTGAGCCTGCGCCCGGAGCCTGTGCTCCGCAGCGGGCGAGGCCACAACGGTGAGAGGCCCGCGTACCGCAACCTAGAACTGGGAAAAAAGTGACTTCTACTGAAAGTTATCAGCTGGGAGAAGGAACAAACAAGGAAACAAACAACTAGTATCAACAGCTAAAAGGTCAGGTTGTAGACCATCCAGTGACAATGCTAAGCTTATTGCACAGTAAACCATAATCTTCGACTGGCTTCATTCAAATGTTTTCAAATCCAGGAATTCCAGCATCCTTCTCTCATAGAGTATCACATCCTTTTAAAAAAATACTATAATTGAAAGGAAAAAATAGTTTTTTCTTGGAATTGGAAACATAAAGTTCACCAGACTACTGTAGGTTTCAAAAAGAAGAATTTTTAATATGTATAATTATTTGGGTCTTGAATCTTTCATAGTTTAGACTTGGAATAGATGAATAAAGGTAATTTAAATATCAATTAAATTCCTAGGCTGATAATTTATTTTCTTAGTATTTTTTGAGGGATGGGGTAAAAGGCAAATAAAGAGATCATATTAAAAACAAACCAAAACAAAGTAAAACACTCTCTACTTAGAAAGAGAAGAGTATCATGCCAAGTAAATATTCACCAGGTCTTTAAAGGAGTATTATAATTGATATTGGTCCCCAATTTGAAATAGGCTTTGAAAAAGCTTGGACAGTTTTTAAGAGTTTTGGAAACTAGATGGACCAAAAAGGTTAGAAGAAATAATTCTATTAAGTCATTTTCCTTAAGAATGAGTTGATAATTGCTGTTAAGAAGAAAAGAACGATCTAAAGACACATGCTTTACAGTTGTTTCCTTATTCTGATGAAGAATAATAAAACAATGGATGAGCTTGCAGAGGAGCAAAAAGACTTCCCTGATATGAATACAAACTTCCAGACCATTAGTGTATAAAATACTGTGGTTCCTTTAGAAGCCTAGCAGTCTTTGGTCTACTGCATAATAAACATGAATAGGCATTAAACATTTAAACAATTCCCCCAAAAGATATATGGTTAACAAAATGAATAAGAATAATGTAATGCCCTGTCAGAATAAATGCTTTTACCAGACATGTCTGCCAGTGGCCCTCTAAAAAGATGGAACTTACCACTTCCTAAATAAATAGCTCTGTTTAAAACAACTTTAACCTCAAAAGGTCCCCAGAGGTGATGATTCTTCTATTTCAAAATTTCTAAGCAATCACTACTTTAATTGTGATTAATGAGTTATACCTATCCCTTGATTGATTTTCTACTTATAAATTCCTTATAGTTTTTCATGCCTGTCAGAAGTTTGTCTTTTGAACTTTATCTCTCTCCTTCATATAATTTCTCAGTCCTACATACCACTCTGAACTCTCTCTGTAATAAAATTCCCCAGACTGGAAGACCCCTGAACCCAGGCTACCCCTACATTAAAGTAGCATCAGCATTCCTATAGATTTAAGGCTGAAATTTTACTACATCAGAAATGATTCTTGGGGCTTCCCTGGTGGTGCAGTGGTTGAGAGTCCGCCTGTCAATGCAGGGGACACGGGTTCGTGCCCCGGTCCGGGAAGATCCCACATGCCACGGAGCGGCTGGGCCCGTGAGCCATGGCCGCTGAACCTGCGCGTCTGGAGCCTATGCTCCACAACGGGAGAGGCCACAACAGTGAGAGGCCCTCATATTGGAAAAAAAAAAAAAAAATTCTTGATCCTCCTGACCTCCAAAGAAGAAAGTGGGGCTGGAGATTGAGTTCCATCATGAATTGACAATGATTTTTATTAGTCATGCCTATTTAATGAAGCCTCCCTAAAAATCCAAAAGGATGGGGTTTGGAAAGCTTCCAGGTTCCAACCTAAGAGAGCAGCTCCACAGACTAATGAAAACTGTGCTCAGCTTTTCACCTTTTCATTCCTTGCTTTTTGTGGAATCCACATTCACCCAGCAGCCGGGGGGCTGACAGAGTCTTGGTGCTCCAGCCAGGTATCTATCCTGAGCCTCCGATGTGGGAAAGCCAAGTTCAGTCCACCAGAGACCTCCTAGTCCCAAGTAATATCAAATGGCAAAAGCTATCTCAGAGATTTCCATCTCAACACAAAGACCCAGCTCCACTCAAGGACCAGCAAGCTACAGTGCTAGACACCCTATGCCAAACAACTAGCAAGATAGGAACACAACCCCACCCATTAGCGGAGAGATGGCCTAAAAATATAATAAGGTCACAGACACCCCAAAACACACCACCGGATGCAGTCCTGCCCACCAGAAAGACAAGATCCAGCCTCATCCACCAGAAAACAGGCAATAGTCCCCTCCACCAGAAAACCTAAACAAGCCACTAAACCAATCTTGCCCACTGGGGGCAGACACCAAAAACAATGGGAACTATGAACCTGCAGCCTGCAGAAAGGAGACCCCAAACACAGTAAGTTAAGCAAAATGAGAAGACAGAGAAATACACAGCAGATGAAGGAGCAAGGTAAAAACCCACCAGACCAAACAAATGAACAGGAAACAGGCAGTCTACCTGAAAAAGAATTCAGAGTAATGATAGGAAATATGATCCAAAATCTTGGAAATAGAATGGAGAAAATATAAGAAACATTGAACACGGACGTAGAAAAACTAAAGAGCATACAAACAATGATGAACAACACAATAAATGCAATTAAAAATTCTCTAAAAGGAATCAATAGCAGAATAACTGAGGCAGAAGAATGGATAAGTGACCTGGAAGATAAAATAGTGGAAATAACTACCACAGAGCAGAATAAAGAAAAAAGAATGAAAAGAATTGAGAACCGTCTCAGAGACCTCTGGGACAACATTAAATGCAGCAACATTCGAATTACAGGGGTCCCAAAAGAAGAAGAGAAAAAGAAAGGGACTGAGAAAATATTTGAAAAAATTATAGTCAAAAACTTCCCTAACATGGGAAAGGAAATAGTCACCCAAGTCCAGAAAGCACAAGAGAGTCCCACACAGAATAAATCCAAGGAGAAACATGCCAAAACACACATTAATCAAAAATTAAATTCAAAGAAAAAGTATTGAAAGCAGGAAGGGAAAAGCAACAAATAACATACAAGGGAATCCCTATAACATTAACAGCTGATCTTTCAGCAGAAACTCTGGAAGCCAGAAGGGAGTGGCAGAACATAAAGAGATGAAAGAGAAGAACCTACAACAAAGATTACTCTACCCAGCAAGGATCTCATTCAGATTCGACAGAGAAATTAAAAACTTTACAGACAAGCAAAGGCTGAGACTTCAGAATCATCAAGCCAGCTTTACAACAAATCCTAAAGGAACTTCTCTAGACAGGAAACAGAAGGAAAAGACATACAATAACAAACCCAAAATAATTAAGAAAATGTTAATAGGAACACACATATAGATAACAACTTTAAATGTAAATGGATTAAATGCTCCAACCAAAAGACATAGACTGGCTGAGTGGATACAAAAAACATGACCCATATATATGTTGTCTACAAGAGACCCACTTCAGACCTAGGGACATATACAGAGTGAAAGTGAGGGGATGGAAGAAGATACTCCATACAAATGGAAATCAAAAGAAAGCTGGAGTAGCAAGTCTCATATCAGACAAAATAGACTTTAAAATAAAGACTATTACAAGAGACAAAGAAGGATACTACATAATGATCAAGGGATCAATCCAAAAGATATAACAACTGTAAATATTTACGCACCCAACGTAGGAGCACCTCAATACTTAAGGCAAATGTTAACAGCCATAAAAGGGGAAATCGACAGTGACACAATAATAGTAGGGGGCTTTAACACCCCGCTTTCACCAATGGACAGATCACACAAAATGAAAATAATAAGGAAACACAAGCTTTAAATAATACATTAAACAAGATGGACTTATTTGATATTTATAGGACATTCCATCCAAAAACAACAGAATACACTTTCGTCTCAAGTGCGCATGGAACATTCTCCAGGGTACATCATATCTTGGGTCACAAATCAAGCCCTGGTAAATGTAAGAAAACTGAAATCGTATCAAGTATCTTTTCTGACCACAATGCTATTAGACAAGGTATCAGTTATAGGAAAAAAATCTGTAAAAAAATAAAAACAGATGGAGGCTAAATAATACACTACTAAATAACCAAGAGATCACTGAAGAAATCAAAGAGGAAATCAAAAAATACCTAGAAACAAATGACAATGAAAACACAACGACCCAAAACCTATGGGATGCAGCAAAAGCAGTTCTAATACGGAAGTTTATAGCAATACAATCCTACCTCAAGAAACAAGAAACATCAAAAATAAACAACCTAACCTTACACCTAAAGCAATCAGAGAAAGAACAAAAAAAACCCAAAGCTGGCAGAAGGAAAGTAATCATAACGATCAGATCAGAAATAAATGAAAAAGAAATGAAGGAAACAATAGCTAAGATCAATAAAGCTAAAAGCTGGTTCTTTGAGAAGATAAACAAAATTGATAAACCACTAGGCAGACTCATCAAGAAAAAAAGGGAGAAGACTCAAATCAATAAAACTAGAAATGAAAAAGGAGAAGTAATAGCTGACACTGCAGAAATAAAAAGGATCATGGTAGATTACTACAAGCAACTGTATGCCAATAAAATGGACAATCTGGAAGAAATGGACAAATTCTGAGAAAAGCACAACTTCCCGACACTGAACCATGAAGAAATAGAAAATATAAACAAACCAATCACAAGCACTGAAATTGAAACTGTGATTAAAAATCTTCCAACAAACAAAAGCTCAGGACCAGATGGCTTCACAGGCGAATTCTATCAAACATTTAGAGAAGAGCTAACACCTATCCTTCTCAAACTCTTCCAAAATATAGCAGAAGGAGGAACACTCCCAAACTCATTCTATGAGACCACCATCACCCTGATGCCAAAACCAAACAAAGTTGTCACAAAAAAAGAAAACTACAGACCAATATCACTGATGAACATAGCTGCAAAAATCCTCAGCCAACAGAATCCAACAGCACATTAAATGGATCATAAACCATAATCAAGGGGGGTTTATCTCAGGAATACAAGGATTTTTTGACATATGCAAATCAATCAACGTGATAAACCATATTAACAAATTGAAGGAGAAAAACCATATGATGTTCTCAATAGATGCAGAAAAAGCTTTTGACAAAATTCAACACCGATTTATGATAAAAACCCTAACCTCAATCTAATAAAGCCTATATATGACAAACACACAGCCAACATTGTTCTCAATGGTGAACAACTGAAACCATTTCCACTAAGATCAGGAACAAGACAAGGTTGCCCACTCTCACCACTAGTATTCAAAATAGTTTTGGAAGTTCCAGCCATAGCAATCAGAGAAGAAAAAAAATTAAAGGCATCCAAAATGGAAAAGGAGAAGTAAAGCCATCAAAGTTTGCAGAATACATGATACTAGACTTAGAGAATCCTAAAGATGCTACCAGAAAACTGCTAGAGCTAATCAATGGATTTGGTAAAGTAGCAGGATATAAAATTAATGCACAGATATCTCTTCCATTCCTATACACTAATGATGAAAAATCTGAAAGAGAAATTAAGAAAACACTCCCATTTACCATTGCAACAAAAAGAATAAAATACCTAGGAAGAAACCTACCTAAGGAAACAAAAGACCTGTATGCAGAAAACTATAAGACACTGATGAAAGAAATTAAAGATGATACAAACAGATGGAGAGATTTACCATGTTCTTGGATTGGAAGAATCAACATTGTGAAAATGACTATACTACCCAAAGCAATCTACAGACTCAATGCAATCCTTATCAAACTACCAGTGGCATTTTTCACAGAACTAGAACAAAAAATTTCACAACTTGTATAGAAACACAAAAGACCCCAAATAGCCAAAGCAACCTTGAGAAAGAAAAACAGAGCTGGAGGAATCAGGCTCCCTGACTTCAGACTACACTACAAAGCTACAGTAATCAAGACAGTATGGTACTGGCACAAAATCAGAAATATAGATCAGTGGAATAGGATAGAAAACCCAGAGATAAACCCACACACACATGGTCACCTTATCTTTGATAAAGGAGGCAAGCATATACAATGGAGAAAAGACAACCTCTTCAATACATGGTGCTGGGAAAACTGGACAGCTGCATGTAAAAGAATGAAATTACTCCCTCACACCATACACAAAAATAAACACAAAATGGATTACAGACCTAAATGTAAGGCCAGATACTATAAAACTCTTAGAGGAAAACACAGGCAGACACTCTGTGATATACATCACAGGATCCTTTTTGACTCATCTCCTAGAGTAATGGAAATAAAAACAAAAATAAACAAATGGGACCTAGTGAAACTTAAAAGCTTTTACACAGCAAAGGAAAATATAAACAAGATGAAAAGACCACCCTCAGAATGGGAGAAAATATTTGCCAATGAAGCAACTAACAAAGGATTAATCTCCAAAATATACAGGCAGCTCATGCAGCTCAATATCCAAAAATCAAACAACCCGATCAAATAATGGGTAGAAGATCTAAACAGACATTTCCCCAAAGATATACAGATTGACAACAAACACATGAAAGGATGCTCAACATCACTAATCATTAGAGAAATGCAAATGAAAACTACAATGAGGTATCACCTCACAGCAGTCAGAATGGCCATCATCAAAAATTCTACAAACAATAAATGCTGGAGAGGGTGTGGAGAAAAGGGAACCCTCTTGCACTGCTGGTGGGAATGTGAATTGGTACAGCCACTATGGAGAACAGTATGGTGGTTCCTTAAAAAACTAAAAATAGAACCACAATATGACCCAGCAATCCCACCACTGGGCATATACCATGAGAAGACCATAATTCAAATAGAGTCATGTACCACAATGTTCATTGCAGCTCTATTTACAGTAGCCAGGACATGGAAGCAACTTAAGTGTCCACTGACAGATGAATGGATAAAGAAGTTGTGGCACATATATACAATGGAATATTACTCAGCCATAAAAGGAAATGAAATTGAGTTATTTGTAATGAGGTGGATGGACCTAGAGACTGTCATACAGAGTGAAGTAAGTCAGAAAGAGAAAGACAAATACTGTATGCTAACACATATATATATACGGAATCTAAAAAAAAAAAAAAGGTTCTGAAGAACCTAGAGACAGGACAGGAATAAAGACACAGACATAGACAGTGGACTTAAGGACACGCGGAGGGGGAAGGGTAAGCTGGGACGAAGTGAGAGAGTGGCATGGACATATATACACTACCAAATGTAAAATAGCTAGTGGGAAGCAGCCGCATAGCACAGGGAGATCAGCTCCGTGCTTTGTGACCACCTAGCGGGGTGGGATAGGGAGCGTGGGAGGGAGACACAAGAGGGAGGAGATAAGGGGATATATGTTTATGTATACCTGATTCACTTTGTTATACAGCAGAAACTAATACACCATTGTAAAGCAATTATACTCCAATAAAGGTGTTAAGAAAAAAAAAAAGATTCTTGAGCCTCTTACTGTGTTTTGGGTCCTGGTGATAACCAAAATATTATAATGCCACAACCTCCTTCTGCCATCCATTTAGTTCAACCTCAGGACTCCTTTTTATATTCTGTCTTGGTAATGATCCATTCTACTCTATTGTCCCTCATGACACTTTTTCTGCAGAAGCCCTATATACATCACATTGCAAATTTTACAGTTCTCAGAGAGCTAATGCACTCAGAGCTGAAATGACCTTCACGAGCTCATGCAGCTTCCTGCTGGACAAATACATAATATGATACCTTTCTGAATCAATTCAACATATCTTTTTGATAGTTGCTCCCGTCTACCTGTTTTAACTCCTTATGCAGGGTTAATGTCCATGGTGGCAGCAGGAAGCTAAGAAAATAGCTGCTACAATTGCTCTTAGCCCAAACCATTTTACAAAAGCATCAGAAAAATGAGAAAAATAAATCTTAATGTCCTCCAGCCAAGGGGTTTCCTTCCACGAAAAAAAGAACAATGGAACCAAGGAAAAGTGATGAAGTAATATGCTTTCTTTACACTGATTACAAAAGCATCCACAGGAGTTACACTGAGTCTAAGGGACCAAGAACCTCCCTGGATTTCAAGCTCAGCACAATATCTTATTTATAACCAAGATCATTTTCTTATGTTCTGCAAAAACTGCTCATAATTTCTTCCCCAAAGGTTATTCCAAAGTGAAGCTAGCATGACCTCTTGGAACTGCATACTTTAATACAATTTACTTCATTTGAAAGAAGCGTTTTCCTCCTAATACTATTATTATGAGGATGGGGTCTCCTAGCCAGACCAACTCTTGAGTTGGACCTACACAGTTCATTCCAGTCTCATTTCTACTGGGCCCTCTGCCCCACTTGATAAAACAAAAATTGCATTCTTGCTTCACATCTTTATTGAGGGATTAAGAATCTAAGCACTCTGGCTTTCTGCTTTTTTACATTTTCTGATTCTTTATAATCTATAAAACCTATGACAAGTATAGGTTTTCCTATACCCACTGATTTAGTATATTCAATTTCTACTAATATAACATTCATTTGATATGATTATTATGTCCTCTAACACATTCTTTCCTACTCTGTACCATTTTAATTTCCTTCTCATCAGCACTAACCAATAATTGATTACGTCCCAAGCATTATACATGGCTAAGAATATATAGTAATTAATAAAAGATAGTTTTACCATCAAAAACAGCCTAGCAGAGATAAAGAGATAATAAACAAGTGAAAAATGAACAAGTCATTACAAATTCAAATATAAATTGTTATAAAGGGAACTGAGGAGGTGTCTTTTAAAATATGGTTTGAGGGCTTCCCTGGTGGCGCAGTGGTTGAGAGTCCGCCTGCCAATGCAGGGGACACAGTTTCGTGCCCCGGTCCGGGAATATCCCACATGCCACGGAGCGGCTGGGCCTGTGAGCCATGGCTACTGAGCCTGTGCATCTGGAGCCTGTGCTCTGCAACGGGAGAGGCCACAACAGTGAGAGGCCCGCTTACCACAAAAAAAGTAAAAAGAAAAAATAAAATATGGTTTGAAGTATGAAAAGAATGAGTTGTACAAAAACCTGATGCCAGCTTATGCAGAGCCTTGTCAGGCCATGGTAAGAGAAGAGAAAAAGTAAAATGTTAAATTAATAAAATAATAATACTAAAATAAAGTATAATTATATAACATGAGATATATGCTGAAAATTTAAAATATAACACTGAAATTTTTTAAAATGTGGGGATGGAAAGTAAAGTCAAGGATAAGTCCCAGATTTTAGAACAGAAAGATAGATATTAAAATTCAAAGAGAATACATCTTTAAAAAATTTAAAAGACTATTCAAGACTTTCATTATATTAGTAATAGAAATTAAATGAGACTAATAAAAACAGATGAAAGAAAATTATCAAAGAAATAATGCAACAATATTTCCTATAAATGATAGACATGTGTCTACAAATATAAACAGCTGATGGAGTGTCTTGCAAAATGAAATAAAGAAATCCTACAACAAAGCATACCATCTTGAATTTTGCACATGTAAAGGATAAAGAAAAGTTTCTAAAATCATCACAGAGTGAAACAAGGTTCCACACAAAGGAACAGGAATCACATATCACAGAAATTCTCTACAAGAGCCAGAAAACCATTGACTAATACCATCACAATTCTGAAAAAAAAAAAAAAGACTTTCAATTTAGGATATTTCATTCAGCTCATTTATGAATTATTTGGAAGAGTAAAATAAATTCATGTTTAGACATGATAAGTTCAAGAAATTTATAGCCTATTTTTCCTTTCTATGAAACTACTGGAAGATGTGCTCCAGATAAACAAGGGAATAAACTGAGAAAGAGAAAATAAGATCTAAAAGAAGAAAGAAAGTAAAAAAAGTCTCCAAAGGACAGAAGGCCCCAAAGGCAGAGCACTCTTAGAAAGCAAATGGCTTAGGCTGGCACAATAGGATAAAATATGGTCTTTAAGGGAAAATGGAAATGATATAGCCTCTAGTGTAATAGAGCTTTTGGAAAATAACGTTGTTAATAGATTGATAATGCATAAAATAGGTACATAGAAAACTAAGGAAATAACAAATGAGGCAAATATTAATTTCAAGAAAAACAAAGACTGGTGATAAAACATACATTTTATACAACTTTGCTTAGCAGTGAATAATATTTGCATTCTCAAATAATATAAAGACTCACAATTAATTTGACCAGAAATTTTTACTGAAATCAATTTTTTAAAGGATGTGGTGGGATGTTGAGATGGAAAGAAAGTGAAATCCTGATCTTCCTAAGAGGAAATCAATAAACTGTGATTAAAACGAATACATCAAGAAATATCAATATATGCATATTATTTAGTACAACAGAGATAAAAAACCAAAAAAAGGATAAAAGAGTAAGTCAGGAGGGGGATCAATGTAGGAGAATAGGAGGATGTGGAGTTCAACTCCCACACAAATACATCAAATATGCATCTACATGTGGAACAATTCTTATAGAAGAATAACTGGAAACTGACCTCCTATACAACCAAAGCTACAACAAAGATCTCCATGCAACTGGGTAGGAAGGAAAAAAAGAAAAAAGGTATCAAGTTGGGACCAGCACCCCTGGGAGGGATCTGTAAGAAAGAGAAAATCTACACCATGAACCCTAGCCTTGAGAAGCCCCTTACCTGCTGGGAAACATGCTGGGACAGATAAAGAGGTGCGAGAAGTCTAAACTCTACTAGTGAGGAGTGCACACATGCTGGCTTCCTAATAATCTGGGTGGAGAGAGACTTTTGATGGTGGTTGCCACCTTGCACACTTCCCTAGCCTTGAGAAGCCCCTTACCTGCTGGGAAACATGCTGAGACAGACAAAAAGGTGGGAGAAGTCTAAACTCTACTTGTGAGGAGTGCACACATGCTGGCTTGCTAATAATCGGGGTGGAGAGAGACTTGTGATAGTAGGTGCCACCTTGTGCACTTCCCACTCTAAAGGGATGAATGTCCTGGTCTCACTATCTCTACACCATAGACTGGCATGAGATCAGGGCAGAGATTCAGTTTAGCTGCACAGAGACAGACCGAGGGGCCCGGGGTGTGATCCAAACAGAACTACACAGACCACTGTCAGTGCAAACATGGGGGTGGCGGAATGAACTAGGAAGACATTATCAGTGTGTGCACAGGGTGGCGCCACAAGAATCTGCAGCGTCTAAGTGCTGAATCTAAGGCAGGAGAGCCCTGAGAGAGGACTCGATCTAGCTGCTCAAAGGCAGCCTGGAGTGCCTGGGGTGGGGTTGAGGAGTTGGGGGAGCCACAGAGCCCATTGTCAGCACACACACACAGCAGCTCTGGCCATGGAGCCCACTGTCAGTACGTGCAAGGTGAGGGCGGGCTCGGCCATGGCAGACATTGTTGGCGCAGGCACTGAGCAGTACCACAGGAACATATACAGGGGCTTGGGTGGACAGGCCCTGGGCAGGAGTACACAGCCGTTCATTTCTGGCTCCACCCACACCACTCCCCAGCAGCCTGGCAACAGATCTAGGGTGGACAGGTTATGGGAGAGCTCTACCACAAAGGCAGCTCAGATTCCAAGTGGCAGCACACCCACCTTGATTCCTGGAGCCACGGTGCCCCGGCCATGAGCCCCATCCTACTCCACATCAGAGCCTTGCATTAAACCTGGGATGAGCACAAGGGGGAAAGGGACATCATGTTGGGCTGCTTCTGGGTGGAACCACAGACACTTCCATGGGTGATGCATAGGTTCACTGTAAGTGCATGGCCCTCACTTGCTTCAGTATTCACCTTCTTTGGGGCAGGGCATGCACTCAAGGGCAACAGAGCCTGATCAAATACAACCCTGTCTACTCCAACAACTGGGGAGCAAACCCTGCTCTCAACTGGCCGGTGACAGCCACAGAGCAAAGAGGAGGCCTCACATCCAGTGCAGGGTCCGGACACCACAATAATAATCACACCACATATCAAGGAGGTAAAGGGCAGCATGCTCTGAGGAAAGATGTGGCTGGCATCCATACCAAAACCAGCCCTCACACCAAAAATACTGACACACACAGTCTACACAGAGATGCTCCCATGTAAAAACACTCCTTCAAAACCACAATATATAACAGTTTCTCCTAAATTCATAGAGAAAGTGAAATAAAATGAAAAAGCAGAGAAACTACCCCAAATTAAAATAACAAGAGAAAAATCCTCTAAAGAACAAGTAATGAAACAAACTTCACCAGTCTGCTACACCCTGGGTTCAAAAAAGGAGGTAATAAAAATGCTAAAGGAATTAAGAAAGATTATCAATACAAGTGCAGATAACTGTAACAAGGAACTGGAAACCATAAAGATGAACTGATCAAAATTAGACAATTCAACTGCTGAGATAAAAACAAATCTAGAGGCAATGACTAGCAGAATAAATGACACAGAAGAATCAGTAAGTGATCTGGAAGATGGAATAAGAGAAAGCACCCAATCGGAACAGCAAACAGGAAAACAAATGTACAGAAAAGCAAAAGCAACAAACGAGATTTGTGGCATAACATAAAGCATGCTGACAGACACATAATAGGGGTTCCAGAAGAAGAGAGAGAAGAGGGAATCAAAAATGTTTTTGAAGAAATTATGGCTGAAAATTTCCCAAAACTAAAGAAGGAAACAGATACCAAGGTACAAAAAGCACAGAGTGTCCCAAACAAGATGAACCCAAACAGACCCACACCAAGACACATCATGATTAAAATGGAAAAAGTGAAAGATTAAAAAAAAGCTTCTAAAGCCAGAAAGAGAAAAACAAGAAGTTAGTTATAAGGGAGTAACTTAAGGCTATCAGCTGATTTCTCTCTAGATACTCTGCAGCCAGAAGGGAGTGGCATGATATATTCAAAGCCCCAAAAGGGAAAAACCTGCAACCTAAGATACTCTACCCAGCAAGATAATCATTCAGAATAGAAGGAGAAAGAATTTCTCAGACAAGCAAAACTAAAAGAATTCAGCAATACTAAACCTACACTAAAAGACATATGAAAGGGTCTTCGATAGATAGAAAAGAAACATGAATCTATAGGAAAGGGAATATCACAGTATGAAAAGCAAATATATAAGAGTATTAAAAATCACTTAAAATAAGCCAGTACACAGATATTTAAAAGTCAAAAAAAATTGGTAAAAGTGTTTATAACTAAAATTAACAGCAAAGGATAAACATGCAGATGTAAAACAGGACATCAAAATCAGAAAATGTGGGGGAGTGGAGTATAAAAATGTAAATCTTTTAGAATGTGTTGGAACTTGTATGACTATCAGTTTAAAGCAAGTAGATATAGTTATAGGTCAACATACTCCATGGTAACCACAAATCAAAAACTTACAATAGAGTCACAAAAATTCAAAGAAAGGAACCCAAGCACACTACAAAAGAGAATCATCAAACCACAAAAGGAAAACAGAAAGAAGAAGAAATGAGCAAATGAACTACAAAAATGACTGGAAAACAAGGTCTAAAATGGCAATAAGTACATACTCATCAATTAATACTTTAAATGTTAATGGACTAAATGCTCTAATCAAAAGACAGAGAGTGGCAGACTGCATTAAAAAATAAGAGCCTACAACCTACAATATGTTGCCTACAAGAGACTCGTTTCAGGGCAAAAGACACTCACAAACTGAAAGTGAGGGATGAAAAAAGATACTGTGTGCAAATGGAAACAACAAAAAAGCAGAGGTAGCAATATTCATATCAAGACAGTATGGTACTGGCACAAAAACAGAAAGATAGATCAGTGGAACAGGATAGAAAGCCCAGAGATAAACCCACGCACATATGGACACCTTATCTTTGATAAAGGAGGCAGGAATGTACAGTGGAGAAAGGACAGCCTCTTCAATAAATGGTGCTGGGAAAACTGGACAGGTACATGTAAAAGTATGAGATTAGATCACTCCCTAACACCATACACAAAAATAAGCTCAAAATGGATTAAAGACCTAAATGTAAGGCCAGAAACTATCAAACTCTTAGAAGAAAACATAGGAAGAACACTCTATGACATAAATCACAGCAAGATCCTTTCTGACCCACCTCCTAGAGTAATGGAAATAAAAACAAAAATAAACAAATGGGACCTAATGAAACTTCAAAGCTTTTGCACAGCAAAGGAAACCATAACCAAGACCAAAAGACAACCCTCAGAATGGGAGAAAACATTTGCAAATGAAGCAACTGACAAAGGATTAATCTCCAAAATTTACAAGCAGCTCATGCAGCTCAATAACAAAAAAACAAACAACCCCATCCAAAAATGGGCAGAAGACCTAAATAGACATTTCTCCAAAGAAGATATACAGAATGCCAACAAACACATGAAAGAATGCTCAACATCATTAATCATTAGAGAAATGCAAATCAAAACTACAATGAGATATCATCTCACACCAGTCAGAATGGCCATCATCAAAAAATCTAGAAACAATAAATGCTGGAGAGGGTGTGGAGAAAAGGGGACACTCTTGCACTGCTGGTGGGAATGTGAATTGGTTCAGCCACTGTGGAGAACAGTATGGAGGTTCCTTAAAAAACTACAAATAGAATTACCATATGACCCAGCAATCCCACTACTTGGCATATACCCTGAGAAAACCAAAATTCAAAAAGAGTCATGTACCAAAATGTTCATTGCAGCTCTATTTACAATAGCCAGGACATGGAAACAACCTAAGCGCCCATCATCGGATGAATGGATAAAGAAGATGTGGCACATATACACAATGGAATATTACTCAGCCTTAAAAAGAAATGAAATTGAGCTATTTGTAATGAGATGGATAGACCTAGAGTCTGTCATACAGAGTGAAGTAAGTCAGAAAGAAAAAGACAAATACCGTATGCTAACACATATATATGGAATTTAAGGGAAAAAAATGTCATGAAGAACCTAGGGGTAAGATAGGAATAAAGACGCAGACCTACTGGAGAACGGACTTGAGGGTATGGGGAGGGGGAGGGGTGAGTTTTGACAGGGCGAGAGAGAGTCATGGACATATACACACTAACAAACGTAGTAAGGTAGATAGCTGGGGGGAAGCAGCCGCAAGGCACAGGGATATTAGCTCGGTGCTTTGTGACAGCCTGGAAGGGTGGGATGGGGAGAGTGGGAGGGAGGGAGACGCAAGAGGGAAGACATATGGGAACATATGTATATGTATAGCTGATTCACTTTGTTATAAAGCAGAAACTAACACACCATTGTAAAGCAATTATACCCCAATAAAGATGTTTAAAAAAAAAAAAAAAAAAAAAAAAGAAAAAATAGACTTTAAAACAAAGTCAGTAAAGAAAGACAAAGAAGGACATTACACAATGATTAACAGGATCAATACAATAAGAGGATATTATACTTATTAACATAAATCCACTCAATATTGGAGCGCCTACATATATAAAAGAAACACTAACAGACACAAGGGGAGAAATTGACAGGAGTGCAATAATAGTAGGAGACTTTAACACCCCACTGACATCAATGGACAGATCATCCAAATAGAAAATCAATAAGGCAAGAGAGGTCCTAAATGACACAGTAGACCAGTCGGACTTAACTGCTATCTACACAACACTACATCCAAAACCAAAACAGAATACACATTTATTTTAAATGCACACAGTCACTCTGTAGGGTACTAGGTCACAAAACAAGCCAGATAGAAATCATTTTAACCATCTTTTCTGACCACAATGGTATGAAATTAAAAATCAACCATAGAAAGAAAAATGGGAAAAGAAAGAGCATATGGAGATTAAACAACATGATACTAAAAATGGGTCAACAATGAAATTAAAGAAGAAATCAGAAAATACTTCTCAACAAACAACAATGAAAATACAACCTTACAAAATCTATGGGATGCAGCAAAAGCAATTCTAAAAGGGAAGTTTATAGTGACACAGGCCTTCTTCAAGAAACAAGAAAAATCTCCAATAAGCTACCTAACCTACCACCCAAAATAATTAGAAAAAAAAAGGCAAAGTCAGTAGAAGGAAGAAAATAACAAAGCTCAGAGAGAAAATAAATAAAATAGAGATTACAAAATAGAAAAAATGGCTTTTATTATGTTGAGATATGTTCCCTTTATACTCAATTTGGTGAGATTCTTAATCATGAAAAAAATGAACAAAATTGACAAACCTCTAATAAGACTCACCAAGAGGAAAAAAGAAAGGACCCAAAAAAACAAAATAAGAAGTGAAAGAAGAAAAATAACAACTGCTACCATAGAAATACAGAAAATCATAAGAGAATAGTATGAACATTAACATGCCAAGAAATTGGACAACCTAGAAGAAATGGATGAGTTTCTGGAAAACTGCAGCCTGCCAAAATTGAGTCAACAAGAAATAGATAATTTAAATAGACTGATCACTGGAAGTGAAATAGAATATGTAATAAAAAAAAGACTCCCTGCCAACAAAAGTTCAGGACCAGATGGCTTCACTGGGGAATTCTACCAAACATACAAAGAAGAAACTATCCTTCTCAAACTATTCCAAAAAATTGAAGAGGAGGGAATACTCCCCAATTCATTCTATGAATCCACTATCACAGTGGTACCAAAACCAGACAAAGACACTACCAAAAAAGAAAATCACACGCCAACATCTTTAATGAACATAGATGCAAAAATCCTCAACAAAATATTAGCAAACCAAATCCAACAATACATAAAAAGGATCATACAACATGATCAAGTTGGATTCATTCCAGGGTCTCAAGGATGGTTCAACATACACAAATCAATCAATGTGATACAGCATATTAACAAAAGGAGTGACAAAAACCACATGATCATCTCAAAAGGCACAGAAAAAGCATTTGACAAAATTCAACATCAATTAATGATTAAAAATCTCACCAAATTGAGTATAAAGAGAACATATCTCAACATAATAAGAGCCATTTACAACAAACCCACAGCCAACATAATACTCAATGGTGAAAAGCTGAAAGTCTTCTCGCTAAATTCAGGAAGAAGACAAGGATGCCCACTCTCACCACTCCTATTCAACATATTATTGGAAGTCCTAGCCATAGCAATCAGACAAGAAAAAGAAATAAAAGGTATCCAACTTGGAAGGGAAGAAGTAAAACTGTCATTACTTGCCAATGACATGACATTCTATATAGAGCACCCTAAAGTCTCCAAACAAAAGCTATTAGAATACATTAATTCAGGAAGGGAGCAGGATACAAAATTAATATACAAAAATCTGTTGCACTGCTTTACATTAACAATGAAATATTAGAAAGAGAAAATTTTTAAAATCCCATTTAAAATAAAATACTTAGGAATAAAGTTAACCAAGGATGTGGCAGACCTAAACACTGAAAACTGTAAGACTCTTATAAATGAAGGTGAAGATGATTCAAAGCAATGAAAAGATATCCCATGCTCTTGGATTAGAAGAATAAATATTGTTAAATGGCAATACTAACCAAAGCAGTCTACAGATTTAATGCAATCCCTATCAAAATCCCAGACATTTTTAACAGAACTAGGACAAATAATACTAAAATTTATATAGAACCACAAAAGACCCGGAAATGCCAAAGTAATGCTGAGGAAAAAGAACAAAGCTGGAAGCATAGCCCTTCCAACTTCAGACCATACTACAAAGCAACAGTAATCAAAACAGCATGGTATTGGCACAAAAAAAGATATATATATAGAACAATGGAATGGAATAGAGGGCCCAGAAGTAAACCCACACACTTATGATCAATTAATCTATGACAAAAGATGCAAGATATATAATAGAGAAAAAGCCTCTTTAACAGTTGGTGTTGGGGAAGCTGGACAGCTACATATAAATCAATGAAATTAGAACACTCCCTCATACCATATACAAAAATAAATTTTAACTGGTTTTAAAACCTAAATGTAAGACCTGAAACCATAAAACTCCTAGAAGAGAACATAGGTAGGACATTCTCTGACATAAATCATAGCAATATTTTCTTAAATCAGTCTCCCAAGGCAAAAGAAATAAAGGGAAAAATAAACAAATGGAACCTAAGCAAACTTAAAACCCTCTGCACAGCAAAGGAAACCATTAACAAGACAAAAGACAAGCTATGGAATGGGAGAAAATATTTGCAAATGATGCTACCGTTAAGGGGTTAATATCAAAAATACAAAACCTGTTCATACAACTCAATATTAAAAATACAAACATTCCAATCAAAAAGTGGGCAAAAGACCTAAACAGACACTTCTCCAAATAAGATATACAAATGGCCGACAGATATGTGAAAAGATGTTCAACATCACTAATTATTACAGAAATGCAAATCAAAATGACAATGAGGTATCATCTCACACCACTAACGATAATAAACGCTCAAGAGGGTGTGGAGAAAAAGGAACTCTCCTTCACTGTTGGTGAGAATGTATATTGTTGCAGCCACTTTGGAAAACAGTATGGAAGTTCTTTACAAAAACAAAAATAGAGCTACTATATGATCCAGCAATCCCAGTCCTGGGTATATATCCAGAAAAGACAAGAACTCTAATTCAAAAAATAAATGCACCCCAGTGTTCATAACAGCACTATTTACAAACAACCCAAGTGCCCATCAAGAGATGACTGGCTTAAGAAGATGTGATATAGATAGATAGATAGATAGATACACAGACACACACATAATAGAATATTACTCAGCCATAAATAAATGAAATATTGCCATTTGCAGCATCACAGATGGACCTAGAGAATATTACAGTAAGTCACCTACATACAAATGAGTTCTGTTCTGAGAGTACATTCGTAAGTCCAATTTGTTCATAAGTCCAACAAAGTTAACCTAGGTACCCAACTAACACAATCGGCTATATAGTACTGTACTGTAATAGGTTTATAATACTTTTCACACAAATAATACATAAAAAACAAACAGAAAAAATAAAGAAAATATTTTTAGTCTTACAGTACAGAACCTTGAAAAGTACAGTAGCTCACGCCAGACACGTGAACTTACATAATCAGACATGTGAACACACATTTGCATCTTCAAAAGTTCACAACTTGAAGGTTCGTATGTAGAGGACTTACTGTATAGTTAGTGAAGTAAGTCAGACAGAGGAAGACAAATATTTTATGATATCACTTAAACACAGAATCTAAAAAATAATGCAAATGAATCTGTATACAAAACAGAAACAAACTCACAAACATGGAAAACAAATTTATGGTTACCAAAGGGGAAAGGGGTGTGGGGAAGGGATAAACTAGGAATATGGGATAACAGATACAAACTTCCATACATAAAATAGATAAGCAATAGATGAGGATTTACTATATAGCACAGGGAACTATATTCAATATAATGAAAAGTAATCTGAAATATATATATATATTTAAAACTGAATCACTTGTCTTCACCTGAAACTAACACAATATTGTAAATCAACTATAGTTTAATAAATGAAAAAAGTAAGTCAGGACTCCTAGGGAGCAACCTTAAGTTAGGGGTAGATTAGAACAGAGGATTGCTATTTATTTTTATATAAACGTTTAGTACAATTTGACTTTTAAAATGTGACGATTTTATTGATTAAAGTAAAAACTAACAAATTGTTAATGTGACAAAAGTAAACAAAATATATGTGTTTATTATAACATAAACCTTTAAAACTCAGAAAGATGTAGAGGAATAGTCACTCTAAACCCCACAACCCAGAAATAAAAACTAAATAAAAATATTTCTTCCCATGAAATATTTTTATTTATGTTTGAACATAATATCATACTTAATATGGAAAAATTATATATACTAATTATCTCCCACCCAATTTACTGATTATAAAGATGACAGTAATTCTATGATATTTAATAATGGTAATATAATTTATCTACTTCAATTTTAATACTATGAACTCAAGCTCCCTAAAATTTTTTTGAAAATGTAAATATGCGTATACCCATATATACAAAATAGATAGGGGTCGCAAGTGAAGGGAAGATGCCCCTGTTCTGAATTGAATGAGTCCACATCACTGAAGGTATCTGAGAGAAAAGTGTTCTGGGAGAAGGCTGAGCAAGGTTGAAACTCTCTGAGGTAGAGCAAGCTGAAACATTTGAGAAACAATCAGGAGGCCAAAGAAGCTGGAACAGAGACTAAGGGGAAGTGGAATAGGCATCAGACAAGTAATGCCTTCTTTCTGCAGACTGAAAGGACTTTGGCATTTTTCTGATGGACTTGCAGCACCATCTCAGTTTCTCTTTTCTTGTTCTTTTTTCTTTTTTGAAGTATAATTGACATACAATGTTATATTAGTTTCAGGTACACAACAGTGATTTGACATTTATAAACATTACGAGATGATCACCACAATAAATCTAGTTACCTTCTGTCCCCATTTAAACATATTACCATATTATTGACTATATTCTGTATTCTGTATAGTACATCACCATGACTTATTCTTAACTGGAAGTTTGTGCCTCTTAATCCCCTTCACCTATTTTGACCATCCCCCGACTCTCCTCCTTTCTGGCAACCCCCAGTTCATTTTCTGTATCTACGAATCCGCTTCTGTTTTATTTGTTCATTTGCTTTATTTATTTGCTTTTTTTTCGATTCTACATATTATTGAGAACATACACTATTCGTCTTTCTCTGTATGACATATTTCACTTAGCATAATACTCTCTAGGTCCATCCTTGAGGTTGCAAAGGGCAAGATTTCATTCTTTTTTAAGGTTGAGTGATATTCCATTACATACACACACACCCTCCACATCCTCTTTAACCATTCATCTATCGATGGACACTTCAGTTGCCTCCATATCTTGGCTGTTGTAAATAATGCTGCAATGAACCTAGGGGTGGATATACCATTTTGAATTAGCATTTATTGAAGATATGAGGAGGGAAAAGTCTGGGTCAAATTTACACTTCATCAGACTCAATCTGGTTGCTTTATGGGGTTCAGTATTTCAAGTCACAGGTAATAAGAGCTTCATCCAGGGTCTTAAAAATAGGAAGGTAAGAAGGAGTCTGATTTATATAAATGAAAGAGAGAGTGGTCAGGATTTTCAATGTAGTAAAGGTCAGTACTTTTTTACCTCCCTCTTGCCTCCAGTTTACTGAAGAGATCATCAGATTTTTAAAATATGATTAAATTGCATTTAATGACAATTCAAAGCCAAAATTCAGGGTTCCACATATTTTTCACACTTTGCCCTAGTCATTGAGGCTTCATGAAACAAGTCTTCAGACTTACTTCTTGCTCCCACCTGCTCCCTCCCTCCCCCGCACATCTACAGTATAACAGTGTAAAAAGCTTCTTGGCAGCATAGAACTGTGATGACATCAACTCTCACACCTAATAGCCATGGAAGCCTAAGGACACAGAAAAGATCTGGCAGAGATCCTCAGAGAACTGAAGTTGATATGAACACAAGTTTCCCACTAGAACATGACGCTGCCTAGTTTTATACACCACTATCTGCATTTCCCAGTGTTAAAGACTTTGAAAATATAAATTGCAGCTAAAACTCATAGGCCTGTATTGAGTCTCAAAGGATAGAAAACTTCTACTTTAAAATATGGGAAGAAATATTTCCCTGTATCTATATCTTCCCACCCTTCCACCCGTTAACTGCAGTAAGCAATCGGATCTGCCAGGGGTAATAAAAGTATCAGTGTTTGAAGGGTCCTGGTTAGGTTGTGTTGAGTCACATAAGACATGAGAAGGCTTTCCATTGTGCTTTTCTGTGGTTTCCCCTGCCAACTGGTGAAGTGAACTAACATGGAAATCAGTGTCCTGAAAATTGGTTGAATTAGAATAAAGATAAAGCTCTTTAGATTTCAAAGCAACTGTATATGCCTGCTCTGTGCATCTGGATCCTCAAACCCTGTCCTCTCACCTTGCAAATGAGCATTCTTTTCACAATAAGAGAATGTCTAGCCTTAACCAGAGCATCGTATTTCAATAATACATAGGCTCAGGTGTTTAACAGAGAGTCTACTGCACTTTTTGACAAGGCTTCGGTGTGTCACCGCACCTTACTTTTCCACAAAAGACTGAAATTAAGTTAAATATTGGTAAGCTAAACAGGCAATATAGCAGTGGCATTCACATTTAAATCCCAAAAGCATACTTACTACGTGGATATTGGTCTAGTTATTTCAACTCTGTACATTTTAATTTTTTTCTTCTATAAAAAAATTAATGGCATTTACCTCAGTGTGAGGATGAAATGAGTAAAAACATGTAAATCACTTAATATGGTCCCCGTGCACAGAGTCACTGAGTTAATGTTAACACTCTTATTAAGATGTTCATTGTTCTGAAGTGACAATAAGAAACCCTCTTTGTTATGTTCATTTTAGTTTGATTCTGTACATAGTCTCCTTCTGTTGAAGAAAAGCAATGTTTTAAGTCAAGAAATCAAGCACTACATGCCAAAGTGGCTTGGTGGCTGATGTGTGCCCTAGAGGTGTGGAGGTTTGTTGTATTATAAATAATACTATTCACGTTATTCCTCCTGAGTTTCTGCAGCATGGTAAAGGTAATAATGTGTAACTGATGGAATTTCAAATAAAGCACTATTAACATACTTGTTCAGTGACCTTTTTGCTCTTTACCTTTTGTCTTCTTCTGTCTGTTAACATTTCTGGTGTAATCTCTATTCTATTCGTCTTATACATTTCTTTCAGTTCTACACATGATATCCCCTTAATTGGTTCAGGACATCTATTTGATTGTATTTTGGGAATAGAGAAAATATATGTAATAGTACTTATTAAGAAGTTTACATCCTAAGTTAGGAGATCCAGGCCTAGAGAAAGACACAGCAGTGAGTAGATCTCTTATTAAAAAGGGAATAAAACATCAGTTAATTTCTCATGGTATATGAATTATAATAACTACTTCGGAGGACCTTTTGAGATCCACAACCTAGCAGGGTGCCATATGGTAAAATCCTTCCTTGGTGCTAAAAGATGCTTTTGCCTGTGTGGGGTGCTAAATCTGTCAGTGCTATTTTATTCCTGACAACCAAGAATGCTGAGATAGTCTATAAACCTATTTACATATTTACGATATTCTCAGAACATAATTCATAGATTAGAAAATTTTAGATGAAAACAGCAGAGGAGGGCAGAAACAAGAAGGCATATTTTTTCAGGAAAAATTGCTTAAGAGAGCAAGAAATAGTACCTTCTCGTGATCCATGGATTAGGGATGACTCAGAACATTCTCACAATAACGGTCTGTTTCTACAAGAAATAAAATCTAAGGTAGCTCAGAGAACTGAAATCTTGCTTTGCCAGGATCTGTCAGGGAATATTGGTAGGGAAGAGTGGGTACCTGTTAAGTTTACCAGACACATGAATATTCCAGAATCTAGGCTTGTGAGGTAGTAGATCAGATTCATTAAGAGTCTTCTAGGCAAATAATACTTGCTTTAGAATAACATTAGATTAAAAAAATTAAGAATAACAGTTCTAGAACTTTTAGTTTCCCAGAGTCAAGATTTATAGAAAAAACAAAATATTCTGAGTTGATATCACCTATTAATTTATCTTTTCTTCTGAGCAAAGGGATAAATAGCACGTAAGGGTTAGTACTTCATGACCAGAGGAAGTCAATGGAAAAGCAAACATATTTCAAAAGAAACAGACCTAAAGGAGGGCAAGGGACTCATGAAACTGTATGCTTAAAAAATGTCTAAGTGGATGAAAATCCACAAACCCTCAAATTCAGTAAAGAAATTGTATACATTATAAAAGGAGGAAAGCTCTTCTAGATCCGACAATATGAGAGACTAAGTTAATATTTCAGCCCCTTCTCTACTGCATAAAATAAAACAACAATGATAAATTAATGCTAACCAAGTTTAAAAGGAAGAAGAAAAACCAGCAGGTGCTGGAATGAGGAAGAATCACAAATCCAGAGCAATAGGGTACAAGTTAACAATGTGGTTTATATGAATGCTTGTATTAGAAAAGGACACACCATCCTACCAGGGTTAAGAATTCTCATTTGAATTGCTCAATTTTGAAAACTTGGACAAACAATAAAAGTGACTCGCCTCCTTTCTGTGTTAATCAACAAACAATTGTAGGCAGAGAACTGCAAAACCACATAGGTGACTGGGTCACTGATATGAGACCACCTGACTTCATCACTTGGTAGATGAATTACTACTAGGTACAGAGTTGCCTGACATTCCACCAATGCATTCAATGACATGTGACTGATGGTGGGTCTAATAAAAAAATCATACTTTTGGCTAAAGATGGAAGTAAAAAATATATTGAGATATTTGCAAAAACTTTACTGTGGTACAAACAAATCTGTGATTTCTAATAGTGATGACACAACTGCTAATACTACTGTGATTTATTGCCTACTTTCATGATCAGAGTAAACAGTGTATTTTAGTTATAGCTTGATCAAAATGAAGATATAATTTTTCCATCAAATTCCAGGCCCTTAAATCTATACATGGACCTCATGGGTACGAACCTCTGCTTTACATGAATTACCTCATTTAGTCTTTATATGACCAATGTGAAGAACTAATATTTTTTTAACTGGAGATAAAACTGAGGGACAGACAGTTTGACTTTATCAGTTCATGTCACACAAAAGTTAAATCCTGGAGCTGGGATTCTAACAGAGGCAAACTGACACTGGCACACTTGCTTTTATTCTTTTATTTTGAACTAAACTCTTACGCATTGTTACGTTATTTATGCATTAGGTAGTTCTGTTATCTATCTAGCCATTTGTTTTTTCTATTGATTCACGCACCACATCTATAATGCTTCCATTGCAGTTTTGTAATATGTTTAATATTTGGTAGGATAATTTCTCTCTCAATATTTTACACATATTTTTCAATATCCAAATTAATTTTCTGAACTTAAGAGGCACTATTAGAATTCAGGTTTATTGAGGTAAAATCTTGCATACAATAAAATTCATTCTTTTTTAAGGTACAGTTGATGCGTTTTACAAATGCATAATGCCACCACAGTGGAGCCATAGAACATTTCCACCCCACCCCAAAATTCCCTCATTTCCCTTTGTAGTCAATCCCTTCCCTTCTAAGCTTTAAAAAAGTTTAAGAGTAAACTTTAAACCAGAGAAGCTAACAAGGTTTTTTTTTTTTGGTTTCTTTTTACAAGACCAAAAATAAATAAATAAGTAAATAAAGGACAAGCTATAAAATGAAATGGTGACAATATTCATTACATTGTTAGTTTATGTATTAAAAAGCTTCCTTTAAAAAAATTTTAAAATACAGGTTAGGTAATCAGAAACAATGTTATGTAACAACAATAAGAGACCACTCCAATTAAAGCAGATGGGAAAACGTTAAGATTAAATTTAATGTTTGGAAGGAATTAGGTAAGGTTTAGGAATAGAATTGTGCAAGATAAAAGTAAAGTAGGTAGAGGTATCATACAGTACTTGATAAACTGTAGACTTGGTGAGTCTACAAAACGTTTCATCTTTTAAAAGCTAGAGTAAGTAAGAAGGAAATCTGTTACTTTGGACTTAATTATGGCTACTAAGAGTATACCTGTTTAAATGAAAATAACAAGAAATTTTAAAGAAATCGAACACATTGGCTTTGTGTTAACCAACAGAGATGTCGGATATATAAACTGAATTAAAACCCAGCAAAGGTAGGTTTGGTCCCACAGCCTGAAATTTTTAAAAAGATGACTCAAAGTGTTTCAAAAACTCAAAGTCAAGATTCTGTAAAATCCTTTTCAATCCCTTCTATCAGAAATATCAAAACCAACTTTCAAAAAAAGGGTAAAATAAAATACATACTATGGCACTTAAAGATTTATACTCATTGTATTTCCCACTCTTAGTGGAAGGGCATTTCATTTTATGGAAAAACTCTTGAACCGAATAACAGAACTCAAATTATAAAACTTTGGACATTAGGTAGCAGAAAAATGAGGTAATTTATAAATGAATTACATTTCCTTTGCATCAGTGACAATACGTCATACATCCTTCTTATGCTAAATATCTGACAATATGTTCTGATTTTACAACTCCCTCCTCATGCCATTTCCTTCTCAATCCACTGTAATCTCCTTTACGCCACCATTAAAGCTACTCCTAAACCAGACACACTGACTCCTTAATTCAACAGACATTTTCACAGTCTTAATTTTTGTTAACTGATTCCTCTGCTGTTTTTAATTTTGTAGATCACTTGCTATTGCTTAAAACTTTCTACTCCCATCATTTTCATAATATCAAATTGTCACTTACTTCTAAATAATGTTGGTCTTCACTATTTCTTTCATAGCCTAAACGCTGGCACACTCAACTCCTCTCCAGTAAATGAGTTTTCTTATACTAAATTTCTCCTTGAATTATCTGTACCACTTTTATGACTTTAACTCTTACCTCTATGCTCTTATGACTTCAAAAATTATAGTATTAACCACGATCTCTCTTAACAATATTAAACATGTACATATAACTAATTTCTGGACCTCTCCACTTTGATATCTCAGGAGTCTTTTAAAGTCAGGTGTCTAAAATGAAATTCATATTCCTTCCAAAACTGTTTTCTTTCCTAAATTCCATAGGCCAGTTTACAGTTCCACCAATAATCCTAACACCTAGCTAGAAAACTTGGGTCATTTATTTATTTTACCCCTACACCTAATTTACAAATCCTACTGGACAAGTTTACCTAGTAATTATGTACTGCATCTGAATGACCACTTTTATTTTTGCGTCCACTCTGCCAGTTTCTACCTTCATCCTCTTTGGCCTAGAATGTTCGAATATACTATTGATTTTATACCCCAGACCCTTCAAATCTCCCCTCACACTGCCAACAGATTGATTTTTATAAAGCACAGAGCTAATACCACTCATCTCCCTAAAATCTTTCAAAGTCTCCTGTTTATCTAAAAATCTAAAGTTTTTAACATGTATACAACAATCTACATGGTCTTACCACTCCAAATCCGCTTCTCTAGCTTTATCTTCTTCTGTGTGCCTTGCACTTAGGCAACAATTACTTAAAAAGCACTAAACACACTGTGCTAAACCATGATTACATCTTTTGCCCAAACTCTTCCCTCTGCCTAAAATAGACAAACCCATGCCATTCTTTCTTCCCCTGGTAATCAACAATACTCAACTCACATGTCACCTCCCCAGAGAATCTTCTAACACTTCTCCCTTATTGACTTAACTATAATTCATCTATTTTCACAATACCCTACACAATACATTGATGACATTTAGATCATTGCCATAAAATATTACTTTATGTTTCTCTCTCATTTTATTCCTTTCTCTCAATAACTGAGAGACCAAAGAAACAGTTTTATTCTTCCTTTTATCAACATAGCCTGATAATTACCTGATGTGAAATAGGGCTCAATAAATGATGGGTTAAATGAAATGGGAAAAAAAAGCAGCTGACACGGGTTGTCTTGTTAAGGGGGCAGAAATATGTCTTCATGAGAACTATGTAAATATATTTAGATATTCCAATTCCTGTTATATCTCTTCAACTACCTATCATAGATATTACAGGGGAGCTTCATACATCAGAGGCCCCAGCCAAAGTAGAGGTGCCCCTAACTCTAAGAGCTCGTGATTCCAATTATACTCTGCCTCTCTTAGAGCAGAATTTTCAGCCTCTAAGATTTAGGCTCTAATAGAATTCCAGCTACTAAATAATAATCTGTGAAGATACAGAAAAAATTGTGTATGTTAATTTGAGCTTAGCATGTTATTTCTTGGAATCTCTGATATTTGATTTCTTCAACAAAACTATTGCCAATTTAATGTTCCTCATACACATTTTACTATTGTTAAAAATGGTGCACAAGTCTCACAAAGGGGGATAGAATTCAATTTATACAATTAATGAACTGACATAATTCAATATACACAACAGGGGATACAACTGATTTTTCAAATCTATAACTACATTTGAAAGTAAAATTATGAGATATATAGTTTGTTGATTTTATATTATCTAAGATTTCAAAACTCAGCTATCATAGTTCTTGACCCTTCACTGAATTCTTTACTGAAAAGTGCTGTGTATTTTCTCTTTAGTGCTCTTCTTTCCTGATTAGACTTTTTAAAACACTTACCAAAGAAACTTGTGATTAATGACAGTTATAACTTATTGGACTTGAAGGACAAATGCTTGCTTCACCAGTTAAGGTAACAAGCTAATCAAAATGAAGAAGTGCAGGGCAAGGGAGAAGAGGGAGAGAAACGAATGCAGTGAATCTATATGGATTCGCTTGAAGTGATGAGCTGAACTGTTAACTTTTCATTTACTGCATCACAAACTTGACTCAACCTTTGTCTGTATTAAGAATAATGGAGCAGTTCTTATAAAAAGTATAAAACTTCTCAAATTAAGCCTCCTCCCTCTTATTTTTATAGCTACTGGTTGGTATTATTCCAGCTTCTTCACAGTAAATGTTTCACAATATCTTTCACAGATTGGAAAAACTTTTCCACTTCCACAGTTACAAACCCTACAAACCAAACTGTCTCTTCAGAGACTATACTTCATACTTCAGCAAGAAACTGAGACCGAACTTTTTATTTGCTGAGAAGGTGACACGATTTTCTTTCATATGGTGTGGTATCATTCTTTGCTTTCCCATTGACCTCAAAGGAGTGGGTGCCTAAAATATTTCAATGCTAGATTGTTTGTGAACTAGAAATGAATCAGTCTTGAAAAGAAGGCATAAATCCCTTTTGGTGGAAGGGTGCCAGGTAACAATCCAGAGTTTGCCATGTCGATATTTGCTATGTGCTTCATCAAAAACTTGCACTATTGCTAGAAACTCAGCATCTAACAATGTAATCTAGCTGGTTATGTGTTTCTTTCCAACTAATCTCTGCAAAATAAAAGAGGAAAGGGTTAGAAAAACGGGGATAAAGTTATCTGAATATTTCTGTCATGTACAATGGTGCTAGTTGAAGGAGGAAAACAACTCTGTGTTTCCTACATAATATAGGAAAAAATTACTAATCAAAAAACTATACCTACACTGGATTAAGGACAATTTGTGTGAAGATGTGATATATTAGGATAGAATATAAATAGGGGCTTTACCAAACCTGAAAATTTAAAGTACCTAGGAACTTACTCCTTTTATTCCTTTTGGTTCTCTAGAGAAGATTCATTTGCATATTTCTTTAAAATATTTCTTCTCTAGATGTGATCATCTATCTAGTAAACTTTCTCATGAACCAAGTAGAATGACAGCTAGAAGGTGAAACACCAAAGAAAATATGAAGTAACTTAGTCATTTTAATTCTGTGTTTTTTATTATCTTAAAACACCCTTCTCTTCCATTAATAATCTCCTCGAAAGAAAGCAGTTGTTGTTCCATATAGAGGTCTCCATATAAGAGGGCGATGATGAAAAACATCATATGCCCTCTGCAAGTTACTCAAGGGCTCCAATGTAGTAATGGGAGCAATGTTTCCAAAGCTGCTCTTGGACATCATATGCCTGTTTGATTTGGCAGAATCGATGGCTAGTACTTTTCTTTCAGCCAATTTACTGGAAGCTCCTCCCTTTCTTACACATAAGCTCCCTATGGGCTCACAGTACTTTTACACATTTATAGAACATTTATTTTGTTCTGTTATTAACAATTTTTTAATTCTAACATTGAAGTGTTTCATAATTTTCCTTTTTTAAAACAATTCTTTCACTTTTCAGGAAACTGCTCGGTAGTGTATCTCAGAGGATAAATGCTAATATATAAGTGCAATATTTAAAAGTCACTTTGACATATTATTATTAATATGCCTTAACTTACATTTCATTAGTAAAAAATCAAATTTCCTATGTCTTTGTTGAAACTGTGTGATGTGTTTTTAGCTCATTTGTTTCTGTAGTCAATTCACTTAATGTAGACCCTAAAAATTTATGAGGAAAAAAAGTTAGACTAGATATTCAAAGGAAATTCATCTGTGAAGCTAACTGTAAAATTTCCTTGAAAAGATACAAGAAACAAATAGCAAAAACTACTGAAAAAAAAAAGAATGAAGTGAAAGGAATGACACTATTTGACTTCAGAATTTAACATAATACCACAATAATCAAGACACTGTGGTACTGGAAAAAGGATAGACTCATAGATCAATGAAACAAAAAGAGAGTCAAGAAACAGATCTACACAAATACGGTCAATTGACTTCTACAAAGGTGCAACGGCAATTCAATGGAAAATGGAGGGTTTTCTCAATAAACATTGTTGGGACAATTGGACACCATATGCAAAAAAATAATGAACTTCAACTGAAAGGTCTCTCAATATGTGAAAAGCAGCTCAAAATCGATCAGAGATCTAAATATAAACTGTAATACCATAAAATTTTTAAAAGAAAAAATAGGAGAAATTCATCATGATCTGTGGTTAGACAAAGAGCTCTTAGACCTGATACAAAAAAAAATATTCAATAAAAGAAAAAAAGACAAATAAATTAGAATTCATCAAAATTAAAAACGTTTTTTAAGTAAGGCACTATCAAGAGAAATAAAAGAAAAGCTACAGAGTTGGAGAATATATTTGCAAAGCACATGCCTGAAGAACTTTTACCCAGAAAGTATTAAGAACTCTCTACAAATAACCCAGTTTTAAGATGGGCAAAGACTTGAATAGACACATCACTCAGAGGATGTACTGATGGAAAAGAAACACATGAAAAGATGTTCAACATCAGAACAGCCTCTCAAAATTATTGGTGAAATGAAAATTAAAACTGAAAGGAGATTCCACTACACATCTATAAGAATGGTTAAAATAAAAAAATACTGACAGTACCAAATGATGATGAGGATGAGGAAGACTGGAACTCTCATAAATTGCTGCTGGAAGTGCAAAATGGTGTGAGTACTTTCAAAAATAGTTCATCACTTTCTCATAAAGTTCAACATAATCATATGGCCCAGATATCGTACACGCACGTACTTACCCTAGAGAAACGAAATTATGTTCACCCCCAAACCTATACATGTTTTTAGCAACTCTATTCATAATTACCAATACCTGGAAACAACCTAAATATCCTTCAATGAGTGAATGCATAAACAAATGGCAGTACATCCCTACTAAGAATGTTACTTAGAAATAAAAAAGAATGAACTATTGATACAACCAACAATTGAGATAAACCTCTAAGGCATTATGCTCAGTGAAAGTCAATCTCAAAAGGTTATATACTGTACCATTACGTTTACTATATGATATTTCTTAAAAGTCAAAATAGGTGATGGAGAATACATCAGTGATTGTCAATGATCAGGAGAGGGCAAGTGTGTGGCTACAAAGGAATAGTACAAAGGAATTTTTGATAGTAATGGAAATATTATACATCTTGAAAGTGGAGGTTGTTAGACAAATATATACATGAGTTAAAATTCATACAATTTTACACAAAAATTCCACTTTTATTTTATGTTAATTCCTAATAATAAAATTTTTAAATGAATCTGTGCGAAATTAAAAATAAATTTGTTATTTTACTGTTTTCTTTTATTAATACAAAGAGGGGAAGAGACAGAATAGTTAATTCAATAAGGCTCAAATATATGATATATTTTGAGGATTACAACTAACTTCCGATTTTTTCTTAGAGTTAAGATGAAGATTAAACGTGATTTATTTTTTGCCGAAAATATTTTGAACACTATTAGAAAAAAATAACTAGAGTTAATAGCAGATATGTTAGAAAGTCTTTTCTTCATATCTAAAATATATGATTAATTTTCATTAGCCTCAGCATATTCAATTGGTCGAGAACTATGAGAATATTCATTATCTCACACGGTAAGCAAGAAACGACATCAGCGTTGAGATAAAGGACAAATTAGGCAACAGCAGTGATTGTAGTTATAAATAAAATTAGTGTTTTTCTTCTCTGAGTTTTGTTTATACTTTTTTAGAAATGCATAGTTAATAAAACTTTTTGACTTTGTTTATAAATATAGTTACTTCACTCTGATCAGTAATGAAGGACAAAGATGAGAGGACATAGTTATCCTCAGGTAAGGATTCATTAATAGATAAAAATTTCATAAAATAAATATTGTATTTGATGGCTGTGTTACCCTTAAAATCCACTTTAAAGCATGGCCAGATGACCTTTAAGACCCTACTATTATAAAACCACCAGTGAAACATGACCAGCACTCAAGCTGGGTAAAACTAGCCGCCAAATTCCCTTTCTTCTTTTTTATTTCAAAATTAAGGCAAAGTACTAAAAATGACAGCCAAAAGAGTGCAAAAATCATTTCCCTTCCTATGTATACCAATATACTTGATTCCAGTTTATATGGAATACACAAAATGTCATTAACAAAAGAAAATATGGTTAACTAAGCAATAAATTACTGAATAAAGCAATGTGAATATGTAGATATTCATGAATGACTTATGAAATCACCCTGATTCTATATGTAACTTACCAGTTTTCAATGACCTTGAGTATTAAAAACTGGATTAAAATATACTGGATTTGATTTCATCTACCTCTGACAATTTCTCAGTATCATTTGTCAAGTAACTGATCAGCACAGTCTTGTGCTTTGTTTTTCCTAGTTTGAACTGACATTTTAAAATGTTCTTTTGGTATGACAGCAGGAACTATTGCCTTTATACAGCCTTCAGGACCTAGGCAGGATGATATTCTTTACCTCATTTAATGCTTTTTAAATTTTTTCACATGATTAATAAAAAACAATAATTTTAACATGTAAGAGCTATCACTGTGAACATGTTTTTATTGCATTAAAATACAAAACTCTCCTGTGTGGTTTAAGTTTATAGTTATTGGATTCTGAAAAAAGAGGAGTTTGTTTTGTTTTGATGATTTTATGCTTTGCTATAACAGGTGCAATATAAGACTAAATTAATTGGCTTATAACATTGAAGAATAAGGTTTTAAATTAACAATTTTGGGATATAGATAATTTTTAACTTTATGGGCAACTCTATATGACCATGCCCTGCCAAAGAGTCTGAAAACAAAAAAAATACAGGTTTCATAGGCCACATTGCTATAACTATTAACTATATAAAGGTTGTAATAATATCCTTTCTTTGTAATAATATCTCTTGTTCATACTGTAAAGGACAGAATGGCACCAACCTTATGAGGGTTAATATGAAAAGTTATTGCCTAGAGGTATTCTCTCTCAAATGTCACCCAGAATAGTATTACCCCTTTAATTCATCAGACTCCAGACTCAGGGTCATAAAATAAGCACAATAAAGTGCCTTCTGTGCCCTCTAATTGTCAACAGCCCCCTTCAAAACCATTCATTCCCATAGGTCATAGATCTCTTGTCTTTTTCCTGTTTCTTTTGGCTTTTGACTCTATAAATAATTTCCTGTTAACAATTTTGTCTCACAGTTTGGAAATGATGCTTCCTATGCCTTCTGTGGCCTTGACTTCTGGCTTCCCTCCTTGACCACAAGAATGATATACACCCCCTTAATTACACTGCCTCTAGCTTCTCTGAGTAGATACCACAAATGCTGTAGCTGGATCAGTAAGTCCAGTCTCTTAGCAAAACTGTGTAATCACCTTTATCACTTAGTTTACACTGAATATACTATAGTACTTTAGAATGTACAAAATGTTTTCATTTATATTATTGTTATTCATAATAACCAGTTTAGATACTCAGAGTAGATATAATCATTCTTATAAGGCTTAGAGAAGTAAGTATCTCAACTAAGGACTTGCCGTAGTTCACTGGAGGGTTTAGAACGCCTTCTGATTCCTGTTTCAATATTCTTTCCATAGGTCCACACTACATCTAATTTATCTCCTGGGAGACTGAAACCATAAACAAAAACTCTTGCTTCTTAAAGTTTCTTTTTTATTTTTTTAACTTCCAATTTCTAAAATTTCTAACAGTGGTTCTATGAAGTACTTTCTCTTTTTTAAATATAAATATTTAATAGCTATAAATACATGTCCTTAGGCCCTGCTCTATTCCCAAGAGATATATGACTAGGCCTACAAAAAATCAGGTAGTCTTAATAGGAAAATTTAATACACTCAGCTTCTTACTTCTCTTCTATTCTTATTAATTTTGTATGAAATGTGCCGATAAATTAACTCTTAGAATCCACCAGTTGTAGGATATGCTGATGCACATGTTTTCTTAGTTTTATGGAGAATAAAAGAATAGTTTAGTACAGAAGAATTCAGTAAAAGAAGAAAATGATGAAGTGAGAAGTAAAGTTAAGATAAATGCCTAGTTTTTAGGAGAATTTACACAAAATCCCTTATACATACATATACTAGGCACGTATTTGTTTATTCCATCTTATTCACTTTAATTTAATTGAACTTGTGCTTATTAGTCATCTATGATGGTGTAATATATAGTATATCATCCATTAATGTTCCAAAGCTTCTGATCTTTAGTTAAGAAACACAAATTTAACCATATAATTGCCATGGTGGCTTTGCCATTTGAACATCTGGCATGCTATTCATAAAGGAGCTCACACACACACACACACACACACACATATATATAAAGTACTTCATAAATGCTTGCTATTGTAATAATTGCTAATATTATGGAATGAGGTCAATGATATTAAGACAGAAAAATAATTTAGCTCACATTATGCATAGCGGTTATAACAATGTGTATAGGCTGCTCATTAAACAGCCTAAAGTTTTCTAATTTCTCTGTATAATTTTAACAATTTGAAATCCTATTAAAGCATTGTGTTATTTCTTTCTTGAATATTATTTTTGTTTTTATTTTTTGTCCCCCAAGTAATTTTTATTTTAATTCTTTAGTTTTAAAAATATAAAATAAATATTTCTCTCACAAAATGTGAGTCATTGTTTTGGCTTCTTTGCTGAATGAATGTAATGAACAATATTCCTTTTTCGTGGTTTGGTTTTGCTTTGCTTTCGTAAAAAATTTTAATCAAGTTCCTTGTTAATCTATTCAAAATATTTTATAAATTTTACTTTTTACTCCAAATTTTTGTTCAGTGTCCTAAGAGACTTGTCTGTGTTCTAAAGTAAACTCTCCCCTCGTCTTCAGTAGTTCTTACATAAAGAGATATAAAGAATTATACTTGAGGCATAGTTCATTGTCTTTGTCTTGTCTCTTCTTTTGTAGAGATATTGTGGGATCTTCGGATATTATTCTTAAATATTGCCAAAATACCAGACAACTTTCTACTCTTGGTCAGGCCTAGTTCTGATTCATTCTTATTAAGCTTGACGTTTTAAAACAGCACAAGACACAGACCAAACTCTTTCTTAAAGAAACTATCTCCTTTATTTTCTACTCTAAAATAATGCCAACCTATATTCAGATAGTACCCATATACTTTCTCTTTGCTAATGAGATTTCTCCTTTCAAACGGTCCAGCATCTCTACTTTCTTGGGGGAGAGCCCTTCGGTCCCATCCCTAAGCTCTCATTTTATTTTTTACATAGAAAAAGAATGATCTAAGAACTATGCAAAGCATTTCATGTTATTTTCTCTTGTTGCAAAATTATTATCTTTTAAGAATAGACACTCAAAGCCTTGTTAAAAGTGTCACATCAAGAGCGTAACAAGTACATGGCAAGAGTGGTGATACATGTTTCCAAGACCCCAGTAGCCAGTAAAAAACAGGGAACAAGTACCCAGACAGGATCATTTACATCACAGACATCCTACAAATGCCTCTGAATAAGTGAAAGGATAAGGAGATGAGGAAATGAATGACTTTTTAAGGTGGACTTCAAGCAGACCATATTCTAATATCAGTGCAAGGTGTTCTCAATTGCCTTTGGTTTCATTTAGATCTTAAAAGTGATAAAAAAAAAACCCTAAAATGAGTCAATCTCCATATTCAGTTAAGTGACAATAATTATATTAACTACCCTCTGCTCTAACTCCTAATCCTCGACAGCCTTATCCTTAGGAAAAAGTAATAGCGGAAATCCTGGAAGTAGTAGAGTTATAACAGTATTCTTTCAAGATCACTACGATCTCAACTTATTAACCAGGACCGTCAGAGAATAAACTCTCAGGTATCGCATCTAAATACCAGTCTTGCAGTGACATTGATAGTTGAGGGGCCAAAACATCAATCGGCTCTCTACAGTGATTTCATAATTAGACTGATAGAGATAGGTCATTGAGAAAAAAATTCCATGTATAGAAAACCAGATGTTCTCAAACAAGCACGCTTACATTTGCATCCTTACACAAACCCAAACCAAACGTTTCTTAGTCCCCTTTACCTGGGACGAAGTGAGAGAGTGGCACTGACATATATACACTATAAAATGTAAAATAGATAGCTAGTGGGAAGCAGCCACATAGCACAGGGAGATCAGCTCCGTGCTTTGTGACCACCTAGAGGGGTGAGATAGGGAGGGTGGGAGGGAGACGCAAGAGGGAGGGGATATGGGGATATACATATATGTATAGCTGATTCACTTTGTTATAAAGCAGAAACTAACACACCATTGTAAAGCAATTATACTCCAATAAAGATGTTAAAAAGAACAATAACAACAAAAAGACTTGGAAAGAATAAGCTTAAAATAAATGATAGGTGATAAAACATCAGATTTCCTAATATTTCTGTCTCCAAGTCAAATAAAATATGTGACTACGGTTGATTTAAAAAATAAATAAAATTTCACAAGTAAATAAATAAATAACTCCTGACTGGGTAGCCCTACATTGCCACCTATTCTTAAATGAGAGATATGCAACCAACTTCTTATGATAATATTTCATTTTAATGTGGAGAGCTGATTGGTGTCCTAACTGTATTGTCTAGCATATACGCAGTCCTTTCTTGGTGATAATCTTGAGGCTCATTGCTTTTCTTCTAAGAATGTGCAAACTATATGATGTGCCTGTTGCCCAAATTATGCAAAAAAACCACAGCCTTTTCCTCGTTTCATTTAGAGATGATTTTAAATTGAACTGTGTTTTTCTTTACTTGACTTTGAGCTTTTAATTTTTTATACTTTACAGTTTGTCTATTTTTTCCAATTACTATTTAAATATTTTAGTTAATTTTATCCCTTATAATTTTACTTACCAATTAATATTAATAATAAATTAACATTTATTAAATACTTAGTGCTTTTCGGACACTTTTATTTTCTTTTGATCAATATTTATTACATGATATGGTCATCTGATTAAAAAATTTGGCTCTCTAGCCTTGAAGTTCAAAGACTGACTTTATTCCCATTCACGCATTTAACCTATATGTGTTGTGTGTGTGTGTG
Organism: Phocoena sinus; assembly: GCF_008692025.1. Classification (NCBI taxonomy): domain Eukaryota; kingdom Metazoa; phylum Chordata; class Mammalia; order Artiodactyla; family Phocoenidae; genus Phocoena; species Phocoena sinus. Next base: position 106,388,880 of record NC_045764.1, on the reverse strand, counting down.
TGTGTGTATATATATATATATATATATATATATATATATATACACACATATACATACACTGATTGATCCTTTATACCAGATGCTATTCTAAGTTCTAGGTTCACAGTTATGAACAGGACAGAAGAGGTGCTTGCTTTTATGAAGCTTACCTTCTAAAATGGGAATACAGATAATAAAAATAATTTTCAAAATAGTAAATGAGAAAATATTAGATTACAAATAAGTACAAGGTAGGGAATTAGAGTGCTGTAATAAAAAATGACACACAGACACTTTACACTCAATGTCAGGGAAATCTTTCTGAGGAGCTAACATTTAAGCTGAGATCTAAATTTCCAACAGATAATCTGCACTTATGCCATAAAATTCCTTCCTTTGTGTCACTCATTTTTTGCATTGTTTCTCATCTAGATTTTTATTATTGTTGCTATTACTATTTTATTCATTTTAAATTTACATAGAGTAAACTTCACTCTTTTTGATGTACAATTGCCTGAATTTTGATCAAGATATAAATAATTTCACCACACTGAAACAACTCATCTTGATGTCCATTACAGTCAACCCCTCCTACTACCCTAACTCATGCCAACCCTGATGTATTTTCTGTTCCTATAACTTACTTTTCCAGAATGCCATATAGATACAATCACACTGTAATTTTTTTTCTATCTGGCTTCTGTCACTTGGTATATGCATTTGAGATTCAACCATGTTGTTGTATCATTAGTTTGTTCCTTTTTTACTTCTGAGTAATATTCCATTATGTATAGATATGTCACAATTTATTTATCCATTTACCAGTTAAGGGACATTTACGTTTTCCCAAATTTTAACAATAATAAATAAGACCATTATAACCATTTGCATACAGGCTTTTGTGTGATCTTAAGTTTTCATTTCTCTTGAGTATATACAGCGGAGTAGAATTACTGAATCACATGATAAGTTGATGTTAACTTTATAAGAAACATCCAAACTGTTTTCTAAAATGGTTATATCATTTGTATTCTCACCAGCAGTATATGAAACTTCCAGTAGCTTTGCATCCTTCCAAGCCCTTGGTATTATGTTAGTCATCTTAATAGGGGTATAACTATATCTCATGGTTTTCAGTTTGTATTTTCCAAAGACTACTTATTTTGAGTATCTTATTAATATGCTTATTTGTCATCCATGCAATTCTTTGCTGAAATGCCTGTCAAATCCTTTGGTTGTTATTTTTTTACAAATATTCTTATTAAGTATTCCTCATTAAGTATTTTGGATTTTTTATATGTTATGGATACCAGTCTCTTGCCATGTATATGTTTTGCACATGTTTTCCCTCAGACTGTCACTTCTCTTTTCATTTTCTTATGTGTATTCACAGAGCAGAAATACTTTTTGATGAAATAAAATCTATCAAACTTTTCTTTTGTATTGGTTTGTTGTATTTATGCCATCCTTTAAATACATTTCAAACAGGACCATACAGTGAGAAAAAGGGGCTTCTCATAACATGCAAATAATCTCCTAATTATTTCTACAGAGTGTCATGAAAAAGTTCAAATGTCTTCTTGAGAGGAGAATTTTCATCTTTTAGATAATTGCCAGAAAAATAATCTAACCATATTTTTATGTCTCAGTCAAGTTAACAGAACCTATCACTTGTCAGAAATGAGATTTAGTAAGGAAGAAAGAATTGTAAACTGGGTATATTCTTTGAAAAAGTAAAGTACACCAATCTGCTCATTCAAATCCAATAAATCCATCTAAGTAAACATTATTTAAAACCTTTTGGTACACAAATATGTGTGTCTATGCTACCTAAGACACTATTTTAATAGGTTAACACAGAAAAACATTAAGCTTCCTGCACTGCTTCAATATTTGTTTTCTGCAAAAATTGTATTTTTTCATCCATTTAAATATAATAGATTTTAGGAGTAAAGAGAATATTGTTTCACATTTTCCAAGAAATTAAAAATTTTAGAGCTGTTAGAGAATTGAGAGTCATCTAATCAGTTGACTTTATTTTTTTACAAAATTATGGAATTTACTTTTTTTTTTAATTGAAGTATAGTTGATTTACAATATTAGTTTCAGGTATACAACATAGTGATTCACTGTTTTTATGGATTATACTCCATTGAAAGTTATTACTAAGTAATGTCCATAATTCCCTGTGCTGTAGAATATATCCTTGTTGCTTATCTATTTTATACATAGTAGTTTGTATCTCTTAATCCCATACCCCTATAATGCCCCTCTCCCCACTGTTAACTACTAGTTTTCCATTTCTGTGTGTTTGGTTTTCTTTTGCTATATTTGTTTGTTTTATATTTTAGATTCCATAAATAAGTGATAACATACATATTTGTCTTTATCTGACATTTCACTCAGTATAATATTCTCTAGGTTCACTCATGTCACCACAAATGGCAGAATTTTATTATTTTTTATGGCTGAGTTCCATATATATATATATCACATCTTTATTCATCTGTTGATGGAAACGTGGGTTGCTGCCATATCTTGGCTATTTTAAATAGTGCTGCTATAAACTTTGGGGGTGCATGTATCTTTCAAAATTAGGACTTTTGTTTTTTCCAGATATACAGATATATATATATATATATATATATATATATATATATATATATACACATACACATGCATATATGCATATATACACACACATATATATACACACACATCCAGGAGTAGAATTGCTGGATCATATGGTAGTTCTATTTTCAGAATTCTTGAGGAACCTCCACACTGTTTTCCACAGTGGCTGCCCCAGTGTACATCCCACCAATAATGAACAAGGGTTCCCTTTTCTCCACATCCTCTCTAACATTTGTTACTTGTAGACATTTAGATGATAGACATTCTGAAAGGTGTGAGGGGATATCTCACTGTGGTTTTGATTTGAATTTCTCTAATAGTGATGTTGAGCAGTTTTTCATGTGCCTGTTAGCCATTGTATGTCTCCTCTGGAAAAATGTCTATTCAGGTTTTCTGCCCATTTTTTTGATTGGGTTGTTTGGTTTTTTTATATTGAGTCATATGCACTGTTTTTATATTTTTTATTAACCCCTTATCAGTCATACCATTTGAAAATATTTTCTCCCATTCTGTATGTTGCCTTTTCGTTTTAGTGTTTTCTTTGCTGTGCAAAAGCTTTTAATTTAATTAGGTCCAATTTATTTTTGTTTTTATTTCTTTTGCTTTAGGAGGCAGATCCAAAAATATTGCTACAACTTATATCAAGTGTGTTCTGCCTATGTTCTCTTCTAGGAGTTTCATGGGTTCCAGGTCTTACATTTAGGTCTTTAATCCATTTTGATTTTATTTTTTAAACGGTGAAAGGAAATGTTCTAATGTCATTGTTTTACATACAGCTGTCCCAGTTTTCCTAGCACCAATTGTTAAAAGACTGTCTTTTCTCCATTGTATATTCTTGCCTTCTTTGCCATAGATTAATTGACCATAGGTGTGTGGGTTTATTTCTGGGCTCTCTATTTTGTTCAATTTATCTATGTATCTGTTTTTGTGTCAGTACTGTACTGTTTGATTGCTGTAGTTTTGTAATATAGTCTGAAGTCAGGGAGTGTGATATCTCCAGCTTTATTCTTTTTTTCTCAAGATTACTTTGGCAATTTGGGGTCTTTTGTGGTTCTATGTAAATTTTAGTGTTTTTTATTCTAGTTCTATTAAAATATGTCATGGGTATTTTGATAGGGATTGCATTAAATCTATAGATTGTTTTTGGTGGTATGTCAACATTAACAATATTAATTCTTCAATCCAAGAGCATGGTATATCTTTCCATTTCTTTGTGTCATCTTCAATTTCTGTCATCAATGGTTTCTACTTTTCTGAGTATAGGTCTTTCAACTCCTTGCTTAACTTTATTCCTAGGTATTTTATTTAGCTGCATTTAGTTTAAACACAAGCTCTCAGGGATCCAGGAATGTAAGTGACCTATTGAAGTTTGAAAAATCTAATCAATTAGTGACAAATTTAAGAGGAGAACCAGATCTCTTCCCTGCTTTTCCATCAATCCTCAATATTCTGTATGTTCTATCCCTATGTAGTGGACTAAAAAAGAGTGAAGGTACAGTGTGATAAGAGGAAATAATAATTATTTACTTAGCTTAGAGTAAATAATGTTTTCTTAGCAACCGAATTTTGCAACAGCAGTGTGGAACCAGAGGGCTCCAGGCCAGTGAAGAAGACAAGAGGAGGTATCCATTAACCATTGAACAACATGGAAAGGATTTAGACATGCCAACGCTGCAGTCAAAAATCTGAGTATAATTTATAGTTGGCCCTCTCTATCCAAGATTTCACATTCACAAATTCAACCAATATGTTGATTGTGTAGTACTGTATTATTTACTACAAAGAAAATCCAAGTTTAAGTAGACCCTAGCAGTTCAAACCCATGCTGTTCAAGGGTCAACTGTGATTAAGAAACTATGTGAAATAAGAGAAAGAGAGACAATTAATTTCCTTGTCATTTGCTGAAGAATTAATTGTCTATCTTCTCTGATATTCATTCATTATTTGTATATTCACACCTATCCTAGCTTAACTTACTAAAGCCATGCTATATGCTCATGTGAAGAAAAATATTAAACAGTACAGAAAAAAAATCAAACGTAGAGGAAAATATCCTTTTCTCTAATTCGTCCTCTTTCCAGAAAAAAATATGGGGAAGGTTGTAATTTTAATAATTCTATTTGTCTTCATTATTGATATATAAATTAAAATTATTTCTTAATTTATGAATAATTAGGCCATGATATACTGATTTTGTGCTGTAACCAATGACATGATGTAGTTACAATAACTTCTGCCTCTCATTCCTCCCTTCTGGGTTGATAGATAAATTTATATCATAAAGTACAGTGGTTCTGAACAAGGGCAATTTGACCTCCAGGGAACATTTGGCAAATCTGGGACATTTTTGGTTGTGACAATTGGAGGGTGCTACTGGCATCTAACTGTAAAGGACCAAGGACGCTGTTAAACATCTTGCAATGCACAGGATAGCCCTTCATAACAGAGAATCATCCCATCCAAAAATAAACAGTTCTGCTACTGAGAAATCTTGCTCTAGAATTTGCCTATACGATTTCAGATAGTGTACTTCAAATAATTTTGACAGCAATGTTTGATATAATTGACTCTTTGCTATGAAAACTGAAGGTCATTAGAATTGTATTCTTTCTCCACTTACCTACCTCAAATTTTTATGTGTATTAACTTAATTGTTATGATTTATAAAATTTTCATTCTTGATTATTATAATTATAATTGTCACTTGTTTTATTTGTCAAATAATTCTTATAACTCTGAAACCATTAAACAGAATTAATATATAATTGTATAGGTAATCACAATAAGATTGACTCAAAGACCTTAAATAGATGTTAAAACTATTGGTTAGAGCTTATAGGAACAAGATATTTAGACAGTCTCAAAAATATTACTCCACTTATTATTTATTCTTTTTGGGGAAAAGAGCACTTTACAATGAATGGCACTGTGGTTACCTCCTTAACCAAATTAAACTCAACATATGATGGAACAAACTCATACAATACAATGCAGTGTGAAATAGACCATATTATCTAATCGTGAGGAAACAATCAAACAGATTCAGATAATGTGAAATTCAACATAATGACTAGCCTAAGGCCTTTACAAAGGTCAATATCATGAAAGACCAAATAAAGAAATATAAAGAGGTAGGGGTACAGATCTAGATTAAAGAAGACCAAAGAGACATGATTACTAGATGTAGCAGGTGACCCTTGGTTGGATCTATATTAGAGCTATAAAAAAAATTTTAGACATCTTTTGAGCATAAGTATAGAATGAATATGAGATAATGTATTACAAAGATTTTATTTCTTGGGTATGAGATGGGTTTAAATTACTTAATTTTTATGGTTATATAGGAGAATTCCCATGATACATCAGTAATTGTTTTTCATTATGGTTCAGAGGGGTGGGGGTGGAGGTATGTATGGGATACATGGAGAAAGAGCAACCTTGAGCAACTCTGACAAAATATTAATAGTCAGTGAAATGAGATAAAGAGTATACAGCTTACTTATTCTATCATTCTCTCTACTTTGCTATAGGTATGAAATCTGTCAAAATAAAAATTGTTAGCTACATTATATTTATCCTCTGATGAAAGCCTGAGGACAAATCTCAAATTTTTTTTAAAAGTGGACTTTATGTAGTGGTATAATGATAAATACTTAAAAATTAGGTCTCCTGGTGGGGGGTGGGGGGGCTTATTTGAAGTTTTTTTTGTTTTTTTTTTTTAATTCTACAGTGTACATAGTCTTACCATGGTCAGTTTCAAGCACTGAACACAGAATTGGGAAGAGATGCCAGAACCACACAATTATGTAGCTTTTCCTCCATACAGATAGATGTAAATAATCTCAAAAGCATAAATAATAGTAAAATGTAGTAAGATAATTAAGGAGTAATAAATTTTGAGTATTTATTTCCCTGTTTTTAATATAATTTATTTAAGTGAAGTTATATTATAGAATTTTTAATAATGGTTGTATTAAAAACCGCCTGGCAAAATTCCTAAAAATTTAACAATTGGTTCCTATGAGGCCCTAGAAGCCAACTCTAGCTGGTCCTATGCCTTGGGAAGATTCTAGAGGGGAATATGGAGCCTGAGAGTGTAATAAGGTTGAGATTATAGTACTCTCCATCTTGGTCAGGCATCAGAGAAAAAAATAACCACAAAAGGAACATGGCTCTCCTTTCCCTACCAGAATTAAAATTCTATATGCTGAATTAAATGATTTATGTATCAAGCACAATTCTAGATTCAGGAGTTACAGAAGTGATCAAGACAAATGAAAACCCCTTCTTCTCATGGACTCCATTATTGTTGCCTTATGACCCACTTGTTTTAATTTGTTGACTCAGAACTTGGAGTTTTCTCCTTGGTTCCCTTGGACAAAAATCATGTTTATTCTTGGAATATAACTTAGCATATGGAATCAGAATAGTCTGATGAACTGTGTTCATTCTCCTTTCCCAAGAATTCTCAAATTTCCCAATCTGCTCATTACTTTCTGGCTTCTCATTATTAATTTGCTTTTGTAATTCTGTTTATATCATTCAAAGAGACTTTGGAAGTAAAAAGTGGCAAGTGAATTTTCATTCTAATATCTTAAACCAGAAGATATTATCTGATAATTTTCAAAGAGACTGCCAAGTAGATTACCTAAGTAATCTTGAAAGTTCTATCCCTTTATGAAAGTACAGTAGCAGCCTGCAAGATGTCTTAGTGGCCTTACAGATCAACATATCTATTTTTAAATCAGTAAGGGTAAAAGAAATAAAACATCAGAGTGAAAGGATAATGAGACCTAATTGAGTATAGTTATTCCACAGCTTTTATCTAATTGTCCAAAATACTCACATATTTTTATAACATACTTGGTTCCAAGGTATAAAATTTCTACTCACATATTAAAAAACTCTGATATAAAAATATAGAAAACTCTGCCTCTGATATCAATCCAATCAGAAATTTTATCTATTTTAACCTTTCTATGGAATTAATATACTTTATATTTATGTTTTTATCATGATATGTATTTATTATTTTCATACATTTTTTAACTGTGTGAATTTTTACTTGCTGGGCAATAGAAACTGCATGCTAAAATTTAAGTTTAGTTTAAAAAACTATTTAGTTAATAATATTTGAAATTTTAAATACGTATTGATATCATTAGTTATTCATCTCAGAACGTTGTGGTGCATTAAATCTGCTATTACAATAAAAAGGTAGGATAGTGCTTAATTCATTTTATATGTAAAGTAAAATTTCTTAATTCCACCTAGATTAGAATAGAAATTTAACTGAGATCCATCAAGCATAGATTTTGTTTGGTTAAAAAAGCTTAAATATTGATAATTATGTATTGAAAATGTTCATTCTTTCACATCTCATTCTAAGTAGGCCAAAGTAACTTTTGTAACCCATTGATTAAGGAAAACTAGAAAAATTACATCTTTGTACAATTACATCTTCTTTCCACTTTTTAATCTCTATACTGCCCACTATCAATTTTAAATAACTGTTTATGATCATAGCAAAGATTTCAGCATACTTCTTTTATGTTTCATCCACAATGATGAAAAAGTTATCAGATCAAGATGCCAAAATGCCAATTAATACCCTGTTAGATAGAGTATGTCTGTATTTGTATTTAGGTTGTACATAATATAAATTGCTTTAACGGCTTTCTCTAGGTTTCTTTTGAAAAAGTTGCTTAAACAGAATCAAGAAATAAACCAAAATATTCTATGTAACTACTTAAGGATAGCACATATCTTTAAAGTATTTTCACTTTATATTGTCATCATACTCTATAACCAGTTCATTTCTCTACTTGCTTCATTATTTTCCTTTTTGTACAATTAGTTTTGTGTTCTTGTTCTTTCTCAGTAAAGCTGCTATATAGAGACACCTGCTGGGAAATAAATGAACAGAATCAAATTCAAACCTGAGCTTTGGAAACAAAAAGAGCTTCCCTCTTGTATAAGTTAGAGTACACTTTCTTCATACAGCATATTTCATTTCAAGGCACACTTGCCTCTTTAATATATCAAAATCCATCTACATCTTGATTTTTGCTATTGATCTAAAAACTCTACCTTGGCATGAAGTTTCAAGAATCTACATACAGTCTTATCTGTTATGTACAATATATGTACAAATGTATTTATTGCAACAGGAAAGTTGCAATAAATATATTTCAATCAAGTCATTTATTAGATGTTCATATATGTTTTTAAAGAAATGTTAAAGGAAATTATTTTTCAGTGTTACTAGGCCTTCTTTAATTTTAAAATTTTTACATCTTAATTTTATCTAAAACATCTAAAGCAAGGTAAACTTTATCCTTTGTGAGCTTAATGTAAATATTCTGAATTAATGAAAATGGTCTCTTAAAAGTCTGTTTACATAAAACTTTGTAGTCAATTTCAATGTAAGTGAGTTTCTGAACTCTAACGCAGATTAAAAAACATCATAAATTATATATAAAAAGTACAGTGTTTAACAACAAACCATCAAATAGGTATTTAACTGTGTTCCAATCTCAAATCACGCTTAACTTCTTCAGAACTATGTTGATGTATAAAGTATTATAAGATGGTAAGACAGAGATGATACGAGCATATCTGATCTCGAGTGGTTTTAATAATTTCATCTAGGTGCTCTGCTGAATATCAAATCATAGGCAAGATTATAGTCACGTTTTGGAGTGTAGCCACTACAGCAGTTCTCAAGTGATATTCACCATAATTCAGCTGAACGTGGACCAGTCATGTGTGGAGAATGGATGACAGCAGGATTTCCAAGCACCTGCTCTATGCTCCCAACCAAATAGGGAGAATACATTATATGGTGACAAACTGATATCTGGCCTCCAACCATGTGGCAAAGATGCTGACAATTTCTAAGAGGCCAACCAAAGATGTCATGATTCGAGATGTGAACACTGTATAATTTCAGAGGAGAACAAGAGAACACGCTTTGAGAAATAACAGCTTTACTTACTATTAAATGAACTTAAAAACCTACATTGTCTTAGTCAGATCTGATAGGTAAACCCATTCCAGCACACTCAACAGCTTGTTGAGAGAATAGTATACAGGATAAAAACATAAACTCTGAAATCAGACAAATTCAAATTCAGTCTCTAGTACTAAGTAGCTGATACATTATCCTTGGGCAAGGTCTTTAACCACTTTAAATAGCATTTTCCTAATTAGTAAAAAGGAGATATGAATGGTACTACTGGGATTATTGACATTAAATGAGATAATGAATATAAAGTGCTTCCTAGAATATTTGGCACATGATAAGCATTCAACTAACATTAATATTTCAATATCGATCACCAGTTACAGGGGAGATTTCAATAAATCATCGTACATATCATTTCTACTACTTTTGTTGGATTATATGACAGTATTATTTAAGCTCTTGGATAAAGCTGTAGCCAGAATCATAAATTTTGGTTTTGAGAACATTATCAAATCAGTTGTAAAATCAGACTGAAAGATGTATCTCAAAAGACACAGGTTTTAGATAGATTGAATTCTAAACACTGCAGATTCTATGTGTTGTTTTCAATCATCTTTGATAAAATTCCAAACCATGTTGTACCAGCATTTATAAACATACTAGAAAAAAAGAAAATCCTGTCTTAATTATGAATTATTTACTTAGTTATAGCTTCTGCATTGCCATAAATAAATGATAAATGGCTTCTCTTATGCCTACCTACTGGCCTAACCACCCGATATTTAGAATAATATGACATGAATAGTCATGGAAGTCTAAGGCAAAATACTGAAGAAATTTTTAGTTGGGATTCTAAAACAACTAGAGACACATCACAGTGTGAATCACATCATTTGCTATGGGACCTGAGATGAGAAAATTAAATTATTAATCTAAGATGGTTGAGTAAAAACAAGTGACAGCTGAACAACTGCAAACTGGAGGTGCTATATGATCCCAACAGTATTCTCTGTCTACTCTGTTGCAAGGCAACAAAGCCAGGTTTGCAGGGCTTCTTGTTTTGTTTTTTTTGTTTTGTATGTGAGTGGAATAGGTGCTATTGGACATAAAGAGAAAACTGGGACTGTTTACTTTGTGTAATATTGAGTTTCTTGTTTTTCTTGATATTCTTCCTAGAAATAAGTGAAAAAATATATAAAATGTATATGATACATCCACCAAGAAACTAATCTTTTCACTATATAATACCAATGAGCATGTTTGATATGCTTTTTTCTTTAAGCAGTAGTATTATGAAGATATAATCTTAAGGTAGATGGATGATAGATAGATAGATATAGATCAAATAAGAATGAATTGATACAGGTTTACCATTTGGTATTCTTTTGATTATGTGGGAAAGTAAAAGATGAGAGAAAGGATAATTATGAAGATAATCTGGAAGAAGCACAGACCAGAGTTAAAAAGTAAGAAAAGTTTAATAGGAAGATATCAGCTTGGGAAAACTCTATAAAAATATTACATTTGGCTAACTATTTTTCTTTAGAAGTAGAGAACAAATTATAAAATAATAATTTAGTGTTCTGCTTACATTACTTTAACTAAGCAACTTTTCCTGCATGTGCCATACAACCTAAACCAAGATATAAGCAAGACTGAACTCATTCTTGTCCCCTGAAGACAGCATGAATGTAAATCAGCTAAAATATAAGGCTCAGGATAACTTCTGGGTTGTTAATAAAATTCATGGTGCTTAAGTTGCTCACTTCTAATGCATATTTTACAAGTCTCAGAGGAAACCTCTGAAACTCAGATTGTCCCCCTTTCCTTGTTACTGTCTTTGATGCACTTTCAAACTCTGTAAGATAAATTTAGTATTTTGTATAGTAGTGAAAGTACCTATGTGAGAGAATCTGAAGGTGCTATAGAACATTTTCTATTTACAATATTCCATTTTGGATCACTGAATGTGAAAACTGAGGATAAATGTGTCCAAGGTCATATGGATTTAATATCAGAAAGAGCTTGGTCTTCTAAGGTATACTCTGGTGCTGGTTTTTTCCACTTAGTCCCTTGGTCTAATGAATTATGAATGATTCTTTACTGTCAGCACAATCATCCTTTTAAAGTAAATTTTTCTATGGTGGTTACATGTTCATTCTGATGTATTTACACTCTCATTCCTTTCTCTCTGTTTGACAACATGCTCTGGGTGTTATTGAGTGTCCATGATCATAAAAGAACACTAAGTTTACTGGCCTATACCAGAGATGAGTATATGATCTTTATTTCACTGTTATTCCTAAAATAGCTTATAGACCAACCAGAGGAACCAGAGGAACATTCCATGGGGATATGCAGGTGTCAAGACAAGTAGCAAATATCTAGAATCTTATTTCTCTTTAGAAGAATATTAACTAATTCAGCTTTCAATGACTGTGATTGTATCCCACTAATTTTGATGATGATGAAAGACAGACTTCCACATTTTTGAATGATATCAGAACTTAAATCAGGCATACTTTAAATACTTTTATAATAAAAATATGCCCCTATCAAAAGTGTAGATAAACATTAACTCGACAAGAAAATAGCTGGGGTTTTTTTGAGGGGGGGGGGCTGATTGTTTATTTTCATCCTTTTAAGGTACTTTTGCTGGGTATAGAGAATTACATAGATAATTATTTTCTATCAGAACATTATAGAAATCATTTCACTGTCTTCTAGCTTATATTACTGTTGAGAAAGCAGCTCCTTCTCCTTTAAAGCTCATCTGTATTTTTTTTTCCAATCTTGATGTTTTGTACCTGTATTTTCACAACAGTATATCTAGGTATAATTTCTTTATATTTCTTTGGCTTGAGATCCTCTGGACTTCTATGTCTATTATCAGTGACTTCTATCAGTTTTTGGACATTTTCAGGGAATATGTCATCAAATATTATTTACTGCCACATCTTTACTGCCCTCTCATTCTACCTAACTGATTAAATCTTTCACTCTATCCTCCATGTTTCTTATCCTTTCTCATATTTCTTTCTGACCTTTACTTCTCTATACTTCTTTTGAAATGATTTCTCCTGATCTGTCTTCCAATTCATTAATCCTCTTTTTGTCTGTGTCAAATATGCCCTTAAATACGTACATTGGGTTTTTTACTTCACTTACTGTATTTTCAGGTCACACTGTAAAATTTATTTTTCTATAAATATTTTCAAATGACCTTTTATCTTTCTAAATATAATAACTATTGCTGATTTATAATCTGCATTGATAATTTCAAAATTTGAAGATTTATGATTCTGATTCTGCTATCTATTGTTTTTGCTGATTTCTAACTCACTGTGCCTTATTGACATGTGTGGGGTTTTTTTCCTGTGATTTTATAATTTCCCCCCAAAATTTTTTCATGGAAATTACTAAGGCCAAGCATGAACTGCATTCCTATAGAGATGATTCATGTTGCTTCTGCCACAGACCTAAGAGTACTATTAGTCTGGGCTCATTTTAAGCTGAATTTATGGTTCAAGAATTTTGAATACATTCAGGTAATACTAATTTTGACTGCATATTTATTTGTAAATTAATAGGTTTGTGTTTACAATTTCTATAATATTCTAAATCTCTGTGAAGAGGAGGCAGGTTTATTTTGCTTCACCCTTGCCCTGGAAAGTATAGTCTTTTAGAGCTCCAATTTCATGTATAAAGTGTTGCCTGATAGACTTTTCTTGCCCTTAAGCTTTGATCCCTTTCATTTTTGTCCTGAAAGGCAATCATATGCTAATCTCAGTTTCATTGGGTTCAACAAATCTCCAGTGGTCCACTTACCTATCTAAACTCCTGATTTCTTTTTAGATTATTGCCTGGTAACTTATGACATCTTCTCAGTACCTTGGTGTTAAAAATATATATATATATTTAAAATATTTTACCCAACATCTTTCCTTTTTTCATAAAAGAGTTGGTCTAAATCATCTGGCCTGTTAAGTATGGGCAGAGAGCCCTTCTATTCTTTCTGTTTTACTACCGTTTAGGGCCAAAACATTTCAATTAAGTGAGTTCCCCTTGCACAAAAATTAAAACTGCAACAAGTCAAGTTTTGTGAAGGATACAGAAGTAGAATAATAAAAATTAGAATGTAAGGAGGAGTGATAACTTTTATATAGAAAGATGAGAAAATAAATATATATAAAAGTGGTTTTGTTTTAATTTTGATATACAAAGGATATTGACCTAAACTATGTAAATATAATTTAAGCTAGACATCAAAAAGTATTTTAGCTTGAGTAAATAAAGTAGAGATCCTACTTTCCTAAGGCATTTATATAAGATATGTTACCCCAACAAAAATAATAGCTATTATTTACTGAGTGTACTTGTAGGCCAGACAATTTAAATGGATTATTTTACATAATCTTCACAACTTCCCTAGAATTATGTCCTTTTCATAGATGGTGAGATAAGGTCCAAAAATATTAAATGGCTATTGAGACCCACAGCTGATGAGTGACAGAACTGAGATTCAAATCTCATTTCAGAGCCCACAGGTTCTGAATTATCCAAGACACTGTATGATAATTTAGGTGTGGTCATGTTCTCTATAACAATATATCAGGTATCCTTTCAAAATCCTCCCAGCCCTATGAAGATACTTCAAAAATTATTAATCACTTGTGTTTGCAAAAAACATAAACATATACAAACATTCTACCTCATCTTTATTATCTTCCAGTATCAGATTCACATATTCTTACTTTTTCTTAGGTGAGATACTAATATGAAAGTTTTATTTATTACAACTCAGCCCTTCTTAACTCAGTTGTAATTGGACAAGAGTCTTACTCTTTTAGTTGCTGATGTTAATTTGGTAGAAGAAAGAAAAGGAAAAAAGAATCAAATTCAAGACCAACATATAAGATATTATGTATTCTGCTCATACAAATACAAATGAATTATCTCTAGTTAACTTTATGGGGAAGGAAATGAGGTGAGGTGTTGATATTAATTATTGACCTATTTTGTTAAAAGGATATTTCAAATATATCTATAATCCTCTTAAATAAAGCAAAATTCCACCTACTTATTTTCTACTGTAAGATTGTTTTTTAGAGTTCAGCTTGATCCAATAAGGTTATGGGCTAAGTAATATCTGAGCATTCCTGGTGACAGCAGTTAACCTGAAAATCTAATGGCAATCTCATGTATCCACACTTTCACCTCCAGCCTGAATTTAAAGACCAACCTGAATATTTTCAAATAAAATTAGTTTGATTATTGTAATGAAAAATACATTAAAAATACTGAATATAGCCTATGAGATGATTTATGTATCATATTACCACTGCATGAAGCTTGATTGATATACTTAGGACTTCTCAGGCAAAGAATCTATATCATGAAAAAAGTTATTTCAAAAATATGTAAAAAATAAGAAAAAAATGAAGGGCAGGCTGAGACAGGGAGGGAGGAGATGGCCTATTTATTATGCAGCAACCTAAAACCATTGGAATATAGGTTACGTGAATATAATTTTCAACTTTCACTCTGGGGGCAATTTAACAGAAATAATTTCTCAAATTAATCAAAATATGAGAAACACATTTTTTAAAAGTTGTAAATAAATTTCTACCTGACCAGACTCTGTAGATTAAGAGTTAAATCACATATTCTAAGCATACACTAAAAACTGTTCAACCATTTGTGACCCAAACAAAAACTTGCCAGTCTCTGGTCTTGAGTTCAGTTGGGGTCACAATCTCTGTTTTATTTTAAAATGGCTTATATTGTCCATTATAAACAGGAAAAACGTAAGCCTTTTTTTGCATAAAATCACATATTGGTTTGCTACATGCCCTAGAAAGGAGAAAACAGTAGTGTATATCTATCTTCCACATCCACTATAGGTGAAACAACAACAGACCTGGGAGTTGTATTCCTAGTGTAACCACATGTTTAAATGAATCAAATAAGCTGCTTTAAGACACTGTGACTGGTTGATTTAAAATTCAAACGACTGAAACAGTTCACCAAACTTATATTCCTTGTTTTCAGAGTACTTGACACCAAGTTCTTCAAACCTATCCAAGCTATTATTAAATGACATAAAAGGTGTGTACTGCTTCAAAAGGCAGCCTACCAGAATATTGTTTTTTTCCCCCTCTGAGCTACACAGTCTTTTAAATGGCACTTTCTATAAATGCTTGATCTTTTCTAATAAGAAGAAATGCTGTGATCTCAGATCTTCTCAGAGAAGCCTCAGATATTGTGCCAAATCTCTGGGCCTCTGGGCTGTTTATCTAACGCTGAAGTTAGACTGTATGCTTCTCTATATCTATGTTTTCCTCTGTATAGTATAGCTCATCTTTGTTCACAAAATAAGTGAAATATATATATTCTGCTCACTTGTCAAAAAAGAAAAAAAATTTAAAAAGATATATAGTCAACCATATAAACACTATTAGAAAGATACAGTGGGGGTTACTCTGGGTAAATTCAACCCATGAGGTCTTACTGAACACCTATAAATGGAGATAAATCTGCCCTGTGCCACCATATCCCATAGCTCTTAGACAGAATTTCTTTCCTGTTTTCTTCCCGAAGAACTCACTAAGTTTAAATGAAAATATAAGAATAACAAGATAATTTAGGATGAATTATAGTATATTAATGCAGTAAGCATTTATGAGGACTCACTTAATAGAAGTCATTTTGGTTTGTACTGTGAAGGAAAGCAAGCAAGTACAATACTAGCACCACACCTGCTCTGAGAAAATCTAGTTTCTTAACCAGTAGTTATTTCTTCAGTCCATTAAGTCAGCTCTTGGTCTTTTTCTGAATTTAGGCATGAATAGTTTAGCCTTTCACTTTAACTCCACACTCACACAAACCCCCTCCATTCCTCTCCACAGTTGCTGTAATAAATCTTTAACTTCCAAGTTCACAATCATAGAGCAACGTTTTCTTAGTAACAGTGTATCTCCAACTTATCAGGAAAATAGAGGCTAGTCAAAGCAGTCTTTCCTCTTCCTTATATTTCATTCAAAATCTTTTCTACAGTGACCCATTTTCAACTGTCTCATTTGTTGCCACATTGGCCAATGTGTTAGATCCATGCCCTTTAGTCCGTCCTCATCAAATATTCCCCATTTAATCTATTTCTCATCTCTTTATCAGATATTTTTTCTCTCATGAAAAATGAAAGTATATAAATGTCACACTGACAAGCATTTGTTCCTTTGTCCCATGCTTACACCCATTTTCAGTGCTACCTTTTCATTTCTTTCAACTCTCTTCACCACAAAGCCAACACTTGCCTCCAGCTGGATATTGAGAGCTCTCTCAAGGTGCAGAGGCTGTTTCTCCACTTTTGGCATTCTCATGCAGTTTCCTCTGCTGCTACCTTCTAAATAAACATATTACTGATCCTTTGAAGCCAGTCCAAATATCATCCTCTTAGATAAATCATATGGGGCTTTCTTCCCATTCCATCCCCAGAAGAATCAATCTTCTCCTCATTTGTAATTCTACAACACGGGGTGTTCATTATGCTGTGCTCATGTTTTAGTATTACTTTCAAAAATACCTTTCTCTCACTAAATTATGAAATCTTTGTGAGCAAGGACATTGACTCTATCATCCTTCCTATCTCAGTGAACTCTACTACAATGCCTGACACATAAGGGGTGCTCAACGTATGTTTGTTGCAATTAACTGATTCCATCCCTCAAGAAGCTTGTTATCAAATATGTTTATGGAAAAGTCCATAGAATGATATTATAGGAATCTGGTGAAAGATTACCCCAGGATGATCTAAGAAAGCTGAAACATACTTGAGGAGAAGAGAATTCCAAACAGTTAGAATAGGTAACGTCTGCTACTGTGCAGATAAAGTACATTGAACAAAAGGTTAAAGCTGAAAAGGCATAATGCTTACTAAGGGAACACTGAACATCTAATTACCTGGACTTCTGTAAAGAAAGTAAGACAAGGTTTGAAAGATAGGATGAAAGGTGAAGAACTTAGCACCAGTCAGAAACAGGTTTGGATGCAAGTGACAAAAAAACTGGAAATAATGAGAGAAGTTTATTTCTCTCACATATAAGTGAAATCAAAGAGAAACATTCAAAAGTTAACCAGTCAATTCATACTTTGTGCTCCATGACCATCAACACATGCCTTCTACTCCTGTTCCAGGTGGCACTTTGAACTCCAACCATTCTGCATTTCAATAAGGAAAAAGGAGCAAGGAAGGAATATGGTGTACTTTTTCTCTGTGAAGACATATTCTGGAAATTTCAACTAACTGGTCAGAGTTTAGTGCCAGGGCCACAGCTGGCTGCAAATGAGACCAAAAAGTCTTATTTCTTATGAGTAGTCATGTTCTTTCTCCCTCTTTCCAAATAGGGTTTTCTCTCTTTGCCCAAGATTTTAAAGATAAGCTGAGGCATTTGCATTTTTAATGGTGAGAACACACTGGTAAACTCAGTAAATATATATATATATTTTTTCCATAAACTGATGCTCTTAGGAATTGAATCAACACCTGTTGGTTTGTGTCTTTAATGTTCCAGAGAGAAATTAAGCACTCAATTTCTATTTGCCTAGTAATTGCTCATCACAGCTATTTTTCCCTTTAAATATAGTAAGCATTCATTATAATATTCACCTAAAAGGAACAAAAGAAATCTGCCAAATACAGTTCTTGTCTCTGTGATTATGTAACAGTTTTTTGTTTGTTTTGCTTTGCTTGTCCAGTTCCACTTAAATGGTCATTTCTGCAAATAACACTGAAATACAGACATTTAAACACAGGGAAAGGCTGAGTCCCTACTTCTGTTTGCTGATTGATTTGGTTTTATTGAATGTAAATAAGCAAAATGATTTCTTTCAAAATAGCTGCCAAGGATCATCCCTCATTAATCTCTGCAAAGCTTTTCTTGCCTACATCGTAAACCCAGCGGCAGAAAGTACTAACACAAAGCTCACATATCTCCCAAGTTAGCCCTGGAATGAATCCCATTCCTCCTCATGCTCAGACCCGAAGTGAGGAAATATTCTGGTCATGATACTTTTTCTTTAATTTTCTAAAAAAAATTTTTTTAATATTTATTTATTTATTTATGGCTGTGTTGGATCTTCATTTCTGTGAGAGAGCATTCTCTAGTTGCAGCAAGTGGAGGCCACTCTTCATCGCGGTGCGCGGTCCTCTCACTATCGCGGCCTCTCTTGTTGTGGAGCACAGGCTGCAGACGCGCAGGCTCAGTAATTGTGGCTCATGGGCCTAGTTGCTCCACGGCATGTGGGATCTTCCCAGACCAGGGCTCAAACCCGTGTCCCCTGCATTGGCAGGCAGATTCTCAACCACTGCGCCACCAGGGAAGCCCCTAATTTTCAAATTAATTCTAAATGTGAGAATAAAAAACAGTGCTCTAAATATTATGTATTTATACACTTTATATAACTGAAGATTTCAAATAATTATAGAAAAATGATAATAGGAATTAATTACAACAGGGCATAAAATTGTATTTTTGATAGATATGTTCTCTTTATATACAGTTCTAAACTGGGTATACTATGTTTAGAACTTAGAATAGGTATACTATGACTAAAGATGAAGTAAGAAACCATACTGAGAACATAAAAATATTTTTTCTAAAAAAAGGGCTAACTAGTTAGTTTCAGACACGTGTGCCTTAACATTCTAAACTACTTATGAAGTATTAGCAATCAATAAATGTATAACTAACTAACCAAATAAATAAGTAAATAAATAAAATCATGCACTACCAAAACTGTGATGACAAAAGAGTTTTCAAAATTTGAAAGTTCTACCAACTCTAAGGACTTGTTCTGAGAAAAGCGAAGTGTCTAGCACGCTTATAAAATTCAGTAACTTCAGCAAGATAAAAGAAGGTAGGAGTATTCATTTTCTTTTGCATCTTATATATTCCCTCAACTTGTTCTTGGTAGTTTTACATAGAAAACCACTCATCTATTCCTCCTTCTACCATGAGAGAGAAATTTTATGAAGTAACCAAATCATCGTTCTCAATCACCTTGGCTTCATGTTTTTTTCATCCATTTAAAGACTAAAACTTCAAGAAAGGAACAAGAAGAAAGTATAGTGGGGCTTCCCTGGTGGCGCAGTGGTTGAGAGTCCGCCTGTTGATGCAGGGGACACGGGTTCGTGCCCCGGTCTGGGAGGATCCCACGTGCCGCGGAGCGGCTGGGCCCGTGAGCCATGGCCGCTGGGCCTGCGCGTCCGGAGCCTGTTGCTCCGCAGCGGGAGAGGCCACAACAGGGAGAGGCCCGCGTACCGCAAAAAAAAAAAAAAAAAAAAGAAAGTATGGTGGATGTGGACACATTAATCCTCATATGCATTATCCATAGGCATAAAGCACTTTAGGTGGAGGCAAGGAAAAAGAAGACTCCTAGATGCATTTTGGAGCTTATGATTTCTCATGGACCACAGTCCAGAATATCAGAGGACAAATCAGTTCATGAGAGGATATCAGACTAGGAGAAAAGTTTTCAAGTAGAGCCTGCTGGGTCCTAGAAACTGGTCAAGAAACAGTGCTCATCACTATGCCTTCCAACTCTAGAGCAGAGAAAGGAATTCAAACATCTCCCAAGTGTTAGTGAACAGAACCGAGAGAAGAGCCACATACCCTGCCTGTGGACAGACTGAATTTAAAAAGCTCCCCTCTCAATCAAGGATGAGTAAGGAGAAGAAATGCCAGCTAGGAATATATAAAAAATACTGCGGAACGAAAGAAAGAAAACACTGGAAAAACCTGAGGAAGAACACAGTACAGTACTTATTCAACTGTAGGAATCAAAAGAAAAAATACCCACGTTATAGTAAAAAGTATATATATATGACAATTCACTAGTCTACATGGACAAATCCAGCTACCTCAGTATCTACAGGGACCAGTATAGCTACATCAAGATTTCAAAAGGCAATAAAGGGTGGTTAAATATTGGAAAACTGGGAAATGCAGGCTACTTTCAAAGACATAGACACTAATCAGCACCATCTAAATATTGTCAAGCATGAGTTCATTGTTACCAGATTTCAGATTTGGGAAATTTAGGGATTTTTCAGAATTCTCTCTTTCTTTCATCCTCCTTCCCTCCCTCCCTCCATTCCTCCTTTTCTTCCTTCTTTTCTTCCTTTCCTCACACGTCGGCCAACAACAAAACAAAACAAAGACCACCACAACAAGAAAACACTATGCCCCAAACAAACCACATCTGTATATTGCATACAGAATACAGACTGTCTTTTTAGGAGCTCTTCTTAATATAACAAAAAAGTTGCAGAAACAAGAGAGTAAGTCAAGAAGAGAACAGGAAATGATGAAAAAAACAACACACTGTGCTGAACCTCAGTGAACACACTGAGCTGAAACCTCAATATTCAATAACAAAATTAGACTTAACAACAGAAGCATTAAAAGCCGTAACTCACATTTTAGAAAGGTAAATCAGAGATGTCAATGCTGATTTGAGAAATTCCTAGATACCCAAAGAAAGAATGGAAATAAGAAAGAACAATACGAGAGAAGAAAATAGAGGGAGAGAAAATAGGGAATAGAACACACAGAGTTAGCCCAAGAATTACTGGTGTACCATCACAGTATGCAGTAGGAAAAAGGAAAAAAATTCCTTGACCTAAAAATACCCTGAAAATGAAGACAGACAATACTGACTATAAACTTCAGATAAAACAACTGGCAATTAAAGTTAGGCATATTTTGGAAACATTTTTAAAGTTAATATCAAGAGAAAGTTTGAAGGAAAAAGTTCATTAGAGAAGCATTGAACTCATTTACTTCAGTACTTCTCCAAATCCCAATAAAATGAGAGCCAAGTACTTTTAAAAACAAAACATCAGGGCTTCCCTGGTGGCGCGGTGGTTGGGAGTCCGCCTGCCGATGCGGGGGACGCGGGTTCGTGCTCCGGTCCGGGAAGATCCCACATGCCGCGGAGCGGCTGGGCCCATGGGCCATGGCCGCTGAGCCTGCTTGTCTGGAGCCTGTGCTCCACGGTGGGAGGGGCCGTGGCAGTGAGAGGCCCGCGTACCGCAAAGTAAAGAAAAAAAACATCAGTGTGCAAGGTCAAAGAACGGGAGAGATTATAAAAAGCAACCGAATTTCATGAGCTAGAATGTAGGAAAACAAGAGGTAACTAACTTACTGGTCCTGAGAAACCTGGTCTTAAGACATCAGTGGGGAAAGCCCTGGTATTCAGCAACAGATGTTTATGGAAGTGGGGATGACAATGGGTCTGAAATACAAGATTTATGTGAAGGTCTGTTTAAAAAGAAGTTGAACCCCCAGACATGCTCAACCAATGTGTGCAGTTTTATGATCGCCTTTATCCATCAGGGAGAAGGCAGGTTTATTCTATAAAGACAGTAAAGTAGAGGCTCTTTGCACCAGCAGATATCCAGCAGAGTTAAAGGCAATGTTAACCATCCAGAAAACAAGGAATTTAAAGTCTTCACTCAGAATTCTGATATTTCTATCACTTGTCCTCTTTTTGGCTTCTAGAATGCAACAACAAGGCTTATATCCTTCCACGAAGGATACTAAAATGTTCTCTGAGAAATGTGACCAAAGAAGAGATAAGAATTAAAATAATGATTGTGAAGGCTTCTCAGGAAATGAGCCTGACTAGGTTACCCTACACTGAAAACAAGCACTGGTAAATGTGTCCATGTATGCAGATATTTCAATTAGGTATCCAGTAAAAAATTCCTGAAGTAAGACAGAAACCACACAAACATATAATTAAAAAACACAGTAAGAGAAAACAGACTATGCAGCAAAATTACCCCCGTAATTAAAAACATTCTTGTCAACATTTTCAGAAAGGTAAGAAAACATATTTTATCATTTTATTAAAAGGATTCTATTTAAAAGAGCATTAATATAGGAAATACGTATTGGAATTTAGAAAAATGACAGTAGAAATGAAAAGCTTAGATGGATTGTATTATGAAGTTGAAGGAATTTTGTAAAAAGGAGAGCAAAAAAACACAAAGATGAAAAATAAGAAAGAAAAATACAAAAAAAATAGAAGATTAGTTCAGGCGGTCCAAGATAAAAAACAATGAATGTACAAATGATAGAATAATAAAAAAGGAGAAGAGGAAATCATCAAGGAAGCACTTTTTTAAATGCCTCAAAATAGAAGAATATGAGTTTATAGACAGAAAAGATTCACTGAATGAATGCCCAATACTATGGATGAAAATAGATTCATGATAAGGATATGCCCATGATATTTTAGAACTTAAGAGCAAAGAGTTAATCCAAAAATATTTAAACAGAAAAAGAAAATAAAAATAGGCTTCATGCAGAAGATTCAGACAATGATACTCTCAGACTTATTGACAGCAACTTCTAGCTTAGTTGAACAATTGATTTCCAACCTAGATTTCTAGACATAAACAAATTATCAATGAGTAGCTGAATACACTATGAGAAATTATCTTAAAACTATTATAAAATATATTTTATAATATATTTTATAATTATGCATCATAAAAATGCACAATTACTTAGGAAACTGCTGGAGAATGTTCTCCACAAAAATAAAGGAATAAACAAAAGAGGAAGCTATGTTGATAGAATGCAGGAAACAAAGCATTCATCAAAAGAGGACTCCAGGATGACAACCATGCAGCACATCTTAAACATAGACCAACCATATCGGAGCATGTCAAAAGCTTCCAGGAAAATTTCTAAGTGGTTAAAATTGATAGAATTCCTGATATTTTTTTAATGCAGTAAGCAACTATTTAAGCAACTTGAGGAGAGATCAAGGAAAGAAAGTTAATTATAGTAATTTATATGGCTCAGCTCTAAATGGAGTTTATAAAGTCCAATAAACACTTTAGAGTAAAATAACTAGAATTAGAATATTACAATATCTGGAAGGTAGGAACTTGAGAATTGTATGTGTTTTGGTTATACTGAGGTATGAAAAATAGACACATCAACATCTTCCATAGTAAACAGACAACCTCTAAACCTAAAGTATCAAGAATATCAGCAAATTATTTAGAAATATAAATGGTTTATAGCAAAAGAAGGAGTTAGTTAAAAGAATGAAATTGAAATTGGTTGCCTACTAAAAGTTAAATTGAGGTATGGAATTTGGAATAAAATACAAAAAGAAAACATCTAGAGATGAACAGTACAATATCTGGAATTAAAAACAAAATACAATACATGTATTAACATTACACAAGAAAAGATTGTTGAACTTGAATCATAGCAATAGACACCATCTAAAATGAAAAAGAGAACATGAAGAAATATTTTTTTAAAAAAAGAACATTAGTGAGCTGTGTGATAACTTCAAAGTGTCACTGAATTCCTCAAAGGAGGGGAGAATGATGGGGACAGAAAAAAAAATATATTAGAATAAAAGATAGCCAAAACCCTTACAAATTAAAATGAAACAAAAATGAAAACACAACATATCAAAACTAATATTATTCAACCTTAAAAACAAGGGAAACTTTGACACATGAATGAACCTTGAAGACGTTATGCTAAATGAAGTAAACCAGTCATTAAAGAACAAATATTGTATGACTCCACTTACATGGGGCTCCTAGGGTAGTAAAATTCCTAGAGACAGAAAGTAGAATGGTAGTTTTCAGGAGCTGGAGGGAGGGAGAAATGGAGAGTCAGTGTTTAATGGGTACAGAATTTTAGTTGGAGAAGATGGAAATATTCTAGAGATGGAGTGTGATGATGGTTACACAGCAATGGAAATATACTAAATGTTGAAAACTGTACATTTAAAAATGGTTAAGGGGGTGGAGATGAAGAAGGTGGAATAGAAGGACATGGAGCTCACCTCCTCCCACAGATACATCAAAAATACATCTACATGTGGAACAATTCTCAAAGAATACCTACTAAATGCTGGCAGGAGATCTCATACAACCAAAATTGCAAGAAAGATCATCATAAACTGGGTAGGATGAAAGAAAAAAAACAAAGGAATCGGGATGGGGCCTGTGCTCATGGGAGGGAACTCTGAAAGAGGGAAGGTTCCTTCACCCTGGGAACTCCCTTCACCAGCTGAGAGATCAGCTGGGATAGAAAGAGAGCTTCACAGGCTCAGAGAGTGCAGCAGCTGGATTGCGTCAGGCAGAACAGAGAGAACAGAGAAAGACCAGCACAGAGGGACCTGGCCACTTCCCTGCACTCCTCAGCCCAAGACTCATGTCTGCTGGTGTGCATGGGGAGTGGGTGCTGGAAATTGGGCTTCAGTGGGCAGACCCGGGGAAAGAACTGGAGTTGCCTACACAGAAACAACCTAAAGGGGCTGAAGTATGGTCCCACAACTAGGGGTGTACACAGGCCGAGCCCTGGTCCATCATAAAAGCCCCACTGTCAATGCATGCACAAAGGGGGAGTGGGGCTCTGCCACAGCAGACTCATTTACATCTGAGGGGATTATTGGTGCTTTGGTGTCTGGGGCTGGTCCTATATTCGCAACTGCTGGCTTTGCAGGGGTATGCACGCGGAGACAGGGCCAGGGTCTGGGCTGATTCCATAGGTCCCACAGCAGGTCGAGGTGCATGACGATAGTGGTCCTGGTGCCTGACTTCAACAGATCTGTGCCAACAAATCTGTGCTGGTGGCTTTGTGAGCACATTGGCTGCGGGACACCCGGGCTGATTTCCTGCATTCCCACAGCTGAGGTGGAGCTGAGGGCAGTGCCAACAACAGTGGACTCTGCGAGCATACACAACGGGTGGAAGGAAACACCACAAAGCGCACCTCCAGGTGGACATCTCCTGCAGAGGAATATTCAGTGCCTCCTCTCCCAGC
The DNA here is from genome assembly GCF_008692025.1 of Phocoena sinus. NCBI lineage: Eukaryota > Metazoa > Chordata > Mammalia > Artiodactyla > Phocoenidae > Phocoena > Phocoena sinus. The sequence goes on along the minus strand of NC_045764.1, from coordinate 106,363,434 downwards.
AAAAGTGCCCAAGTCCTGCCTACCTCACACCACAGCTCAGAAATGGATCTGGGGGCTTCTACTCCAACAACTTGGGAGCAGACCTTGCCTCAGACAGGGCTGCAACAACCACAGGGCAAAGAGGAGGCCCCTGCTCAACATTCAGTGTAGGCTCTCTCTGGTCACCACAACACCAATGACACCCCCTATCAACAGGATAACAGCCAGCACACAGCGAGAGAAGATGTGGCAGGCATCCATACTAAAAACAGACCTCACACCAAAAATATAACTCATGCAGGCTATACAGGGATGCTCTCACACAAAAACAGCCCTTCAAGGTAGATTACAGCACATAACAGTTTCTCCTAAACCCACAGAGTCAGGGGAATATAAGTAAAATGAAGAAGGAGAGGAACCACTCCCAACTAAAGAATCAAGAGAATTCCTTTGAAAGAACAAACAAAGAAACAGACCTCTCCAGCCTACCAGATCCCAAGTTCAAAAAGGAGATAATAAAAATACTGAAGGAATTAAGAAAGGCTATTGATAGAAACGCAGATTACTGTAAAAGGGAACTAGAAACTATGAAGAAGAGCCAATTAAAATCAGAAAGCACATTTGCCTAGATGAAAGCTGAGGTAAAGGCAATAAATAGCAAACTGAATAATGCAGAACAAGTAAGTTTCCTAGAAGATAGAATAAGGGAAATCACTCAATCAGAATAGCAGACAGAAAGACAAAAGAAAAAAAATGAAAGCAATATAAGAGACATATGAGATAATATAAAGCATGCCAATCTACACATAATAGGGATCCCAAGGAGGAGAAGAAAAAGAAAAGCAAAGAAAAAAATGTTTTTGAAGAATTTATGGCTGAAAATTTCCCAATCCTAAAGAAGGAAACAGATACCTAGGTACAGGAAGCCCAGAGGATCCCAAACAACCTGAACCCAAAGAGACCTACTATAAGACATACTATATTTAAAATGGTAAAAGTTAATTATAAAGAGAGGATTCTAAAGGCAACAAGAGAAAAACAAAGAGTTATTTACAAGGGAACCCCCATAAGGCTATCAGCTGATTTCTCTATAGAAACACTACAGGCCAGAAGGAAGTGACAGGATATATTCAAAGTCCTGAAAGGGAAAAACCTGCAAGCTAGGACACCCTACCCAGCAAGATTAACATTTAGAACAGAAGAAGAGACAAAGAAGTTTTCAGACAAGCAAAAACTAAAGGAATACAGCAATACTAAACCTATCCTAAAGGAAACACTGAAAGGTCTTCTCTAAATAGAAAAGAAACAAGAATCTATAGGACGGAGAAAATCACAATCGGAAATTACTTAAATAAACCAGTATATGGATAATAATAATAATTCTTATGAAAGCAATGAAAACTACAACAAAGAGCAAAAGGATAAATATGGAGATATAAAAGAGGACATCAAAATCATAAAATATCGGGAAGGGGAGGAAGAAAATGTAGATTTTGGGGGTGGGGGATGTGTTTGAGCCTATATGACTACCAGTCTAAAACAAGTACATATAGTAATGGGTTAACATACTTGAAAAACAGGGCAACGACAAATCAAAAACATGCAACAGATTCACAAAAACCAAAAAGAAGAGAACATAAGCACAAAACAAAAGAAACCCATCAAACCACAAAAGGAAAAACAAAAATTTTAAAAAATGAACAAAGAAGAAACACAAAATCACCTGGAAAACAAGGTTTAAAATGGCAATAAATACATTTCTATCAATAATTACCTTAAATGTCAATGGAGTAAATGCTCCAATTGAAAGATATAGAGTGGCAGATTGTATAAGAAAACAAGACCTTCTAATACGCTGCCTACAAATGGCCCACTTTAGGGCAAAGAACACACATAAATTGAAGGTGAGGGGATGGAAAAAGATATTTCATGCAAATGAAAATGACAAGAAATTGGGGGTAGCAATATTCATATCAGGCAAAATAGATTTTAAAACAAAGGTCATAAAGATAGATAAAGAAGGGTACTATATGATGATAAAAGGATCAATTCAAAAAGAGGATATTACATATATGTACCCAATGTAGGAGCACCTAAATATGTAAAATAAAAACTAAGAGACATAAAGGAAGAAATTGATGGGAATACAATAATAGTAGAAGACAGATACATATCATAGATATCCACTGACGTCAATGGACAGGTCTTCCAGACAGAAAATCAATGAGGCAATAGAAATCTTAAATGACACAATGGAACAGTTAGAATTAATTGATATTTTCAGAAAATTACATCCATAAAAAGAAAAGAAAACACATTATTTTCAAGTTCATATGGAACATTCTGTAGGACAGACCACAAACTAGGGCACAAAACAAGCCTCAGCAAATTTGAGGTTAGAAATTATTTCACGCATCTTTTCTGACAACAACTTGTTTCTGGCATGAAACTAGAATCAACCACAAAAAGAAAAACAAGGGGGAAAAAACTACTACATGGAGACTAAACAACATACTACTAAAAAACCAACAGGTCAACAATGAAATCAAAACAGAAATTTAAAAATACCTTGAGACAAATGACAATAAAAATATAAAATCTTTGGGATGCAGCAAAAGTAATCCTTAGACGGAAGTTCACAGGCCTTCCTCAAAAAACAAGAATATCCCCCCCCAAAAAAGCAACCTAACCTACACCCTAAAAAAATTAGACAAAGAAGAACAAACACCTAAAGTCAGCAGAAGAAAATAATAAAGATCAGAGAGAAAATTAATGAAACAGAGATTAAAGAAAAGAAATTTAAAAATCAATAAAACCAAGAGGTGTTCTTTGAAAAGGAAAGAAAACTGACAGACCTCTGGCCAGGTTCACCAAGAAGAAAAGAGAGCCGACCCAAATAAACAAAATTAGAAGTGAAAGAGGGGAAATAACAACCGACACCACAGAAAAGCAAAAAAACCACAAGAGAATACTATGAACAATTACATGCCAATAAATTGGACAACCTAGAAGAAATGGACAAGTTTCTAGAAACATACAGCCCACCAAAACTGAATCAAGAAGAAATAGATAATTTGAACAGACTAATCACTAGAAGTGAAACAGAATCTGTAATAAAACAAACTCCCTGCCAACAAAAGTCCAGGACCACATGCCTTCACTGGGGAATTCTACCAAACATACAAAGAAGAACTTATACCAATTCTTCTCAAACTCTTCCAAAAGACTGAAGAGTAGGGAACACTCACAAATTCATTCCATGAAACCACCATCACCCTGATACCAAAACCAGACAAAGACACTCCCAAAAAAGAGAATTACAATCTTTGATGAATATGGATGCAAAAATTCGCAACAAAATACTAGCAAACCAAATCCAATAACACATAAAAAAGATCATACACCATGACCAAGTTGTCTTCATCCCAGGGTCACAAGGATGGTTCAACATCTCCAATCAGTCAATGTGATACACCACATCAACCAAAGAAAAGACAAAATCCACATGATCATCTCAACAGATGCCGAGAAAGCATTTGATAAAATTCAACATCCATTCATGATAAAAACTCTTACCAAAGTGGGTATAGAGGGAACATATCTCAACATAATAAAAGCTATATATGACAAACCCACAGCCAACATTATACTCAGTGGTGAAAAGCTGAAAGACTTTGCACTAAAATCTGGAACAAGACAAGGATGCCCACTCTCACCACTTTTATTCAACATAGTTTTGGAAGTCCTAGGCAGATGAGACAGTACTATATATAGAAAAACCTAAAGACTCCATACAAAAACTACTAGAACTGATAAACAAATTCAGCAAGGTAGCAGGATACAAGATTAATATCCAGAAATATGTTGCATTTTATTACACTAACAGTGAAATATCAGAAAGGGAATGTAAAAAAAATCCCTTTCAAAATTGCATCAAAAGAATAAGTTACTTAAGAATAAACTTTACTAAGGAGGTGAAAGACTTCTATGCTGAGAACTATAAAACACTGATAAAGGAACTTGAAGATGATACAAAGAAATGGAAAAATATCCCATGCTCTTGGACTGGAAGAATTAATATTGTTAAAATGGCCATATGACCCAAAGCAACCTGCAGATTTAACGTAATCCCTATCAAATTACCCACGACATTTTTTCACAGAACTAGAACAAGTAATCTTAACATTTATATGAAACCATAAAAGACCCAGAATTGCCAAAGCAATCCTGAGGCAAAAGAACAAAGCAGGAAGCATAACCCTCCCAGACTTTAGACAATACTACAAAGATACAGTAATGAAAACAGTGCAGTATTGGCACAAAAACAGACATACAGATCAATGGAACAGAACAGATAGCCCAGAAATAAACCCACACACTTACAGTCAAGTAATCTTAACAAGGGAGGCAAGAATATATAATGGAGAAAAGACAGTCTCCTCAGCAAGTGGTGCTGAGGAAGCTGGATGACCACATGTAAATCAAAGAAGTTAAACACTCCCTGACACCATACACAAAAATAAACTCAAAATGGCTTGAAGACTTAAATATAAGACAGGACACTATAAAAATCCTAGAAGAGAACACAGGCAAAACATTCTTTGACATAAATTGTAGTGATATTGTCTTAAATCGATCTCCCCAGGCAATAGAAATAAAAGCAAAAATATAAAAATGGGACCTAATCAGACTCATAAGCTTTTGCACAGCAAAGAAAACCATAAACAAAATGAAAAGACAACCCATGGACTGGGAGAAAATATTTGCAAATGATGTGACAAACAAGGGCTTAATTTCCAAAATATACAAATACCTCATACAATTCAATAACAAAAAAACAAACAACCCAATCAAAAAGTGGGCAGAAGACCTAAACAGACATTTCTCCAAAGAAGACATACAGATGGCCAACAAACACATGAAAAGATACTCAGCATCACTAATTATTAGAGAAATGCAAATCAAAACTACAAAGATGTATCAATTCACAGTGGTCAAAATGGTCATCATTAAAAAGTCTACAAATAACAAATGCTGGAGAGGGTGTGGAGAAAAAGGAATCCTTTATACTCCCACATTGCTGGTGAGAATGTAAATTGGTACAGCCGCTATGGAAAACAGTATGGAGGTTCCTTAAAAAGCTAAAAATAGAGTCACCATGTGTTCTAGCAATCCCACTCCAGGGCGTATATCCAGAGAAACTAGAATTTTAAAAGATAAATGCACCCTAATGTTTATAGCAGCACTATTTACAATAGCCAAGACATGGAAGCAAATGTCCATTAACAGAAGAATGAATAAAGAAGATGTGGTATATATACATATATATATATATATATATATATATATATATATATATATATACACAATGGAATATTACTCAGCCATAAAAAGGAATGAAATAATGCCATTTGCAGCAACATGGATTGATCTAGAGATTATCATACTAAGTGAAGTAAGTCAGAAAGAGAGAGACAAGTACCATATAATATCACTTATATGTGGAAGTTAAAATATGACACAAATTAACTTACTTATAAAAGAGAAATAGACTCACAGACAGAAAACAAATTTATGGTTACTAAAGGGAAAAGGGGGCAGGGAAGGGTTAAATTAGGCGTTTGGGATTAGCAGATACAAAATACTGCATATAAAATAGGTAAACAACAAGGTCCTACTGTATAGCACAGGGAATTATATTCAGTATCCTATAATAAATCATAATGGAAAAAATAAATAAAAATAAAAGTGGTTAAAATGGTTAATTTTATACTATGTATATTTTACCACAATAAAAAAGGAGAAAATCTTAAAAGCAGCCAGAAAAACACACAGAGGGACAAAGTTAAGGATGGCAGCAGACTTCTTGCCAAAAACAATGCAATCAAGAAGACAGCAACTCCTCAAAATGTTGAAAGAAATCTATACTCAACAAGAAAAAATCTTTCAAAAATGAAAATGAAAAACTACTTCCTTTTTTCAGGATATAAAAGGTGAAATAATTCATCTCAAAGGAATCACATTAAAAGAAAGTACCTCAGTTGAAGGAAAATGACCTAGCTAGCACTAGCTAGCACTAATCAAAAAATTAAAAAATGAATCTACACAAAGGAATGAAGAGCACTAAAAATGGCAAGTACAGAGGTAAATATTTAAGAATTTTACTTGTTACATAGAAATCTTTAAAACATCACTGACAAAAAATTAAAATATGGTGTGGATCTTATAAAATATGAAAAAGAAAATTTATGACAAAAGTGTAATGGCCAGAAAGGTCAAAATGGAAGTTTATTTTTATAAGGTCCTTATATTATCTGGGAAGTCATAGCACTTGAAGCTAGACTCTGATAAATTAAAGATATATACTATAAAGCCTAAAGCAACGACTATAATAACAAAAGTCATATTTAGCAAGCCAACAAAGAAAAAAATGAAATCATAAAATATTTCTCAATCCAGAAGAAGGCAAAGAGAAGAAGAAAGGAAAAACAACCAAAAGAGTGGGACAAGTATAAAATTAGCAGCATGATAGACTTAAGCCTAACCATACGAATAATCACATAAAGGCAGATGAGCTAAACATCCAATAAAAGGCAGAGATTGTCAGATTCGATAAAAAAAAAAAAGCAAAACTTACATGTATGTTATCTACCAAGATATAAATAGACAAATAGGTCAAAAAGGTAAAGGTTAGAAAATGATATACCTTGCTTATTAGTTACAGACCGAATGGCTTAAAAAAGAGAAATATATATTCTCAGTTTCAGAGGCTAGCAGTCCAAGATCAAGGTGCTGGCAGGACTGGTTTCTTCTGAGGTGTCTCTCCTTAGCTTGTAGATGGTCATCTTCTCCTATCTTCACATGGTCTTAATTCTGTACCCACGTATGTTCAAATTTCCTCTTCTTATAAGGACACCAGTCATACTGGGTCAGAGTCCACCCCAATGACTTCATTTTAACTTAATTACCTCTTTTAAAGATTCTAAATACAAATACAGGCATGTTCTGAGTTATCGGGATTTAGAATTTTAGCATATGAATTTAAGGGAATATATTCAATTTAACATACGAACTTATAATTCAGCCCATAACACCTAGCTAGCACTAATCAAAAGAAACCAGGGTCATCATATTAATAGCAGACTAAGTAAATTTCAAGGCAAAAAATGTTACCATGTATAAGGAAGATCATTTAATAATGATAAAGGAGAATTGTTAAGAGGACATAAGAATCATAAACCTTTATGCATCTAATAACAAAGTTTCAAAACACATGAAGCAAAAACTGATAGAACTGTAAGGAGGAACGGACAAATCCACAATTATCACTAGACATTTCTATACTACTCCCTTAGTAACTGACAGTACAAGAAGACATAAAATCAATAAGAATATAGAAGACCTGAATAGCACTATGAACCAACTTGAACTAACAGACATTTATAAAACACCACCCAACAACAGCAAAACACATACTTTTTCAAGTGCACACCACATAAGTACGAAAATAGACCACATTCTAGGGCAAAAGCAAGTCTCAGCTTCAATGGATTCAAGTAAAAAAAAAAAAAAAACAACTCCTGCAAATTCCAAATCCATTACTATACATAACCCACTTTTATATAACCCATGTGTCAAAGAGGAACTCTAAAGTAAATAATGTGTATTAAAACGAGTAAAAATGAAAATAGAGCATATAAAAATCTGTGCAATGCCACTAAATCAATATTGAGGAAGAAATTTATAGCACTAAAAGCCTATATTAGAAAAGGAGGGAGGTTTCAAATAAATGACATCAACTAGAAAAATTTTTTTAATTAAACCAAAAATATTTAAAATATTCTGCATATTTAAAACATATATAATATATGAACTAAGTTATTGTTAAAAACTAATATACCACTCAGTGGAAGAAATTATTTCTTCCCAGGATTTTTTTCCACATCACTGTGCATCTAGGACCTGGAATTATTATGCTTTAACTACTTTATATAGAATTATCATCTTCATATTAAAATGTATAGATGAAATGTCTAAAGAAATACACTAAGATATGAATGCTATCTCTGGGAACTGGATTCTAAGTGATTAATATTTTACTTTACATTTTTCTTTGTTTTCCAAACTTTTTCAAATAAACATATGTTGTTTTATAATAAGAAATCTGTTTTTTTTTTTCAATTAAAAAAATGTATTTAATTTTTGGCTGTGCCACATGGCTTGTGGGATCTTAGTTCCCTGACCAGGGATTGAACCGGGCCCTGGCAGTGAAAGCACCAAGTCATAACCACTGGATCACCAGGGAATTCCCAGAAATCTGTTTTTAATAGCACCATATAATCTTATAAATGCCATAAAGTCACCATTATGTAACACTTCTAGGAAAATTGCCAAAGCATTAACTAATATCAGCTGTTCCTAGATATTGAAAATATGGGAGATGACTTTCTTCTTTAAACTTTTCTGAATTTTCCACATTTTCTGTAATTACATATAAATATTTTATAGACAATTTTGTTTTGAAAACTTTAAATATATGATCAAATAAGAATAAAATTGTGCTAAATAAATTAACCTGTAGAATCAATTTTAGAATAATACATTTTAAGTTTTCTTTTAAGAAGGTGAAATATTATTAGTTTAACAAAAACGTATGCCTTTATTTTAAGCATCCAATTATTGATGGTACCTAACTCCTTGCTTCCAAAAACAAGACGAGTTAAAAAGTAGCAGATAACAATTCACATAATAATTCTCTAATGGTATCTCAGGGCTTAACTAAAGTCCAAAAACTTAGTTCAATCAAACACATTGTTATAGCTTCAGAATAAGGGTATTAATGCCGTTTCAATTTTTAAAAAATAACTGCCTTTTCTTTCAGTTTTTTTTTCACTTTTAACTTTGACTTAAATATTCTGCTACTGTAAACACAAGACATTTATCAATTTATAAATTTATGTAATTAACATAATCAGTTAACATTTTATACATAAAGTTTAAAAACAACTTCAGATTATTAAAGGGATGGAAATACCACCTATTTGGAAAGATTTTAGAATCCAGGATTATTCAGCATGGCGATAGAGTTGCATAGAGTTGACTAAAAATTCCCAAACATGTATGCTGCTATACAAATACATATATCAATATATATACATGCATATATACATACACACACACTACACACACACACACACACACACACACACACACATATATAAAATATGTTACTATTAATGACTAGTTCTTTCTTACACCGATAAAAAATTGAGCCAGAGACATTTGGCTTAACCACAAGCAATCTGAGAGTTCTTAACAGTGAACAGTATTGTCAACATTGTCCTTGTTTAACTGAGAGTGTGTTTTAGTTCTCTCTCCATGTAACAAACCACTCGAGAACCCAATGGATTAAAACAATAACATACTGTCTCCCAAGGTTCTGTGGGTTTCCTTGGTTCACCTGGGAAGTTCTCACCTAGGTTTCATGCCTTTGCAGCAAGATGATGGCTGGGGCTGGAGTCATCTGAAGATCTAACTTGGCTGTATGTCCAAGATGGCTCCTTCACGTACATGTGTGATGCTGTTGCTGGGATGTTGTATATCGATTGGCTATCTCCCCAAACACCACATAGCTATCTAATTTGCTCAGCTTAGGATACCTCACAAGTATATTCAGATAGAATCTTACTAGTTGGCTTCCTTCCTCCAGAAAGAGCATTTCAAGAAAGGGAAAAACAGAAACCTCATTGATTAAACACTAAGCCCAAACGGACAGAGGGTCATTTCTGTCATAGTCTACTGATGAAGCAGTCTGAGAACTAGTTCAAAGTCAACGGGCAGAAAAATTAGCCTCATCTCTTGATTGGAGGCATTGCATGTTCATGAAAGAGGGAAGAACTTAGAGGAAGCATTTTTGAAAATTCATTATTGCAGATCTTCTTGAATTGACTATAAAATAAGGTCACTTAGAATCATAATATTGAAAATAATGAAAATTACAAGAGAAGCAGTCTGCCTTGATTTCCAGGTCTCCAATGTGAATTTCTAAAACAATCAAGAAGGAACCATATATAAAAATATATTCTCCCTGGTTTGGTCTTTCATAATGCTGGAAACAAATGTTCAATGTGTTTTTATTTTTAATAAAGACATTTCATACTCCTTTTCTTTGGATGACCACTCTATCATATCAACTTATCTTTGTCTTACAGAATAGTTTTACATCCCTTTAGTTTGCCTATATAACTTTTCCTTTTCAAATTTATCTTTTATGTTGATGTAACTGTAGGTTCAATAGAAGTCATAAGATATAATACAGGGAGATTATGTTGTATCACTTACCCTATTTTCTCCCATAGCAACATCTTGCAAACTATAGTACCAATACCACAACCAGAATATGACATTAATAATGTAGTCAAATATATAACATTATCATCACCACAAGAATCCTTCATGTTGTCTTTTTACAGCCACATCTACTTCCCTCCTGCCCCTGCACCTTCCTGAACCCATGATATGTTCACCATTTTTAAAACTATGTAGGTTCAAAAGTGTTATAGAAATGGAATCATATTCTTGGAACTGACTTTTTTTCACTCAGCAAAATTCCCAGGAGATTCAGTCAAGTTCTGTGTATCAATAGTTTGTTTCTTGTTATTGCTGACTAGATCTCATTTGTAGACGGTGGTTCCGAGTTTTTAAATTCCTTTCTGATTTTCTATCTAGTTATCCTATCAATAGGTGAGAGAGGAGTATTGAAGTCTCCGACTATAACTGTGGATTCATCTGTTTCTCCTTTCAGTTTTATCACTTATTGCTTCACATATTTTGCAGTTCTGTTATTTGGTGCATACACACTTGGGATTCCTATGTCCTCTTGGTGGACTGACATTTTTTATCATAATATGTCTCTGTTAATTTTCTTTGCTCTGAAGTCTACTTTATCTGACATTAATAAAGCCACTGTTGCTTTCCTTGATTAATATTTGCCTATATATCTTTTCCAAACTTATATTTTAAACCTACCTGTATCATCATATTTGAAGTGAGGTTTTTTTAGACAGCATAGAGTTATGTCATATTTTTTAATTAACTCTTCTGATTTGTCTTTAAATTGGTATATTTAGAAATTTTTAATTTAATTTAATTATTAGTAACTTAGGGCTTAAATTAACCATTTTATTCATTTCATTTCTGTTACTTTTACTATGTTTTAATTTCCCTGTTTTCTTTTTCCTTTCTTCCTCTAGGTTACTTGGACATTTTTAAGAATTCTATTTTGTTTGACGAACAGTGTTTTTTCTTTTTTTTCTTTTTTTTTTTTTTTTGCGGTACGCGGGCCTCTCACTGTTGTGGCCTCTCCCGCCGCGGAGCACAGGCTCCAGACGCACAGGCTCAGCGGCACTGGCTCACGGACCCAGCCGCTCCGCGGCATGCGGGATCCTCCCGGACCGGGGCACGAACCCGTGTCCCCTGCATCGGCAGGCGGACTCTCAACCACTGCGCCACCAGGGAAGCCCACGAACAGTGTTTTTGAGGGCATCAGCTTGTATAGCTTTCTTAGTGATTGCTCTAGGTATTACTTTACATATACATAATGTATCACAATTTACAGATGTCATTATTTCACCAGTTCATATAAAGTATAGAAAACCTACCTCCTTTTACGTTCCCTTCATCCTCCTCCAATTGTCATTCTAATTGATTTTCTCCTGTAGGTAAGGTCTTGCTCTTCTCTGCCTGCTTTCAAGACTTTTCTTTGTGTTTAGCTTTCAGAAGTTTGTGATATGTCTTAGCATGGATTTATTTGAGATTTCCTTGTTTGGGGTTTGCTCAGCTCTTTGAATCTGTAGGCTCCTGTCTCTGGCCCAGTGTGGAAACTTTTCAGCCATTATTTCTTTAAGTACTTTTTAACCATGTCCACTTCTCCTCTCTTTCTGGGATCCCGATAGCATGGTTTCTTCTTTTTTTTTTATGGTTCCTAATGTTCCTCATGCTCTGTTCAAGTGTTGTTCAGTCAATTTTCTCTCTGTCTTTCAAAACTGGGTCATTTTTATTTTTCTATTATCCAATTCGCTGGTTCTTTCCTCTGCCCCTCCAGTCTTCCACTGAGCCCATACATTGAGCTTTTCATTTCATTTATTTTTCAATTCTAAAATTTCCATTTGGTTCTTCTTCTTTATATTTTATCTTTCAGTGTTGAAACTTTCTATTTCTTTGTGGAGGCTTTCTATTTTTTCATTTGTTTCTAGTGTGTTTTCAATTGCTCACTGATGCATTTTTATCATGGCTGCTTTAAACTCTTTGTCAGATAATTCTAACATCTCTGTCTTCTCAGGATTGGCATCTATTGATAATCCTTTTTTTTTTTTCATTCAGTTTGAGATATTCCTGGTTCTTGCTATGAGGAAGGACTTTTTATTGAAGCCTAGGCATTTTGGTATGATGTTATGAGACTCTGTATCTTATATCAACCTTATAAAATTGACTTTCTTGTATATTGTTCTCAAATAAGGAAGGTAGGGAGACATCTGACTAGTATAGCACCAGGTGAAGGTAGAAGTCCAATTCTCCCACTCAGCATTCACTGACACCTGAAAAAGGGGTGTTGCTTTTTACTCTTGGGTGAGGGTTGGACTTTCAGCCCCTCAAGTTATCTTCACTGACACCTGGGTAGGGATGGCTTTGTTAGCACTGGGTGATAGTATAAGACTGACACACCGTTAGGCCTATTCTGTTCCCACTCCAGGGAGGGTCATTCTCATTATTGCTGGGTGGTGTGGATGTCCAAACTTACCACCTGAACTCTTCACTGATACCATGGGGGATGGGAAGCCTCATTATTAAGCAGCAGGGATTAACATCCCATCTCCCTCTTGACCTTCTCTGACACCACCCTGGTGTGCTGTTGGGTGTCTTTTTACGGGCTCATGAGACTGGAAGTCTAGGCTCTCACTTGGCCTTTGTTAGCATAGGATTGAGGGGGATGAGGCCATAGTTTTTCCGTGGGTTTGGCTGGAGTAGAGCAGATACTGCCTAAAACTTCTGTCTTTCTAGGTTGTCCCTCTCATGATCTTTTGGCTAGAGAGAACACACTTTTGTTGGGGCACTTCTGTCTACACTCATTGGTGTTTCCAGTTTGCTAGCTCCTTCTGCCCCAAGTCTGGGATATAGGAGGCAAAAGAAAACAGAGAACTTATCCTGGATCCCATATTCCCTAGCCAGTCTCCCTTCTTATCTCCACCTTTCAGAGGTGGAAATAAGGGGTTTTAGTTGTACTCAGGGAAAGTAATAGGAAAAACTATGTCTACTCCATCTTCCCAGAAGCAAAATTCTTTTATATTTCTCTATATTCTTTTTCATCCTCTAAGCTCTATTTAAGAAACCTTCAGTTGTTATATCTTTTACTCATCCTCTTGTGTTGACTAGTAAGGAAATGAGTGATGATAATAAATATTAACACTCAATAATAAATAGCAGTTCTCAGTACCTTTCAGTGCAACCTATGTCCTGTAACATGAGAATACTCTAGGATAAAAATATTTACTGATGCTTATATTGGCCTGGCTTCACTGGTTGATTTTATTTAGGTACAATTTAAAATCTGAATTCACACTGAGTTTCTGGAATAAAGAGTTAATATTATATCAAAATGCCTTCATGTTTTAACAAATCCATATTCTATTATACTGTATATATGAAGGCTCATTAAGCTATTCTCTCTACATTTGTGTGATTGAAAGTTTCCCTAATAAGAAGAATAAGATTCCATCAACAGAAGATGAACAGAGATGTTCCTCTGACTAATAACCCTGTAAATCCAATACTGCAGAAACTTAATACCTAGAAGAAGTTTCAGTAAACTCTGTCACAATGTCAGGCAACAATCCAACATTTTTGTTGTTGTAATTTCTCTTCACTGCTTCTCAAATTTTATGTAGTTAAAATGTCTTCTACTCTTGCTTTAGTCTTATTGTGTTTGCTTTTGGGAAAAAGCAGAAAATGTCCTATTTTTAAAAAATGATATAATGCTCTCTACAACAGAGATTTAAGTGAGGGTACATTAGAATAGTTTTTTTTGCCTCCTATTTTCCCACCAAATTATTTTCCATTCATTCCAGTATAGTGTTGGAACTTTTTTCCCAGAACAGAGAACACTGATTTAAAAGTATATATAGCTGCCATTGTCTAAAAATTTTCTTCTATATTACTCTTGCTCATCTATTGTTTATAATTCCTGTAGTGTTGATAGGCCTTAGGATCTTTTGTTTCCATTTTAGCTTTTTGGTCTCACAAGATTGTTTCATTCTTATTAAATAAAATTGTATTGGGGACAGTTGACTCAATTTACCAAAAGATATTATTTTGAAATAAAATAGAGTTGGGGGATAAGATAATGCTAATTTTTCATTCTAAAGCTAAGCCCAGAGATGTGAATTTATTTGTCTTGAGTAATAACATGATGAAATAAGCTAAAACTATAAAGAATTAGTACCCCATCTTGACTTTGGACCTTCTGCAAATTTGATAAACATTTCTTACCCAAAGTCAAACATCTTCAAAACAAGACAGATTCCAACAATACTGATTTTACTTGTTAGTGCATTAATAGTATTGATATTGATGTTATTGTATAAAGATATCCTACCCTTGAATGTGAAGCAAGAGTCATAGTAACCTATTTAGAAAATGAATAATAATAACATGTTAAAATGAAAGAGGAATATCATTTATCTTTCTATGTTAATCATATACTCACAGTTACAGGAACCACTGAGAGGTATGTCTTTTAAAGCACAATATTTTATATACAATTTGAGGAGATTGAGAACTATACTAACGTAAAATTTTTTGTAATGAAATGTTTTACTATCTATATCACATTCTGGTGACAACGCATGACCTAGAAAATGTGCAAATATTTTGTACATTTATCAAATTTTATGAAAGTTGCCTTTCCAAAGATAAGTTACCCTTAAGTCCTTGGCCTATGATATAATTTTATATGCATATGTTTGAGTTATAGCAATAAGAGCTAGCAAGTCTAACATTTATTCAATGCTTACTGTCTTCTAGGCTCAAAGTTATATATATATATATATATATATATATATATATATTACCTTATTTAATCTTCAGAATACCATCTTTATTTCAAAAATGGGGAAATAGAGTGAAAGAAATTAAATAATTTGCCTGACATGAGAAAGATAATCAGTGAACAAGCTGGGGAATGCCAGGAAGTTTCCATAAAGGCACTCAATAAACACACTTTGATTAAATGAATAAATCAATCAAGGCTGCTAACTTAAAAGTTACATACTGCCCTCCAATCTTCTGTAAGAGATCAACTGCAAGGTATGCTGATAGCATCAACAGAGCAGTAGTGCAATAAATAGAAATTGAAAACAGACAATGAACTACACAAACTCCTAGACTGGATATTCTACCTAGTACTCTCCAACAACTCCAATTCTGCTCCAAGATACATTTGCACCAAGGTATGTATCTTCCCCAACTTGTTCAAGGAAAATGATATTTTCCTTAATCTATCTAGGGGAGAAGTGGATAGTAGGAAGACACTTTAGAATTACATTTTCCATCTCCAGCAGATCATTTCAGTTGTCACTAAACACATGTCCTCTGACAGAGTTTTAAAAGTGACCTTAAAAATCATCTTTAACCCAACGTCTTTATTGTATAGTTATAAACCTGAGGCTTAAAGAGATTTGGTTATGAGCTTAATGTTAGTATGGAGCCAAAACCATAAGAAGTCTTTTCAATCTCAGGTAGGTGATCTTTGCACAATATCTTAATACGTTTATAAGTAAAATAATCTGGGAAAGTGAACTTTTAGAGGTTAAAAATTCTATACATGTATGGCTTTCTTCCCTTTGCTGTCTGAGTAAGAGAGACAAAGTCTGCACCTATATAATCATCTTCTTTCTCATTAAAACAGATCCCATTCAGCTTGGAGCTAGGTAACTTAGATAATAATGGTCTACATAAACTGAGAACTTACTCTGATCCAGGGAGTGTTTATGTATATTCCCATTAAATGTGAAGACCTAGAATACAATTGTTTTCAAAATAAAATATTCTCCTTATTACTACTTAGAATTACAATGTTTTAAGTAGTTAGGAAATTAGATCTGTACTGTCTTTCATTTTACACTAGCACACATACAGAATACCATGTGACTGTAAGGAAACTGCTGATTTTTGAAGAAATTTTCAGAGAAGTCTGAGTTTGAGTGAAGTTAAGAATGGTTATCTAATTTAGAACCTTTTCAATGAAACTTAATCTGACACAGATGACACTAAAAGTTCCCAGAAACTATGTCATAGCTCCAACTGATGAAGTTTAACTTGTGTTTTGTGTGGAGAGGGCGGCAGAAGAAATAACAAATATATGTATTTTATTATTCATAACAGGATTTCAACTTCCTCCATCAAACTCCCGAATCTGTGTAATGAAGACTCTCAAGATTTATTATGGTATGGCATATTTAACTTATAGTTGTTATACAGTAAGTTTTATTTTATGTAAAGAATAATAGTTTTATTTATACATAATGACTCACCAGGCAACTACTTAAAATAGCAATTGATGTAGATATATGAGTACTGATAAAATATATAAAATTTCAATATACAATTTAAGAGCAAATAGGTATTATAAAAAACATGACAGTAATTAGAGAAAGTAAGGAATTTTATTGATTACTTTCTCTATGGCCCAATTATTCCTACTCTATGAACTTGAAGGAATTATATTTTAAATACTTTTTATAATGCAGAATTAACAAAATCCTTCTACATATCTAGCTATATGATATACTACTCTGTATTTTAAAAAGTAGCAACACCTCAATCAATATGTGTGTTTACATTCTGGTACGTTTGCTTCCCTGATCAAAGAAGCATAGTAGGAGAATCAATCCTTCAAAAGCATACTATCTGCTTGAAGAGTTACACTAACAACACAAAATAACTACAATTTATGCTTCACAGTCCTGGTGCAAAAGGGATTCAAAGGAGGAGGAAAGACTAAAAGAGCTAGAAGGGGAAAAGATGCCTTCTCTAAGGAGGAAGCCTTGACAGTGCTTTTCATATGATGAGATGACATGGCCAGAATGAGAGAATGGGCTTCAGCCCTGGGTCCAGATACAACTGCCGTTTTCAGAGGTAACGACAGAGGCAACCTCACTACAGAGCAATATTTTACATTTGGAGAGGAGGTACACATGAACCTAGATAGGTAGAGTTCTAGATATTAGGGTATTTAGATTTAATTTTGTAAAACTAAAACAAAACCAAAAGTCATGCATTAAATGTATAAAATAGTGTGTGCGAAAGCACAAAAAATGATACAAGAGGTAAAATAGACACAATGAAGCATATTCAAATTCATAACTTCATGTTTGCTAACATGAAATAAAAATGATAAATATTTATGGAGGCTGCCTCTTATTTTACTAAATCTCTCCACAGGAAAAGAGAAACATGAATTTAACTATAGAAAACGATCATTGAAAATAGTATGAGAACATTATCTGCTGCATTATCTGGACAGCTAGGGAAAAGTTATACGAAACTATTTCTAAGCCAAAGAAAAATGAATATAGAATATTCCTTCATGAGAGCTCGAATATCCAGTGAGAAATTACCAGGAGAAAGCTATTCATTCGTACTCCCGTTTCCAGGAGAACAAAAAGTTAGAAGTCTAGTTAGACACTCCCCACATGATTACCTTTGGGCTATGACTTAAACAGGAAAACTAAATAAACATATTATTGTCATGAAAACTAACCTGCTTATTTAAAAGAGAATCTTACAGTTTATATTTATTTCTCTACCATGTTAGAAACAGAGAGTGGAAAAGCTTACATTTCAACCCCCCCCCCACACTGTTATTTTTAGGCAAGGAAAAGTGAGAATACATATATTCGTAGAAAATAAAATATAGAACCACATCTTTCACAGACGTTTTTGAAAACTTGAATGAAAACAGGGCAGTCTTTGAGCATGAAGCTGCTCTTTTGTTAAATTAAAAGCTATGTTTGTGTTTTTATTTAATTGGGATGGGGCAGTTAATAATCATGGAAATGTCCTTTCAATAATAACCTTGAGATTTTGATATTCTAAATTGAAGCAAATTTTGACTAATAAAGTCTCCCTCAAGATAATTAAATTAATTTTGTTAGTTAAGTATTTAACCTTCTAAGGAACTCAGAATTCAGAGGCTGGGGGGGATGGATAGAAAAGAGAAAGAGAGGGGGAGAGAGAGAGGGAGGAAGAGAGAGAGAAAAATAGGAGGGACAGGTGGGGGTGATGGGAAATTGTAAAACACCTATTTGCAAGTCAATATTCAGAAATCTTTCAGTTTTTATGGAATAAAATAAATGCTACAGAGCCACAATTTTCTTTCTAAAGGCACACCAAATATACCACCTCTCAAACGTGGGTGACAGTAAATCAACAAGAAAAAAATTGTTCAATATTATATCTGGTGTTCTACATGAGAAATGAAAATAGTCACATGAATTATCAATTAGTTCTGTTATAGCGAGCCACACCTTGATAAGACAGACTAGAAAATGGATTCATAGTAAAAATGAATGCTTTCCAGGACACAACTCTCCCTGAGGAAGACTTATGAAGTAGAGAATATATTGTGGCGTTCTTGATTGGTTAAGAAGAAACATTTAACTACACACAAAATGTTCCATTAAAATCTATGCAGAGTGTAAGTTCCATCAATCTTTGCAGAGCTGTGTTGCAAATTACTTTATAGTATGTGGGGGGTGGGGGGGAGAGGGGTGTATGTATGGAGAGAGAGAAAGTATGTTTGTGTGCATATATGTGTGTGTCTGTACTTGACCATGAGGGAAAGTGGATACTCAAGTCATAGTAAGTTTAATATCTCTGTTTTCAGGCAGACCTGTATGTGTGATTGTCTGTTGAGCTTCAGGAATGGGCATCATGAATAAGTTCAGCAGTACAATACCAAGGATGGAAAGGATGTCACTAAAGCTTTTCATTTCACCTCCTATTTGCAGGCAGGTATGCTCAAAAGAAGATAGCTCTGTTGCCCTTTCCTAAAACTTTTCAGAAAGGAATATTCTTTGGCCATTCTTTACCATTGCAAATTATATTAAAACATATGTAGGCATCTACTCACTATGTGAAAAGTTACCAAGGTAGTGGAGAGGAGGTCATAGATCTAAAGATGTGTATATTTTATCCATATCATACCTGGAAATCAAATAAGTGCTCAATGTTTCCAATATAATCTGATAGTAAGTATAGTAAAAGTTAAGGAAAGGTAGTTTGGGTTCACCTCTTTCCAAGGAAAAAGTAATATTGACTTCACTGTATAACATTTATTTTACACAGTAAGAACTTGAGAGATATTTTTAAATAATGAGAGGAATAAATGAGTGATTAAACTATATTAAAGATAAAATATCTCCCACCTTTATATAACTTCCCCTATTTCTTTATGAAATCACTACTTCATTTGTTAGGATAGTACAATCATGGCTGGATCCTAAGTTGTCTTTTTTTTTCTATTTCTAATAAAATGCAAAGATGTGTGAAAGTAATTCTAGGTATTAAAATGCTGACAAAAATTCAAGGAATCTAAAAGTAGATAATTGTCATAACTGTTAGTCCTATGACAAGATGATATATTATATCATTTTGCAACTCAGGCTTTGGAATTCCTGAGACCTGAGATCAACTTCCAGAGGAGCAATTAGCTATGAGTCAATACACAAATTAAGTTCTCTGATAATCAATTAGCCCAACTATAATATGGGTACTAAGTAATATTTTAAACATATTGTGAAATAGAATTGTTTATTACTATTATTAGTGTTATAATCCATAACCTCTATTTCACGTTTGAGGTACTCTGATGCATGCTGTACATTCATCATCTCATGAACTCATTCCTCCACTTACTAGCAAGACACCTGATTGAGTACATGGCAGACAGTGAACATTTAAGTTAAGTTAATGATAGCAGTTACTGTGTGGTATATGAGAAATGGGTATTGGTTTACAATAAGATTTTGATTACCTAATGGACAACATAGAAATACTTTGGGAAAAGATAACCATAGTAAATAAGTGTAAAGCAAATATGAAATGGCTTAGATGAATGTAATTTACTAACACTGCTCTAGCTGCTTGTGCTTTGGCCTGCGTTAAAAATATACAAATAGCTCATACAGCTCAATATCAAAAAAACAAATAACCCATTCAAAAAACAGGCAGAAAATCTAAATATATATTTCCTCAAAGAAGACATACAGATGTCCAAGAGGCACGTGAAAAGATGCTCAACATCGCTAATTATTAGAGAAATGCAAATCAAAACTACAATGAGGTACCACCTCACACCGGTCAGGATGGCCATCATCAAAAAGTCTATGAATAATAAATCCTGGAGAGAGTGTGGAAAAAAAGGAACCCTCCGACACTGTTGGTGACAGTGTTAACTGGTGTAGCCATTATGGAGAACAGTATGGAGTTTCCTTAAACAACTAAAAATAGAGCTACCATATGATCCAGCAATCCCACTCCTGGGTATTCATCCAGATAAAACTTCAATTAGAAAAGACACATGCACCACAATGTTCACTGCAGCACTATTTACAACAGCCAAGACATGGAAGCACCCTAAATGTCCATCGAAAGAGGAATGGATAAAGATATGGTACATATATACAGTGGAATATAACTCAGTCATAGAAAAGAATGAAATAATGCTATTTGTAGCAACCTGGATGGATCTAAAGATTGTCATATTAAGTGAAGTAAGCCAGATAAAGATAAATATCATATGATATCACTTATATATGGAATCTAAAAGAAAATCATACAAATGAACTTATTTATAAAACAGAAATAGACCCACAGACATAGAAAACTAACTTTTGGTTACCAACGAGAAAGAGGGGGAGGGATAAATTAGGAGTTTGGGATTAACATATACATATTACTATATACAAAATAGATAATCAACAAGGACCTACTATATAGCATAGGGAACTATACTCAGTATTTTGTAAGAACCTATAAGGGAAAAGAATCTGAAAAAAAATATATATGTATGTATAACTGGATCACTTTGCTGTACACCTGAAACTAATGCAACATTGTATATTAACTATACTTCAATAAATTTTTTAAAATAATAATAAAATTATAAATATACATACTGGATCTACTTATCAGCTATGAAGCTATAGAGAGGTCATGAAGAGAACTGAAAGATGACAAAAGGGCTGAGAAATAGCTCTGAGAAAGGTTAAATAGAGCTTTCATTTTTGGTAACAGAGCAACTAGAATATGGTACAACATGATTTACATAAAAAATGATATGTCTAACTGGTCACTCTTGGTACAGCTTAAGGAAATTTTATTCAGGAGGGCAGAAAATAAACCCTTGCAGAAGATGACAATAAACATGGTAAAAGAGACCATAACCTCTTTGACGGCAGGAGAGGGTCTTATTGGTCTTCACATAATGGTGGTACCTGGTGTACAATAAGTGTTTTAAAACATTTATAAAGAGACAGAATGTGAGTTAGGATGCTGTCTTCCAACCTTGACTAGACTAGTGGTTGAAAATGTGGCTACTCACGAAATTACCTGAAATGCTTCTTAAAAATACAGAGTGCCAGAATAAAACCCAAAGAATTAGGAATCCGATTAAGTTTTGAAAAGAAAGGTTCACAGGTGTTTCTGATGTCAGTCAGAATTGGCAGCCATTAACGTAGGCAATGAAATCACTGGATCAGAACTCCAAATTCCATTTGGAAGATGAGGCTGGCCTTTAGCTCAGATCTTTGGCCATGGCATGGGGGCACAAAGGGCAGAAGCTCTGACAAGGAAAGGGGGCTAGGTTATTTCTATAGCCTATTTCTGTTAAACTAGAGTTTAAGCAACTTTGAAATGCTAATGAAGGAAACATGTTCAGTAAAATGTGTAAGTTGACTGGCCTCATCCCATTGTTCTTAATGAAAGAAGAAAGCTATGAAAAGCAGAAATTAGGCTTTCCTTCTCTGTTTTCCAGAGACTCACACTGTTAAAGTAATTTAACAAGGAGACTGTTAGACTGGGGTGGTTCTAATACCTTAGTAGCCTATGTAAGCAAACTGAAATCTAAGCCAGAGTCAATGCACTTTTATGTGAGAAGACAAAACTGAAGAACAAAAAGTCACAAATAGCCAACTAGCCTTCCCCAAATAAGACAACTGCTTAAGCTATAGCCAATCATATAATTTCCTTGCTTTGCTTCCCTGTCTGCTCTATAAAAACTCCTAGCTCCCGTGTTGGAGTGCTTCTAACCACTGCCTGACTTGAAGGGATGGCTGCTCAAATCAACTCTTCAAAATTTAAATGTAACTCAGTTTATCTTTTAATAACACTGAGCCTTTAAGTTGGGCCTTGACTGAATTTACCACTTGAGAGGTATCTTTATTTTGCAAGGAGAACAATCGAACTCATTTAAAAATTTTCAGCCACTTCCACATCTTGGGGAGCAACCTCTTGTTTCTCTATAGTGATGTAAAGTTATTCCTGTTCCATCAAATATAAATATGCTTTAGAGTCATGCTAATTTGCTAACACTGGATAAACATTAGCAATTTCAATCTGGTATATTATAACACAGATGTACATTAATGTTAGATAAGGCTAGACAGTTGGATTACACCCAGAGCTGCTCCTAGAAATGGAGTGCTACAACATGAGAAGGGGGAAAGAAAGCAGAGTTGCCAGCGTTGCTTTTCCTTAGCCAACATGTGATTAGTTGAGACTTCTGCAGAAACTTGTCAGGGCTATAAAGTACACTTGAACTAGGAGGTGGGACAGCCTTTTAACATATTTCTCTCTCTAATAGACAAAAAGTTTAGATTAGTGAAGGTGCAGCCTTCTTAGATAAAATTCCTTCTAACTTAGTCCTAAGGCATTCATCATTCTGAATTTGGCCTATTCTCTAAAGTTATCCAAAGAAGCTGAACTTCAGGATAAACTAATGTCATTCACTTTATGAATCAGCACATAACCAATCTTATTACCATGTTTAGTCTGGTTTCAGTAACCCAAATTATATTTAAACTAGTACACTCTGGTATACATCATTTTCTTCTAAAATATTTATGACCACCACCACCACTACCAACACCACCACCATCTTAATTTCCCAAGCCAGACTGATCTCAAAAAAGCTAGGAAAAGAGAACCACTTCCCTAAATTGATGGCATATTTATATTAGATTCTAAGTAGCTTCTACCTGCAATCTTTCACATGTTCAGTAGGCTTCCCCCTAGAGCATTTAATAGAAAGGAAACTATAGATACTCATTTATGAAATACCAAATTTCTACATGTATACAGTATTTGATTCATTTATAAAACGCACATACTTTTCTCAAGTCTGGAATAGCCAAGTGAAATCTGTAAGATCTTAGTTTGAATCTAGACTCTGCTACATACTTACAAACAGAAGTGCCTTGGGCAAGTTCCTTCAATCTCTCTGAACTTCACTTTGTTCCTGAATAAAATGTCAGTCTATATCATGAGGTTATTTTGAAAAGCAATAAAATATGGTTACAAAATGAGCTCGAGCAATACCTGGCACATAGTGATCAATAAATTTTCTTTACTTTGTTTTATATCCCAATCGTTAATGAATGCACTTCACAAATAGTACTTGAACGTGTGTGTCCTGAGCTACCGTAAACACGTGTTCCATTGCTAAACATTTATTTTACTGAATCACTTCTCTGAATCTCAGGTTTTAAAGAGACATAAAGTCTGCGTCTTGAGATAAAATTGCTGTAGCTGTCCTCTCGTCAATTCACGATGCCAAATTAGTTGAAGACCTCTCAATTATCAGAATTCTAAAACAATATTCATGGAAGAGAAACTTAAGGGATGCCTACCAGAGTAAAAAGAGCACTTGCAAAACAGATTATCAGCATTGTAGGTGACCACAGAAGGATACCGGAGATGACAGAAAAATGAAGATGGGCAATATATTTACTGTTTACAAAAATGAAAAATAGGCAGATACTGCTTGAAGTACTTCCTGGTAAATACTACAGGACACTTAATAAGAGGAATACTTAGATGAAAAAAAGAGGCAAGTCCTAATAATCTATGTTCACAGAGAACAAATACCAACAGTGTATCTTTACTTGTATGTCTTTTTTTTAATATAAGTTTCAGGTGTATGTAAAGATAGTTCAACATATGTGTACACTACCTAGTGATCACCACCACAAGTCTAATTACCATCCATCACCATACAGTTGACCCCTTTCATCCATTTCACCCACCCCCTGACCCCCTTACCCTCTGGTAACCACTAATCTATCTTCTGGATTTATGAGCTTTTATTATGTATTTATTTACTTATTTACCCATTTATTCATAGATTCCAGTATAAGTGAAATCATATAGTATTTGCTTTTCCCTGTCTGATTTCTTTCACTTAGCATAATATCCTCAAGGTCCATCCATATTGTCACTAATGGCGGAATTTCATTCTATTTTACGGCTGAGTAATATTCCATTACATAAACATATATATATATATATATATATATATATCTTTTTTATCCATTCATCCATCAATGGACACTTAGATTGTTTCCATATCTTTTGTGAATAATACTGCAATGAACATAGAGGTGCATATATCTTTTTGAATTAGCGTTTTTGTGCTCCTTGAATAATTACACAGAAGTGGAATAGCTGAGTAATACGGTAGTTCTCTTCTTATTTTTTTGAGATATCTACATACTGTTTTCCATGTATTGGAAATTGACTATTTACATTCCCACCAGCAGTGCACAAGAATTCCCTTTTCTCCACATCCTCTCCAACATTTGTTATTCCTTGTTTTTTTTTTCAGTAATAGTCATTCTAAGAGGCATAAGGTGATACCTCATTGTGGTTTTGATTTGTATTTTCCTGATGATTAGAGATGTTGAACATCTTTCCGTGTGCCTGTTGGCCATCTGTGTGTCTTTTTTGAAAAAATGTCTATTCAGATCCTGTGTCCATTTTTAAATCTGGTTGTTTGTTTTTATGTTGTTAGTATTGTTGTTAAGTTGTATGAGTTCTCTATATATTTTGGATATTAACCTCTTTTTGGATATATGAATTGAAAATATTCCATTCAGTAGGTTGCCTTTTTGTTTTAAAGATGGTTTCCTTTGCTGTGCAAAAGCTTTTTACTTTGAGGTAGTCTTGTTTTCCTATTATTAATTAGTGACATTTCTTTTCAGCTTAAAGAAGTCCTTTTAACATTTTTTATAGAGCCAGTTTTGTGGTGGTGAACTTCTTTAGCTTTTGCTTATCTGGAAAAATCTTAATCTCTCCTTCCATTCTGAATGATAACCTTACTAGATGGAGAATTCTAGGTTGAAAGTTTTCTTTTTCTTTCAGCCCTTTGAATATGTTGTGCTACTCCCTTATGGTCTGTAAGGTTTCTGCTGAAAAATCTGCTGATAGTTTTATGGGGTTTCCCTTGTACATAACAAGTTACCTTTGCTTCTTTTAGGATTCTCTCTTTATCCTTAACTTTTACCATTTTAGAATGTGACTTGTTTTGTGTCTCTTTGGGTTCATCTTACTCAGAACTCTCTGGGATTCCTGGACCTGTATATCTGTTTCCTTCACTAGATTAGGAAAGTTTTCAGCCACTATTTCTTCAAATAATTCTTCTGGCTCTTTCCCTCTTCTCCTTCTGGGACCTTTATAATGCAATCGTTATTCTGCTTGATGTTGTCCCAAAGGTCCTTAGAGATATCTTCACTTTCTTAAAATTCTTTTTCATTTGCTCTTCTGTCAGATGAGTTCCATTACTTTGTCTTCCATTCTGCTGATTCATTCTTCTACCTCATCCAACCTACTATTGAATCACTCTAGTATATTTTTCACTTATAACTTGTTTGGTATTTTCTTATATTTTCTATCTCTTTGTTGAAGTTCTTACTGTATTAATCCATTCTTCTCCCCAGTTTGGGGAGCATCTTTATTACCATCAAGCATACTTATCAGGTAGATTGCTTATCTCCATTTTGTTTAGTTCTTTTTCTAAGGTTTTGCCTTGCTTCAATTGGAACATACAGCTTTGTCTCCTTAGTTTGTCTAATTTTCTGTGTTTCTATGTATTCGGTAAGTCAGCTACCTCTCCCAGTCTTGAAGAAGTGGCCTTATGTAGAAAACGTCCTGTGGGGTTCAGAAGTACAATCCCACTTGACCACCAGAGCCAGGTGCTCAAGGGGTGTCATCTACATGAGCTACGTGTGCCCTCCTGTTATGATGGGGCCACGGCTGCTGCTGCAATGTACTGGTGGGCATGGCTGACCCCTGGAACAACTATGGGGCCCACCACAGCAGCTGTGGGGTGCTGGGGTGGGACTTGCCGTACAGCCCAGCCACTGTGGCTGTCAGATGCTGGTGGGCAGGGTTATCACCAGGTCTGCTGTGAGGTCAGGCAATAGCTCAGGGATTGGCAGGGCTCTTGGAAGGGTGTGCTCACTGGTGCTAATAATTTAGATGGAGATTTCCAAAATGATGCCCACCAGAGCTGGTATTAGCAAGGTAGCCCGAGCTTGAAAAAATCGCTCCCACCAGTGTCTCAGTCCCTTGTGAGCATCCCAACTGGTTCCTGCCTCTCTAAAAGATGCTTCAAGATTAGTAAGTGGGTCCTGCTCACCTATGGTCCATGTGCTTTTCAATTTGGTGTTTTGAACTGTGTTTCAGGTGAAGTGAGTCTGCATGCAAGCCCTTTAAGTTTTTTTTTGTTTGTTTTGTTTTTTTTTGCGGGACGTGGGCCTCTCACTGTTGTGGCCTCTCCCGCTGTGGAGCGCAGGCTCAGCGGCCATGGCTCACGGGCCCAGCCACTCCGCGGCATGTGGGATCTTCCCAGACCGGGGCACGAACCCCTGTCCCCTGCATCGGCAGGCAGACTCTCAACCACTGCACCACCAGGGAAGCCCTAAGAGTGTTTTTTTTATGTTCCCTGTTTTCCTGGAAGTATTTCCCACTGGTTTTCAATGGTAGATGTTTTGGCGGCTCATCTTTCCCAGGCAGGATTTAAGGACTGAGGTACCTGATGTGGAGTTCAAATCCCTTACTCCTCAGGGAAAATAATCATACCTTTGTGATCCTTCCCAGTTGTGGAATCTCTGCAGCTGGGGTGTGGTTTTTTCCCTTGGTGCTAACATCTCTCTCTTTCCCTACCTGTCTCGATGTTGCCTTTTAACCCTTTGTTGTGAAAGACCGTTCATCAAGTTTTCAGGTCCCTTTCAGAGGTAATTATTCCATATGTAGTTGTGGATCCGTTGTGTCCATGGGAGGAGGTAAGTTCAGGTTCTTCCTATACCACCATCTTGAACCTTCTACAATTTTCTCTACTTGTATATCTTTACTGCAGATTGAAAAACTCTCTCAGGGATAACCATGTGAAAAAGATGGAGAAAAATTACCTGGATGCTTGTGCAACTAGCTGTGCTCCTAAATATTAAAAAATTATGCTCAGATATTTTACTAAACTGATCCACACCAACCTGAGAAATATCTAGACATATATTAAAAGAACATGGCCTTGCTTCACTCCTAATAAACATTTTGGCTCTCAATTTGAATATAGATTAGGAAGTAATAATGGCATCTATTAAATCCCAGTTATGCGAAAGATGCTTTGCGAAGCATCTCTTCTATATTATTCCCTATACTCCTGAATACCACTCTATGAAACAGTACTATCATCATTTCCATTTCTTTTATAGATAAAACACTTAGGCTATAAAAAATAATAATACTAACAACAATAATAAAGGGAATGGTAGGAAATTTTGGGAGGTGATTGATGTCTATGGCCTTGATGGTGGTGATGGTTTCACAGGTATATATTTATCCCCAAACTCAGCAAGTTGTATACATTAAGTATGTACAGCTTTTCACAAGTCAATTCTACCTTAATACAGTGGTTTTTTTAAATGAGTACTTGTTTCTGATGTTGTAACAATTATATTTGGAAAATAACTCAAAACTTATCCTGTATATCTTTTTGTTAAAAATTAAAATGTTACACTAAGTTTGGAAGAAATAAACAGAAACTTTACCATTAAAAAAAAGAAACTTAGAGCTAGAGAGGTCTGGGAACTATCTCCAAGACTTGACAACTGGTTATGCA
This sequence comes from Phocoena sinus, assembly GCF_008692025.1. Classification (NCBI taxonomy): domain Eukaryota; kingdom Metazoa; phylum Chordata; class Mammalia; order Artiodactyla; family Phocoenidae; genus Phocoena; species Phocoena sinus. The sequence continues at coordinate 106,335,224 of NC_045764.1, read as the reverse complement.
GCAGCAGTGCTAGGCTAGGAACCCAGGCTCTTCTCACCTCCAATGCCATTTAAGTACTAGTCTCTACTGCCTCTGGGTATACAAATGCTAATTACACTTGCAGATGTCAAATCAGAAGGAGAGAATAAATACCTTGGATATCAGATTAGGTTAAAAAATATCTTAAAATGGGAAGCTGGAACTAGACTTTAGCAAGAATTAGTAAATTCATATTACATCTATGATCCAAATTACAACTACACAACTCAAGGAAAGGAGAGGGGTGATTTAGGGACAAGGGCTCAGTGTGTGCATGTGTGTCTGTGTGTGTGTGCTCGTGTGTGTGTGTGTGTGCTCGTGTGTGTTGGAGTATGGTCACCCTATTTACAGCATTATCGAAAGATAGAATTGTATGCTTTTGAAGAATATGAGACTTCTGACTCTGAAAGCATTCAAACCTATGCTAGATGACATTTAGGAAGGTACTATGGCTAGGATTTAAGCACCAGATGGATGTATGGACTGAACATTCAAGCATCTTTCCAACCCTGATATTCTGCTCTTATGGTATGCTCAGACATCCAAACAAAAAAGAATTCAATGTGCTTTTAGAAGGAGAGACAGAGCAGGATATATATTTCTAGTTTCTTCAGTTTGTAGTAAATAGTTGAAAAATCCATCAAAAGAGAAAAAAATATCTCGACTGACAAGCCTCACCCAGTGCACACCCCAGGCAATGCTCTCATGTCACTGAGAAACAAACTGGCCCACCCAGAAGAGAGCCTCACTCATCTTGATGCTTAAAAGCTGGAAGCCTCACTAGAGAAGTGAGCAGTCAAACGGGGCTTGTCACTGTTGATTAGTTGAATATTGAAAGATGCTACTCTTTATACAAAGAAAAAAGAGAGAAAAGAAAAATAAAGAGGATATCTCTCCACCACGATGGATGAGATCCACCAGCTGAACCCTATAGCTGGAGGGTAAAGGTGACGTGCCATCGGTGGCATTGGTCACTTTTAGCTGGGGTTTGAATACAGTGTATAACATAAAAGCAGGCACAAGGGAGCACCTTTCTTCTCCCTGAAGGAATTACTGGCTAAAGGAACACTGTCAGCCACCTTCCGGGGTCCCTCCCTCAACATATGTGGACTCTGATCACAAGCAGCAAAGCTGGGCTTCTCTCCAGCCAGGGGCATATGGTGAGGTCAGAGTGGCGGAAGGGGCTGAGACAGATTTCATTTCAGAGCTAGTGAGAGAAAGACCATCAAATGCAGTTGCACAGAAATTAGGAGATTAGAACGACTCCTGGCATTTTTGCTGCCAGTGTTTCCCCACTCCCTTGCTCAGTGACTTGTCAGCACACCTAAAATTGGGGGCTTGATAAGAAAGAAGCAGGAATGTAAGATGGAAATATTTTTTAAATAAAATTATGCATTTTGCAGAATGGAAGAATCATTTTACACGGAACAGCAGTTTATGATTATTGAGACACCAAGGAATAGCACTGCCAAGAATTTAACATGCAGTAGGGCTTCTCTGACAGGCACTGTGCAACAGTGTTCTCCCAGCAGCCTGACATCATTTTGCTTGGTTAGGATGGGCATGGCTAGCGTGTGACTGAAGCTAACAGGAAAGAGATGGTGCAGGTACGTAAAAGCAGGGGGGTACATAATTTACACACAGTTCCCCCATCCAGTGAGGAATCAGAGTTCAGATGAATACTGCACTTCCTTGTGGTACAGAATTCAGGATACAAAATACATTTTATACCAGGAAGTAATAATGCTACAACTTTGACCCAGTTCACCACCCAAGTAACTCCATTAGGAAACAAATGAAACTGTCTAAATAAAGTGAGTAGACTAATTGAGGTTAGGATTTCCAGAACAGACAGAGAGAGCCAAGACTCTAATTAAAGGAGCCTCCCAACCTCATACAAGGAGCAAAGGAGCTGAAATAGAACATGAATTCCTTCTGCTCTGCACTACAATAGCACCATCTGACTAGTTAACCGGCTGTCCAAACGACCACACATATGCACAGCCCAGTTTAAAATGACAAAACATAAACACATAATTTAGAGATATTTGAAGTATTATGTGAGTTTAAGGGAGATCCAGAGAAATTGGGAGAGAGGGAAAATGGGATTCTGCTTCGGGACTGACCTTGAATGCTAACCAAAAATCCCTCAGCATTTTGGATTCCTGAAGTAAAAAAAATAACAATAATATTAGAAAAACTACAGACATGAAAAGGGTTCCCTGAAACACTTATCAGGAGACTTGGCCTCAATATTTCACTCCTCACGATCTAGTGTTAAAAAATCAGTACTGGTTGTTTTTTTATTTGTTTACCCTGCAACCTAATGTATTAATTCAAATCCTAGCAGAAGCTACCTTTCCCTTTGTGTTGCAATGGCTAAACAGCCATGTAAAGTAATTGTTCTCTGCTTTTAAATTAAAAATTAGAGTAAGGAACAAAAACCAAAATAACATAGTTAATGAAAACCCACCAAAGTTTTAAGTCCTTAGATGGCACAGAAGAGCCTCTGGTTTATTAGGAAATGTCACCTGCCAGCAGCTAACATTTGGAAGAAGTCTTATATCATTGTCCTGGCCAAACTATGACAAAGCGGAGAAATTGCTTAAGCAAAAACAAGGACAATAAAAACAAAGGTTTTCTAAATTACTGTTGCCCGTGTCATTAAATTTCATATTGTGCATGGAATATAAATACATCACTTTGTTCTGCATGACAAGCAGAAGTGAGCATTCATACATTACTCAGCCACTTAATTAAGTGCCCGGGATATTTGCAGTTAGCAGAAACTAATAAGGGAATCACATTTAAATTCAAATCACTCCTCAGGGTAGCTGTCTGCAACATAAGCAAAGCTTACTGGGTAGATGTTCCACTAAATGCTCAGCTAAAGGCTTAGGTTCACTGTATCTGTTAATAAAGAATAATTCTACTTGCGATTAAAGGTAAGAGTAAAATAAATAATTCTGTTACAGATTTTGAGTGATGTTTTATTTAAATATCCATTTTGTCTATCACTTTGTCTAACAGAATAAGGGTATGATTTAGGGCTTTGCCAACATAGAGAGGAGATTCCATAAAAAACAAATGACTGCACTGACCCTTTTCATTGCAGCCTTTCAACAGACCTGACAGTAACGGTCCCTGCATCACAGACAGTAAACAAAAAAAATTATAAAGTGCTCATTCAGAAAAACGAAGCTGGAAACAAAGTGATGGAGTGTCACAGGAGGCCAAGAAAAGGGAAAAGAGGGGAGAAGGGAGAAGGTAGGTATTCACATTTTTTATAACAAGAAGCCAAGAACCCAGTATTCCGAACTTTGAGGAATTACTCTACCCCTAGCCATTGACCAAGAGTGGGTTTATTTTTAATCATTCATCTTTATAAATTTTAACTTTTCTGGACTAAAACAGTCCCATATGGTTTCAGATCTGCTTTGATTCTAAACAGCCTCCACACAGAGCTTCTTCAAAATTTCAAAGCCATCTGGACGCCAGTGGTAAAATGACCTCTCACAATTTCTCCTCACACAAAGTGTGGTTTTTCGGCTTCAGAAACTAGATTCTCAGGGCCCTAAGTGGTTACCAAGGATAGAAGTAGAGGTGTACAAAAGACCCTATCACTTGAAGGGAAATATGCTCTAACCCAAGGTGCTTAACAGAAAAGTGAGTGGAATAGCTTAGATTCAGATTGTACACCTTTATTCTACTCACAGAAATTATATACTTTCATCTGCAATCACATATAATTTTGCTACAGAAAACATAAAATCCCTAAATTCCAGGCTGTACTCCCAAGTAGAAATAAATCAAAGTAACTCAAATATTTTAACACTGCAGTTAGAGTGAACATAATATTTTTGGTTAGATGGAAATTTGGCATTTTCTGCAAGTCATAAAATCTTTGAAGCATAAATTCTGATTGTCACAATAGGTACTGTCACACAGCATCACCTCAAATATTGTCAAGGTACCATCTGGCATTAGTTATACAGCAGTGGATGAAAAAGGTGTAGGTCTAGCATTCAATTCTTAAAAGTATAGGGATCAGTATTCATACTAGTATCGAAAATCATCACAAGACAAATGCAAGGTATATACACGGAAAATATTTTGAGGATTTACATAGGAAATCATTAGCTTGGTTATATTTGGAAAGAAGACAAGGAGACGTAGCTTTTAGCTGTATATCCTTTTAGGCAATTTGAATTTTTTGCCATGTATACGTATTCATTTTGGTTGGGAGAGAAATTAGATTAAAAAACAACGTTTACCTACAGCTCTTCAAAAATTTCACCAACCACTTATCTCAAATACCCCAGTGTGAAATAACACCTTTAATATTCATAAGCATCCAGTGAAGTCTATCCTACCATTATGAATAACAGCCTCCTAAGTCTGTAACCACACTCTACCCTCAATCTGCCAAATGAAGTGCCTCTGGAGCCATGTCCTACTGGATCCACCTCATTCTTAGTAAAATTGTTAAGGATGATCACTTTCTGTTATTTGAGTCATAAGTAAAATTATTTTAGATACTTGAATATTTAGGATAGATTTTAAGAAGTTGCAGAGTCAAATATGATAGGCTGGCTACTATCACAAATATTGCTGAAAATCTGAGAAGATTCACACAATAAATTTTTTTTTCTGTTTTGTTTTTGTTTTATATCCCTAATGTTATAGACCAATGTGAGGTTATTTAGAGATTCTATTATATAAAATGAGAGTTCAGATTCCTTCCATTGTATAACTCAGGCATCTTTTTCTAGGTCCTAGGTCCCCTCCACATTCAGCCACTAGGTGAGCAAAGAAAGACCATGGAGGATAGTATGAGATGTTTTATATGAGCCAAGCGTGGAGACAGCATTCATCACTTCTAGCCACATTTCACTGGTATCATTCAGTCACACGGGACCACCTATCTGCAAGGGAAATATAAGTTAAGTGTTTGCTTAGGAAGAAAACTTTGGTGAATACCATAGTAGGTTGGATCAGTCTTCCCATATTTTCACTCTCTTTGTGTATCCATACCTTTTGTCATATGACTTTGCAGTACACTTCTCAGGAGAGTGAGCAGTATATATTTCCTGAACTTACTGATCTTGTCTTTGGCCATATGATTTGCTTTGTTCAAAGGAATGCTAGCAGAAGTGATAAAAGCAGAAGTTTTAAATGTGCTTAGGGATTTCTGGCTCCCCCCGGTATTCCTTCCTTAACCTTGAGAAGGTCATGTCCCAAGGAGGATGAGAGACTTGTGAAGTAGAACAAAACCTGAGCAGATATGAGTCTGAAACCAAACCTGGCCAACCCACAGCCTGAAACAGAGCCACTCAGTTTAGCCCAGCCTAGATCAGCTGAACAGAAATTGACCTGCAGTTCTGTGTGAGAGTAAGCCTGTTTTTATAAGCTACTGAGTTGAAAGGGGTGGGAGGCTGTTATATATCATTATTACAGTAGTAACTAACTGATACAGATACACAGCAGTCTCTGCTTCAGTTACCTTCTGTGAACAATTATAATTTTAAATGACCTCACTAACCATAATTTTCAAGAGTATTTTGCTGTTATTGTAACACTAGACATCACTCTACTTTGATAAATATTGAGAGAATTGTGAAATCTAGTAAAATTTGGTACAATAAAATGAGTTAAAAGTAGGTTCGATAATCCGGATAAGATGTTGTTTCACCATATCTTTCAAGGACTCTCAAATAATTATTTACTGGGCTTTTTAAGCTTTATTGAGGTATTATTTACATACCCAAACTGGCCATATTAAAATACACAATTTGTTGAGTTTGGACATTTTCATAAACCCTAGATGCCATAGAATGTTCATTTTAAAATTGAACATATTGGGCTTCCCTGGTGGTGCAGTGGTTGAGAATCCGCCGATGCAGGGGACACGGGTTCGTGCCCTGGTCCGGGAAGATCCCCCGTGAGCCATGGCTGCTGAGCCTGCGCGTCCGGAGCCTGTGCTCCACAACGGGAGAGGCCACAACAGTGAGAGGCCCATGTACCGCAAAAAAATAAAATAAAATAAAAAACTGAACATATTTATGAGCAGTTAATAATTCTCCCAAAGTTGTTTGCAAAAGAGAAAGACAGTATCTATCTCAGCTACTATAATTGTAGTTCATCATCCAGAGACTGATTTAATTTTTTTGGTCTTAGAATTTTTTGTCTAGGTTTCTTCCCTTTGCGCCTGCTTCAGAACATTTATTTCATAGCTGGTTAGAACTTTAAACAAAGGATGATCAGAAGCAGAGGAGACTGTTTTATACCAACCATGAACTAAAAGGCATTTAAAATATATTGCCTTATTAAATCCTCAAAATATTCCTATGCATTTTTATTTTTCCCCATTTATAGATGAAAAATCTGAACATTTTAGCTTTTGCTAATTTTTTCAATGACATATGATATATGATTATATATCACATATATAATATGTGATACAGTTGGAGAGGTAGGCTTAAAACTAAGGGAGTCTTCCTCCAGAGTCCAGATTTCCTCCCTTACACTGGGTTGTTTCCACAGTCAATGTAAATTTAGTAACTTTAGTAATAAAACAGAGGCTTAAATCAAGGTCTAAAGTTAAGTTTAATGATAAGCAGGGAAAATCCATCACATACACAAACAGATACAATTAGCCCCCTACATACGAACCTTCAAGTTGCGAGCTTTCAAAGATGTGAACGTGAGTTCCATCAACATCAGACGTGAGTGAAATTGCAGCTTGCCCTCAGTCTCCTATTGCTGATGATCCTTCAGCTCTACCATCTCCCACCTCCTTTCCCTCCTCCAGTCAGGAACTCTTCTTGCCTGTTCACTCAGTGCCAGCCCCTGTATGCCAACTGTTGTACTGTACTACTGTACTTTATAAGATACTGTACTGTAAGATTAAAAATGTTTTCTTTACTTTTTGTGTTTGTTTTTTATGTATTATTTGTGTGAAAAGTATTATAAACCTATTACAGTATGGTACTATATAGCCAATTGTGTTAGTTGGGTACCTAGGATAACTTTGTTGGACTTATGAACAAATTGGACTTATGAACGTGCTCTCAGAATGGAACTCGTTATATGTAGAGGACTTACTGTATTTGTGATTTTCTTTTTTTTTTCTTTTTATTTTATATTGGAGCATAGTTGATTAACAATGTTGCGTTAGTTTCAGGTGTACAGCAAAGTGATTCAGTTATACGTATACGTGTATCTATTCTTTTGTAAATTCTTTTCCCATTTAGGTTATTACTGAATATTGAGCAGTATTCCCTGTGCTATACAGTAGGTCTTTATTGATTATCTGTTTTAAATATAGCTGTGTGTACATGTCAATCCCAAACTCCCAATCTATCCCTCCCCCCTAGTTTTATTTTCTTAATTACATGATAAAGTTTCATAATAATGCTTAACTCACATAAGAGAAAATAATTCATTAGCATAGGAGACTAACTGAAGAAAGAGGATATTCATTTGTAGAATAAGAATCAACGGTTTTCAAACTCTGATTTCACCACAACTTGCTATAAACAAATACAGGTAAATATCCAAAGACTTTTCCCCAATCCTTCTCTAGAAATTTACATGGGAAAGACTAACTTCATATATAACTATAAAGAAGATAGCTTCCAATTTCAGAATCTACTAAGCTTAATAACTGGAAAGTGTAGGTTTAGTCAATGTAACAAGGAAATAAATTTCAAGAGACTTTCTATACCTAAACTTTGGTCAAAAAGTATCATCATTTCTCTTAATCTCTGAGTCATTTACCTTAACTATCAGAACAGGAAGAAATAAACAAACAGAGGATAAGTTTTGTTTAAATTCTTGTATAAGTCAACTAAATTTTAAGTCAACACAGAATGTTGAGTTTCCAAAAGGACTGAAGAACAAAAGCTCAGTAGTTACTTGCAATGGGAACAACATTCAAAATTTCATGGGCTCATTAGAATTCATGACACCTGCTCCACCTATTGAGTCAGCCTGTGGTGGGTGGGTATTGGAAAGAGAAAAGTGGGTGACAAATGCAATTTCCATGGACCAAAATAGGTTCTGGTACACTTAGCTCATATGATTTCTTCTATTTAGCTCTTCTGAGGAAAATTTAGAATAAAAAATATTTACCACACAAAGTTTTTCTATTAAAAAGTACTTTCATAAAGATTGGGATGTAATCCTAGTTTCTATTGCAGTATAACTTCTAAATACAAAGGTATTCTGATTTCTCAGCCCAATTTCAATTACAGACAATACATAAGATTAGCTTTTCTCCTAAGATAAGCTCCTATTTAGTAAAAAACCATCAACCAGGTGACAAATCAGCTTTCAATAGGACTTAAATCAGCCCATAATTGGAAGTAAGCTCTCTCTTGTCAAAAGTTCAGACATCTGTTATCTCTTCCCTAATTTTTCTTGTTGAAATTTTAACAGCAGAGCAAATTCTATGCATCACCTCTCATTCAATCATTAATCTGTGAATAAAATTATGAAATTTAAATCAGATATGCTCATTCCCAAAATGTTCATTACGGTACTTGTGTACTTTCCCAAGGGAAGACTTAAAACCAAATGAAATCTAATTTTGGCCTTGCTTTGAACATTTTCTTGAATATGACCTCTTTGAGATTTTAAGGTCTTTACCTCTTTAAGATAATGTTGAGTGCATGCATTTACATTATAGTACTATTTTAAGACTCACCTTGGCTATCTCCATGATGCATTAACTACTCTCAACTCCCATTCTGAATTAACTTGGATGTATGATAAATACACAGGTAAATCCTTCTGCAATAAATGTCATTTTCATTATATATTTTAAAAGTAACTGTGTTTAAGTAATTTTTAAAAATCAGGTTTAGTCCTCAGTGGTGAAAAACTGAAACCATTTCCACTAAGATCAGGAACAAGACAAGGTTGCCCACTCTCACCACTATTATTCAACATAGTTTTGGAAGTTTTAGCCACAGCAATCAGAGAAGAAAAAGAAATAAAAGGAATCCAAATCAGAGAAAAAGAAGTAAAGCTGTCACTCTTTGCAGATGACATGATACTATACATAGAGAATCCTAAAGATGCTACCAGAAAACTACTAGAGCTAATCAATGAATTCAGTAAAGTAGTAGGATACAAAATTAATGCACAGAAATCTCTTGCATTCCTATACACTAATGATGAAAGATCTGAAAGTGAAATTAAGAAAACACTCCCATTTACCATTGCAACAAAAAGAATAAAATATCTAGGAGTAAACCTACCTAAGGAGACAAAAGACCTGTATGCAGAAAATTATACAACACTAATGAAAGAAATTAAAGATGATACAAATAGATGGAGAGATATACCATGTTCTTGGACTGGAAGAATCAAAATTGTGAAAATGACTCTACTATCCAAAGCAATCTACAGATTCAATACAATCCCTATCAAACTACCACTGGCATTTTTCACAGAAGTAGAACAAAATATTTCACAATTTGTAATGGAAACACAAAAGACCCCGAATAGCCAAAGCAATCTTCAGAACGAAAAACGGAGCTGTAGGAATCAGGCTCCCGGACCTCAGACTATACTACAAAGCTACAGTAATCAAGACAGTATGGTACTGACACAAAAACAGAAATACAGATCAATGGAACAGGATAGAAAGCCCAGAGATAAATCCACGCACATATGGTCACCTTATCTTTCATAAAGGAGGCAAGAATACACAGTGCAGAAAAGACAGCCTCTTCAATAAGTGGCGTTGGGAAAACTGGACAACAACATGTAAAAGAATGAAATTAGAACACTCCCTAACACCATACACAAAAATAAACTCAAAATGGATTAAAGACCTAAATGTAAGGCCAGGCATTATAAAACTCTTAGAGAAAAATATAGGCAGAACACTCTATGACATAAATCACAGCAAGATCCTTTTGACCCACCTCCCAGAGAAATGGAAATAAAAACAAAAATAAACTAATGGGACCTAATGAAACTTCAAAGCTTTTGCACAGCAAAGGAAACTATAAATAAGATGAAAAGACAACCCTCAGAATGGGAGAAAATATTTGCAAATGAAGCAACTGACAAAGGATTAATCTCCAAAACATACAAGTAACTCATGCAGCTCAATATCAAAAAAAAAAAACAACCCAATCCAAAAATGGGCAGAAGACCTAAACAGACATTTCTCCAAGGAACATATACAGATTGCCAACAAACACATGAAAGAATGCTCAACATCATTAATCATTAGAGAAATGCAAATCAAAACTACAATGAGATATCATCTCACACTGGTCAGAACGGCCATCATCAAAAATCTACAAACAATAATGCTGGAGAGGGTGTGGAGAAAAGGGAACCCTCTTGCACTGTTGGTGGGAATGTATATTGATATAGCCACTATGGAGAACAGTATGGAGGCTCCTTAAAAAACTACAAATAGAACTACCATATGACCCAGCAATCCCACTACTGGGCATATACCCTGAGAAAACCATAATTCAAAAGAGTCATGTACCAAAATGTTCATTGAAGCTCTATTTACAATAGCCAGGTCATGGAAGCAACCTAAGTGTCCATCAACAGATGAATGGATAAAGAAGATGTGGCACATATATACAATGGAATATTACTCAGCCATAAAAAGGAATGAAACCGAGTTATTTGTAGTGAGGTGGATGGACCTAGAGTCTGTCATACAGAGTGAAGTAAGTCAGAAACAGAAAAACAAATACCGTGTGCTAACACATATATATGGAATCTGAAAAAAAAAAAAAAAGAAAATGGTCAGAAGAACCTAGGGGCAAGATGGGAATAAAGATGCAGACCTACTACAGAATGGACTTGAGGATATGGGAAGGGGGAAGGGTAAACTGGGACAAAGTGAGAGAGTGGCATGGACATATATACACTACCAAACGTAAAACAGATAGCTAGTGCATAGCACAGGGAGATCAGCTCGGTGCTCTGTGACTACCTAGAGGAGTGGGATAGGGAGGGTGGGAGGGAGGGAGATGCAAGAAAGAAGAGATATGGGGACATATGTATATGTATAACTGATTCACTTTGTTAAAAAGCAGAAACTGACACACCATTGTAAAGCAATTATACTCTAATAAAGATGTTAAAAAAATTTTTTTAAAGGTTTAATTTCTTTCTTCAAGTTTGTCACTGAAAATACTTTATTAGCTGAAATTCTCTAGAAGTATTGACTAATGTCATTGTATGTATATAAAATTAGTTTAAATTTTATATTAGTAAAAACAAATCACTGTTTCACATCATTATGTAATTGATAGTCATTGTTGAAAATATGTAAAATATAAAATGCAAAATCTATAATAATCTACCATCCAACACCTAAAGATAATTATCTTTCAGTGGAATGTTAATAAATGTTCATGTTTAATTTATATTTACATATGTATGAAATATTTCTGTAAACGTGGGATTATTCATTTTATTCTGTTTTATAACCTTTTCAGTGTGTATTCTCTTTGCTTTGTTTCCTAATTATTTGAAAGACATATTTTTATATTAATGTATTCATGCTTATATTTAGTTTACATTATTTTGTCTAGTTATCAGTGATTATAAAAACAAATACTCTATTAACTTCCTAGTATAGAGCCCAATATTTAGTATGCCAAACCTCAGAGACGTCTCCCATTGACCCACTATCCTTTTCCCATGTTTTAAAAAAATTTAAAATGTTGATGTCTTATAATTACTGTTATGGTATCATCTGTTTCTACCTCAGAATTTCTTTTGAAAATTGCATTAATTTATAAGACAGATCTTTATTTAATTGGCTTCAATAACCTCTGCAAGAGCAACTTATTTCTTCATCAAGTCATGATTTTTATACCTTTATTTGAATGCATTCTTTAGGAACTTGATGTGAGAAATCTTAGAATACTCTTTTGTTGTCCTCACACAGATATAGAGTTATTAGACCTGAGGAAACTCTCTGAATGTTAATCCAATATCTGTTATATGAAAAATATGAAATCCATTAATCCGATATCTGTTATATGAAAAATATGAAATCCATGTGATTCTTTTTCCTTTTGTCTGAACCTATTTTGTATCCTAATCGGATCCTTATAGAATCTTTTAAATTTACTTTTAAGTGTAAAACAAAAATTCAGCACATGTGTAAATATAAATTTCTTAAGTGAATATTGACTTACGTTCAGTAAACTTGTTCAATCTAAAAATTCAAGTCTTTCTAAGTTTAGGATAGTGTGTTATAATTATTCATTTAATTATGACCTCTCCTTCATCAGTCATGTTTTTTCAATCTGTTGGGTCTGTCCTCCACATCACATCTTTTCTCTTTTGAGTTAGGAGTCTCCTTCTCTAGCTTTTCATCTTCTTAACTGGTTTATTTTTTCAGCATTATCATGACTATTACTCATTGCTCACATTGTTTTAATTTAATAATTTTGATTCAGTTTCATGCAGTGTGTACTTCTTATACTGTTATCTAAGTTTTTAACTTTTTTTTTTTTTTTTTTTTTTTTTGCGATACGCGGGCCTCTCACTGCTGTGGCCTCTCCCGCTGTGGAGCACAGGCTCCGGACGTGCAGGCTCAGCGGCCACGGCCCACGGGCCCAGCCGCTCCGCGGCACGTGGGATCCTCCCAGACCGGGACACGAACCCGCGTCCCCTGCATCGGCAGGCAGACTCCCAACCACTGCGCCACCAGGGAAGCCCTAAGTTTTTAACTTTTAAGGAACAAAATTTTTTAATTTTCTAAATGTTTATTCTGCCTTTTGAGTAAGTCTGTTCCATAGGGAAAAAACCTGCTATGATTTTTCAGAGCTGTTTCCATTCCATTGGCAAACTGGGAGTGCAGAAAGTTAAAAATTTATGTTCACGTGCCCACAGACCTCAGCGGGAGTTGTATTATTGAGGCTGACCACAGTCTTGATCAATGTACTATTACCCATCTTTCCTTGGTTTGATATCTTTAATCACTTGTCTATCTTATTCAAGATTACATACACTCTGGTTTCAGAGAGCACAGACATAGAGATAGATAGGTACACGATAGATAGATAGATGATAGATAAATAAATAGATAAACAGCCTATAAATAAAAATGATTATGATGATGATGTGCACTTAATAAATATGAACTATTATGATGATGATGTGCACCAGAAATCATGATCTCAGAACACTATTAAACTATACTCAGTGCAGAGTAGAAACCTATAAATACTAAGTGATACTGACATTGCTACTGTTGCATATTACTTTACTTGAACAACCAGCAATTTTCTTTTCAAATACCCACTAAAAGGAAATAATTGAGTTCATTTAATAGCTGCTTTAAAACACAATATAATGAAAAAATGTAATCTAAAACAGTGAATCTGAACTTTCAGGAGATAAGAATTATTTGATCCCTTGACAGAACAGAACATGTAGTCAATGCACATTTATAAAATTAATTTATAAAAGTGATTTCAAAATGTGTTCCTAGATCTTAAGCCCTCCTTCATGTAACTGGAATACTCATAATAAAAAATCCTTGGCAGAAAAACTTGCAACAATTCTTTCTGGATGGAGATTTAATAATTTATAAAAGCAATTGTTCGATAACGATTGCCTAAGTAAATAAATGCTACCACAGACACAGGCCTGCCATATAATTTTCATTGCATTAACAGTTCCATTTTTTAAATCATTAACTCTTCACTAAGAACTCATTGTGAGTATAGCAATTAGCATTACTCTGGTTTTTACAGATGTTATAAACAGTGTTTTCTCAGGAGTAGGTGGGAGTTGGCAAGTTGACCAAGGGCAAAAGCCAGCAAGTGGTGTGTCTCTGACCTCCCTTCCAGTTTCATTTAGAGCAGCTGAGAATATTGAGATTCTATCTACAGTTATTTGAAACAGCTGACTTGTCCAACCTTCCTTCCACTTAGAGAAAATCACACAAAATTTTTCCAGAATTATTAGTATCTATGAAAGTTCTAGTATAGAAATAGACATTTCTCTGTCAAGATATGTATACTATGGGTCTCTCATTATTGCCTAAATATTAGGAAATACAACAGTCTAAATTTAGAAATCCTAAGTCTATTTATGTATTTATTTTATTCACAGTGTTATTTTCTAAACCAATGATCATAATGGCTTATGTTTCTTGCTTTACAAGTGTTCAATGTCACTTCATTTGTGAAACTTAGCATTGAGTTTAAAACATAGAAGTCCTGTGAAATTCAAACACATGCCTCTCTGATGGGACTACAACCAAACAATGGTCTGTTTCCACTGTGTATTTTTTGATATGTCTCACTGCGATGCTTATTATTTTTTTAATGCCATTGCTACATTATACAGTTAATGTTAACCCCCCTTAATTTGCTTTTGGCCATCAAATAGCACATAGGTAAATAGTTAATAAATATTTTTGAAATTAAGCTTGAATAAGATAGTTCAATGTAAAAGCTCAAAAAGAGACCACTATGCTTGTAATGAAAAAGTTTTTAACCCTGGCCCCCAGTGCTTGAGTGATTGCTTAAACTGAGAGAAAAGAAATAACCACAGCACAATGTATATGTGAATAAATAGGAGAGTTTTAGAACTACACAACCTAGAAGGTCTTTTCTGTCATTAAAAGTCAAGAAAGTCTCTTAAAACTCTCCAGCTTCAGAAGACAGCCACAAGGATTGAATTCTTTTAGAAGGTCTGATTACAGTAAGCATTAGTCTGTTTCAGATAAGGAGAGATGATCCTCCAGACTTCTAAAATTTCTTGCATTGTGTTCATTTATGAAACTGTAAATAGAATTAGATAAACTAGAACTATTTAGTAGCATTGATGAAATCTGTGTTGGTGAGGCAAAAAGCCCATAATGGCTAAACTTAAAGGTATAAGGCTCTCTCCATGGCACAATTTAGCATTTATACTGAAGAAAAACAATGCATATCAGAGGCTAACAAAACAAGAAACCAGGTCCAAAAAGATTACTGTCCCAGCTACACTTGGTCAGGGATGCCAGCAATATAACGACAGCTCAGTGGTTAAGACAAAAATCACCAATATAGACTATTTCATATAAGGTGCTCAGCTATTTCCACTCCATTCTTTGTTTTATTTATATATCTCATGCTTAATAGAACCTTTTCAAGGACTCTAGTTTAAACAGGATTTGTTTACCTAGATGCTGAGACTGAGCTTTTGGGGAGAATTCTTATTCTAAATGAAATTAGTGATGACTAGAGAGGTCCTGTCTCACCAATCCAACACAGATTTTTGGTATATACCTTTGTGATTCTGTCTGGGGGCTTGGCTTCACAAAGACTTGCTGAATGATGAAGAGTTTAAGGGTGTACATAGAATATCCACTGAGAATTGCTCCAAGACCTAGATCTAGAATACTACATACCAAAATAAATTGAGTATTATTAGATTACTAAATGACCTAATTTTTTTCTATCTTCATTTCTCAATGGAATTTAATAAAATCATTGTAAGCAACCATAACAAAGTAAAGGCCAGGTAACCACACATATCTGTCCATTTCTCTCTGTTATTTCCCTTTATTATTTGTGATTCCCTTTGCTTCATTAAAGTTCTATGATTCATCATTTCCAAATATCTGTCAATATTGAATATAAAATTTGCCTTCATTTGCATCCATTGACAATGTGACGGTAAAATGGCCCCCTTTTGTCCCTTTTCCCACAAGAAAACCATTCACAAATCATCACCTTGACTCTTTGTGCCCCCATTCCTAAGTATACCACTCTTACACATCTGAAAGCTATAGAGACACTGAAGACACAGAGATATAGTTTTACAAAAACTGTTCACAATGGTCAATGATCTTCATTTCATTCAATAGGTAAAAATTATAAATAATCTGAAAAGCAAGATGTAGAATGAATTAACGCTCTCCCATAAAAGATACGCTTGCATATTCTAGTATGTGTCTTTCACAGATTTACTGTGCAACAGTTAGCTAACCTAAAAGCCTCAGTATATATTTAATGCACCTTTAACAGAACGGGATCAGCAATGGTAATGATAGTTTCTGCAGAGCAACTAATGTCTCCAAAGGAATACTTGTACTTTGTAAACATAAAACGATCAATCTAAAAAATAGATTGGTGGGAATTCCCTGGCGGTCCAGTGGTTAGGACTCCACCCTTCCATTGCAGGGGGCACAGGTTCAATCCCTGATCAGGGAACTAAGATCCCACAAGCCTTGAGCCCAAAAAATAAAATAAAATAAGATAAAATAAAATAAAATAAAAGTAGATTGTCTATTTAGATAATAGCACAATTGTTTGAACTATCTTTTGGCCAGAATACAACTCTTTTAAAGTAAAAAGGATTTTGCTTGAAAATATACACATGCTTTTACATACAAATTTTATTTCTATGCCATAATTTTAGTCAATCATGTTTGTTAAATAATTTCATTCAATGAAAATGGATGTCCTCAATTCATTTGTGAAAAATATAAGAGATACAGTCTCATATCAATAGCAATAATGGAATCTACATTATAGAATCTTTTAAAAATTGGCCATCAACAAATTAGTAGGAATATCCTGGTTATCATACTCCTACAGTGATACAATTGCTATATTTTCTAGGGGAAGTCTGGGTAGAAAACACTAATTCTATACCAAAGTTCATTTAACAAGAAAACTTTTAACAAGAATCTAACATTATCAGAAAAAAATAAATCAAAGAAAATAAAACTATAACACCTGAAGCTACACAGAAGCCCTCCACTGCATTACCGTGACACCAGTCACAGAAATCTAAGAGAGTTTATATCCCACCTCTGTAAATGTTATATATAACGTGTGTAAAATGTATTCTCAAGACTTGAATTGAAAATATACTTCTCTTCAGCTCTTCTCATGGGCTGAGAATACAAAAGCCTACAGAAAAACATATGATCTGGACAATAAATGTTCTAGATTCATTGGTATTTCAATCCCTACATTTTTCATTCCTAGGCTCCTTTGTAACCTTGTGTTTCCAAAGAGAATAGAATTTTCCCAAAGTAATACTTGGTAGTTGAAGGCAATCAAATAAAGAAGTTCATTTGAATTAGGAAGGAGCTATTTCCAGTTGGCAGTTTACTAAGCTCTATAGCTGTATTTGTACCCAGTTCAGCCATCAACTATCACACTTCTGTTCCCTAGAGATACAACACAGAGAACTCTCTGTTTCTGAGCAGAGACTTTCCAGAAAGCTGACAGAGGTCTTTCAGAGCTTTTTCAATAGGGTTTGAGTCAGGAAGTATAGACCAGGGTAAGGAACAGCAAGAGAGACTATGTGCTGCTAGCATAGCGCTGGGCTCTTAGTAAATATTCCCCAAAGCTGCTAAATTAATTTTTAAAAACCATTCCCACGTCTCACACATCCTACAATAAGAGGCACTGTTTTAGAAGCTTTTCATTTTTTTTTTTGTCCTTAACAATCCTCAAGAAGACTTTCAAAATGAATAACATGGAAAACTATATAAATACAAATCTTCACTTGAGTTCATTAACATTTGGGGAATGTTAATAATATTATTTATAGCTACCAGATTCAATTTATAGGATAACTTATTATATTTCAAAGAGCTTTCATATAGGTGGTATGCACAATCACAGAAACTCTTTTTGAATACTGATCTTGTGTTTTGAAAGTCATGTTGGCATTTCTTCTCCTTCATACTCTACAACCTACTCCAAAATTTTCAGGGAAGCCCCTGGAAGACAACAAAGCCACAAAACATAACCATCTTAGAACAGAGTCCTACTACTAGGAGAATGATCCTTTTAGTGGAAGGAGCGTAGAAGATGAAACTTGCAATTTCCCCTTTAATTAGCTATGAGGGTAATTAAAGGGGAAAAAGAAGGAGAAAAAGTTTACAGCTGCATAATCCTCCACTTGAAATTTGTCTTGGGTTTGAAGAACCTAGAGAGATAAAAATAAGGTAACATTTACTGAGTATACACTATGAACAGAGAACAATGTTCCATGGTTCATGTATTACAAATTTGATCATTACATTAGTCCTGTGAAGACTAATGTATTAACCCCATTTTACCAACGATGAAACTGATGCTCAAATAGGTCAGGCAACCTATTCACGATCATATCCTTCATAAAAAGGAGGGCTCTGTCTGACTCAGTGGCAGCTCTTCCCAGGGAAGATGACTGGCTCAGAAGCAGGAAGTAGCTGCGTGAGCTTATTCCAGCTTCCAGGAGTTATGGGAAGAGAAGCCTAGGTTCCTCTTCAGAACTCTGTCCAAGTAAAACTTTGAAGAAGAATTTTTTCTTATCTACTGCAAGACTGTCAAGTAAGAAGAGAGAACAGAGTGAGGACTTTTCATGAAAAGGAGAAGCCAGAGAAAGGGAAAAGGAAAAACACAAGAGTCCCTAACCCTCAGGAAGTCTGCTTGGGTAAATATAAAGAAAAGAGCATAAAGACTCCTTTCCTCTCTGAAGGACTCCATCAATCAAAGCAAAATTGTGGCCCGAAGTTCTAGGGCTTCAAAGGGGAACTCAAGATGAACCACTTTCCCCACTGTTCATATTCATGAACTGATTGATAAATTAGTGATTTAAATATCTAGAACACTAAAACAGAAATTGTTTAAGTTGGTTTTAGGAATCAAAGCTATAGGTTGAACCATGTGAAAATGCCATTTTTGTAGATCAAAAATGGTTGAATGATAACAATTTCATCATATGATTAACTTAATATATTATTAAATTAACACCAATTCAAACACAGGAGGAAATCCAAACAATGAGTATTCAAACATACAAATAACCCTAAATCATTATGAGTTACAGGTTTGGACCCCCAAAATCTTTCTAATAAGCCTATTTACAGATGGATCACTTCCAAAGGACAGTCACCCAGAACTCTGAAAAATTATTCAGGAAAACAGTCCTTTGCCATGACAGCAATTTGACATGCTGCAAAGCAAAATACATGCGAACAAAGTTCTGCTTCCCCTATGCCATGGGCAGTTTTTCAGGCTAAGCTAGCTAATTTGTGCTTAACTATTCTCACAGCTGTGGCAAAGCTTTAGTTAGGACCTCAGTATAATTTATATTCAGCCAATACTTGTGTGAAAGAACAGATTTAATTTTTAAAGGGCAGGCCTTCAAGGTTTTAGTATAACTAAGCCTGAATTAACATGTTTGCAATAAGGGCTGAAGCAAGCTGCTCACTGCACTGGCCAATTCCAGTGTACAAGCAACCCCCTTAGGTTTTCTACTACTTGCTTGATAGGCCTGTCCTCCATGGCAAGGCAGACAGAATATATCCTGTAGGTTCCCTGTGCAGCAGGAGGCTGAAACAGCATTTAAATCTGATCTTTGGAGCCAAGGAGGAAATACAAAGCTTCCAATTTCAGGAGAAGGGTTGGAGTGAAATTCAGCTGGTATCACTGTCATGCTTAGAAGAAGGAAGAGGCAGTCAAGACCAAGAGGAGACAATCACAACAAACAAGAACTCTAGATCTCTAAAGCGGAAATCTACTGCTAAGTCCTCATCATCTAAAAGTATACAGTGTTGTGCACACCTGGGAAAATCCACAGATGGGCACTTTTAGAATGTTTTCCCTTCAGAGTACACTGAAAATGGAGACTTTCTTTTCTGCATTCCTTCTGTCTTTGAAATTTAAGGAGCACACAGTGTTCTGGACACTGTCCTGGACATTAGATACCAGATATTGGAGGACTGAGAAGAGAAGAAATCTAAGAAATATTTAAGAGCCGCATCTAAGCAGGTGTTTGGTGGAAAACAAGCCTAATATGGAAAAATTTTAGGTAACCAACGTCAAGTGTACGGAGTCCAGGCAATTAAGACACAATCCAAGTGAATTTAAGAGCGTTGCCTTTAAGGGTTTTGCTTTCTTCTTGAAGGGGTATGCCCCTAGCATTTTCCAACACCTTACTTAAAGACTGAACTCCTAAAAATACTTCCCTTAAGGAGTAGGAATTCACATATTACCTTAAATGCAACCTGCCATTTTTTAACAAGTAGTTTCTTTATAAAGGCCCTGTGTTTTTTATATATACCATTATGAATTAGGAAAGTAAAGCATAGTGGAGAATTAGTGAATAACGTTAGTGTGTGATGAGAATCCAAGATTGCACTACAAAGCTCTCCTTTGTACATAACATTTTGTACATAAAATACATAACATTTCTTTTCCCATTATGATTGAAATCAGGTACATTTTAATCTGGTTTATTCAGGGTAAATGTTTTCAAAGGAAGGGAAAATACATGGGTAAAAAACAAACGAGAAAGTATTCTGATGTCCTTTAAATTCAGCCCTATCTTTGAAAATTTTATTGTCAGATTTCCCCACACCAAGTGACTAAACTGGAACATGGTTAAGTTATAAAATTAAATTATGCATAACTTAAAAGAAATAAACTTTTCCTTTTCTGAAATATAGTTAATAAAAATTAGCTTTCCTAGTTTATTCCATATTGATTTCTTTATCTAGTGTGCTTTTAAAGTCGTGTCTTAGACACTGTGTTGTACATGTGAAGTTTTTCCAAGTCAAGTGTCTTTCTGTCGATCTTTTGATAAAGCACTCAAATTACCCTTCCAGAAACGGAAGTAGATTGGACATTTATTCTCAGTATTCCCCCTCTCTGCATTCTTATCCTTGGTGTTTCTTCCAGTAGTGGGCAGAGTATATTCCCCACCTCATTGACATGGGATAAGCTTTTATTTGCTTTGGGCAACAGAATGTTAGCATACATGACACAGAGGCTTTGTATCAGTGCTCTCTGGTGCCCTTCAGCAAGAACCATGAGAAAAGATGTCCCCAGGCAGTGCACAGGCTCCAAAAAAATGAGAGACACATGAAGCAGAGCTAAAACAACACCTGTTCTGGAGCCAAGCCCAGGTAAGCCCTGCCAAGAACAGCCAAACCCCAGCTGGGACATGAATAAGAAATAATTGTTTATTGTTATTTAACAATGAGATTTTTATGGTTGTTTGTTATACAGTATGGTTGACACACCATATCCAACTGATACAGAAACCAAGCCTTCTCCTTGTGAGACTTGTTAGACTTTCCATAAAGATTCTTTGCTTCTTCTAGATAAGAGGTGAGCACATGACCAAAGTTAGATCAATTTGATTTTCTCTCCAAAGAATTTCAATCAACCTGAGTGACAAAGATTGAAAAGAGTTCTGAAGGGACTGTACAATAATTCTTAAAACCAAAATGCCTAAAACTGCTATGGTTCTTGATTTTTCAAAGCCTGATTCTTCAGATTTTTCCTTTATTCTAGTGAGTTACACCTATTCATTAAATTTATTCTTGTTAGAAATTAATTTTTTGCATTTGATAACTCAAAAACTTTAACTCTTTCAAGGACTCCATTTTTAATCTTTAAGTAAATTTGCTAATTAGTAACAAATCTAGCATTGTTTGTATTTTCCAGGACTGACAGAAATTCATGTTGAAGGAGTTGCCTACTACAATAAGAACTTCTCCAGAAGAGTTTAAAAAAAAAAAGCCTCAACATCAGATAACTTACATATAGTCTCAATTTGATATAAGAGAATGAATAAGGCCTGACAATGACTCTTTTTGTCCTACCCAAGGAACACCTTATAGATGATATTCTCTTTATTTCATTATTGTAGCTATACGTTATGAAATCAAAGAATTCTGCTGAAATGGCAAGTAACATGCCAAATATGAGAAATTTATTTCAAATAACTTACAAAATGCAAATATTTATTTTAAATGATGGAATGACTCCTGTTTCCAGCAATATGATAATCTAAGTAATCTGAAAATCCATCTGATCCTAAACAGCTAGAAATGTGTGATTAAATTTTAAACAGTACTTTTAACTGCATAGCCAATACTTAAATTATAATTATGAGAAAACTTCAGGGACCAAAATTGGAAAGGGAACTAAAAGTAAAGAAGGAAATACGCAAGCTGATAATTTGGCTGGGGTGGAGTGGGGGAGCCATTCATTTCTTTCCTTAACAAATTAAGGATCTTGGATTTTAATGGTCAAATGAGGATAATGCTCTGTGTATGAGAGAGAAAAAAGATTATCACCAATAGTCCCTCACAAAACTAAGAGCTCATCGTCAGTGAAACAGTGGAGATACACACACACACACACACACACACACACACACACACACACATACACACATACACACACACACACACACACGGGAAAAGAGAGATCACAAGTAAACTTATGTTTCCCCTTGGACTTTGGATGAAGAAAGAGCTTTATCCAAGAATTCAAAATTCTTAGACACCTGAGCCTAACATGGATTTAAAGTTCTAAATCTAATATAAAAGACAGCACAAGTCTGATTAACATACCTTTGGCATATGGTATAAGCCAATGCAAACACCAACAAATAGATATTAACAACAAATAGCAAACAGAGCTACAATTATAGCAGAGATTAAAAATAGTAAGAGAAAACTAAGAACAAAATTAGCCAATGAATATAAACATTTAATAAGAAGAGTTACATTTCTAGAAGAATATGACTTGAAAACGTAGCTAATTAAAACATTTATAACCATTAAGTTAATCAAATTAGTTTTATAACAGTATTTCTTATTCTTGGTACTATTGACATTTTGGACCAAATTATTTGTTGTCAGAGGCTGCCCTGTACATTGCTGGATATTTAGCAGCATAGTTGGTCTCCATATACTAGATGCTTGTATCACCTTTAGAATTGTGACAATTGTGTCCCCAGACACTACCTTAATGTCCCCTTGGGGAAACAATGGCTCCCTGATTGAGAACCACTGGAACCACTAGTCTATACTAACTTACGCACACGCGTGCGCACACACACACACACTCCCTCTCTCTCGTTACTGCATTAAACAGCTTTATATACAAGCTCTCTAAACCCACAAATTAACAAATAATCTTTCCCTTAAAAAGTCTGTCCCTGAGACTCAAATAAGAGAGAATTCACTTTATGCAATTGGCATTAAATTATGTTATGTGAAAACCACATAAGGGAAGAATGAGAAAGAATATAGGTAGATATGATTTCTTAAGAAAGATGAAATAATTCAGATTAGAATACTGATTTTTTCAATGTACAAAAGTATATTAAACTGAATTAAAAGCATCCTAGGAATTCAAGGATAGGCACATATAAACTACTACTGATATATAAAACAACATGGATGCACCTCATAGACATAATATTCAGCAAAAGAAGTCATAAACAAATAGGTAAATATGGTATTATTTCTTTTATATAAATTTCAAAAACAGACTAAAATAGCATACAACGTTAGAAGTGAGATAGCAATGATCCTTGGTGGATGTGGGTAGTGGGTAGTGAAAGAAAAAGGGCATGAGGTGGGCTATGAGAACACTGATAATGTTATGCTTTTTGATCAGGGGTTGGATTACACATTTGTTTTAACTTTGTATAAATTATTTGAGCTGTATATCTATGATTAATGTGCTTTTCTATACGTACCTTATAGTACAATAAAATTGTTTTAAAAAATTAACCTACCCCCCTAAACAATTGGGAATAGATTGGAATTTTTCAATCTGATAAAAGGTACCTATAACTAGTGTACAAGTAACATCAAAATTAATCTGAAACACTTATAAGGTGAGCAAATTGATCAAGTGGAAATTTTGTGCCTGTGTGTGTAGTCATAGTCCTTTCCTTACCAGGTGTTCTATTGTGTCGTTTACTTACCAATTCTACTGTCAATGAGTACTTAAGTAGTTTACAGGTTTATTATGGTTATGAGCGATGATATGAACATTTCAATGCATATTTTGGAAGAATTATATGTATGTATTTCTTTGGATATATATATAGGAGGAGTAGCTGAGCTATAATATATGGACATATTGAACTTTAGTAGACATAGCCAGTTTTCTAAAGTGGTTATACTAATTTACACTTTCATAAACAGGGTATGATAGTTCCAGTTGCCCCACTTCTCCAATATTTGATAGTTTTTAATCCATTTTTTCCCATTGTAATGGATGGGAATTTTATCTTGCATTCCCTTGATAAATTCTTATTCTGAAGTTCTAAATATAATCTTCATGTGGACATCTTCTTTTATAAAACATCTCTTCAAGTCTTTTACCCATTTTTCAAGTGAGTTGTTTTTCTTACTGCAGTTTTGTTTTGTTTTGTTTTTTGCGGTACGCCGGCCTCTCACTGTTGTGGACTCTCCCGTTGCGGAGCACAGGCTCCGGACGCGCAGACTCATTGGCCACGGCTCACGGACCCAGCCGCTCCGCAGCACGTGGGATCTTCCCGGACCGGGGCACAAACCCGTGTCCCCTGCATCGGCAGGCGGACTCTCAACCACTGTGCCACCAGGGAAGCCCCCCTTACTGCAGTTTTTAATAAATGTATTCTGAATAGATCTGTCATGTATCATATTGCTAATAATTTCTCCCACTATGTAGGCTGGTTTTTAACTCTCCTAATGGTACTTTTAAATCAATGGAAGTTCTTAATTATAACATTTTACAATGCATCCATTTTTTTTTTTTTTTTTTTGCGGTACACAGGCCTCTCACCGCCGTGGCTTCGCCCGTTGCGGAGCACAGGCTCCGAACGCGCAGGCTCAGCGGCCATGGCTCACGGGCCCAGCCACTCCGCGGCACGTGGGATCCTCCCGTACCGGGGCACGAACCCGTGTCCCCTGCATCGGCAGGCGGACTCTCAACCACTGCGCCACCAGGGAAGCCCCAATGCATCCATTTTTTATGGTTAATGCTTTTTGTGTCTTGCTGAATAAACCTTGGCTTACAGTAAAACCATAAAAGTGTTCTATACTTTCCTCTAAAAGCTTTGTTTTACTGACTGCATTTATATCAGCAATCTACAGGGAATCAACTTTTGTGTCTGGTGTGAGATAGATAGAGATATATTGAGATGTATTATTTCCTATATATGTACCAAATGACATGGCACCACTTATTTAAAAGACTATCATATCATCAATGAACCTGAAAGTTAATTTTGTCATAAGTCAGGTCACTGTATACGTACAAGCCTGATTCTAGGCACTCTACTATTTCATCACACATTTTTCCTATTATTTTGCCCATAACATACTTTTTAAATGATTATAGATTTAAAATATGTCTTTGTATCTCATAGTGTAAGTCCTATTTTTTTTTTACTATTCTTTTTTCAAGTTTCTGATGGTTACTTTTTCAACTTCCAATTGCATGTAAATTTTAGAATCAGCTTGTCAATTTCACCAGAATAGGGATTGTGTTGGATCTGAAAGGATTTATGGTAGAATTAAAAATCATTACAAGTATGAGTCTTCCAATACATGAACATGGTCTATCCTTTATTTCCTTAGGTCTCAGTTTTTTTCTCAATGTTTCATAGTTTTCAATGTATAATTCTTGCATTTTTTTGTTATATTCATTTTCAGGCATCTGATGTATTTATGTTATGGTGAATGCTATCATTTTGAATTTTTAGTTTCTATTTGTTGCTAGAATATAGAAATAAATTGAATATTTTTACATTAACTTGTACTGAGCAAACTTGGTAACTTCACTTATCATTTGTAATAGTTTGATTACAGAGTATTTAGGAATTTCTCTATACACATACAGTCATTCTCATCTTCAAACAGGTCTGCATAACTAAGTATATGAGAGATGATTGCCCTAAAATTTTCATCTCACAATCTATTTGTCACACTTTTGAATCAAGTTATTATGGTCTCAGTCTTGTTCTAAGATCTTAGTTTGTGCAAAACGGATGCTATTTCTCTCCTTAAATACATAAAAGAAAGTCAGTAAGTACTGAAAATGTTGAAAGATTTTTTTTTTTTGGCCATGCCACGCAACATGTGGGATCTTATTTCCCCGACCAGGGATGAACCCACACCCCTTGCGGTGGAAGTGCGGAATCTTAACCACTGGACTGCCAGAGAAGTCCCGAAAGGTTTTTTTTAATAACAGATACAATTCTTTCATAGATATCAGACTATACAGATGTGTTTTTCTTATTCTAGAATTTTAATAAGTAATTGTCAAATTTATTAGTGTACAGTTATTCATAATATTCTTTTATTGTCATTGATGTCAGTAAGATTTGGGGTTATGTCTTCTTTAATTGTTGATATTGGTAATTTATAGCTTTACTCTTTTTCTAAGTCTTGTTAGATCAATTTTATTAATTTTTTCAAAGACCTAGCTTTTGTATATGTTGATATTCTGTATTATACATTTGTTTTTTCTTTATGCTTTTGTAATTATTGGAAAATATTTACAACTTTAAAAAGAGATACAAAATAAATGAGAATATGAAAGAAAAGAAATTATAATGTTATATTAGGCATTGCCCCACTGGTTGTTTTCTCAAGGCACAACAGGGAAAAACTAGTCCATCCAAATCAACTGCAAAATAAACCCTTCAAATGAGGTATACTACCTAGAAGTACTGCTGATCTCTCGGCAATAAGTAAATAATATGTATTTAGTATCTGCTTTATGCAAAGTCTAGTACTAAAGGAAATGAGGAAATACCTATTAATAGGGTGTACATTGAAAAGACGCAGAAATTTCCTTTGAGAATTCAAAGAAAAAACAGATTACTTCTGATGGGGGAAGACTTGATGGAAGAAGTACTATTTTGGTATTTGAACCAGATCTTTTCAGATGAGTAGAATTTAAGTAACCTGGTGGTGAAAGCATTGTTGGGGGTGGGGAATGACGGTGCATAACACCAGCACTTACAAATCTTTCTCCCAACTCTCCAACAACTCAGAAGAAAAGCTCAACTTCAGAGAAGAAAGAATTCCATATCACAGAAAAGTTAAAGTTTTTATAGTGAACTTAAGCAACTTTTATTCATCTCATTATATATTATATTATTTTATAATATAATAAAATTATAAAATATACAATTTTGTATCTTTAAAATCCTGGTTAAGATATACAAAAAAATCTATTAAATGCTTCCCAGAAATTATCAATAATCCTATTATCTTGGCACTTAAGACTTCTAGTCAAGTTGCTTACCACCACAAGAACTCACATGCCACTCCTACTGATATTGGTCAAAAGCATATGTTCCTACATGAATGAGGGCAAATTCGTGTCAAGAAAGATGCTCCAATTGAAGTATTGTTGGGCCTTCCTGTGTACTGTAAAACCTGTATGCAATTTATCACATTGAAGGGTGTAGCATCTGAGTTGTTCAAGGAAGACACATGATAAAGATGAACAAAAACAAATTCAACAAAATTTAAAGACAATGATTGTGTGTGACTCAGAGTTGTCCACCCTTTGAGACAAATGGTGTATGTGTAAAAGGACGGAACTGCCAGTGCATAGAGTTGTGAGCATTTAGGTTAGTACTACCCAAATTCTTCTCTTCATTATTTTAAAAAATAATAGTAGGCTTCAATTTACCCCAAACAAGTACCTGGATTACAGATTGACACTAACTTTGAAGCAATGCTAACCTCCACACATTCTGTCCATGCAGAATGATGTCTGAACATTTGGTTCTAGGTAGAACGCAGTTAAAGAACATAAACTTTGCAAGCAAGACTGTCTGTAAGTGAACCTTGGTGTATAGCAATTAAGAATCACGTGGTACTTTGTTTGAAATGGATGGAGAAATTCAAATATGGAGCTATAAATGAAAACTGGAAATGAAAGCGGTATCTGCACGTTAATCAAATGCCTACATTTATTCAGACTTGATAAAAGGAAATATCGATCACAGTATTTTCAAAAATATTGAGGACTGACACATATTAACATGTGCATATATACATACATGCAATAGAAACAAATTTGATGGTCAGTTCCGCACTAACGGAGTGATAATAAAGAAATCCTTAACTCTCAGATAATTCAATTTCATTAATATACTACCGAGTTTGGATGTGCTTTTTTCACTCGATACACATTTTAATGATCTTTTAGCTATCATATCCCATGAACCCAAACACATCAAGCGATCATGTCATTCTCCTACCGAAAAGCCTTCAATAATTCCATGTCAACTTTCTACTAAATAAATTTCGAAGTCTGTAGCACATCATTCAAGGTTCCTAGTGGTCTAGCCTAAACTAACTTTTAAATATGATCTCTCATTGTCCTTTGGATGTTCTTTTGGCTACAGCAGTGAAATAAACTACTCAAATCGAAAAGGTCCCCAAATCTCCTATAGACTCCTAACGCTTGCCAATGTATTCCCTGCACTTAAAATGCCCTTTCCTCTCATCACCACCTAGACTTAGGCCCTTCAGCTGTCTTTCAAGTCTTCCATTCCAAAGCATTGCATACCCTCTGCCAAATTAGACTGATAATACTGTTTGACCATGCCACTCTCTTATTCAAAAATCTGAAAATAGCCATCTCAAAATTAAACATTATTTTTTTTTAGATTGCACATATAGGTGAGATCATATACCATTTACCTTTCACCGTTTATAACAGGTCTAATGATATCTAGTTCATTTATCCTTTCTGTTCTGTGATTAGATTTGTTTTTCTACCTTTCACCGTTTATAACAGGTCTAATGATATCTAGTTCATTTATCCTTTCTGTTCTGTGATTAGATTTGTTTTTCTACCTCAGAAATTACATGATCCAACTACAGTACCAGAACAATGATATTTAGTATAGATTTATTAAATAAATTCATTTTAAATAAAGCTCTATGGAAGTGAATTTGTAGCTCTTTATCAGCTGCGCCTTGAATTAAATTTAAGTATGATTCTACTGTTCTCTTTTGTTAGAAAAATCCCTGGAAAGCAGGAGGTTTTGTCTATATCAGTGCTCTCCCCAGGTATTTAGTATAGTAAAATACTTATTGAAGACTTATTTTGAAATGAATTTTAAAAATTAAGATTTAAAAAAAAAAGAGTATAAGAAGTCAATATGAGATTTAATGATCTGCACTAATGCTAAGAAACAAAAAAGGATGTTATACAGAAAAAAATTACTATTTCTTACAGATATAATTCCCAGTAAGTTTCTACTTAATAGCTCATGAAAGTATGAGTTTATGTTGTAACTTACTAGCTTTTCTATTGGATGCTCAGTGTCAAAAAATTCAACTCCATACATATTACAAAATACAGCATGAATTTCCTGAAATATTTTGGAAAATAATTTAGGTGTGTTTATGCTACAAAATATTGTAGTATAATATTCCTATGTAAGTTAGTAGGAAAAAGATATGAAAAGCTAAGTTAATTAACACTACGTGCTTTATTGTAAGTGGAAAAATATCAACCTTCCCACCAAAGCTATCCCATGAACAACCACATCTTCAAATCTAGATTGTTGATACTAATAATGTCTATAGCTTCTTATTGTTTCAGTTATTATGGCTGTGTAAAAAATTGCCCCAAAACTTTGTGGCATAATTGTATTATGCTCATGAATTCCACAGGTCAGTAAACCAAAGAGAGCACCACAAGGATGGCTTCTCTCTGTGCCTACACGTGGCTTCAGCTGGAAGCCTCAGGGCTGGGGGAGGAAATCACCTGAAGGTTCATGTATGCACATGCTTCAAGGTTGATGCTGGCTGTGTGCTGAGACTTTAGCTAGTGCTATTGATCAAAACATCTACAATGGCCTCTCCATGTGGTTGGGGCTTTCTCAGAACATGGTGACTGAACTGAAAGGATAAATGTCCTGAGAAACAGAGAAAGAGAGAGAGAACTAGGTAGAAGCCATACCATTTTTTTATGACCTAGCATTGGACATCACAATGCATCCCTTCAGCCCCATACTATTCAATATTTACAGTGGTAGCCACCCATTTTCATGAAAGGAGAAATACATTCCCAATCTTGGCAGGGGCATGGCAAAAGTATTATTTTTTATTTGCAACATCTTTATTGCAGTATAATTGCTTTACAGTGGTGTGTTAGTTTCTTCTTTATTAACAAAGTGGATCACCTATACATATACATATATCCCCATATCTCCTCCCTCTTGCGTCTCCCTCCCACCCCTCTAGGTGGTCACAAAGCACCGAGCTGATCTCCCTGTGCTATGCTGCTGCTTCCCACCAGCTATCTATTTTACATTTGGTAGTGTATATATGTCCATGCCACTCTCTCACTTCGTCCCAGCTTACCCTCCCCCCTCCCCATGTCCTCAAGTCCATTCTCTACATCTGCATCTTTATTCCTGTCCTGCCACTAGGTTATTCAGAACCTTATCTTTTTTTTAAGATTCCATATATATGTGTCAGCATATGCTTTTTATTTTTCTCTTTCTGACTTACTTCACTCGGTATGACAGACTCCAGGTCCATCCACCTCACTACAAATGACTCAATTTCATTTCTTTTTATGGCTGAGTAACATTCCATTGTATGTATGTGCCACATCTTCTTTATCCATTCATCTGTTGATGGACACTTAGGTTGCTTCCATGTCCTGGCTATTGTAAATAGAGCTGCAGTGAACATTTTGGTACATGACTCTTTTTGAATTATGGTTTTCTCAGGGTATATGCCCAGTAGTGGGATTGCTGGGTCATATGGTAGTTCTATTTGTAGTTTTTTAAGGAACCTCCATACTGTTCTCCATAGTGGCTGTACCAATTTACATTCCCACCAACAGTGCAAGAGAAGGTTCCCTTTTCTCCACACCCTCTCCAGACTTTATTGTTTGTATATTTTTTGATGATGGCCATTCTGACTGGTGTGAGTTGATACCCCATCAAAATTCTGAAAGACCTGAAAGGATCAGAAATACTGCTATGGCCATTTTTGAAAACACAATCCGCTACAATGATCAACTGTCTTAAATCTGTAAAAAGTAATTAATGAATTCACTACCTACATTCCTTTTTATTGCATCAGTTGGCTACTGCCATATAACAAACAACACAAAAGTTCAGTTGCATTTACTATCATTCTCAGAGATTTCTGAATCAGCGGCTTCAGGCTATGTGTCTGCAGAACATCTGGACTGACTCTTCAGGCCCAGAGGATATTTCCAGACTATGTTTTATTCACAGCAACGGCAACAGGGATGAAGAGTAACACACAGCCTCTTAACACCTAAGGCTAGAACTGTACACTTTCATGACCACCACATTTCACTTAATAAAGCACCTGGCCAATCCCAACATGAGGTAGGGGAAATGCTTTGTCTCTATGGGGAGTAATTACAAAGTCACTTTATAAAAGTGACTTTGGATATTGAAAAAGAGTTTGGATACAGGAAAGGGTTAAATAATTGGAAGCAATAATGCAATCAACATAGTTACTTCCAACAGAAACAATAGTATTAATGTCTGTACCTGTCAGAGAAGTAGAATTATATTATGGTAATTGTATCATGCTCAATTGTGGGAGGAACTGAGGAAGTAAAGTTTGGATATTAGATATGGAGGTTCAGAGAAAGAGTTACCAATCTACCAACCTACTAAGTCAAGTACTTCTAACTTTAAGAGTGGACCCACCAAGGAATAGCTCACGGGGACATCTATGGAAGGTTGTGAATTCTGTTTGGCTGCCACCTCAGTGAGTCCACAGCTATACATTTAGTGGTAAACCTGGGCCCACTGTTGGTCAACAGGACAGTAGTTGAGAAGAGCTGGACACCTAGAAGGGGAAAGAAAAGACAAACTACAACCTACTGGGTACCTTTGTAACTGTCTGCAATGGCATCTGACCACAACATGACCTTCAGAGAGTCAGGGCTGCTGTTTTGCATTTACCGTCCCATGTTTGCACATCTTCCCATTTTTACCAACTCTGAACTAGTGCGGTATGCAGAAGGGGATTCTGGAAATGTAGTTCTCAGCTTAATCAAATTAAGAAGCAAAATATACCACAGTACCTATCAAAGTTAAGCACTTCTGCCTTATATAACATTGCAAGCATATTTTCATTGGTAATGTATATTATTGATTCAAATAGAATTAAAAATGCTAACAAAATTTCTTACAGTTTTATTTTTAATGAATAAGCAAAAGGATAGAAAATTGCTCTTATTTCTTACAACAGACTCTCTTCTGAAATTAAAAATGCTTCCACTTACTGGATGACAGAAAAGCAAAATTTCTATCTACACTTATGATATCTTGGAAAACAGAAAGTTAATTTTCATCCAATTATTAATTTTCTAAACTCTTCCAAAAATCTAGAAATTAATTTGTAATACATCATTAATCAATAATATATTAATAGAAGAGCATGTGTTTTGTAATCTTTAATTGTAGAATATTAATTTTGCCTCTTGGAGAAAATCTAGGCGGATTTGGGGACTGTCTTATGTTTTTGGTTTACCGTGACTCTATTTTACTTCTCTGAAAAAACACAACTATCTGAATTGTTCCTATTGAAATCGATAGAAAGCAATAAACCAAAATATTTAAATTTCATTTCATAAATCGGGTGAATTTTAAAGGTCTCATCACGCACACGCACTTCTGGCAGCATTGTTGCTACACACACTGTACCCTTTTTGTTCAAATTTGGTTTTGTTTAAGAAAAGGAAAAGAGATAAACCCCATATACCTTTTTGCTCTCTGAATTTTCTAGCCTGCAAGTGCCTGAGAAGCTGCCAGAACCTTTGATTTGTTTTGTAATCTTTAAGCTCTTTAAAAGGACCTTGACATTCTGCCTACCTACTTCATTTCAGACACCTATTAAACATCAGACTTTAATGATTTTCTAACTATAACTGTAAAATTACTTTGCTCATCATTGTGATGTCACAGCCTCTATCATACAATTCTTCCCTTTCCTTGTTTGTTCTAGGGTGACATTGAGCGCACAGACAACAAAATCCTTTTCTGTTTTCAATTCCCTGGGCACGCAGTGCTCCTTCCAGCATCCTTATGCTCCCTCAAATTCACAAAACTGACCCCTGACTGTAAGTCGTCACCCAAAAAAAGTCATTTGGTGAGCTGATTCTCACTCTCACACACAGCACATACAAAGCACCTCATTATATCTTGGTATGGCCTAGTATATGGCAGAAATGTGATGGCCACTTGAGGAGCCTCAGTACCTAGCAGTCCTTTCACTTGCATTCCTTTAAAGAAAATAATCTCTAGGATGAAAAACCCTTGTAGGCATCTCAAATTGAACTCCCTCTCTCCCCCATTCTACCACTACTATAACCTACCTTGTCGGTTTCATCCAACTCTCATCCAATACTCCCTCCCTGAAATCTCTCTCATACAAATCTCTTATTCATTCATCGAACCTTTAAAAGAAACTCTCTGAATTTAGTAAGCTCTTTTCATATATTTCTCATCCTCTCTGGGAAAGGGTTTTATTGATCCATGAATGTCATGACATTTCCAAGATGATGGCAGTTATAGAATTTTTAACATGGGCAAGATTTGGTTTAGGACAAGACAGATGACAAATGGGGAATTGGTGATGATACACATTATACATGACAGAACATTAGGGTATAAGAAAGTACATGTGTATATACCAGGAAGGTTCAGTAATATATCAATCCCTTAAAATAAAACTTAGTTAAAAATTAAGCAGTGAAAAAAATAAGGAAATCCATTCTTAAGAGAAAAATAAAACAGCCATTAAAATTGCAAGTAAAGCTTTTGATCTGCACCAGGCATTTTATGCCATTGAGCAATAATTAAAGTGGAGTGTGTTTCTACACTGTATGTAATTAATTTGTACATGGATAATTATTTTGTATTATACTATACAAGAGAGGTCCATTCCTTTTCCATATAGCAAAAACAAAAAAAAACCCAGGGAATTTGTAAGGCAGGTCAGTGGAATGGTACAGTAAATTAGGGGAGAGAGATATTCATTTGGGAGATTTTAGTGCCTAAGATAAAAAGAGGAAAAGAGAGGAAAGAGGAGTGAGATGAGAAGCTGGAAGTTTACTCGAGATATTAGAAAGAACTGGGGACTGTAAAACCAGTAAAACATAAGAAGGAAAGCTTATTTTTATAAAGAGTATTTTTTTAATTTTGATTTCCCTGGAAAAAAATGGAAATAAAATTATTATTGACTGTAGTTAATTAAATGTTTATTGACTTTAACTTTATAGTACTTGGATAAAGAGCTTATAAAATGTCTATCATCCATGGGCCTGAAGAGCAAAAACTCCTCTTCCTAGGATAATAACTCAGGTGTCTGCTGTTAGCAAAGCTGACTACCAGATTTCCTTGCAACGCAGTTAATTAGGTCATTCTGTATATTATCTGTCCTTTCCATGTCTATCAGTAAGGCATTCTCAAACAAGAGGTCAAGGTGTTTGCAATTTTCAGTGAATAAGCAGTCTTGGCAACCAAGTGAAAAAGAAAAAGCAAGGAGGAGAGAGCAAAAGGAAAGAATACCACTCTAATCAATTCTGCCCTGTAGCTGAGACTCCTACTGAAATAATATGAGAGTTAATCAGCACTTTCTAAATGGCACAATATAGAAAAAAAATCTTACCAAATTTTCATTGCAGTAGGGATATCAAAGCAATGTCTCAGTTACTGATTGGTTATAGAAAGTGAGTACGTTCCACATAATATAGTCACCACGGTTATTTCATTTAGGTATTGTTTGTTTTCAACTTTGAAATAAAACATATGCTATGTGGTATCAGGGCCCAGGAATAAAATTTTAATTTATTGATAAAGATAAGTTTTGCAATCTGCTTAAACAGAAAAATACCCTTTTTAATATTTAGGCTTCTCAATTTTTTTTCCTGTGAGGCTAACTAAACAGAACTTCCTCATGAAGTGACCAACAGATAGCTTGGGAGAGAGAACACTCCTGAACTAGGTTTGGGGAGAAAGCTTCAAAATTTCATTCTAATAGTGGCTAGCTGAGAGAGAATTGTTAATGTAGTCTGACAAATATACACTGAGCATATGTTATGTTATATGCAATGCAGTAATGTTCTGTCAAATACAAAGATGACCAAATCTGGCTCCTAGACTTCAAGATGATAAATAATATAATAGGCTTTTTCCATATGACCTCACAAATTGCCCTGCCTTCTTTTCAGTAAGTTCTTATACTTAAAGAGCATATATCTGGCAAATGAATAAGAGATGGGAGCAGATATTTCCCACTGAATTTTACAAGTGTTATGAAAACAAAAATCTCCTAATGATACATGTGTATGTATAACTGAATCACTTTGCTATACACCTGAAACTATCATGACATTGTTAATCAACTATACTCCAACATAAAATAAAAAGTTTAAAAAAATCCCCTAACGTAAGTATCAATATATTAATATGAGCTTGAAAAAAGTCATATTGAAAAATTACAAGTGTATTAGTTCTAGGGAATCAACACCTGCAAGAAGGATACTTATTGTCTACGCAGCAGCCCTTTAGTAAACTCTCCACATTTGAATTCTCAGAGTTAGTAATCCAAATCTAGCTTTCTTGTCAATCCAAAAGTGGAACATCTTGCCTGGGAAAAGATGGAGCCAACTTGCTAGGCTACATTTGTATCCATTAGAAAATGCCTTTTGCATTTGGTCAACTTAGTCAACTGGGAGCTCAGTACTCTCCCCTATGAAAAGTGTCAGAGCAAGACCAATTTCTCCAGACCGGGGAAGGTAAAATTTCAGCTCTCACTAGCTGGAATGGAAAAGGAAGAAATGGTCAACTTAATAAGGCAAATCTAGCAATTTCTAGAGCCAGATATCCACGATTTGAACTTCTGTGTGTTTCAACATCCAAAAGATCCTCATCGCTCAGAAAGCCTTTGTGTATGGTGGTGGGCGGGGATGAAGAACAGTTGTTTGCCAGCTGCATGGCTCACTGAAATATGGGCTGACCAGCCATCTATATAGAGCAGAATCATCGTTACATCCAAAACCCAAACTTTAATATTTCCAGTTTCACTGTGATCGAACAGAATCAGGGATGCAGCTTATTCTCCCCTAATTTTTCTCTATTTATAGCCTCACTCAGTGACAGGTCTGATGCACAGGAGTGGGCTCTTATTCAACACATCTGCTTCCCATGTGTTGCTGAGTCACACATACTTTTTTCGTTACCAGAAGTAACAAATATTTATTTTCTCCATGACAGT
Organism: Phocoena sinus; assembly: GCF_008692025.1. NCBI lineage: Eukaryota > Metazoa > Chordata > Mammalia > Artiodactyla > Phocoenidae > Phocoena > Phocoena sinus. Next base: position 106,299,157 of record NC_045764.1, on the reverse strand, counting down.
CCCACAGAGTCCTTGCAACAGAGAGAAAAACAAGTAAGATTCCATTCAGCTTTGCTCATAAAAAGATCACTATTGGTTCATGAGATTCCACTACTAAGACACTGTGGAAACCTTGGAATGTGTCCAGAGTAGAGCAGTAAAAATGATTAGGGAAGAGGATCTATGAGAAAACTTTAAAAGAATTGATAGTGGCCTAGAAATAAAATTGTATGGAACTACAGATTAGATATTGCAGGTAAACAAATATATATATATATATATATATATATATATATATATATATATTTTTTTTTTTTTTAAAACTAGCCTACATGTGAGTTTTCTTTAAAGCAAATATTTGTAAACCTTATAGTCTTTAGGGAACAGCTGAAATCCCCTCTTAGATATAATATCCATGTTGATCATTAATTTTCATATGAGTCTGGGATGAAATCATGCGGTATTATCTAAAGGTAATGGCATAAATTATATTGTTTCTCATGACAATGTTAGAGGGTAGAAGTAAAAAACTAGGATTTTTCTATTCTTTCTTGTAATTTCATGTTAACAGTTCTTTAAAAGGTGAGTTGCAACCTTGGACTTACACATAAAACCATGTCTAAAGACAAGTAGCAAAATTGAACAGACAGACTCATATCATTTCTCTGAATCAGGTTTCTAACTGAACTACACTTTAAACCATACCTTTAGTCCTCCCCAACAGTCTTGTAAATGGATGTTATCCTGATTTAATTAACTGATCTTTGCTTCACACCCTTCATAAAGTAGCCCGAAATAGCTGCTGGAAAACACAGCAAACTTGCTGAGTTTTAGTAGTTATCAACTTTACATCGTCAATAATTTATTGTTGGTGAGTTATAATTAGATTTACTTATTAACCATAAAAGCTCCAGAAAGAAAATTTCACAACTCATGCTGTTGCCATCTGATCTTGTCACTGCCTCTGTCTTAAAAAAGACAACACATCTAATCCGCCATCATTAAGGATCATAGCTCAGAAAGGAATTTCATAAACTAAGAAGACTGACTTCATACCACAACTGTGAATTTGCCTTTTCTTTAAACTACCTTATTTGCTATCTTAATTGCATATGTGTAAAATCACAAACATTCACAGGATAGGCTCTACAAAGGCATATTTGCTAGTAGAATGATCACTTTCCTTATATAATCTTGTAATGGGCTTAGCATGGTTACACATATTTAGGAAAAAAATCCTTCGATCAAGGTGGCCTAAATCAAAAAGAACGTTACGCTGATGCTTCATGACCTTGATTGTGTTTAGATCACCTACATTCCCCTTGCTTCGGAAGAAACTACATTATGCTAATGATTGTACTTCCCAAAATATCTAACCCTCTCACATCTAGTTAAGCTAGAGCTGTACCAAAAGCATAGATCACCCAAATGCTCAGGTACTTACAGGAAATGCATCTTTTCCAATAAGTTGTTTTGGCTTGCCACTGCAAGTATTCACGCATAAAACATAGAAATTAGTTCAAGAATTTCCATGAAAATAGACGCCTCAAAATATTTTTCATGACTTCAAAATCATGTATTTTAAATAGTACAACCAATATAATTAGGGAACATAAACTGCATTGAAATATATTTAAAACTTTAAAGAATTACTTTTCTAACTACGGTTTAACTAGTGCAATTTCTGTGTTATCTTTCAAAAACATTAAGTAAAATTTTGAAATTTCTTTCATTTTTATATGTATAAAACTCAACTTTCTGCTTAAATGTAAATTCTCTGTGGGATAGGAAATTCAATCTCAAAAGCTAATCTGTTTTCTAGTCTTAAAAATCACCTGACAGCTCTCCAAATGCAAAGTACACATACATTTTGAAAGTTAACCTTCAGGGAATATAAATAGAACAGAGAGAAGCAACTTGCTGTCTCATTGTATGTGCAAATGGCATAAATTGATTCAAAATCTATTAAGATTAATCTTTCCAAACTAATACTCTGTGGTTCGAAGGCTACTGAGATAAGTTCCCTTCACACCTTGACATGTTTTATCATAACTCAAAAGTGTCTTAAGGACTCACATATTATCTGATGTTTATCTAGGTTATGGGCCCAATCCATTCATAGGCAATCCAAGCTATTTCTTGTCAGACAGAAACTGATAAAACCTCAATAGCTTTCAAGAACCTTTTTTTTTCCAGTAATGGGAATATCCTAATGGCCAGGCAGTAGTAAATTTCTGAAAACTAGTAGCCTGTTGTATTTTAAAATGCCTATTTTCAGAGACAGGCTTTTAAGCAAATGACTAAGTTCATGGTTCTGTATCTTTGCAAGCTAGCTATTAAGAAAGAAACATTTAATCTAGGTAAAATAGAGTGTCTTTAAATATATGTTAATTCAAGAAAAATGATGTGGATAGAAAAATAATTGTGGAATGAGTGTGAAAATAATACCAGTATGGATAACCCAGGTCCCCAATTTTTTTCTTGAGTAGAATTTTGGCAGAATTCCAAGATTATAATTTCAGCTTTCTATTTAATTTCATATTCATAAACAGGTATAACAGATTGTCTTTTTTCCTAATGAAACATTCATATAATTATTTTTTGTCTCAAATGAGATAAGATTCTGATAATTTGTGATGACCTAAAAAAGCATGTGAAAGGAAAACCTGACTCTAACTTTATCATTGTGATATCTAATTAAATTAATTTAAATTAATAATAAAACCCTTGGTAATCTATGCCTTCAAGGAGGCAGAGGAAGACATTTGTTTGGAGGGCAATTATCACCAGCAGGTGGCTGTGATACTAATATTTCTTGAATGTCATAGAAACTTAGAAACAAACAGAAAACTACTATGTTCTCTCTTCCAGAGATTTTTTTGTTTTCATTCATTAAAGTAATACAGCTCCCATAATGATTTCATTTTCATCCTTAAACATTATCCATTCCTTCTTCCAGGGAATGATGAATGTTGCTCAGAGATGAGCTCTTAAAACCTTGTGTTAAGATAGATAGAGGATAGTGGAGTATGTCTAGCTGACCCAATGAGTAAGGACATTGTAGTCAGCCACAATGTGGACTGAAGGGATCAATTCCTCATCCTTGCAAAAAACATATTCCTGATGTTCACTGCAGGTACCAGAAGCAAACTTCAGAGAGAGTGCGACTTCAACTATCTTCTAAGGAATAATGAGGTTTTTGTTAGTAGTCATCTGAGACTGAAAAGTGGTATTTCTAGGAAAAACACCATCTGGTTAAAATAATGAAACAACTTAGAAATAATGTCAAAGAAAATATTTTATTTGGCAATTGTAAGTATTCCAAAAATTATTTATGTCTAGATTACTGCAATAGCATATACATCTGGAATAAAAGTACTACCCACTATTATGCTATATCCACTCTACAGGTAATGTATTTTACATTACATGTCTTTCCAGCTAACCTTTTCCAATTTCTCTTATGCGGCATTCTTTTGAAATGTATCCAAAGATCAAAAATGAAATGTTTTCAAAAGAAAGACTTAATAACTAAAAGAGTAAACTCCAATAGCATGGGCTCCACTTGAGTTCCTTTCCCATTAGTCAGGGTAAACTTATAAAAATGCATAAGTAAATAAAACACTTAGCAAGCAGAGTAAAAATAATTGACCTTCTTACTTAGGAGTGTAAGAGTTTAGAAAAGGAAAAGGAGAGAAAGGAGAAGATGAAGAAGGATGAGGTTTTTAGAAGTACTCAGAGCTATTAAATTATATGCCAAACATCTACTCTATGAGAACAGTAAATCTCACAATATTTTTATTAATTCTATATCCAAATATCTGATCAAAGTTAAACCCTGAAGAGAGTAGATGAAACAAGGATACGAAAAGACAAGAAGAAATCCAAAGATGAGAAGGTTGATATAAATGTTAATGTAATTCATCTAAAAGCTCACTCATGTTGAGATTCCAATTCAGTGAGAAACGTTCATTCTGTTTGGTTAAGAGTAGATTAGTCCATTCTAGTATCACAGATAAGGAAATGAAGGTTCGCCCAGAATTGAGATTTTATCATATATTACTAGGATTAGAAATCATCTGGGCTCCGCTGGTGGAAATAAAGTCTCCTAAATATCTTGCAGTTTAGTATAAAAATGTTTAATCATTAAATGTTGATTGACAAAAATACCTATTTGAACTTCAAGGAAATTAAATGACTTATCCCACAATCTTTCACCAAACCTCTTCCCTAACTCCTATAACCTAAGACTTCATTTTTTACTTTGCATCAGACAGTACTTTCAGGGAAGTTAAATGGAAAAAAAAAAAAAAAGGAACCTTTCAGGTAAGTGGTCCTAAGCATGTAATATGCCCTCATGAAACATGCCATTGATAACTACACTTCTCCCCACTTCCCCCAGTGCATTTCACCTGAAACCATATCTAGATGCATTCACAGAGGGGACTCTATTTTTAAAGCTAGAAAGATGCTTATCTGTTCCTTGGTAGCTTTATGATAAGTTGGCCCAAAAAATGAATTTCCTTTTTTGTTAAGTTTCTACCATTCAAAAAAATAAAAACATATTTTATTATAATTGAGGAAACAGTGGTGTGGGGAAAACAAAGGAAAATATAATGTCATTCTGTATGTTTATTTGCTAAATGTAGCAACCCAGTTCACTAGAGGAAAACGTAAACTCTTCAGAAAATGTATTGGGGAGTATTCAAGCTAATTTGGGTTTTATATTAGATATCACAGATGTTAAGTGCATGCCCATCAGGTAATAATCTATTTAGGGCACAAACAACTTCAATCTGTTTTTAAAATATTTACATGTTTTATTTTATGCCTAAATACTGCCATTGAGCTAAAATAATTTATACAACTAGAAACATTAAAATATTACCCGTGGATGTAATTCAAGCAAGTGTAAGTATCACCTGTCAGTTGGGTCTTATGAAAACAAATTATAATTAAAACAAACTTAGATTAATTCAATTTCTTTAAAATTCTTTGCAAATATAGTACAGCTATTTGAGAAATGGAAAGTAATTTGACTTCCATTACTCATAATTAGCATTTGTTAATAAGGCAAGAAGTTTTAAACAAGCTGTAGCATCTCTGCTTTCAAGAGTAGAAAAATTGGCTATTATTGAATTTTAAACACAACTGGTTAGCCTAAATGTCTTGCCTAAAATGACCCAGAATTATGAAATTTTGAAAAGAATTTAGCCACCCTGGGTTGTAATCTTTCTGAAGAAAAACTTTCTTTGTGATCTCAAATATGCCACCCCAAAGGCTGTCAAAATCTATTAACTGACTTTATGAAAGTCTGAATTAATTTCATGATAGTTTGAATACCTTCTGTGTGTGTGTGTGTGTGTGTGTGTAAGAGTCAACCTATAGACAAGGAAAGTATAGTCTTTTCCTTCAGTTTTGCAATTGCTTAAGAAGGTCTTCTACACCTCTACAGAGTAAAAAAACAGAAGTCATAGTATGCCTAACACCTGGTTAGAATTTAATTTCCACTTTACATTTATTTGAGGTAAAATAAACTTTACATAAACATACTGTGTGACTGCACTGAACTGTCACAGACTGCCCTCATCTCCCCAACTGTTCCACGCACAGCATTCAGGAAACCTTGCTCACCATTTCTGTTACTCAGTCATGTCACTCGTCCTCTCTCTTGTTCAAAGGCTTTTGAAATCCCCTTCCTTCACAAAGATTCCCATGACTAAAACTACAAAAGAAAGAAAGCTAATCTCTCTGCCCCTAATTTTTTTCTCCCTGGTACATTTCTACCATACAGTAAACCACTCCTGGATTGGTGTTTGTGATAAATAATAATTGAATAAATAATAAAATTAAAAATACATTCATAAAATAAATAAATGCTTCATGAAAAGTATATGGTGACTTTTAAGCTTTATATAACTGTTCTTTTGTATGTTATCCATGAAGGTTCTCTTCATTTGAGATACCTTGAAATCAGGGACTTTATCATTTTGAAATAATTTTGTGGATCCATAGAAGATATTCATGTGACATAATAAACAGCATGATATAGAACTTAATCTAAATCTGTTCTGCACTGTATCCAAAATTTGTAGAGACACAGAGCTAAGTTCCATGTGCCAATGAATCTACTTGGTTTAAACAGACAGTAGATATTTCACTGGCCTAAAATAAGTGGCTGCCCCATACTGTTATTAACAGTTTCAAAAAAGCTACAAAAATATACCTATAAAGGTCTATGTCAGCAAATTGTAAAATCTAGGGTTTGAAAAGGAAGTCAAATATATTGATTCTCACATTGACCAGAAAATAAAATGTAGGTCGCTTTATTGTAAGTGAGAGTAAAAAAAAACAATTTTTAAACGAGAGAATTTTAAGCCTTCCAGGTGGCATTCCACAATATCCTTTGCGTTTCAAGTAAAGGATGGAATTAATTGCCCCATGACAATTATTTACAAGGTATATTTCATCAAATATCTTCCTAGAAGTTAAAGCTTATTATTGTCCCCAAACAACAAGACATTGAAAGATCTACTTGTTTATTTGCTATACACAGGCCTTGAAGTCAGTATGTATTTTGGGAGGCACATCCAAAACTATCAATCTACTAACAAATCAGGAACTAAATGCTGGTATTTTTCAAGCCTTAACTAATTTAAGCTTCAAAGTAACTAAAGCCAGTAACTGGAATCGACCGTTAATTATCTCTATTTTACAAACTAGAAAATGGTTCAGAGAAGATAAGTAATTTGCCTAAAATTCCATTTCATGAGAATAACAGGGCTGGAATTTTTATCTAGAGTATCTAGAAGTTGATCAGTTAATCAAAAAAGTCAATTATGGTAAAAAATTATCTTAAACAATTTACTAGATAAACAGAAATAGAGAGAGATTGAAAGACTGACTCTGAACTGGAGGCAGTAAGTGGATTGACTTTGGGTTGTCTGCCTAATTGGAGAGGTCGTTAATATTTTCTGTGTTTAGCAGAAAGAATGAAACAGATATCTAATACTGGAAGGACAAACTGTGGCACAAAAAATGCTATGTAGTCACCAAATGCACCATCTTTCTTGGCACACAGGAAGACTGCATTTTTCACACATCTTTTTGGTTAGGGTGGGGTCATGTTATTGAATTTTTTGCCCAAGGAATGTGAGAAGAAGTGATGTGTGCCACTTCCACACATGGCCAAAAAAACACCAACGTGATTCTCTACGTTCTTTCTTTTCTTTTGCTGAAACATTAGGAGTCACTTCTTGAGAATGGTAGAGTCCCACAATTGGCAGAACATGGGTCTGTGAACGACTGCATGAAGCAGAGTCTCACCTGCCAAAAGGATAAACTATAATATGAATAAGCAATAAATATACATTTTGCTAAGTCATTAAGTTTTGGAATTATTTGATACAGCAGTATATTTTTTCCTGGGATCAACATGACAAATTACCAGATATTTGGCAGCTTAAAAGAACAGAAATTTACTCTCTCACAGTTCCAGAGGCCAGAAATCCAAAATCAAGGGGTTTTTGAGTTTATATTATCCCCTAAGACTCTAGAGAAGTATCCTTCCTTGCCTCTTCCACTTTTTGATAGCTACTAGCTATTCTCAGCATTTCTTGGCTTTTAAGTGGATAATTCTAATCTCTACTTCCATTTTCAAACTGATTTCTCCCTTTTATCTCTGTGTCTCACATCTTCCCTACCTTTCCAATGACATTTGTCATTAGATTTAGGATCCACCATTCAACCCACTACTAGCATTTAGCTTCTTCAATTAATTAAGCTCTGAAGTTATGCTACATATTTTTTTTCTAAGTAAAAATACTATCCGGATAAGAAGACAATGTTTCACAAATTTCAAAATATTGTAAGTGGTACACTTGTGAATATTAAGAATTATATTTGTCATTGTTAAGATCCATTCTTAATGATATAAAGTGTCTCATTTAAATAGACAAATGTCAAATCATTGAAAGAAAAAAAACTTCTGTCTACTAATAAGCAGTAGAAAAGCCACCTAAAAACATGGGGATATTCCTGGTATCCTTGAAATCATGGCATCAGGAGGCACTAAAGTGATGGCACTGAAGTTGCTAAGCTTCTACCTATACCCTTATTTTGAAAGAACTCTTTTCTTTCCCAGTGCACCCATATAGTAGTAGCTTCTTTAAGTTCACTGAATCTCAATGATCATAGAAACTAAAAAACAGAAACAGGGATATATCAGAAGAAGCAATGGTGAGAAACCACACTGAGTCTGGATGTTGAATCAAAACAGAGCTTTGTGCAACAAATATATTTTACAACAACAGGACTCATGTCCCTAATACTGCCCCATAAAAATAAGAGAAAAAATATAAGTTATAAGTTAAGAAGTTGTTATTTGACACATGGCTCTTTGACTCAACTGTAATCAATTAAAAATAAATTAAAAGCCATTTCAGCAGGGACATGCCAACTTGTCTTATAAAAAGCCTCACCAAAAGAAAATATTTCAAGGACCTCATTATAATCTCTATAATATTAAACATTTTACCTGCATATTCATTACAGATATTTCAACAAACATGAGCCCTATCATAATTTATGTAAATTCACATGAATCTTAAATTGAACATTATTTAAATAAATATGTTTTTAGCTTATTATAAAGATATTGAATTAGGTATCAAATAGCAGAACTAAGTCACATTCTTATAAATATATTATGACCCAACTCTTCCTAAAGTCAACAGAAAGGAAAGACAATTAGCACATTATTAATATTACTGTTAATTTTATTCTAATTTCCAAAGCTATTCACTGCATTTGTTAATAATGCTTTAGCTAAAGGTTTTAGTCAAATAAAGTAAGTTTATGACATTTTCCTTACGTATGTATTTAATACTACTTAAGAAAAAAAATATGCTAAGTTGAGGATAGGATTGTAAACTGAACAAAGATAACAATGGAATAGCTACATTTTCTTCCCTATTTTGACCATTTAAAAAAACCCCTCTCTTCATACTGCTCTGGACATTAACTGGTAGTCAGGTATATATTACATGATATGATAGCTGATATTTTTGCATTTCCTTTCATCTTATTTTCCATTTGACCTTAGTAAATAATTCATTTCCTGACTATTGTGTAAAGAAAATATCAACCTGGTTAATAATAGGATTGCAATTTGATGACTTCTGAACAATAACTTTTAATTTTCTCTGTTATTATCTCTCATCAAACCTTCAAATCTTGTTAAAATAAATATTTTTATTCAGTTGGCTTTGAGTAGGGTTGTAACTTTACATTTCTAATCATCTCCTTGGAGATGTCAATGCTGCTGGTTCATGGACCACACACTGAATAACAAAGTTGTAGTCACACTAGGGTAATATTCAATTTTCATTTCATTAAATTCATACTAGCAACAAAAATTACAGAGTTGTATCATTGTGAAATAATATCACACAAAGGGAAATAAAAAAAACTCCTCTGGAGTTCTTAAAACCCCTTTTTATACACTTTGAACACGTTTTGCATATCCTAACTGTGCAACAAGCTAGTTCAATAGCCAACACTTCTCAACTTCACTAACACTTCACAACAACATTAACATTTTCTCAACCACGAGATTCCCTTGCATCTTGTTCATTTATATATTTTTCATAGTTTCCATGTCCACAAATATTCTTGGCAGCTTAGCAAGAGCCCACCTCTCATTTCACAGCCATATGCTGCTTACATAATAACAAAGCCCCTCTGCACAAATGGAAAGATAAAGATTCTTAAAAGTATCTGTGGGACTTCCCTTGTGGTGCAGGGGTTAGGAATATGCCTGCCAATGCAGGGGATACAGGTTTGAGCCATGGTCCGGGAAGATCTCACATGCCACGGAGCAACTAAGCCTGTGTACCATAACTACTGAGCCTGCGCTCCAGAGCCCGCAAGCCACAACTACCTAAGCCTGCGTGCCTAGAGCCTGTGCCCCACAACAAGAGCAGCCATCACAAGGAGAAGCCCGCGCAACACAATGAAGAGTAGCCCCAACTCGTGCAACTAGAGAAAGCCCGCACACTGCAACAAAGACCCAACACAACCAAAAAATAAAAATATAAATAAATTTTTAATAAAAAAAAGCATCTCTCTTGAGCTCCTGCCAAAAAGTGCCAAATCTTTGAGATCATTATACAAACCTAACTTGTAGGAATATTTGCCTAATTTCCTACAGTGTATTCATTCAGTAAAGTTTTACTGAGCTCCGCCACCAGAGCAACACTCAGCTCTACCCACCACCAGTCCCTCCCATCAGGAAACTTACACAAGCCTCTTAGATAGCCTCAACCACAGAGAGCAGACAGCAGAAGCAAAAAGAACTACAATCTTGCAGCCCTGGGAACAAAAACCACATCCAAAGAAAGACAGACAAGATGAAAAGGCAGAGGGCTATGTACCAGATGAACAACAAGATAAAACCCCAGAAAAACAACTAAATGAAGTGGAGACAGGAAACTTTCCAGAAAAAGATTTCAGAATAATGATAGTGAAGATGATCCAGTACCTCAGAAAAAAAATGGAGGCAAAGATTGAGAAGATGCAAGAAATGTTTAACAAACACCGAGAAGAATTAAAGAACAAACAAACAGAGATGAACAATACAATAACTGAAATGAAAACTACACTAGAAGGAATCAATAGCAGAATAACTGAGGCATAAGAATGGATAAGTGACCTGGAAGACAGAAGGGTGGAAATGACTACTGTGGAATAGAATAAAGAAAAAAGAATGAAAAAAATGAAGACAGCCAGAGATACCTCTGGGACAACATTAAACACAACAACATTCGCATTATAGGGGTCCCAGAAGGAGAAGAGAGAGAGAAAGGACCAGAGATAATATTTGCAGAGATTATAGCCGAAAAACTTCCCTGATATGGGAAAGGAAATAGCCTCCCAAGTCCAGGAAGCACAGCGAGTCCCATACAGGATAAACCCAAGGAGAAACACAGTAATCAAACTGGCAAAAATTAAAAACAAAGAAAAATTACTGAAAGCAGCAAGGGAAAAACAACAAATAACATACAAGGGAACTCCCATAAGGTTAACAGCTGACTTCTCAGCAGAAATTCTACAAGCCAGAAGGTAGTGGCATGATATACTTAAACTGATGAAAGGAAAGAACCTACAACCAAGATTACTCTGCCTGGCAAGGATCTCATTCAGATTTGATGGAGAAATCAAAAGCTTTACAGACAATCAAAAGCTAAGAGAAATCAGCACCACCAAACCAGCTCTACAACAAATGCTAAAGGAAAGTCTCTAAGTGTGAAACACAAGCAAAGAACCTACAAAAAAAAATCCCCAAAACAATTAAGAAAATGGTCATAGGAACATACATATGGATAACTACCTTAAACGTGAATGGAATAAATGCTCCAACCAAAAGACACAGGCTTGCTGAATGGATACAAAAACAAGACCCATCTATATGCTGTCTACAAGAGACCCACTTCAGACCTAGGGACATATACAGACTGAAAGTGAGGGGATGGAAAAAGATATTCCATGAAAATAGAAATCAAAAGAAACCTGGAGTAGCTATACTCATATCAGATAAAATAGCCTTTAAAATAAAGAATGCTACAAGAGACAAGGAAGGACACTACATAATGATCAAGGGATCAATCCAAGAAGAGGATAAGCAATTATAAATATATATGCACCCAACACAGGAGCACCTCAATACATAAGGCAACTGCTAACAGATATAAAAGAGGAAATCAACAGTAACACAATAATAGTGGGGGACATTAACACCTCACTTACACCAATGGACAGATCATCCAAAATGAAAATAAATAAGGAAACAGAAGCTTTAAATAACACAATACATCTGATAGATATAATTGATATTTATAGGACCTTCCATCCCAAAAGAGCAGATTACACTATCTTCTGAAGTGCACATGGAACATTCTCCAGGATAGATCACATCTTGGGTCGCAAATCAAGCCCTGGTAAATTTAAGAAAATTGAAATCATATCAAGCATCTTTTCTAACCACAATGCTATGAGATTAGAAATGAATTGCAGGGAAAAAAACGTAAAAAACACAAGCACATGAAGGCCAAACAATATGTTACTAAATAACCAAGAGATCACTGAAGAAATCAAAGAGCAAATCAAAAAATACCTACAGACAAATGACAGTGAAAACATGATGATGCAAAACTTATGGGATGCAGCAAAAGCAGTTCTAAAAGGGCAGTTTATAGCAATACAATTCTACCTCAAGCAACAAGAAAAATCTCAAATAAACAATCTACCCTTACACCTAAAGGAACTAGAGAAAGAATAACAAACAAAACTCAAAGTTAGCAGAAGGAAAGAAATCATAAAGATCAGAGCAGAAATAAATGAAATAGAAACAAAGAAAACAATAGCAAAGATAAATAAAACTAACAGCTGGTTCTTAGAGAAGATAAACAAAATTGATAAACCATTAGCCAGACTCATCAAGAAAAAGAGGGAGAGGCCTCAATAAAATTAGAACTGAAAAAGGAGAAGTTGCAACAGAAAACGCAGAAATACACAGAATCCTAAGAGACTACTACACAACTCTATGACAACAAAATGGACAACCTGGAAAAAATGGAAAAATTCTTAGAAAGGTATAACCTTCCAAGACTGAACCAGGACAAAATAGAAAATATGAACAGACCAATCACAAATAATGAAATTGAAACTGTGATTACAAATCATCCAACAAACAAAAGTTCAGGACCAGATGGCTTCACAGGTGAATTCTATCAAACATTTAGAGAAGAGCTAAAACCCATCCTTCTCAAACTCTTCCAAAAAATTGCAGAGGAAGGAATACTCTCAAACTCATTCTATGAAGCCAGCATCACCCTGATACCAAAACCAGACAAAGATACGACAAAATAAGAAAATTACAGACCAGTATCACTGATGAATATAGATATAAAAATCCTCAACAAAATACTAGCAAACAGAATCCAACAACACATTAAAAGGATCATACACCATCCATGATCAAGTGGGATTTATCCCAGGGATGCAAGGATTCTTCAATATATGCAAATCAATCTATATGAAAGACGATATTAACAAATTGAAGAAGAAAAACCATATGATCATCTCAATAGACACAGAAAAAGCTTTTGACAAAATTCAACACCCATTTATGATAAAAACTCTCCAGATAGTGGGCACAGAGGGAACCTATCTCAACATAATAGAGGCCATATACAACAAACCCACAGCAAACTTCATTCTCAATGGTGAAAAGGATGTCCACTCTCACCGCTACTATTCAACATAGTTTTGGAAGTCCTAGCCATGGCAATCAGAGAAGAAAAAGAAACAAAAGGAATACAAATTGGAAAAAAAGAAGTAAAACTGTCACTGTTTGCAGATGACATGATACTATACATAGAGAATCCTAAAAATGCCACCAGAAAACTATTAGAGCTAATCAATGAATTTGGTAAAGTTGCAGGATACAAAATTAATGCACAGAAATCTCCTGCATTCCTATACAGTAATGCTGAAAAATCTGAAAGAGAAATTAAGGAAACACTCCCATTTACCACTGCAACCAAAAGAATAAAATACCCAGGAATAAACCTACCTAGGGAGACAAAAGACCTGTATGCAGAAAACTATGAGACACTGATGAAAGACATTAAAGATGATACCAACAGATGGAGAGATATACCATGTTCTTGGATTGGAAGAATCAATATTGTGAAAATAACCATACTACCCAAAGCAATCTACAGATTCAATGCAATCCCTATCAAATTACCAATGGCATTTTTTACGGAACTAGAACAAAAAATCTTAAAATTTGTATGGAGATACAAAAGACCCTAAATAGCCAAAGCAGTCTTGAGGGAAAAAAACGGCACTGGAGGAATCAGACTGCCTGACTTCAGACTATACTACAAAGCTACAGTAATCAAGACAATATGGCACCGGCACAAAAACAGAAACATAGATCAATGGAACAACATAGAAAGCCCAGAGATAAACCCACGCACCTATGGCCAACTAATCTATGACAAAGGAGGCAAGGATATACAATGGAGAAAAGACAGTCTCTTCAATAAGTGGTGCTGGGAAAACTGGACAGCTACATGTAAAAGAATGAAATTAGAACACTCCTTAACACCATACACAAAAATAAACTCAAAATTGATTAGAGACCTAAATGTAAGACCGGACACTATAAAACTCTTCGAGGAAAACATAGGAAGAACACTCTTTGACGTAAATCACAGCAAGATCTTTTCTGATCCACCTCCTAGAGTAATGGAAATAAAAATAAACAAATGGGACCTAATGAAACTTCAAAGCTTTTGCACAGAAAAGGAAACCATAAAGAAGACGATAAGATAACCCTCAGAATGGGAGAAAATATTTGCAAACGAATCAATGGAAAAAGGATTAATCTCCAAAATATATAAACAGCTCGTGCAGCTCAATATTAAAGAAACAAACAACCCAATCCAAAAATGGGCAGAAGACCTAAATAGACAGTTCTGCAAAGGCATACAGATGGCCAAGGTGCCCATGAAAAGCTGCTCAACATCACTAATTATTAGAGAAATGCAAATCAAAACTACAATGAGGTATTACCTCACACCAGTTAGAATGGGCATCATCAGAAAATCTACAAACAACAAATGCTGGAGAGGCTGTGGAGAAAAGGGAACCCTCTTGCACTGCTGATGGGAATGTAAATTGATACAGCCAGTATGGAGAACAGTATGGAGGTTCCTTAAAAAACTAAAAACAGAATTACCATATTATCCAGCAATCCCACTACTGGGCATATAACCAGAGAAAACCATAATTCAAAAAGACACATGCACCCCAATGTTCATTGAAGCACTATTTACAATAGCCAGGTCATGGAAGCAACCTAAATGCCCATCGACAGACGAACGGATAAAGAAGATGTGGTACATATATACAATGGAATATTACTCAGCCATAAAAAGGAACAAAATTGAGTCATTTGTTGAGATTTGGGTGGACCTAGAGACTGTCATACAGAGTGAAGTAAGGCAGAAAGAGAAAAACAAATATCGCATATTAACGCATGTATGTGGAACCTAGTAAAATGGTACAGATGAACCAGTCTGCATGGCAGAAGTTGAGACACAGATGTAGAGAACAAACGTATGGACACCAAGGGGGGAAAGCCGTGGGGGGGTGGGGATGGTGGTGTGCTGAATTGGGTGATTTGGGATTGACATGTATACAATGATGTGTATAAAACGGATGACTAATAAGAACTGGCTGGGGCCTCCCTGGTGGCGCAGTGGTTGAGAGTCTGCCTGCTGATGCAGGGGACATGGATTCGTGCCCCGGTCCACATGCTGGACCGGGAAGATCCCACATGCTGCTGAGCGGCTAAGCCCGTGAACCATGGCCGCTGAGCCTGCACACCTGGAGCCTGTGCTCTGCAACAGGAGGGGCCACAACAGTGAGAGGCCCGCGTACCGCAAAAAAAAAAAAAAAAAAAAGAACTGGCTGTATAAAAAAATAAAATAAAATTCCAAAAAAAACCTAACACTAAACTTTCTTTGGGTTATTTGTATGGAAATATGTTAATATAAATGTTTCAGACATTGCATGAAATTCATAAAAATCTTATATGTTCTGGTATAATGTTGTAAGTCATAATTCTAGATATTTAAAATGTATACCTCAGAAATAACTAAATTTCCTTGTCAATTGCATTATTATGAACTTTCATCAAATCTTTAACCATTGTCATTTTTAAGTCTTTTGTCATTTACAGAGAGTTCTGGGTGTACTCTGATGCTTTTGCAAAAATGTTCCTATGAAAGGGTTTCATCTTCAAAGAATTCATGGAGAAGACTGACATACAGGTTTCTGGTAATGGACTATACTGCTGAACTGAATGAATAAGCATTTTCAGAACTCTCATGGAAAACTGATGAATTCACAAAAGTGCTAACAAAAGATCAAGATGAAAAAAAAATTAATTACATGGGACTGAGTGAACTGATGAGGATGGTTATAATTTTTGTGACTTTCTGTTTGAATTTAAAAAAATGTGATGTAAATTTATGTAAAAAGAACTTAATGTAAAAGAATGCCACTTTTGTCACATATTTTCTCTTGTTTTGGAAAATACAGATATTTTCTGTTAAAAACGTGATTTATGCTGACACGTAGTAGGTTGATTATTGTTATTATAAATGATTAATAAATATTTTTACGTTTCAAAAAAAAAGTTATCTAAATTAAAAAAAAAAAAAAAAAGCACCGGGGGTGGGGGGAAACTAGCTTAGTGGAATAAATGAATATTAAAGAAAAAAACAAAGAAAAGAAACTCTAAGCTTCTTATAAAAATGGTTAAGGGGAAGGAGTGTCTTAGATAGACAAGCTAATTAATAATAATGAAATTTAAAGCCATAGTTAAAAAGCCACTCAAAAGAAAAACTATAATATGTAATAAAAAAATGTAACATGAAATTTGAAAAGAAATGTGTTTGGTTCTAGAATAATCTTCTACTAACCCCACCACTCCACCTTGACTATAATTTGTTTGGTACCCTCAGCATTAGGGAAAATGTAAGTGTGTAGATGTCCGTGGAATTGTTAAAAAAAGTAAGTGGATGTGAAGATGGAGTGGGCAGTTTATGACAGGGCACTTACCCTAAATAAAATGCAAATTAAACATTATTGTGGAAGTGTGAAATTTCTATACTAATTTAACAAATTACCATGAGCATGATTTCATATGCACTTTAAAGAGATATTTATCATCAAGTTACAAATGCCTTATTTCATTTAATTAAAACAAAGCCTAATACACTCTGTGACAGAAATTTTTACCCAGAAACATGATTTTAGATTATATTATTTATTATGTTTTAAAGTTAGTGGCCTAATTTTAGGCAAGGAGAGATCAACTCATTTCAAGTTATAATCTTCTCCAATTTCAACTTCATTGTTAAAACTTGAAAAATTATCAGGAATTTCTATCTCATGGTGATGTATAATTTGAATAGGGCATTTCACATTTTGTTTGATTTGCAGATACATCAAGAAAAGAACTTTTCAAATGTTGACTTAAAGTATCTACTTGCCAATTTTTGAAATGGAACTTGATATTTATAATATATAGAAAGGAGTGTTTTTAAATCATCAAACAAACAACTTTATGCTCTTGTGTTAAACCCTACCCTAGATTCCCATCACTGTTGAAATAAAACCCAATTCCCTTGATACCATTAGTAGCAGCCCATATCTACCTCTCTAAACTGTTTTCACTCATGTTGCCATCACCCTCATCCAACAGGCTTTTGACACTCTGGAATTCCTACTCACCTAGTTTTCCCTTTGCCTCCAAATTCTGCCACACAATCTTCACGTAGCTATCCCCTTCTTGCTATTTAGAGCTCAGCTTAAATACTAACTTCTCAGGACATTCCCCAACTATCACTGTAAAACCACCCAGACACTCTGTCAGAAAACACTATTTATTTTTTTCATAATACTTGTCATGACTCTGGCTATTTCTTAACTTATTACCTGCTGTCTGTTCACTCTCCTAGATACAGAAAGAGAGAGAGGTGTTTTTTTACTGCTACATCCTTATGTCAAGAACAAGTATCCTTTTCATAGCATGTGCTTAATAGATATTTGTTAAATGAATAGGCTGGTGAGCTTTCTATTACATGAACCAAAATCCTCAGTATTTTCATTGAAGAATTAAATCAGCTTCATTGAGTCATATACTTTCCAGATCTTACAATATATTCCTGTCCAAGATCTAGAGTTACATAAAACAAGCACCACAGAAACAGGGGAATGCTATTCTACCACTTTTAAATACGTTGATAAATTTGTGTCTTATTTAACTGAAGAATGAGGTGTTAGAGCTGGATTAAAGAACGCACAGTACACTGAAGAGCAGTAAAAGACAGATCCTCTTGTGACATAATTTAAGACAGCTTTGACATAAAAATGAAAGATCAAATTTTTCCATTTTTGTTTTTGAGCCCTCCAGACATAAACTCAGCTCTACCATAGCCAAGGACTTCCTATGGATATTTTCCTTTGCTCAGCCAACTTCTCAACATAAAACCACTGTGAATCATCCTCTCTAACTAATATTTGACCACATTTGAAGCAGAATATACTAGTGATTAAATAAAATATACAAGCAGTAAGCAGAAGGCAGCACACAAGGAAAGCTAATAATGAGAGGTGTTGCTACCAAAACCACATCTGGAGGTGCCATTGGATGGGGGATGATGAGTAAACCTTGTTAATTTTTCCATTTTCTCTATCCAAATAATATGGATATCCATATCAATGATATGTCAGTGTGCCATCTTTGCAAATGCAGCCACTTACCCATATTCCAGGAAGATTGCTTCATTTAAGCTCCTTGAGAGGAATTTAGGAGCTACCATTGGTTAAGGATATTTTATAATCACAAAAACATTACTTAGAACTAAAAATTCATTATCTGGAAAGGATTTTAATTAAAAACAAAGTTCCTTCCTACCCATTTGAAATAGAGTAAGAACTTTCCAAAAATCATTTTCAAGTGGATAAATAGGCAGAGAGGAAATAAACTGTTCATGGCATCCAAACATGACAGTAGAGAGAATTGGGACCCCTCTCCCCCCCGCCCCCCACCAAACCTGGCCCTTGCAGATAAACCTAGCATATGCCAAAGGAAAACAAGGAGAAAACTTGATGCCACTTGCCAGTTTGCTTATCTTCCTCTACTTTGTCTTTTACAAACATAAAAAAGAGTTACTATGATGAATCCTATGTTAGGAAGAGAACTCAATCAATATAATAGTAAGACTAATGTTGTAGGTGCCATATTTACAAACCCAACTATACAAAATAGTAATTTTCTTTGTTTTCTATAACTCAACCTAGTTTCAATCTTAATCCCATTCTGCCCAGGAGGAAAAAAAACCCATTATTTTGCTAATTCAAGGTAGACTCAAGGATTCCTCCTAGGGTCAAATTCTCATGCAATCCCATTATATGATCCATGCCACATATGCTGCCACAAGCCTCCTCCAATTTTTTTGATTCACAATGCTACACCAGTATAATCAAACAAACAAAACCAAAAAACAAAACAAACAACCCATCTGTCTACACTGTTAAGTCTTGGTGCATGGAGAACCCATTTAGCCATTTCATTTCTACATTCTCTTCTGCCAAGAAGACATATAGAACCTTGGCAGTACAGATCATACTTAATTTCAGATCCCCCAAATTATGAGGGGATTCTACTTTGTCCCTATTAGTTTAGAATCAACTCAAGTAAAAGATGAAGGGGTAAGAAACCCTTATCACCACCTTGATTGCTAAACTCCTTCCTGCAGCTCTAAGAATCTTTCTCTTGTCTGGGGAGGGTTGTGGGAAAGAACTGTTTCTGTGAGATCATACATTTCTTCTCTAATTTTGTTGTCTTGTAACTGGATAATATCCTTTAAAATATAAAAGGCAAGCATGTTAGGTCCATGCCTTTGTTCTGCTATTCTCTTAAGCCTGTCCTCCCCTAAACAATGGGCACTTCTTGTCTAGCAACCTGGAATGACAAAGAAAAGTGCCTCAGTCTACAAGGAGACAATATTTAATGCTTAAAATTTTTTCAATATTAGTCTTCAACAATGATTAGGTTAGTTTTCCAAAATTAATTATTTAACTAATGACAGCTTAGTATTAACCCTTTTGTTATGTTATAAAATTTCTTATAAGGATGTAGTTGGAGTTTGCTTCATGTAGCATTTTCCTTTTGTTTATATGTAAAAAACATTGCTAATTTAAAGCCTGTCACACGAAAAATTTGTGCTATAATAGTGTGAGTAAATATGGGCCTATCAGAATTTACTCTTAAATGTAATTGATGTGTTTAATTTGCACAATGGAAAGTGTTTGAGAGCTTAAATGAGGAATCTTATCATTTCTCCATGATATCAGTGGTATTTATTCATGAATAACTCACTCATTCAAATATTTTCAGTGAAACTGAGAATTATTCAGAATATTGTAGCCAAGGCAATTATCAAAGCTGTTTCATACCAATTATGATTTTATAGACAAGCTAGCAGAAGCCATTGTGCTCCATGCCATATAGAATACAAAAATTGAAGACAAAATCATCTTGTGAATTTATAATAAAAGTAATCTAGTACATAGTAATGAGTAGATAGAATTTGGTTGATTTATCATTTTCAAGGTGGCTTTCAGGCTCAAGCTCATTCAACTATCACAAGTAACTCTGTGAGGTATGCACAATTTTTTTTTTTTAATTTAAGTGATAAGGAATTAGACTCAGAAAAGGTAAATTATTTACTTGAGGTCCTAAGTCACAGATACTGAAAATGAGAGCTAGAACTATATGTTTTGAATGATAATGCAATGGTTTTTCTACCTCAGAATTACCTCAGATAATGCAATGGTTTTTCTACCTCAAAACTGTACTTAAGAGATGCATTCTGCATATTAGCAGGGCAACTTAATTAAGCACTCTTATAAAAGCTGTGATGGGGCTCATAGATTGTAATTTGCTGGAGCTTCAAAAACAGAGTGCTTTATTTTCTCAGTAATGTGTTATTCTAGACTATTTTAAAAGAAATATAGTCTGTTCTTAATAATTCTTCCAGTCTTATTTACACTGCTAAAATGCTTACTACCCTATTTTCCTGATATTTTGCAGAGATAAACATATACCTAGTTCTTTTCTGAAATAACATAAATCCCAAGTTAGTCAAATCATAATTAATGAGGATTTATTGAATACCAATGTTTGAGTCTTCAATAAGTGATGCTTATTATTTTTAACTGGCCTGCATAATTCAACAATGAAGAATGGAAATGGTGATAAATAGCATGCTAACATGATAGAGATGTGAGTGACTGCCTTGTACTCACAGATCTTCAAAGATCTGAACAAATACAGAATTCATTACAGTAGTTCTTCAAATAAAACTAAAAAGGAAAAAAAAATCACTTCAATTTCTATAAGATATTGGAATTACTTGAAACACACTTGTAGTAGCCATCCTCTGGGGGGAAATAGTTGTTAACTCAATGAATCAAGTCCTGAGATGGAGGGGGAGAAAAACAAACCAATCAAAGCTAATGGTTCCTGATGAACCCAGATTAAACACAGAGATTGGTCTGGTTTAAATACACTCAAGGGAACAGTCCTTCAGATAAGAGTATCAATTTTCACTCCGGGTCACTAGGATGAACAGTGTGCAGTTAAAAATCAGATACTGAAAATGTATACAGCTTGAGTCAGGATGCCTGTTGGGGGGAAAAAACTTTGCAATCAGAAGACACTCTGAAAGTACATGAAGAATTGTAATTAATGTAGTCAAAGAAAAATTTTTTAATTACAGAATTGAGAAATATCATTTAAAAATAAGCAAAACTCAGTAACTTTTCTATATATCTATCTTATAAAATTGAAAAACTCATAACCATATATATATTTATGCATAACTTTTGTCCAGGATTAAAATTAAGAAAACTGCAAAAGTTCTGAATAATATAAATACTTGAATAAAGTAAGACACATCACTGTATATGCATGGTAAGTTTAAATATTGTAAAGATTTAATATTTTTCTCCAAATAATTTATAGATTTAAAGCAAATTTAATAAAAATATCAGTATTATATTTGTTATGTTTATCTTACAAAATGATAGTAAAATTTATTAATGGCTATTTTGATAAAAATCAAATAAATTAAATTAAGGATTTTTCTATAAGGATGTTCAATGCAGCATTGTTTAAAATAGCAAAAAATGCAATTATTTAAATATCTGAATTAATTGCACTGCAACTGATGACTATAATTTTTTAGGCACTGAACGTTTTTTTACAATAATACATTGTTAGGTAAGTTACAAAATGGTATGTATATTACAATGATGATTTTTACCTTGAAAATACACTGGATGTATAAAAGAGTTATGTATATTTGTAGTTAGAGAAACACTGGTCCAAACACTCACTGCTGCCCCCTGGGGACAGATAAATCTCCCAGGATGGGAGTGAAGAGGGCTCTTCACTATCTTGTTTGAATGGTCTTTGAGCAATCCCCAACTTTCATAACTGGTCCCTCTCATGTATTTCTTTGTTACGTTTCCTTCTTCAGTATGATGCCATTAAATTTCTTCAAGGGAATAATTATAGTTTTCGTCCACTGTTCGCCAATGTGTGTGTGTGTGTGTGTGTGTGTGTGTGTGTGTGTGTGTGTGTGTGTGTTTTGCATCAATCAACCTTTAATGTCCAAAAGAAGCATGGATGCAGAGCACAAGTGATGTGTGGCTGGGTCTCAGCCTCTGCTCCAGAAATGATGGAGAGATATACATACACATATACACACACACACACACACATTTATTTATTTTTATATCTGTCATTGCTAAGGTTTTGAGATAGGAAAGGAGGTTGCAGCATGGTTTTATCCTGTAATCTCAAAACAAAATCGGAGAAAATATTGTAAATATATTTTGTCAACAGCAGTCAGGGCTTACTTCTATGTTGCAGTTGCAGTTCTCATTACTGGGTGGCAGAATCATGAATGACTTTTATTTTCTTTTTTGAGCTAATCCATGCTATCAGAATTTTCCACTCTTGGCACATATGGCTTTTGTAATTATAAAATCCACAATATATGTCATTGTTTTTATTATCCATAATAATATCTTCTAAAATAAAGAAAAACTAAATACTTTTACTTTTATTGTAAAATAAAATTATATAGATTAGTTACAGAAGGCAAATGGACATTTTTCTAGTAAGAAATACACTCAAATCTATGCCACTACTGGTTTATAAGGCTATTTTATACTAATTGAACACAGTATTAGAGCATGCTCTCTTTGAGAGTAAAAACTGTGTCAAATGCATTTTGATACTCTAGTGTAGCTAGCACAAGGCATTGTACACAGTACTTAATGAAACTTAAACTGACTTTAACTTAAGTGTTTTAAGACTGACTCACTATACACCTCAGTCCCATTTTATCAACCACCTAATACACCCTAGTTTGATATATCTGGGAGATATGTTTTAACTCTAAAAATATTTTTTAAAGATTTCTGAAAAAAAGTGTATATTATCATGTTGAAGATAAGAAATGTGGAGTGTTTTGTGCACTTGTTAATTATAAACTCTCTGGTTTATTATCTTAAACAACAAACAATTAGCATCTAGCTCCACAATGCTCTGTGAACAGATACATATGCTCAAAAGAATCATTACATGCTTGAGATGTGA
This sequence comes from Phocoena sinus, assembly GCF_008692025.1. Lineage (NCBI taxonomy): Eukaryota > Metazoa > Chordata > Mammalia > Artiodactyla > Phocoenidae > Phocoena > Phocoena sinus. The sequence goes on along the minus strand of NC_045764.1, from coordinate 106,275,861 downwards.
CTAATCACATTATTTGAATTTTTATTTTAAAAAATATTTTCCTATCATTATTTCAGGAAAAAAAAATAAACCTGAGATCTTACAGCATACAGCCCCATGTAGAACTTACTAGAATGAAGTGCTATTACCGTTTTATGTATTGCAAAGACACTGTTTTTTTCTCATTCACCAAAACACTAAGATAAATGTGGCAAGCTGTTTATTGGTTTCAGATTAGAGAGTCACACCTTCCCAAAGGGGACCCAAACTAGACTGCTAAAAAAAAGTGGGTCACTGGGACAAAACTAAGCAGAGAAGGATATATACATTTATGTAGGATTTTAGGGGACTTCTGGGTTTGTTGTTTTTTGTTTGTATTTGGTTTTTTTTTCTAGGATTCTGAAAATATGTAATATGAATGAGTTAGAACTTGTAACCTATCTCTCTACTCATTTTATTGATGTGGATCTGCTATAAAAGCAAAAAATTTACATCTGCTGAAAATATGTACATTATGCATAGGGTTCCAGCAACTAAGTATGAGAAAAAAATCTAATTTGACTGGATTGCTGATTGATCTCCTAAAATCACATTGCTTTCGATTTCTCAGTGATGACATACTTCCCTGCAGTCAATATGCATCTCTTAATTTGTTTGCAGGAAAATTGGCCTCTTTTGCCTTCTCAAATCACATTTTTAATCAATGGCTATGTTCTAAATGCAACTCAGAAATGTCTTTAGAAATCGAGAGCAGTTACAATAAATTACTTTTAGCCTGATGTCCCTTCTAGGAACTTATTATTACCATAGCATAGCAGGAAGTTATTTTTTTCTTCTTCCTTACATCTGAAAACCAACACAAATTCTACTACTAGAGGCCAAAATTTACACAGCTGTCACATGCTATGAATATATTTTGTTTAATAAAATCTATTCTAAAATCATTTCTTGGAAACATACTGTAGTTACATTATCCTTGTGGTAGTTTCTATCTTTTAAAACATAGAAATTGATTCTTCAGCCATTTGGCCTACCTACTTAGTAAAGTAAATCTTCAACATCTGTACATGAAGCCTTAATTTTTAGGAAAACCAAGGGCCAACTGATACTATAAAAAGATCAGGGTGAGTGAGATACTTAGGCTTGGGATTTAAAGTCAAAATTAGATTACACTAATAAGTATCAATTACAGCTTAGAGTAAGCTATTTCATTTATATTAAGTGCTTCTGTTCCACAAAATTGCAGATCTTTCCCAGAGATCATTTAGTAAATTATATTATTATTTTATTTGAAGCATGGTATCTCTATCATTTCAGTCATCCACTGCTGAGGTAAACCTCACCAACAGATGGCCTAAACAAGCAAGCTCACTTGAGTATAGATTTCTGAATTTGAGTACAGTACCTTAGCAAGTCACCATTTTCAATTGGTCTATCCTACAAAAACCATTCCTTAAAATCAACAACAAATGTCACAACCTTAAAATCCTACAGTGATAGTGGAAGATCATACATTAATGTCTACTCACAATATATTCCCACAGTTAATTCATTTGGATAAAAGACACAAATGAAGAAACAAGCAAAGCGAAAACCAGAATGAAGATACTGCCGGAATAATTACCATAAAGTATGGTTCAGGGCTCACGATAGGGTCACTTAAGGTTGGTCACAGAGTTCACCAAGAGGCAAAGGCTCGGCTAAGGAGCCACTGCTAATCACCCACAGGTATGGTTAATTCACTCACTGACATATCCAATGCTAACGGGGCACCAGTGTTGCTCCAAGCACTGTTCTAAGATGGAAGGTCAGTAGTGAACCACCTAAAGTCCCTCTTCCCATGAAGCTTTCACTTTGGATGGAACACAAAAGATAAAAAAGGAAAAAAAAAAAAAAAAATATATATATATATATATATATATGTTTGCACTACATCTCTTGGAAATATACTTTAACACAACTTCAGTATAATGTTATTAGAGTTATGAAGCAAGAAAAGAATCTGGCTGAGATAATTTATATTCATAATCAAGTAACTTTTTTGAACTTATTAGAAGCAGGATTAGTGCAAGATCCAACATTTTTGAATTCTAGGCTTGTGCTTAGATGCATGTCTTAGCTTTCAGGTTTCATTAGTCATAGGCAACATTTAAGTTTAAGGATTATATTATTACCTTAAGAAGAGTATTAGAATAAAACTCAGTGAATGAGGATTCCAGACATTCAAGAGATCACGAGATCATGAACAAATCTTAATCTCTTTGTGTTGGTTTCTTTCAACTAGCAAATTCAAACAAGCTCTTTCAAACAAATATAAAGGACTACGTGAGAATTTATATTCAATTTAATTCAATATATCATGTACAGGTACTGTGAAATGCACAGAGGTACACTGAGGAAGAAAACAAACACTAAATAATTCAATAAAGGTGTTAGAAAAGTGGAGACCTACCCCATTCTAGAAGAAATATAAGCTGCTCTAAAATTTAAGCATAGACTTGAAGGATGAGTATTAATCAGTGCATTTACTAAGTGGTGTATTTGAACTCTTTGAGGTACTCTGTAAAAAGGCCAATGAGGATTAATTTGTATGATAACAGTAGCAGAAGTCTTATTATTATAACTTTATATCAGAAAATTTACAATTAAGCCCACAACCCTGTATAAATGATATATATGAAAATAAGTAAAGTCATGGATGTAAATATCTTGCCCACTAAGTTCTTGAGTAAAATATGAACCAACCAATTAAAATTTAAAACATGTCTAAATCTTACAGGTGTTTACACAGGATGTTTTGTTAGCATTCTCCCTATCTCCTCCTTTGTCTCTTATTTTTTTTAAGTTAGTATTAGTTATTTATTAACGATTTATTCAAATAAACATTTATTAAATGTCTTCTATGTGTCAGAACTTCTGATAGAGCCCATGATAGCCAGCCTTGGGGAAAACAATGCCTGCTTTGCCTTTGGCCCAGCAAAATAATTACTTCAGTTCCTGATTAAATAACACTATCCTTTCTACCAAACAGTTTGTGATCCAGCTTGTATCTTCTCAGATCACACATACATTTGCATAAATGATGAAACAGTAAAAAATTACCAAATCTCAGGGTTTCCTCATTGAGGAGTTAGGTCCAAGTGTTTCCTCCAAGTTTTATCCAGCTCTTTTGGTTTGTCAGTAAACAAGGAGTCGTAGCATGTATGTAGCAGAGACTTTGAGTAGCAGAGACTTTGAGTGAACAGCATGATATGCAAATGCACAGTGAATGGAAGTGACATTTCTTTTTCTCTCTCAATGATGGTTTTTATTTTTAATTTTTTTATTTTTAAAATTTTATTGGAGTATAGTTGAGTTACAATGTTGTATTAGTTTCAGGTGTACAGCAAAGTGAATCTGTTGTACATATACATATATCCACTCTTTTTTAGATTCTTTTCCCATATAGGTCATTACAGAGTATTGAGTAGTTTCCTGTGCTACACAGTAGGTCCTTATTAGTTATCTATTTTATATATAGTAGTATGTATATGTCAATCCCAATCTTCCAATTTATCCCTCCCCCCAATAGCCTCCTACTCTCTCAAACAACCACACTAGTTACTAAGACAGCATGGTCAAAATAAAGTGGCACCTGACACTTCGTTTTTGTACTGAAGTCATTGAAAAGAAAATAAATAGCTATAAGCAGTTTTGCCTTTATAAAGCCTTCTTGCTGTGAGAGAAAAGAAGAAACAATTTCTCTATGAACTTTGTTCTAAAATTTGTTTTCATATAATTTATAAGGCTGATCGTTCCACTAAAAATACCCTTTAATTTGATTTAACTATCGAGTTTTGATGATGAATCCATATATATTACTGTGACAGAACAAAGAAATAAGATTTCTAGGGCTCACAAAAGCTACATCAATTTTCCATTAAAAGCTTCAGAATTTAGCTGATCTCATTTAGTAATAATCTAATTAATGAAAGTAAGGAAATAACACTCATTAATCTATTATCTATTTTATATAAATTATATAGTGAAATTCATTTACAGCCATAAGATTACAGTTTATAAACGACTCTGATAATGTGTTAACACACTGAGAAACCCAATTTAACCTGTAAGTACATATTTCTTCACTGAAATTGTACAAAATCCATTCATCCACATCCACTTCCTACCAGTAGGAAAAATGCCGGTAGAGGGGAAGAAGGAAGATGAGATGGGGAGAGAAGAGAGGAAGGAAAGAAAGGATTCCTGATATTATATTCCTGCACCAAACTTTAGGCTTTTCAAATAACTAACACAAAGTGGGAACCATTTAGTATGCTGTCATACTAAACATAACCAATAATGCTGTTGTTCTCAGTTTCAGTTAAATGCTAAGAAATATGATTCCTGCTTTTACCTTTTGTTTTTCAACTAAGAGCTCTGAAGAGCCATTTCAAAATTATTGTTCTATTAAAAGCCTGGCTCAGTTCCTCTTATCTGCCTTATTTGCATTTATTTTGGGGATAAGAATTTCATGATACAAAATTTTCAATGTGCCCTGATAGTCTTTTGAATTCTTCTCAATAATAACTCACCTTATCTCCAAAAAAATTTAAAAGTCCCGGTCATGATCCTAAATGCCACAATTATCTTATTTCCTCCAAACCTTTTTTTTTTTTTTTCAGTTAGGTCACACAGCCACTGTTCCAACTCCCACTTCCTTAAAGCTTTTACTTTCTATAGGAATAGAAAGCAGAAGAAAAGGAATAAGCATTGTAAAATCCTAAGTAGAAGACAGGTGTTACTATGTTTTGTGTTTTTTTGCTTTATTTGACATTTAACAAACCCAGAAAAATAGAAGATTTCTCCACCAGGATAACATACAACACAAGTAGCTACAGTGAAATTTTCCCTCACGATCCTTAAAAGGAGAACAATTTCCAAGTGTTTGCATATAAGCCAAAGAAGCCTATCTCGACATTCAAACTGTTCGAAAGATCTATCTTTTTAATATCCATATAAAGTTTGCATTCTACTCCTTTAAATATAGTTGCTTTCATTTATTAAAAAATCCCAAACCTTCTAATAATATTGACACTCCAGGGTGTCATAACTCTTGTGTTTAGAAGAATTTAGAGAATCCCTGGCACAATGCCAAATAATCCCAGAAGGCTTTTATAGCTGAGTCTGAGATACATAAAGATGATATTTTGGATGAGGCATACTAATTTACAGAAAAATTATTAAATGCATGGTATGATCAATTTTAAGAGGTCATATAGTCAAACCCCAGTTTCTAGTCTAAAATTATACTTGGCATAGATATAGCAATCTACCCTTCTGTTTGAATATCTACAGAAGGAGAAATTACATATCCTGCTACATTAGTAAGTAGTCAAGAAATTATTCAAATCCAAAATGCCTTTCCCAGTTATAAGTCATCTATTCCTATCTACCCTAAAATGCAATGAAAGACAGCTATTAACTACTACTACATCATCATTATCTCTTTAATGTTAGAACCTAAAGGAAGGTACTTTTTGCTAAGAAGCAGTTGATTTTTACTTTGAACTGTTCATGGCCTGTGAGATGATAATAGCAGTACACATAGCAATAGACTTGAAACAACATCCTCAATATCTCTGAAAGCTTAGGACAAACTAAGGCACTGTCCAGTCCAAGGTCATGCAGAATTTAAAAAAAAAGAAAGAAAGAAAAGAGTCAATAGAAAACCAAACCAGGACTTTCAGTCTCCTGTTCATACTGCTTGAATAGTCTCACTATCTTTAAAGTTCTTTTCCTGATTGAGGTAAGACAGAGCCCTACGGGATTCATTCCCCCTGGTGCAGGTTACTTAGCTGAGCCATACATTTCTATTGGCCCTATTGATTAGGCATCTGTTTCCTCTGTGAGGATGGTTTGCTCTTGTGGAACCGTGTTTAGCAGCTGTTACAGTTCAGATGAGTGTTGACAGGATGAAAATTAAATTAACACCCAATAACATTTTAACACCTGGTCCAACAACTGCAATATCATTGAATTCACCTTTTCAAAGTTGCTTTGGGAGTTTATTCATCCTTACTTTGACTTTGACCTAAGGAGACACTCCTATCATTTTGTTACGAAAGACTCTCCCTTGACTGTTCGTTTGTAATTTCTGTGAACCTTCCCTCTGATTCCCATTCAATGACTACATGGCCAGTCTCTGGAAAATACTCAGTAGAAATATTCCATTGGAAAATGTACCACTCTCTTGATTATAGTTGAAGGGTGAGCACAGACAGAAAATGCTAACTGAAGTATATTTTACTGTAACACAAGACAGACTGATGGACAAATAACCATCTACTCAGGGACAATGAAGTTGGAAAGAATGCAGGATTCACACACTTATGACTTCTTGTCTTGATTGGCTTGTGAATAATGTCAAAGGGAGTATGTAGAGCATGGCCCTTATGCTGGTAGAATCTGGAGTCAGATGGCCTCATTTATTTTATTTTTTTAAATTTTTTTAACATCTTTATTGGAGTATAATTGCTTTACAATGGTGTGTTAGTTTCTGCTTTATAACAAAGTGAATCAGCTATACATATACATATATCCCCATATCTCCTCCCTCTTGCGTCTCCCTCCCACCCTCCCTATCCCACCCCTCTAGGTGGTCACAAAGCCCCGAGCTGATCTCCCTGTGCTATGCGGCTGCTTCCCGCTAGCTATCTATTTTACGTTTGGTAGATGGCCTCATTTAAAAATTCAACTCTGCTACTTACAAGCATGTGACATTGTTTAAGATACTTAAATCACTGAGCTTTAGTTTCCTCATAAAATCCAATGAATAATAGTGCCTGCTTCACAGAGTTGTTTGACAATTATAAAATCCATGCAAAACACTTAAAGTGATAGTGTCCCACGGGCTGTGACACATACTAAGTCCTAAGTCTTAGGTACCATTATAATGTCACAGACTACTTGAATTGAAAAGGAACTTTGAGATCATTTAATCTTATCCTCTCATTTTACTGTTAAGTAAACGCAAGGAGGTTCAGTAACTTCCTCAAGGATATATATCCACATAATCAGTGCTAAGAAACAAATCCAGGTTTCCTCATCAGAACTCTCATTTTCTTTTCAGAAGAGTGCCAACTCTTTAATAGTCTATTTATTTAGAAAAGACTCTGTGACTATTCCATGTAACTCATTCACTTAAGCTCCTTCTATCTGTATTTCTCTTCCTCCCTCTGGGAGAAAGAAATGTTATTTGTTATTTGCCAGGACTATTAAGATGCACAGATAATAAAGCTATCATGCTATAATTTGATGTTTAGAATTCCTATCAGATGCTAGATGTTCTTCCAGAGGTAAATACAATACAGTGTCTAACCTACTAAAAGGCAAGGAAAAAATGTTAGCACACAACAGATACAGTCCAGTAAACAACTGTTAGAAAATGATAATCCATTTAGTGGATTTTCCAAGATCTTCACTCCTTTTCTTGTTTCTGTTGCTTTCAATTTTATTGCTAATTATATGTGCAGGGAAGAGAAGCTAGCAGAAGGGAGAATTGCATCTTTTAATTTGGTTAGTGTTAGCACTGGTTAACAAATATTGTCAATTATTTTGTATTTCTAGAGACTGATATTATAGACTTTAATGAGACTTTTGGATTAACTATAAATAGTTGACTTGACTTTTCCCCCACTAGTACAGACTCAAGAGTTTTGTTCTCGTTGTTTTATGATACAGACTAGTACAGACTCAAGAGTTTTGTTCTCGTTGTTTTATGATACAGTCTTCTCTACTAGTTTGTTTTTGTTTTGTTTAATTTGTTTTGCTCCCTATCATGAATATATGGGAGTGATAATACGAACACAATTTGCAAGATACAATTGGAGGTGATAATACTTTAACACAATTATATTTTAAAAATTATTTTATCTTAATTCTTTTAAATAAAATATCCCAATCTGGGGTTTGAAATTAACAGATACACACTACTATAGATAAAATAGATAAAGAATAAGGATCTATTGCCTAGCCCAGGGAACTATATTCAATATCTTGTAATAAGCTATAATGGAAATATATATATTATTATTAACTGGATCGTATATATATGTATATGTATTAACTGAATCACTTTGCCATACACCTGAAACTAACACAACATTGTAAATCAATTATACTTCAATAAAAAATCCCAGGGACATCCCTGGCAGTCTAGTGGTAAAGACTTCCCGCTTCCGTTGCAGGGGGCATAGGTTGGATCCCTGGTTGGGAACTAAGATCCCACATGCCGTGCGGTGTGGTCAAAAAGAAAAAAAAAATCCCAATCCTATATTGTTAAATTTGCATAATCCAATATAAGCATTAATATTTTCCATAAAATGTTTTTGTAAAAGAAGATATAATTTCATGGAGAAAAAAAGAATGACAGAGAAGAGGGGTGTATGAGGATCAACTATTCTAATCTGCTAGTATGAAAAGAGCAGTCTTCCAGAAGTGAAAATCAAATGGTGGGAAATACTGAATGTTTTTAAAATGCTATATAATTGCTTAATTGCCTCATTCTCCTAAATGGTTCCCTCTGTCCCCTTAGGCTTTGTTACCCTAACTCTAGAAATGATCCCATAATCCTGGGGAGAATGTATATATAATTTGAAATATATAAGCATTAAAGATATATGATATGTTCAGCAACACATACATCATTGATTTCTTTTATATTTCCCAGATAAAGGTATAAATATCTTGAGACAGGTATGTTTTTCACTTTAGAAAGTCTAATAATAGTAAAAAAAAGATTCTTTCTAGCCACCTGAGTGTACACTTACAACAGGAAGACAGATTACAAGATTCTCATAGATACGACAGCATTTTTTATCAATCACTTGCAAGATTACTTAGCATCTGAAAGTACTCCTACTAAAACTAATACATTCACAGCCTGCTCAGCATTAATATTTTAGTTTTACATGAGAAGTGAGAAAATTTTTATAATCCTTCAAGTTCAACTAAAATATGGCTGAACATTCTTAAGACACCTTGACAGCAAGTGACACTTTGCTTTTGAATATTTTAATTATTCTATACTACAAAAGGTTGTGGTCATCTAGGAAAGAAATATTATTTTCCTAGGAGAAAGAGAGATGCAAGAGAAAAGAGGAGCAGAAATCAGGAAAAGCTCCCATCTATTTCAATGCCAATTTCAATATTATTATTATCAAATAATATTTCATAAAATCATAAAACAGGAAGGGTTCTTAATATTTCATTCAATCCACACCCATGCCTCCTGGAAGGAGACGGAAAATCAGAAAAAGAGGAAAAACAACTTTTGATCTTGAACCAAGAAAAGCAGTTCATCAGCCTCTGGTTTATTTATAAATATTCCAGACAAAGGAAAAAGTCATATTACTTTTAAATGATTATCAGGTTCATAATCAATTTGCTCAATTGTGTACAGTAGATTATTTTGGCAACCAAAGGAGACAGAATTCCTCTCTACCATTCATCAGACACTTAAAAAATGAGTTAATTTATTAAAAATCCACAGAATCACAAACCTAGAATTAAGGCTGAGGGTCACCTGATAGGTGGTCCCTCACTCAGGTAGTTTCTATACTGCAATCAACTTCCATTCCATATTTGAAACCCAAAATGCATTTACTTACAAACACACATAATAAATGATGATTAGGAACCCAGTGTGTATTTAACCCATAATGCATCTAACCTGTTGAAAACTAGCATTAGGGACGGAGAATTAGATTCAGTGGTTCAACAGCACAATTTCATGGCTGTAACAAAAAGAGTGCCATTACTCAGGGAGAATGTTCACAAATTTAGCCATTACACACACACACACACACACACACACACACACACACACACATATAGCCTCTCTTCTTAAAATTCTCTAAGAACTGTGTTTCTAACTTAACTTCCAATATTATCCCACCTCAGGATCTACAGAATTCACAGTTAAAAATGACTCTTGGGGGCTTCCCTGGGGCTTCCCTGGTGGCGCAGTGGTTGAGAGTCCGCCTGCCGATGCAGGGGACACGGGTTTGGGTTCGTGCCCCGGTCCGGGAAGATCCCACATGCCGCGGAGCGGCTGGGCCCATGAGCCATGGCCACTGGGCCTGCGCGTCCGGAGACTGTGCTCCGCAACGGGAGAGGCCACAACAGTGAGAGGCCCGCGTAAAGACTCTTGGAGTACCTTTCCTTGTTTAGATTTAATTAATTTCTCCCACTCCTTTTCTCAGTGGAGATGGAAATCTCATGTTCACCACCTCCAAAACAATTTCTAATTGTAATCTTTAAAGTCATTGTATTCGTTCAGGTCATCTGAGAAGCACGCACCAAGATGAGATCAGTCTTTCAGGAGACTTGTTGAAGAAAAACCGCCTAAGAATAAAAGGGAAGAAGAAAGAGTAGACAGAAAAAGCCTTCAGACTGCAATGCAGTCTGAAAGGAGAGAGGCAAGAAGGAGGGTTGGGGAGGTAGAGTCTCAGCCTGCAGTACAGCTCTAAGAAAATCTCAGCCAGAAAGATAGGGAGTTCCCAAGCCAGATCTGCCCAACAGAGAAGTCCAATATCCCATCAGAATGGGACAACACTGACATCCTTGCCATACTTAGTCACTGGCTGAGAATATCCTAGAGAAGTATGACTTTATTGTAGAAATGGTGGTGGAGCCAGAGAGGTGGCAGTTGGAGTGTCTTTAACTATGCTTCCCACAGCAGGAGTTCTGAGGTGTCTTTCCATGACTGCAATAGTAGTTTATGAACTCTTCTTGCATTTTAAAAGATCTGAATTGTGTCCTAGAATGTGAAGATGCTTGGCAAATGCCCCCAAATATGCAAGAATATGTATATCAATTTACCCTGCTAACTAAAGACAGGGATTCTATCAGTATCATAATGACAGGGGAATTAAATTGACAGGGGAATTAAACAGTGACAGGGGAATTAAATTGTTAGCTATTGTTATAGCTAACAAAACACTGTACTTGGATAAATATATATCTTAATTCACATGGTAAATTTAACAAAAACCTGAGGACCCGACTTCCACATTCAGAAGTATGTATTCTTATTTTTCACTTGATTGATGAAACATATCTTTAAATAAGTTTTTCACTTTTTCAGTGAGGGAAACATTCTCCTTCAGAATATGTATATCCAAGAATTCCTTTCTACTGTTTTTGTAAAATCATACCAACTAGACTGAAAGGAGAGAAAGGAATTATAGCTTAGTTGATGAAAATGTGTCATAAGGTAGGGCCCATGTATCTCTCCTCACATAATTCTATTTTTTTTTGATTTTTAAATTGTTTCATGATTGAAAATCTTGTCCCCAAAACAGTATCATTAACTCCTCAAGGGAAGAAAACATGTATGCCTTCAACTCTTTATTTTTAATTTCTTTTATTGAGTATAGTTGATTTACAATGTTGTGTCAGTTTCTGGTGCACACCAAAGTGATTCAGTTATATATATATATATATATACTTTTTCATAGTCTTTTCCATTATGGTTTGTTACAGGACACTGAATATAGTTTCCTGTGCTATACAGTAGGACCTTGTTGTTTATCCATTCTACAATAATAGTTTGCCTCTGCTAATACCAAACTCCCACTCCATCCCTCCCCCCTTCACAACCGTTAAGTCTGTTCTCTATGTCTGTGTCCCCACATAATTCTTAAAAGACCAAGGTAGAACTATGGCATGTAAGGACATGGGGTTTGAAGGTGAGAAGTTCCAAGGCCACTAAGGAACAACTGGAGAAATGAACTTAACTACATAGAAACTGTGGTGGCTACTTGAATTTGTTTTCCCATACTTCATTTTATTCTCCTCTTGGAGAGATTTAGAAGGCTAAAAAATATAACTTAGAGGTCTCTGGAAATTGGTTTCTAGAAGTGAATTAGTTACACTCACATTGTATTTGCGAGGTAGTAGTGGCTAGCAAGCAAGCACTGACAAGAGTGTTTTTGCCTCAGGCTGAATGTTCTGCTCCCTCATCATTAGTCATCTGGGTATAAGGTGGCAATGGTAGTAGGTGTGGCAATAACAGCCTTTTGCTCTGTTTTTATTACAGCTATGGTATTGTGATTGTGTAACAAAAAGTCCAATGACAACCTCCTTACAATGCCTCTGTCAAAACCTAATTTCCTCATGTAAACACCTAATTCCTATAAACATCAAATTCCTTGTAGTAAGTCTCTTTCTTTCTGCTTGGTCTCATTTTCTTGAATGAAAACCTTAACTGATACAATGGCTATAATAGAGAAGTACATGTCTACTAGGGAGGTAAACTGACTGAAACCGTAAGGTGGAGGACTTATGACCATACTTGCATCGAGATGGAAAGTTACTATGGAAGAGTCATGATTTTGCTAAGGATCTGCCAAAGAAAGAGAACTTAGGTAGTAAATCCTGTGGAAGAAGATTCTTGGTAGGGAATACTGTAATGTTTAAAAACTCACTGGCAGACTTTGATATAGATAGGGAGAGGAAAGATTTCAAGGACCAGTTCCTAGCACTTAATGTTAATACCTCCTTGTGTTAAAGAGCACTTCAGAGTTTACAACGAGGAAACATCTGAGCATTTTTCAGCTAGTGTTCTAGACAAATTGAGCTAAACACAAATATTATTATCTGTTTTGTACATAAGGAAACTGGGTCTCAAAGAGATTTTCATAACTGGCAACTAGTAGAATCTGAATAAAACTCTGTTTTTTGGTTTTCAGTATATTTTTATCCAGTACAGCACAGCCTCTCCACATAATAATCTCTCTCATACAACAGTAAAGTTTTTTAAAATATAATTTGAACTCACAGATGAAATACTTAGGTATTGTACAGAAATTAGAAAAACAAATCTGTAAATACGTTTATATTCTATACTCAAATAAATAATAAAAGAATACACTTATCACTGACCTCTTAGCAGAACAACTAAAACTTGCAACAGCAAGCCTAACGGAAACCTCATTTTCCATGTCTAATAGCACCCTGGAAGTGCATATATGCTTTAATTTTTATCTTCTAAAGACACTATACTTCTTACTCTCTTGGGGTATTATCATTATCCATTTATTCCTACTCTTGGTGATCATCATACCTCTCTATTTCACGTCCATTTAATAGAGATTCAGAGTTACTGAAAATTTATAACACTGTGTATCATTTAATATTCATGCAGAATTTAAAGCACCAGACGGTAACATGCACAAAACAAAAGTAATGTGTTTTATGAGATATATTAGCACAAACGGGGTGTACTTCAAGGTGAGCAACAGAATAGAAGCAAAACAAACAGAGCTGTGCAATCCATCTTATGGCAGGCTATCTAGCATGGTCAAACCAGACTAAATGCTTTTGATTCTACCATTTGAAGTGACCTGTAATTCACATTTATTCAATCCAAAAATTATTGCAATTTAATAAAATGTAACTAGAATTAAATCCATATATCATACTTATATCAAAGGAAATTGGCTGTGGGGAGGATTACTACATTTTGTATTTAGCATCACAAACACTAACATCATTAAACGGTTTTGCTACCATATAACGAGCATCAAATATGTGCCAGGAACTATGCTCGGTGCTTTACATAAATCATCACATTTATGCTTCAGAGTAACCTTATACAATGTTAAAATTTACATTTGTAAATAGAGTAACCTCTCAGCAAGTTTAAGAAATCTTCTTAAGAGCACATGATTAATAAGTGATAGCACAAAATTTGCAGTTGAATAACTCTGTGCATGTATGACTAAGCCAAACAAGCTCTCTAGGCTCACACTGGAATAAACTGTCATACATTACATTAAACTAGGTCATCTAGTTCATTTTTAATCTAAAGCCCTCAGCAAATACTTCCTGAACTTCTCTTATGTTCAAGCTACCTAGAACAGCTGTGCTTTGAAAGGGTGAAATTAGTGAATTAAACACAAATCCTGCTATAAAGATGCTGAAATTGGCAAGCAGTTAAGACCCATACTAACAATGATACAATGAGGAAAGTGAGGTGAGCCCTAAGAAACAGACAAATATAATCCTTTAGAAGTCAACAGAAGAAATTACTATGCGTTGCTGAATCAGGAATGACTATGTGGAAGTGATGGCATGTGAACCAGGCCTACAGAGAGAGATAAAATTTAAAGTCAGATAATAATAAGTGTTGATGAGGATGTGGAGAAATTGGAAGGCTTCTACATTGCTCAGACATGTAAAATGGTGCAGCTGCTTTGGAAAACAGCCAGGTAGTTCCTCAATGGATTAAACATACAGTTACCATATGACCCAGAAATTCTACCTCTAGGTATATAGCCATGAGAAATAAAAACATATGTCCATATGAAAACTTGTACAGAAGTGTTTATAGCAGCATCATTCATAATAGAAAAAAGATAGAGGGCTTCCCTGGTGGCGCAGTGGTTGAGAGTCCGCCTACCGATGCAGGGGACACGGGTTCGTGCCCCGATCCAGGAAGATCCCACATGCCGCGGAGCGGCTGGGCTCGTGAGCCATGGCCATCGAGCCTGCGTGTCCGGAGCCTGTGCTACGCAGCGGGAGAGGCCACAACAGTGAGAGGCACACATACCGCAAAAAAAAAAGAACATAAAATCCTCCCTTACACTTTTCCTTCCATGGCTAAATTACAGTTACTCTCTTATTGTTTTTTTTATTTTGATTTATAATTGTGTGTCCTGGTATATTAGTTTTCTATTGCTATGTAACAAATTACCACACATTTAGAAGCTGAAAATAGCATCTATGTGTTACCTCACAGTTCTGTAGATCAGAAGTCTAGGCAGACATGGTAGGGTTATCTGCCTCAGTATTTTACAAGACCAAAATCAAACTATCAGCCAGGCTGGGCTTTTATCTGGAGGCTCTAGGGAAGAATCCACTTCTAAGCTGATCCAGGTCATTGGCAGAATTCAGTTCCTTGATGTTGTAGGACTGAAGTTCCCATTTCCTTGCTGGCTGTTGGTGGGAAGATACTCTCAGCAACTAGAAGCTACATTTTAGTCTTTGCACATGGTCCCCTCCATTTTCAAAGCTGGTAATATAACAGCATATCACATCCTTATTATACCCTGAATATCTCTGACTTTCTTTCTACCACCATCAGGAGAAAACTCTGCTCCTTGAGGGCTCATATGATTAGGCTAAGCCCATCCCTATAATCTCCCTTTTGATTAATTCAAAGTCAATTGATTAGTAACTTTAATTACATCTGAAAAATCCCCTTTTCAATGTTTGGTAATATAATCAGGGTGTGCTGTCTCATCATATTCAAATCCCCAGGAATTAGGGCAGGAAATCTTGGTGTTCTATTTTAGATTTCAATCTACTATACCGGTTTAAATGGAAAACGTTTTATGAATAAGCAAACTTGGGAAATACTAAGAAATAATAAATATGTTTCTTTTCTCTGTATAATATCTCCACAGGCTTTACCAGTTTATGTACATCATGATTTTTTAAGAAGGTAATCCTTTGTGCTGGTATTTTTCAAATTGTGTACCATGGTTCATTATATCACTTTAGTTCATCATGACCAGCATTGGTCATAGGAAAATGAAACTGAATAGAAAATATTAAAATCAATCACAAGAGGTTAAAGGTAGTTTTGTGAATGATTTCTTATTCATCATACATACTGTGTGACACAGGATGTTTTGCTTACCATGTGTCAGGCAGTGTTCTAAGAATTTTATAAAATTCACACGTGTCAATAATAATACAGGCATACCTCAGGGATATTGCAGGTTCAGTTACAGACCACTGCAATAAAGCAAATATCATAATAAAGCAAGTCACATGAATTTTTTGGTTTCCCAGGGCTTATAAAAGTTATGTTTACACTATACTGTAGTCTATTCAGTGTGCAACAGCAGTCATGTCTAAAAACAGTGTACATACCTTAATAAAAAAATACTTTATTGCTGAAAATTGCTAACCATCATCTGAGCCTTCAGTGAGTCATAATCTTTTTTGCTGGTGGAGGGTCATGCCTCAATGTTACTGGCTTCTGACTGATCAGAATGGTAGTTGCTGAAGGTTGCAGTGGCCTCTAGCAATTTTCTTAAAATAAGACAACAATGAAGTATGCCACATCAATTGACTATGAGCGATTTCTCTGTAGCATACAATGCAGTTTGATAGCATTTTACTTACAGTAGAAATTCTTTCACAATTGGAATCAATCCTCTCAAAACCTGCTGCTGCTTAATCAACTAAGTTTATGTAATATTCTAAATCCTTTGCTGTCATTTCAACAGTCAAGTCCACCATCTTACACGGGCATGGTTTGTGGCTCCTCAAAATAATTACAATAGTAACATCAAAGATCACTGATCACAGATCACCATAACAAATATAAGAATAATGAAAAAGTTTGAAATATTTTGAGAATTACCAAAATATGACACAGAGATAGGAAGAGAGCAAATGCTGCTGGAAAAATGGCACCAACAGACTCAAGGCAGGGTCGCCACAAACCTTCAGTTTGTAAAAAAGGAAATATCGGCAAAGCATAACAAAGGAAGCACAATAAAATGAGGTATGCCTGTATTTACTGATAAAGAAAGAAAGGCAACAGAGAGCCTAGCCAAAGGTGAAACAGTGAATGGTGGAGGCAGGCACATACCCAAACTCCACCTAGGTACCTAGAATCCAACAAATCTAGATCAGTGCTCTTAAGCGCTACACTAGTGCTATAATTTTTCTCTGTTTTCAAAGTTTTTTTTTTAATCTAGTACATTTGAAAAATACCATTCTGTGTAATATTTCCCAAATATAGGTTAGAATGAAATCCTTTGCTGAGTCCACCTATCAAGTTCATCATCAGCCTTGAAAAACATGGCTTTAAAAATGCTTGTTTATAGCATAACAAAATGGCAAATCTTACACAAATATTTAATTTCTAAATAAACTTCAGAAAATTAAATATTATTTCTATTCATTCATCAAAGTAAATATGAGCAAATATTTATTGTTCAAACTTTCATTTTTTTAGGACCATTAAAATTTTTAAGTATCACCTGGAAAATATTTCTTTTTTTTCTTTTTTGAAGATATTTCTTAATGTTAAATAAAAATGTCAGAAAGAAGCTTCCATATTTACAACCTAAACTGGAAGCTGAGGAAGTGTTACACTCTTTCCCATGGCAGTGAGTAATACTCTGTACCATGAAGTGAGGATTCACTCTAAACTTGAGCAATCTCAATGAGCAGTGTCACCCTCTGGCTGACATATTTAGCTTTTTTACCTCTCCTCTTTGCCATAAGTTCAATAAAATTTTTTCACGTGACTTCAGTTAAAAAAAAAAAAAATAGAGTGATCTCATCAAATCTTGGCATAGCAAGAATTTGAAGTATTTTTTTAAATTATTAAATGAATGACAGAAATAATATATGTTTTCATGACTGTTCTATCTTTGCTTTTGAGTTTAGGAAATTCTCTTTTTCTAAAAAAAATAATTTTTTAAATTGAAGTATAGTTGATTTACAATGTTGTATTGGTTTCTTCTGTAGAGCAGAGTGATTCAGTTATTTATATATATATGTGTGTGTGTGCATATATATATACATTTTCATATTCTTTTTCATTATAGGTTATTATAGGATATTGAATATAGTTCTCTGTGTTGAACAATAGGGCCTTGTTGTTTATTTTATATATAGTAGTTTGTATCTGCTAATATCGAGCTCCCAATTTATCCCTCCCACCTCGCCTTTCTCCTTTGGTAGCCATACATTTGTTTTCTATGTCTGTGAGTCTGTTTCTGTTTGTAAATAAGTTCATTTGTATCATATTTTAGATTCCACATATAAATGATATCATATGATATTTGTTTTTCTCTGACTTATTTCACTTAGTATGATAATCTCTAGACCAATCCATGTTGCTGCAAAGGACATTATTTCATTCTTTTTTATGGCTGAGTAGTTTTCCATTCTATACATATATTACAACTTCTTTATGCATTCATCCATTAATGAACATTGAGGTTTCTTCCATGTCTTTGATATTATAAATAGTGCTACTATGAACACTGGGGTGCATGTATCTTTTTGAATTAGAGTTTTTGTTTTTTCTGGATATATGCCCAGGAGTGGGACTGCTGGATCATATGGCAACTCTCTTTTTAGTTTTTTACGGAATACCCATACTGTTTTCCATAGCAGCTGCACCAATTTACATTCCCACCAACAATGTAGGAGGGTTCCCTCTTCTTCACACCCTCTCCAGAATTTATTATTTGTAGACTTTTTGATGATGGCCATTCTGATTGGTGTGAGGTGATACCTCTTTGAAGTTTTGGTTTGCATTTCTCTAATAATTAGTGATGTTGAGCATCTTTTCATATGCCTATTGGCCATCCATATGTCTTCTTTGGAGAAATGTATACTTAGGTCTTCTGCCCACTTTTTGATTGGGTTCTTTGTTTTATTGTTATTGAGTTGTACGAGCTGTTTATATATTTTGGAAATTAAGCTCTTGTCAGTCACACCATCTGCAAATATTTTCTTCCATTCAATAGGTTGTCTATTCGTTTTGTTTCTGGTTTCCTTTGTTGTGCAAAAGCTTATAAGTTTGATTAGGTTCCATTTGTTTATTTTTACTTTTATTTCTATTGCCTTTGGAGACTGACCTAAGTAAACACTGGTACAATTTATGTCAGAGAATGTTTTGCCTATGTTCTCCTGTAGGAGTTTTATGGTGTCCTGTTTTATATTTAAGTCTTTAAGCTATTTTGAGTTTAGTTCTGTGTATGGTGTAAGGGAGTGCTGATTTACATGCGGCTGTCCAGCTTTGCCCTACCACTTGCCAAAGAGACTGTCTTTTCCCCATTGCATATTCTTGGATTCTTTGTTGAAGATTGATTGACCATAGGTGTGTGGGTTTATTTTGGGTATCTCTATTCTGTGCCATTGATCCATATGTCTGTTTTTGTGCCAGTACCACACTGTTTTAATTACTGTAGCTTTGTCTGAATTCTGGGAGGGTTATGCCTCCAGCTTTGTTCTTTTTGCTCAGGATTTATTTGGCAATTCTGGGTCTTTTGTGGTTTCATATAAATTTTAGGATTATTTGTTCTAGTTCTGTGAAAAATGTCATGGGGAATTTGATAGGGATCATATTAAATCTGTAGATTGCTTTTGGTAGTATAGCCATTTTAACAATGTTAATTCTCCCAATACGATAGCATGAGACATCTTTCTATTTTTTTTAATCATGTTCAGTTTCCTTTATAAGTATTTATAGTTCTCAGCGTAGAAGTCTTTTACCTCCTTGGCCAGGTTTATTCCTAAGTATTTTATGTTTTTCATGCAATTTTAAATAGTATTATTTTTTTACTATTCCTTTCTGATATTTCATTGTTAGTGTAAAGAAGTGCGACAGATTTCTGTGTGTGAATCTTGTATCCTGCTACCTTGCTCAATTCATTTATCAGTTCTAGTAGTTTTTGTGTGGAGCCTTTAAGGTTTTCTACATATATTGTCATGTCACCTGCATATAATGATAATTTTACCTCTTCCCTTCCAATTTATATAAGCTTAAATTTCTTCTGTCTGATTTCTGTGGCTAGAACTTCCAATGCTGTGTTGAATGAAGACATGAGAGTGGGTAGGAAATTCTCTTTTATACTTAGGTTATTTTTGCCAAACTATTTGTATATAGTGGTTTATATATATGAGTTCTCAAAATACATCCAGTGAATTCTTACGTCATTATTACTGAAAAATGCTTTGGAAGAATATAGACATTTAATGTGAATCCTTATGAATAACCTTAGTTTTTATCCTAATAAAATAAGCAGGTAAATATTAAAGACTATATCAACTTAATTTTTTAGTCCTCTTAAATCTATGGATATGCACTGGATTTATGAGAATTTGTGTTCATGAAAAGATACTTCAAAAGCTGCGGTTTAAAATGATATTCTTATAGAAATCACGTTACTACAGAAAGTCATTTTCCTGACTAAAAACTTGATGTCTAACTTCTAGAAGAAATGCTCAGTTACACTATACATGATGAGGTGAAAATAATATGACCTATACTTTGCATAGAAAACTTCTAAAGAATAAACACATCAGTTAAACATGGTGGTGCAACTGCTGGTCTTACACTTAATTAATGAATTAAATAATCAATGGCAGTGGGTATGCAGGTCAAAGACAGGAGGTGGGGACAGGAGAAAATAGCCAGAGTGAGTGTCAGTGGATAGAAAGTTTCTATAAGAGAGCCAGGACCTGTCAAGGCTCCATGGCAGAAGCATGTGGTACTGATATAATTATTAAATCACTATTGGTGGTAACTTTAATATTTAAAAAATTTTTGAACCTTATCTGCACCCATCATATTGTGGATGTGTATGCATTTTGTAAAAAGTACATGGCATTTTTGTCTGTCTGTATATATACATGTCCTTTCTCTTCACCTAAATGCTTTATATTTTTTCCATTTCTATTTTTTAACCTGACACTATGTTTTTAAGATTCTTCCATGTTGCTCTAAGTAATTCAGTTCATTGCTTCTAGCATTGTTTAATATATTAAGGTATATATATTTTTTTTTTTTTTTTTTTTTTTTTTTTATGCGTTACGCGGGCCTCTCACTGTCGTGGCCCCTCCCGTTGCGGAGGACAGGCTCCGGACGCGCAGGCCCAGCGGCCATGGCTCGCGGGCCCAGCCGCTCCGCGGCACGTGGGATCTTCCCAGACCGGGGCACGAACCCGCGTCCCCTGCATCGGCAGGCGGACTCTCAACCACTGCGCCACCAGGGAAGCCCAAGGTATATATTTAATACATTTTACTCTTGCTTCCATGAGTATAACTGAATCTGGGAAATGAGATTTTCTTTATCTCAATGAATTCCTGGTCTGTTTTATAAATCTAAATAATCACTGAAGGTTATCTGAATCTGAGTTCTTTCCAGGAAATATTGAAATAATAGGGACCATTTATATGGATTTCTAAAATATTTTTGCAACAGTTGTTGTTACAGACTTGTTTTTATTAATATCTTAGAATAGTTAATATCTGAAAGAATATTCCCTTCTCTATGCAGGTAGACCAATGATAGGTTACCCTGTAGAAGTTGAGTTATCTATTGGTCCCAGCCTCTATTATTCTTTGATAATTCACTTCAATGCTATATCCTTGAGAATATGATTATATTCTCTCACATAACAAAAAAGTTTAAGGATAATACCATCAAGACACTTGCTTTGACTAGAGAAAGAACAAGCAAAATGCAAAGTTAGTAGAAGGAAAGAAACCAGAAAGATCAGAGCAGAAATAAATGAAATACAGATGAAGAAAACAATAGAAAAGATCGATGAAACTAAAAGCTGGTTCTTTGAAAAGATAAACAAAATTAATAAACCTTTAGGCAGACTCATCAAGAGGGAGAGGGCTCAAATCAATAAAATTAGAAATGAAAAAGGAGAAATTACAATGGACACCACAGAAATACAAAAGATCATAAGAAACTACAAAATACAAGCAAGTATATGCCAATAAAATGAACAACCTAGAAGAAATGGACAAATTCTTAGAAAGGTATAATCCCCCAAGACTGAACGAGGAAGAATTACAAAATATGAACAGACCAATCACAAGTACTGAAATTGAAACTTTAATTTAAAAACTCCCAACAAACAGAAGTCCAGGGCCAAATAGCTTCACAGACAAATTCTATCAAACATTTAGAGAAGGGTTAACACCTATCCTTCTGAAACTATTCCAAAAAAATCACAGAGGAAGGAACACTCCCAAACTCATTCTATGAGGCCAACATCACCCTGATACCAAAACAAAACAAAGATACCACACACACACACAAAAAAAATTACAGGCCAATATCACTGATGAACATAGATGAAAAAATCCTCAACAAAATACGAGCAAACCCAATCCAACAATACATTAAAAGGATTATACACCATGATCAAGTGGGATTTATCCCAGGTAAGCAAGGATTTTTCAATATCCACAAATCAACCAGTGTGATACACCACATTAACAAACTGAAGAAAAAAACACATGATCATTTCAATACAGGCAGAAAAAGCTTTTGACAAAATTCAACACCCATTTATGATAAAAACTCTCCAGAAAGCGGGAATAGAGGGAACATACCTCAACATAATAAAGGCCATATATGACAAACCCACAACTAACATCATACTCAACTGTGAAAAGCTGAAAGCATTTCCTCTAAAATGAAGAACAAGAAAAGGATGTCCACTCTCACCACTTTTAGTCAACACAGTTTTGGAAGTCCTAGCCGCAGCAATCAGAGAAGAAAAAATAATAATAAACGGAATCCAAATTGGAAAAGAAGTAAAACTGTCAATGTTTGCAGATGACATGATACTATTCATAGAAAATCCTAAAGATGCTACCAGAAAATTACTAGGGCTCATCAATGAATTCAGTAAAATTGAAGGATACAAAATTAATACACAGAAATCTGGTGCATTTCTATACACTAACAACAAAAGATCAGAAAGAGAAATTAAAGAAACAATCCCATTCACCGTCACATCAAAAAGTATAAAACACCTAGGAATAAACTTACCTAAGGAAGCAAAAGACCTGTACTCTGAAAACTATAAGATGCTGATGAAAAAAACTGATGACACAAACAGATGAAGAGACATACCATGTTCTTGGATTTGAAGAATCAATATTGTCAAAATGTCTGTACTATCCAAGGCAATTTACAGATTCAATGCAATCCCTATCAAACTACCACTGGCATTTTTCACAGAACTAGAAGAAAAAAATCATAAAATTTCTGTGGAGACACAAGACTCTGAAGAGTCAAAGCAATTCTGAGAAAGAAAAACAGAGCTGGAGGAATCAGGCACCCTGACTGCAGAATATACTACAAAGCTACAGTCATCAAAACAGTACAGTACTGACACAAAAACAGAAATATAGATCAATGGAACAGGATAGAAAGCCCAGAAATAAACCCAAACACCTATGGTCAATTAATCTATGACAAAGGAGGCAAGACTATACAATGAAGAAAAGACAGTCTGTTTAATAAATGGTGTTGGGAAAACTAGACAGCTAAATGTAAAAAAATGAAATCAGAACATTCTTTAACACCATCCACAAAAATAAGCTCAAAATGAATTAAAGAACTAAATATAAAACTCTTAGAGGAAAATACAGGCAAAACACTCTTTGACATGAATTGCAGCAATATCTTTTTCAATCCATCTCCTAGAGTAATGGAAGTAAAATAATAAATAAATAAATAAACAAATGGGACCTAATTAAACTCAAAAGCTTTTGCACAGCAAAGGAAACAATAAACAAAACGACAACCCACAGAATGGGAGAAAATATTTACAAATGATGTGAGTAACAAGGGATTAATATCCAAAATACACAAATAGCTCACACAGCTCAATATATAAAAAAAAAAATTGGGCTTCCCTGGTGGCGCAGTGGTTGAGAATCTGCCTGCCAATGCAGGGGACACGGGTTCGAGCCCTGGTCTGGGAAGATTCCACATGCCGCAGAGCAACTAGGCCCATGAGCCACAACTACTGAGCCTGCGCTCTAGAGCCTGCGAGCCACAACTACTGAGCCCATATGCCACAACTACTGAAGCCCGCATTCCTAGAGCCCATGTTCTGCAACAAGAGAAGCCACCGCAATGAGAAGCCTGCACACTGGAATGAAGAGTAGCTCCCACTCTCCGCAACTAGAGAAAGCCTGCACGCAGCAATGAAGGCCCAACACAGCCAAAAATATATAAATAAATAAATAAATTGATTTTTTTAAAAAAAGAGTAAAGGAATTTTTGTTAAATATACAAACAATAAATGCTGGAGAGGGTGTGGAGAAAACGAACCCTCCTACACTGCTGGTAGGAATGTAAATTGGTACAGCCACTATGGAGAACAGTATGGAGGATCCTTAAGAAACTAAAAATAGAGCTACAAAATGATTCTGCAATCCCACTCCTGGGCATGTATCTGGAGAAATACATGGTTCAAAAGGATACATGTATCACAATGTTCACTGCAGCATTGTTTACAATAGCCAAGACATGGAAGCAACCTAAATGTCCATTGAAAGAGAAATAGATAAAGAAGATGTGGCACATATGTACAATAGAATATTACTTAGCCATTAAAAAGAATGAAATAATGCCATTTGCAGCAACATGGGTGGGTCTGGAGATTATCATACTAAGTGAAGTCAGACAGAGAAAGATAAATATTATACGATATCAATTATATGCAGAATCTTAAAAAGTGATACAAATGAACTTAATTTACAAAACAGAAACAGATTTACAGACTTAGAGAACAAACTTATGGTTACCAGGGGGAAGGGTTGGGGGGAGGGATAGATTGGGAGTGTGGGATTGACATGTACACACTGCTGTATTTAAAATAGATAACCAGAAAGGACCTACTGTATAGCACAGGGAACTTTGTTCAATACTCTGTAATAACCTAAAAGGGAAAAGAATTTGAAAAAGAATAGATACATGTAAATGTATAACTGAGTCACTCTGCTGTACACCTGAAACTAACACAACCTTGTTAATCAACTATACTCCAAGATAAAATAAAAATTTTTTAAAAAGATGGTTGCTTTGATTTGGAGGAATCCTTTCACAACATATATGTGTATCAAATTACCACAATGTACACTTTAAATATGTTAAAATTTTATACGTCAAATTATATTGCAATAAAGCTGAAAATTTTTAGAAAGACAGTTGCATTGAGTCAAGTAAAGTCTTATGAACAATATTTCAAAGATAAATATGATTTGGTACACCAGGAGATAGATGTGCCAATCTGCTGTCTTACAAGCCCTTGGATTAATGTTCATTTTGGTAGACAACCTTCAGAAACAAATCACATTTTCATCAATACTTTCCTTAATTAACTCTTGTACAGTTTGTCTATTCAGATGCATTCTACACTGCTAACTTGCAAACTGACTGAAGAGAAGGACAATTGATTGAAACTCAGAGAAACAGGCCTTCTTTTTTTGGCTGCATTGAGTCTTCTTTGCTGTGCACAGGCTTTCTCTAGTTGCAGCGAGTGGGGCTACTCTTTGTTGCAGTGCACAGTTTTCTCATTGTGGTGGCTTCTCCTGTTGTGGAGCACAGGCTCTAGGTGTGTAGGCTTCCATAGTTGCAGCACGTAGGCTCAGTAGTTGCAGTGCATGGGCTCAGTAGTTGTGGCTCATGGGCTCTAGAGCGCAAGTTCAGTAGTTATGGCACACGGGCTTAGCTGCTCCGTGGCATGTGGGATCTTCCCAGACCAGGGATTGAACCTGTGTTCCCCGCATTGGCAGGCAGATTCTTAGCCACTGTGCCCCCAGGGAAGACCCAACAGGCCTTCTTGAAACAAAAGAATTTATAGACCAAGAGATCAAAAAGTTCTAAAATATTCCAGACATTTTAGCACAGATTCAGATGGAGTTTCAGTTAAGTAAGATAAGTTCTAGAAATCTGTATTACAACATTGTACCTATACTGTATTGTACACTTAAAATTTTAAGTGTCAGTCTCACATTAAGTGTTCTTACCACAATGAAATAAAATAACATAAAGTAAAAAAATAAAATAAAACAAAGTAAAATAAAATAAAATAGAATAACTGGGATTCAACGAGTGCTTCTTTGTGAATACCTCCAGCATTATTTAAAGCCAAATTCCTCTAAAGACTTGTCTACTTTAACTTTCACTTTCCTTCTCTTTTTTGCCATTAGCTCTTTATTTCCTTATAATTCTGGCCATAGAATTTAAACTGTTCTCTTGAAGTTTATCAATAACTTAGTCATCGATTCAAATATATTTTTTTCTTTATCTTCTTCCATGACCTTTGATCTTCCTCTGGAGGTGCTCTCTCTGCTTATGACTGCCTGACTCTGTCTCTTTCTGATTCTCCTCTGAGAATTCTAGAACTATTTCTTCTCCTGTCATTTTTACTGGCTCTTTTTCCTTAAACAGCTTTCCAAAAATTCTGTTCTTATCCATTTTCCCCTATCTCCTCCTCTTTTATTATTTATTTTTTCTTTTTGCTTAACTATCCCTCACTAAATTTCAAGGCTTTTGAGACAGAACTAATAGGATATGTGTACATATCCAGAGAGAGACAGAAGGAGAGACAGAGATTGAGAGAGAGACAGAGACAGAGAAACAGAGACAGACTGACTTAATATATGGAATTGGCTCACACAATTACAGAGGCTGATAAGTCCCAAGATCTGCAGTTGGTAAGCTGAAAACCCAGGAAGGTTGATGGCATAGTTCCAGTTTGAGTCTGAAGGCCTGAGAACCAGGACATCCAATGATGCAGTTCCAGTACAAAGTCTGGGAAAAAATATCATAGCTCTAAAGCAGTCAGACAGAAGTTATTCCCCCTTGCTTGCAGGAGGATCAGCCTTTTGGTTCTATTCAGGCCTTCAACTGACTGGATGAGGCTCACCCACATTAGGGAGAGCAATCTGCTTTATTCAGTCTACCAATTAAAATGTTAATCTCATCCAGAAACACCCTCATAGAAACAATCAGAACGATGTTTGGGCAAATATCTGGGTACCTTATGATCCAGTCAAACTGACACATAAAATTAACCATCACAGTGAGGATGTAGGAGTGAACTACACTATATGGTGTATACAGCATAAATAATGTGTATATTTTACATATACACTTTTTTTTTTTTTTGCGGTATGTGAGCCTCTCACTGTTGTGGCCTCTCCCGTTACGGAGCACAGGCTCCAGACGCGCAGGCTCAGTAGTTGTGGCTCACGGGTCCAGCTGCTCCACAGCATGTCACTTAATCACTTAATCTCCAAACCATTTCTCTAAAACCAAACTCAACTTTCAATCTAACCTATACTATAATGTAGATTAGTCTTCTTAAAGCACCATTTCACCATGTCACTCTGTGCAAAGTCCTTACATAGTTTTCAGTGTAATAGTGTCTATGTTATCTGTGTAATCTACTATGAAACCTTGATATATATTACTAACAGTCAAAGTAAAATACTCTCTGTTCTTCATTCATACATTGCTCATCCTATTCCTTTTTACTATAACGTGACAATCCTCCCTCCCCATTTTACACTCAAAATCCCTTCTATTCTTAGGACTCAATTCAAATGTTATTTCATCCATGAAGTTTTCCATACTCAAAATAATCTCTCTTTATTTTACATAAAACAATCCCTGTACTTTGCACATGCATCACTCTCTCCTTGGATCGACCTAATTTTGGAAGTTTCACAGTTCAGTCTCTGATCATCTCTTCTTCCTTATCTGCGCTCACTTCTTTGGTGAGTCATCCAACTATCACTTATTTTCTGGCTTCCCTGGTGGCGCAGTGGTTGAGAGTCCGCCTGCCGATGCAGGCGACACGGGTTCGTGCCCCAGTCTGGGAAGATCCCACGTGCTGTGGAGCGGCTGGGCCCATGAGCCATGGCCGCTGAGCCTGTGAGTCCGGAGCCTGTGCTCCGCAACGGGAGAGGCCACAGCAGTGAGAGGCCTGCGTACCGCAAAAAAAAAAAAAAAAAAAAAAAAAAAAAAAAAAAAAAAAATCACTTATTTTCCAAGAACTCCTAAAACTGACTTATCCTACCCAGTCTTCTCTTCAATGTACCAGACCTATGTAACTAACTGTCTACTTAATATCTCCACCAGAAAGTTTAATACACTTTTCAAACATAACATATCCAAAACTGAACTCCTGATCTTCCACCCAAAATTTCTCTTTCCTCTCAGAGGTATGAATGCTATCCTTGCAGTTGCTCAGACCAAATAATTGAAATGTCTGTTTTCTCTCACAAATCCTTCCAATCTATCAGAAACTCCTTTTGGTTCTACCATCAGACTTTATGCAGAATCAAACTACTTCTCAATAATTCTATCAATATCACCTGGTCCCATCCACCATTATTTCCCTGTGTGGATCTTTTTGTAACAGCCTCTTAACTCATCACTAAGTTTTTTTCTTATCAGTCGTGGATGCAGTACAAAGTAGTATGCAAAGACCTATGTGAATTGTCATTTTCATTACTTCTCTAACCTCACCGTTTACTCCTTTTTCCCTGTACATTCTACTGAAGCTACACTCATCTCTTCACTCTTCCTCACATATACCAGGCACACTCCACTATGGGGAATTTTCAGTGACTGGTTTATCTGTCTGAAATCTTCTTCTTCATGATATTCTCATGACTAATTTCCTTACTCTAACAAGTCTTTACATAAATACCACCTTTTTCCTGATACCTGCTCTGAACCCCCCTATTTAAAATTGCAACTCTCCTCACTCTACACTCATGATCACTTCTACCTGTTCTGTTTTTTATCTATGGTCCTTGTCACCTTCTAATATGCTATCTAATTTACTTACATTATGTGTATTTATCCATCTGTTCCCACTAGGACATAAGATGTACAATAACAGGTATTCTAGTATGTTTTGATCACAAACATATCTCAAGTGCCTAGATCAGTGTCGAATGAATGACTCTTCCCCCGTTTAATCTATTTCAATATACTATACACTGTAGTGCAGTAATTTGTATACAGTAGTCCCTCTTACCAGAGCGGGGATATGTTCTGAGACACTCAGCAGGTGTCTGAAACTGTGGATAGTACCTAACCTTATATATACTTTTTTCCCCCTATACACACATACCTGTGATAAAGTTTAATTTATAAATTAGGCACAGTAAGTGGTTAACAACAATAATTTATAATAAACCAGGACAGTTATAACAATATACTATAATAAAAGGAGAATGTGGTCTCTCACTCTCAAAGTATCTTATTATACTGTACTCACCCTTCTTTACGTGATGATCTGAGATGGTAAAATGCCTATGTGATGAGATGAAGTGAGGTGAATGACTTAGGCATTGTGATGTAGCATTAAGCTATTACTGACCTTCTGACGATAGGTCAGAAGGAGAACCATCTACTCCAGTTGATCCTGGATCATCAAGAACATCATGACAGTGTCAACAATTAGACATCAGGAGATAACTGACATTATCTAATGTCAATGGTTGGGGATCCTGGGCCATACAGGATGGGAAGGTGTGAGATTTCACGACAGTACTCAAAAGAGCATGCAATTTAAAATTTGTAAATTACTCATTTCTGGAATTTTCCATCTAATATTTTCAGACCACGGTTGACCCTGGTTAACCGAAACCACGGAAAAGGGGGAACTACCATGTATCTTATTTCCCTTATCGGTCTGTGGTCTCCATTAGGGAAAGATCAGTGTCTAATCCATATTTATTAACCACATCTCAATCCACAATGCTCATCATATTGCTTTGCACTTAAGAGGTAAGTCTTAATACTATTTTAGTACAAAGAATACAAATTCAAGCAAGGTTAAATAATTTTAAATGAGGTGAATACAGTTTTAGTGTATGAGTGTTTCACTAAAATGAGGGTTACCAGATACCGTCCTTTCTACACTTAATAAATGATAAAAACCAGGGACTGGAAAGCCATTGGGAAAGGCAGGGTCTCCTGCTTACCTCTCTGTGGGGCCAGGTGGTTATTCACCTCTAGTTCTCTGCACATCTGCTGCACTTCTGGCTGTTTCTGCCTCTCTGTCTCTCTACCTCTTCTCCTCAGTCCCCAATTCCACCCTTACCTCTCAGTGCTTCTTCCCATTCACAACAAAAGATGCCTACCCACAGCTCCCTAGTTTAACTTTCCCTCAAAGAACATGGGACACGCTTCAGTTTCAAGGGCTTTGGCCTAGCTAATATGATCCATAAAAATTTAACCTGCCAAATTTGATTCAAGCCTTTCCTGACCATTTAAATGACTCTTGCTACTGGTCCAAATCTCCTACTTCAGGAAACCTGCCTAGTTCAGCAGATACTGCCAATAGAACAACCAAACTCACTCAAGTAAGTAATAAAAGGAAGCTTGACTAGGTTAAAGAATTCATTCTGACTAATTAAATTGATTACTTTGTCCCATTTATCATTCATTCTCTTTAAATAGCTATGCCAATTTACTTTGTCTTAACTGTAAGATTTATAACCTTGCATGTTTATAGTAGAAAGAAATGGAAAGACAAGTCTAAAAGACTGTTTCAACAGACAAAAATTATATCTGTCCAACTTTCACTTACATCAACATTAAACATTTAGGCAAGATATCTTAAGTTATAGTTTTTAAAAAATCACCATGGATTAAATATTCACCCTTTTTCCCCTCTAAATGTTCATTTTCTATTCATTACCTCTGGTTGTCATAAAGATACCAGATCCTAGCTTTCTACATAAACCCTAGGAGAAAACATTATTTAACCAAAAAAATACGACAACATTTTAAATAGAGAGATCTCTTCTCTTTGATGTTTCTTTTCCTTTTTTTAATTTCTTCTAAATGAAAAATGTTTAATTAGATACAACAGTAGAGAAGGCTTATGATTAATATCACTGTTCATCTGGAGTTTGAACTATTCTCACTGTCTTCTTTCTCCACTCCATCCCACTCTGATGGAGGTTTTTTTGTTTGTTTGTTTGTTTGTTTTTTGTGGTACGCGGGCCTCTCACTGTCGTGGCCTCTCCCATTGCGGAGCACAGGCTCTGGACACACAGGCTCAGCGGCCATGGCTCACAGGCCCAGCCGCTCCGCGGCATGTGGGATCCTCCCAGACCGGGGCACGAACCCGTGTCCCCTGCATCAGCAGGCAGACTCTCAACCACTGCGCCACCAGGGAAGCCCTCTGATGCAGTTTTAAAACACATCCATAAATTCTTTGACACTCTTCCCATCGATAGGCAGGATCCTTGTTCTCACCCATTGAATCTGGGCAAGATTGTGCCTGCTTTGACCAATATAATACTCTATGTGACTTCCAAAGCTAGGTCATAAAAAAAAATCTATGTAATTTCCATCTTCTTTACTGGAACACTTGCTCTTAGGGCCCTGAGCAACTATGTAACCAATCTATTACAAGACTGCCATGCCTGAGTGGAGTCAAGCAGATCCACCAATCAACATTTCTAGCTGAGCCCATTCTTCTGTCATCCCAGTCTAGGTGTCAGGCATGCAAGTGAAGAATCTTGAAAGGGGGTCCTCCAGCCCAAACTCTTTCAGCCTTCAGACCTCTGAATCACCCCTGTCGCTGAATCATTCCATGAACATAATAAAATGGCTGTAGCTTTATATTCGGGTTTTGTGGTAGTTTGTTATGTAGGAACACATCCAAAGGCAGGAGCTGTTCTTTTGACTAAACAACCTTTCCACTAACAAAACATTTACAGCCAGTTCTCTTTTGTAAAGGATCTGATAAACTTCACAGTAAGGTATTAATAGGTGATAACTCATTATAAGCCAGTGAGCCTCCAAGTTCCTCATTATAAAATCAAAGGTACGTGCTTTGCAATCTCCTGGGTCTCTTTCACTTTTGGCCTTTTTAGCACTCAGGAGCAGTGCCTTAACCTAGAACAATGAAGCACCAATGGTGGTACTTGTGGGGATATAATTCAATTTCTAAATATTTAGCTTAGAGTCTCTTGAATGTATCATTAGGTTGTCATCTTCACCAGTTTTCTCCAAGATTAACTCTAGTCTAGAGACTATGTAATTCAACATTTCTTAAGAGATATTTACATCTCTTGCTTAATTGCTCTTAAATAAGATGTGTAATTTCTTTGGATGAAAGATCCAGATACTTTCCATGTTCACAATAATATATAGAAGTAGTTCTCTCAGGATCATACTAACACTATTAAATGGGTAGAATATTAAACAGAGAAATATTTCTGGTTATTCGCTCTGGGAGGCAAAAAAATGTCTGGAAAGTTTACTAAGTATCAAATTTTCTCAAGTAGTATTTTGCCCAAACACATCCTTTTGTTCATCCCTAGAAATTGCAATATATTGCTGAATTTTTTCTCCCTTAAGTAAGTAATTCTTATCCCTAGTTATTATTTTTTTCATTTAATCAAGTATTAGTTAAGATAGCTAAATAACTTCCATCCAGATTTTTCAATCTCTCCCTCCTACTGGTAGACCACCAGCCTTTAGAAACCAGTGAATTCAGGTCATTTGGGTCTCAATGGAAATACTGTGACAGTTAACCAAGTTATATTAGCCATTAAAGGTTAAATCTGTGCTTTTCTGAAGATTCTGAGGTAACCCACACATCACGGATTGCATATGTTTTTTTCTTTGGAAGTGGAGAATGACATTAGAATAACTATGAAATTATTTTTGACTGAGATCATATTGAAACTTATCATTATCCAACTCTGGTGCTTTGACTAAAATGTAAAACACTTTTACTGAAGCACTGAAGTTCTCATTAAGTAGACTTAGCTTAGTCAAAGCATAATTGTTGATCTTCTGTGCTTAAGGCATGTGCTGTTCCATGCAGATAGAGGCTTTTCTACCACATGCCTCTTGATGGTGTGTAATGGGAGAAGCATGTGCGCATCAGGAGAACAGACCTTAATTTGGAATATTAAGTGGCATAGGCACATGAAAAGCCTTCATCAGAATATTAAAAGTGTGCTAAACCCGTAAGAGCTAAGAGACGTGTTCCTAAGGGAGGAAAATTCCAACCTCAAGCTCCCTCCTTATCTCAATTTCCGACATTTGTTAACAAGAAAGAACACTAACTTAGAAAGTCACTTCTATCCAGTGACTGCTTAAGTGCTGCTAGACTAACAAATGATTAGCTCATACTTGGCCTGTTGCAGAACACAACGGAAGAGTACAATAAACAATCAGTGCAGCCCTGAAACTTACCAAACCAGACAGATGTAAGGCTCATGTTGTCATCCTGAGCTAAATGGGAAAATATGTTCTTACAAGAACTGTTTTCACTGAGATATTGATAACCTCATCAAGGTTTTGATATTATAGCTATGCCAGTGGACAGCTGAGCGCTCATACTTTCCAACAGTCCCTTCTCCCCCAACATGTGTATACACTGACATCAATAGCGTTTGAGATTCAAAACCATCCAAACTATTTTTCTCTTGACCAGTGAGGAGAAACTGACAGATCTCAAGTTCTATGTATCCATCCTTTATAATATAACCTAGGTTCTAAAGAGAAAGGAGAAAAGTATTTGTAATATTTTTCAAATTTTAAGATTTAATTTCAACAGGCATCAGGGTTTTATGCAAACAGGTCTGGGCCATAATATCAGAATACTGGGCCGTACTTTGTCAACTGTTAATTCTAAGACTTTGTGTACATCTTAAACTATTCCAGCCTTGCTTTCATCATTTATATGAAGGGAGTAGGGTGGATAGGAGAGTGCCTATTTCAGTATTCAAAGGAATCAAATGAAATACTGGCTAAACACTTTGAAATCCTTAAATATCATACAAATGATAGTTATTGTTAATCTTATCATCAGAGAGAGAAATAGCATAATTAAATAAATTTATAAAATGACTTGCTCATGACATCAGAGTCAAGTTTGAATCCTGACTACATCACTTACTAGCTATGTGAATGTGGGCACATGAACTAAACTCTTCAAGATAATTACTTTATCTGAATAATAATCTATGTATTTGTATAAAAATAGAATAATATCAACTCCTAAAACTTCTGACGGAACAACATGATGAGAACAGTAGGTTAAATACTTAGTTTGGTACATGGTATTTAATAAGTTCTCAGTCAATGGAGGCTATATATCTGTCAGGTCTCAGTTCCAAAACTATCTCCTGTCTGAAATTCCTCCTAAATGATCTTGAGTTCCTTTCTCACTCTACCCTTTATACCTCCACTACATTCTTGGTAGACCTTTACCATAACAGGTATAGTTCATCAATGTACTTACTGGCTTACATCTGTCTCCACTTTTTTAGGCTAGTCTCACCTTATTTAGAAGACTTCTTTTTCATCTTTTTAACCCCAGATTCTAACATGTAACAGATTTGATGTCTGAATGAGCTCAGAGACAGGTGGTAGGAAAAGTTTCCAGATGAAAAGGAAACATTATTACACCTGTACTGTGCTCAGGGTGCACGTAATATACCCTTCTGATATTAAATAAAATAGATTACAGAAAATAGACTAAGTTTAAATCCTACTCAACCCTATTAAAACAAAATATTCCAGAAAATATGCTACTCACTCTTTTTCAACCAGTAATTTCTTCTTAGAGCTCTCTCCAGATGTATAAAAGGACTTTGGTTTAGCCAGTCTTAACAGAGTAACTGCCAAAACCAGCTCTCCAGATGGTATTGAATTCGTGAATAGTGACAGCATGGAAGTGTTCATGCTGTCCTTCATTTTCTTACACCTGATGAACCAAAAAAAAAAAAAAAAAAAAGAAAGAAAGAATGTCAACTCTACCCCGCTGTGGCCTGATTCTTTCAAATGCACAATTTACAATAGATGTGCCAAGTGTTAAAATAAGAATATTCTTGCCTTGAGGAGTACTGACCAATCATTAAAAATTTTATTCTACCCTCAGAGATAACCCTTTTGATCTCTCAATTATATTGTTAACAAGGAAACACACATAAAAGAAGGTGAGAGATCTAAAATAAATTTTAATGGATACAGTATATCATATTAAATATTTATTGATTTCAACAAACCATGCACATTCATTTAAATGGTATACATTCAGATACCATTCAGGGTAGAAAGGCCTGACTAAGCAAAGCAGAAGAAAGGTGACTTGTGGCTTCAGAATCTGACTTCTCTGAAGGGTCTTTTTCCCTCCTACCTTTCCTGCCACATAATAGATACTCCGTTATCATATTTTAAGGTCAGAATACACCAGCTGAGAATAACTGACAATGAACTGCATAGTGGAGTTCTGGAGAGCTGACCATGACCCTGAGTTTTGTCCATATCCACAGTTTCCTACTGAATGAAGTTGTCAGAAGCTAGCCAGCAGATTAGATGGTATCTTGAGTATTTTGAACTTGTTAATAAGGTCACAATAAAATTGGCATTGACTGTCCAACCCAATTAGAAAAGGATCAGAGAGTAAAGGAATTTAAGAGACTCACAGAAATCAATAAGCAAGACCATGAGAAAGTAGATATCATAAGTAAACAGAAGCCAGGAGGTAAAAATAGGAAAACAAGAAATGGATACAAATGAAAGCAGAGAAATAAACGGAACAGCAGAGTGACTAGAAAAGGGAGCAATGGACTCCTGCCTCTAATGCGACAACTAAAAGTTTCTGGGGACACTCTAAGAACTGCTTTAGGCCTGGATATTTGGTTACTGAAGCAGCTGCTTGGGCTTCCCTTCTTTTCCTGTCAACCTGTAATGAACTCACATCATGAGTGGAGATCCAAACATGTTGGTTTCTTACCTCCTAGAAGTACTTTAATAATGCAGTGGGAAAGCACAAAGAAGATACATGTGTTTGTGATGGGAAGAATTTACAAGTCTATATTTCTCTGGAATCTAACCAGGATCAAGGCTCTGGGCTCTTAACCATCAGAATCAGAATCATCTGTTTTACCTCTTCAAATTACTGTTAATACACTGTTAACTCTGATTTTTCCCCAGCATAGGTCAATATCCCCAAGTAGTACTTAGCCTATCAGAAAAACGTGACTTCTTAAAATAATATAATCTATTTGGGATATGTGAACATCCTCTTAGTTCATTAATGTAAATCAAAATAAGTGTACTAAATCACTATAAAAAAGCAATGTTCAAATCAAAACACAAATGAAATGAGATGGGCTGTCTCTAATATACTTTCTGCAAACAGTATTTGCTCTTCTGTAACTCTGACTTCAACTGATTGACATTTCCTGCTTTGAAAACCTCCCATCACATATCTTGATGAGAGACTCCATAACTTGATGTGAGATTGGCAAAGTCACATTGCAGAAGAGCACATAGGATGGGAGACATGGTCGTGGCCATCTTTGGATGACACAACCTCAAGTTTCCGAAATTAGAATATAAGCACAGATACGTGTTAAAAACAATCTATTCCACACCTTCTCTATTCCTGTGGTGTTAACACAATAATAAGCACACAGTGGATATTTTTATACATTTAATTTTATTTTCCAAGCAAGCTTTGAGATAGATATTCCTAGTACCAAATCAAAGTATACAAAAGGCAGGGGTATATTTCTTCTTTGGGGTAAATATAGACAAGTAGATGCTCCCTATAAAAAGTGGTTTAAATTTTTACCTGCAATAAAATTACTGTCTGCCTCATGTTTTCCTTCATGGTAGAAGAAAATTCTATTCTGGGCACTCCAGCTTCTAAAAGCCCCATCTGGTAAATATATTTTCATTATTACATGACTAAATTTGATCCCTGTGTGTGGAAAATGCATATGCTTAGCCTAGGTTGATTTGTCTCTTCCTCCAAAAGTAATAAAATTTGGTGTTTTTTTTTAAAGGTCCATATAACACTTTCATCAGGTAAGTTTGTGTTTGGGGGAAAGAAAAACAACAAACAAACAAAAACAGTTTTCAATACTCTAGATAAAGGACCTCCTTTCAATTGTTGTCAAGGAGACTTCGTCTGAAGCTTCCCTCTGTGCTTGACATGCGTTGGCTCAAATTCACCACTACTGACAGTCTCATATGTGTCACTGTCCAGCAAAAATCCTATCTGTTACTATTAATAAGCTACCCTTTGCCATATTGATTAGTTGCTTATCTGAGCTTGACAGGCAACAACCTCCCTGCTTGTCTCAGAAACCTCATGTTAGTCAGCACGGTACCTCTAACCCTTTGCTTCCTATCTTCATGACTTTAAGTACACAAAGCTTTGACTAGATATTTTCATTGTACTTCTGTCTTAGCGCTTAGACATCTTCCTGTAACTTGATGCCATATTAACTCTCAGATAACTGAACTTTGCTCTGTCCATACCCTTCCAGTGCTCTCTGGAAGTTGTGTATGGATCCTCTACCTAACCTAAAAACGGCAAAAATGTCCTAAGCTAAAATGAAATGTCTCTCCCCAACATGCACTGAAGAACTTTTATGAGAACATAGCCAAAAAGCCCATTTTTACATGATCTAGCCCCATTTCCTGATAATAATAACATTCATTAAATGGAACAAGCAAACAACTACTGGATCTGGTATCGTGCATCAGTTTATATAACACATGAACTTCATATCAGGAGAGAAAGGAGGGGCTTGTTCTCAGGTTAGCCATCAACTATGCTCAAAGAACAATTCAGATATTACTGAAACTTCCTAGAGAACTAGTTGAGCCCACCAGGAATTTATTTGATTGGCATCTCCCCCTAAAAAAGCACTTTATCCTGAAGAATGAGGCATGTCAGCTCAATTTCAAGTTAGGAGGAGGAGGCAGTTATGAACAGGTGCTTTATTCTTCAGCCCAGTCTTAGCCTCACAACTGTATTCTAGGTAAATTGGCTTCAAGAGAAAATAAAAGCTATTTTCACCAAATCTCCATGAGATGTTGGGAGGGCGAAGCAGCTACAATCTGGGACACATGTATCCAAGCATACCCGAAGATGAGAGAAAGGGCTCCTCTGTCTCTAAGCACAGAGCAGAATGGCCACATGGAGCTTCCTCAGCATCAACCATAACTGTCGCTTTGCCACATCAGAGCAGCTTCAGTTCAGCATAGCCTTGATATAATTCAGGTTAGTGCCTATCATCGAGAGACCACCACAATATCAACAACCTTAAAGTTCCTGTGAAGTACTGTGTGGGCACTATTTTCGCAGTATATATTATCTTAGAAATACGGAGCAAGAACCAGAACAAGAAGAAGACAAAAGTTATGCCAGATGTCCTGAAGTAACTGTGGAAACTTTGAGAAGAACTGCAGGTTCCACAATAAGAAATTGAGGGAAATACAAAACAAAAATACTATTTTTTGGGCTTCCCTGGTGGCGCAGAGGTTTGGAGTCCGCCTGCCAATGCAGGGGTTACGGGTTCGTGCCCCGGTCCGGGAGGGTCCCACGTGCCGCGGAGCGGCTGGGCCCGTGAGCCATGGCCGCTGAGCCTGCATGTCCGGAGCCTGTGCTCCGCAGTGGGAGAGGCCACAGCAGCGAGAGGCCCGCATACCGCAAAAAAAAAAAAAAAAAAAAAAAAAAAAAAAAAAAAAAAAAAAATACTATTTTTTGTTTTTAAGGGTTTTTTTCCTGTATAAAAATAATCTAAAAAAACAAGGGATGAATTAAGAAGCATAATCCAGAAAACCCCCAGCAGTGTAGAGAATAGACGAATATTTGGAATAGGACACAGCACAATCCACCCCTGGCTTAGTCTGCTGATCATATCCTGGCAGATAGCAACAGGGTCAAAGTAGAGCCTTCATCCAATGTAATCAGGTGAAATGGGTTATACACATAGCACAGTGCCTACAACGGAGGAGGGTGGTAAATATTGAATGCTGGCTTCCCCACTCCTACTCCTTTGTAATCTCTTCTCTGTCCACTTCTCCATCTTTCCTATTTTGTTTATGAATATTCAGAATATTGGATAGGACCACTGACCTGTGCCTTTACATAAAATAGACCTGATATATACATATGAAATAGGTAGAAAAAATTTTTTTTAAATATACCATGCATAAAATTAGAAGAAAAAATTCCCGTAGCCTATTCAGCTCAAGTTGCTGTTTCTTATTTAGGATGCTATTATAGCTTCTTTGCTAGAATCCTGATTTTCTAGAATTGTTCACTGCTAGCAATTCACCATAAAATTCCAGAAGTATGATATGAGATTTCATCCAATGTAAGAGATAATCAGATTCTTTTAATTTTCTGCATACATTTTTTCAAAATAACACATACTACCCTTAAGAAGATGAGTTCTAAAGTATGATCAAAGTAAAAATAATCTGTTCCCTATAGAAACACAAAGGCTTTAGCAAGTACCTTTCCAATTTATATAAACAAGACAAATAGGTTAATTTTGTTTATTGTTTTTCTAATGGCTCTCAGGCACGATCTAATTTATACTTTTTTTTAAACCCTCTTTTAAAAGGGTGTTTCCTCAAGACAAAGAAATCTCATGGTATAATTGACATGAGTATGTTATGTGAAATTGAATTATGTTAGCCAGCATTCCTGAAAGTACCATTTTTTCATTGGCATCCATTTTTCAACAATAATATTAGAAAATAATACCTTCAGGACAAGGACCTGAACTTTATGCAAATATAGATTAGAGAAATCCAAATTATTTTTTAATGAGCTATATGTATTACGCCTGCCTATCTAGAGTTCATCTGGACCATGGTATTAAATAAGCTTAGAGTTAATTAAGCGTATTATAACTATTCCTGGCTTCTGCCTTTATTAGTATGAATCTACCAGTTCAGAGGCACTCAGCAAACATGGAAATACTTTATCAACATCCACTCCAAAACACATTGAAATATTTTCAATCCTGTCTTATACTCTTGGGATAATTCTAGAAGCTCAAACCTATTGGACCTTTTTCAAAATCCATTACTTTTCTATTTATCTAAATATGAATTGCAGGAATAGAAGAGGCTTTCTCTGTAGATTTTGATTTATATTAATAAGAATTATAATCAAACAATTGCTCTCAAGCACATGCACACATGAAGGTACGATATCTCTTGCTGCAGAGATACTGGCTCAGGCATCAGCAGATTAAATGAATAGATTTGCTTTGTATTTTAGTGTGCTAAATTGAATACAAATCATAATAGAAAATCTCAACATGCAAATGAAATTAGAAGAGCGTTTCTAATTTTCAGTAAGAGAATGAGAGAATCAATCTTTCAGTTAAAAAAAGAAAATCTGTAAACCACTCATTAAGAGCTGATCACATTCTGGTAGCAGCTAAACTAATTTAGTGTATACCTACTTAGGTTTTGTTAGTTAGAAGAGCAAAACCTTTTGGAACTAACTCTATTAAAATAAAATCTATCCCAAATTTGAAAGAAACGTTACTTACCTGAGATAATCCTACAGAAATAAAACACTATGAATATCAACAGAAAAGCAATAGACATTCATTTTCTACTAGAAACTCAGCAGGGAAAGAAAAAAGAGCAGAGTCAAGATGTATTTTCCATGGATCTGGTTCACATTCTATCATACACCCTAAGGCCCTATTTCCACAGCTGTGGCAAAATTCTTTACAGGAGAATGATTTGACATTTTAAGAGTTATCCCTCCAGTCTCTTCCATGTAATTCTGTGATGAAATAACAAACTCAGACACCCGGGAAAGGGGGTGGGATATCAAAAAGGCAATGAACTTTGGATTCAGACAAACTAGACTTTAATACGAGCACTGCCATTCATTACCTGAATTACCTTGGAAAATCAATTTACTTTTCGCAGCCTCAATTCTTTCTACAGTAAAGAGAATTCACTACCCAAACAGAACCACTGAAGGAAAAGAGTCCAGCAGATTTTCTGAAAGATAATGGGACTCAATAATTATTGGTTCACTTATCTCTCTTCAGGCATTATCTCCACTCTAATTTTTTATGCTATCACCCGCTACTCAAAAATTGGGGGTTCCTTCATATAATTTGGGCTGTAATTTCTTTATATTCCATTTTACCCCTAGGTTTTCACAAGTTTTGACAACATAACCTATCATTTGGAAGTCCTTAATACTTTCTCTCCCCACCACCTCATTCCACTCCTCCCCTAGGTTTGGGGGGAAAAAAAGAACAATGGTCAATAAAATCAACATTATCAAGCTTTTGTACTAAAAGGTGGAGCCTCCATTGGAAAAAAAAAATAAAGGAATTTTAAAGATAGCTGGACCCAAGTAACATACTGTTGGCTCTCTTGAATAAATTTTCTCTAGAAATACTCTCCTTCTTTGAATTCATTTTGGCTGGTAGTTTCCTTTCCTTATTAGAATTGTTCTCCACAATTATTGGAAGAGGAATTGTTCTCCACACCCACAACTGTAGAGGAAGAGCCCAGGAGAAGGGAACTAAACAGCAGGCTGCTAAGGCCTGACCATTGTTTAGGCCAAAGTAGTCCTCATGATACACAGAAAGTACAACTTTGTTCTCCAGAGAGCTGGACACATAAGCATTTCAAAGCCAACTAAGTAATTAGTTCTTTTTCTTTTCATGAAATGATGTATCTGTGTGCATGAGACTCAGGTTAAGATGGGCATGGAGGGCTACAAACTGCTGTATGAGACAAGTAGGAGATTCAGGTGTTCAAATCCTGTCCACATACTATCACTATACCTGCAGTAGTTATACAAATGTAGGCCAGCTTTCTTGAGTTACATACAAATTACCTTACAATATTACGAACTATAATTTTATTTCTTAACTAAAAGCATAAAGATTTAGTACCTCATAAAGAATGGCCTTCTTTTCCAAAAATAAGTATAAAATATCTGATCATATAATTTATAACATCTCTCTTAGATTACATTTGCAGACAATTACTTATGAATACTAATTTTTGATGGGCCAGTGTGGTAGGCTGAACAGTAGCTCCCAAAATATCCATGTCCTAATCCTGAGAACCTGTGAATGTTATTTTATACGGCAAAAGGACCTTTGCAGATGTGATTAAGTTAAGCATCTTAAATTAGTGAGATTATCTTGGATTATCCAGATAGATCCTAAATGTAATCACCAGTGTCCTTATATGAAGGAGGCAGAGGGAGTTTACTACAGAAGAGAAGGTGATGTTACCATGGCTTTAAAGATGGAAGAAGGGACCATAGGCCAAAAAACACAGGGAGTGCATCGCTAGAAGATAGAAAAGCAAGGAAAACAGATTCTCCTATAGATCCTGCCTAGAAAGTATAACCTTGTTGGTACTTTAGTTTTGGCCCAGTTTGGGGGCTCATTTTGAACTTCTGGCCTCCAGAACCATAAGTGAATACAGTTCTGTTGCTTTAAGCCAATAAATTAGTGGCAATTTGTCATAGCAACTATAGGGAACTAATACAATCAGAAATGTCTAACCAAATATAAACTTACTGAGGATCAAATAATTTGGGGATGTGAACAAAAACTAAAGCTTTTCCCAAATTCTCGAAGCTGTTAGGTGTCTCTTGTGTTATGTACTCCCACAGCATAGCATAATCTCCTACCATTGCATTTTTCACCTACTCTGGAATTAAACTATTTAGTTGACTCTCTTTTCCACAAAACAGAAAGTTCATGAGAGCAGGGCTGGTGTCTGCCTTGTTCATTTCTGTATCCTTGGAGTCAAGCACGGTGGCTGACATATAGCACTATCTGATAAATATTTGCTGAAAAGATGAATAAGTGAATGAGAGAAGGAAAGAAAAAATTATCTAAGAATACTGCCAAGCACAGAGAAACAAGGTGAGGTAACACAGAAAAAAAAGAGTATTACTCAAACACTTATCCAATTGTTAGGCAGAGTAGGGCAGAAGAGTCAGTTGATTCAGGGGATTGTTTCATGTTTTGCTTGGTCACTTTCATTAACTTCTAAGAAGCAAAGCACAAAAAGGCAACCAGAATGAAACCGAGGTTTTGTATAATTCATAAACTTTTAAACAGACTTTAAATAATGACAAAATGTAAGTATTTATAGACGAACATACGATAAAACTAATTTACATCTTTAAAGCAATCTATTTAACTCATTTTATGTTATATTTAAAATGCATTTCATTGTATTATGTATAATAAAGATATTATTGTTATACTGTTATATGTATTATTACATATTCTAAACAATGATCCTTAGTAACAAATTACATATACAGTACTATTACCATTTTACAGAAGCCAAGAATCAATAGCTGAATTCAAGAAGAAATTCTTAACTTTAGAGCCAAATCATCTCCCAAATGGTTCTATTTCCCTTCTCTACACAGGAAAGACAAACAATATTCACTAGAGCTCTATTCTCTTCAACAATTAGCTTCAACAATCA
Organism: Phocoena sinus; assembly: GCF_008692025.1. Classification (NCBI taxonomy): domain Eukaryota; kingdom Metazoa; phylum Chordata; class Mammalia; order Artiodactyla; family Phocoenidae; genus Phocoena; species Phocoena sinus. Next base: position 106,233,008 of record NC_045764.1, on the reverse strand, counting down.
ACGTCTCTTTAAAACACACTCACACATATAGAAATACTGCTCTGACAGCACTAGATCACCTGTCTGGTAAACTAATCTGTCCAGTGACTTGCTTGTTACATATTGTCCAGTCAGAAGGGCTACATTTTTCTCTCTTAATCATTTTACTCTAACATATGTGAAAACCTTATAAAAGTGTTGACTATTACTACATGCATTTATGTATCCCAAACAAAATGCTTCCTCCAAAAAGAAGTGTATATCCTGGTATCTTCTGCACCTGTTAATCTGAAAGTAAAATTTGGATCTGAAACTTTATTATTTTATTTTCATTTGAGCAGTTCTGTGCAGCTGTTCAAACTAGTATGCTATTATGAAAATCAAATATCATTTATTCAGAAGGGGAATTAACTTTTTTAATAACACACATTTCAGAAATTCCCCATGTAGATAAATATTGTTTCTCCCTCTGTTTAGATTCCCTTTACAAAGATTTGTTCTGTGTCACTGAATTCTTCTTGTTTCTAGTTTGGGAGCGATATATGAATATGCTAATAAGCCAGAACAGTAGAATCATTCAGTGCAAACTAATAATAATACTAATACCACTAGTATCTTACAAAGAATTTCTCAAAGTTAAGATATAGTAATATGTAGTATAGTGAAAGGCCAAGGAAAGAATCTTTATTGGAATGTGAATGTGTATATTACTACAAAAGATATAAATCCAAATGAAGTATATTCTCAGTTGCATATTAAATATAAAATACGCCTGCCTCAGTGTCAACAAAGGTGAATATGAACATATTTCCAGTACGAAATCCAATTTCAAACATTTCCAATACTCCACAAACAGAAATTAAGAGAATGTAAGAAAATGCAGTTTGAAAGGCTTCTAGTTCATACTGTTAATGCAGATTGAAAGGTTTTTCTTTCTATTTCACAAGCTTGCTTAATTTCCCCAGCATCCCTAAAAAGGAAACAGTTTTGCCCTACTGTATACTATAAAGATTTTGTGAAAATCATACGGTTAGAAGTATTTCAAATGTTTTAGACAGAAGTTTAATTACTGTTTAGGATAGCCCTGTTACCATATTTCCTTGACTCTAAGATGCACATATTTTCATATTCTAACATTTCTACGTTTGTATAAAACTTAGATTCAGTGGCATTTCACAACTGAACAAATATTTTTCTTTTTTTATTAGTGACACATAATAATGGTGCATCTAACAACTGATGTCACCTTAGATTGATGAAATATAGTAAATTATTTGACACATAAGATAAAGCAAATATGTCATCTTTCATTATATCATACAGTATACAGAAAAATAAATCACAAACTAGTATTAAATATTAAGCAATCATAACCTAGCATAACATAGTATTAAATATTAAGCAATCATAAATTAGCATTATATATTAAGAAAGGTATTAAATAAAAGTTAGATGCTATTTTCGTGAAGTGTTAAGATTCACATACAAGGAGAAAGTAATAGCATATAAATATATAAAGATAAAAGATCTGTAGGTCAATATCTGCCTATGTCCAGTCCCTAAATCTGAAAGCAGGTTGATTAATTATTAAAGATAGAAAAAGTATCTGGTACTTTCCTTTTGATACCAAAACAATTTTGTAGGTTAACAACTTCCTCACAAGTCTAAAAATCACTCTGTAGATGGGTGTGCCTCTAAAAGAAATGGATGGTGCTTACTTACAAAAGAAATATCATTTTTAAAACACTGGTAAGTATGAGAAAAGGTAAGCAAGCATCCATCTGTGTCAAAAGATTATAGAGGATCATGGAAAGCTGGAACTTACCATAAATCTATGCCTAAATTTCTCTGCCACAGTGCCTTCGATCCTAAATCCATCTGGTTAAGGCATTGCTACTGAAATGCTGTTGTTATCAGAGATGGCTCATTGCTGAACTGCTATTAGCCATTAACACTCTAGGATAAAAGAGCCTAAAAAATTGGTTGGCCATTAACAAATGATTCCCTAAGGAACTACACATGTTTTGATCAGGAGCAAGGAAATGTGGCCAAAATTGGAAAGAAGATTTGTATCAGAGTCTAACTCCAATTACTTAGTCAAGCTAAGAAATATTGATGAGTGATATCAATGAGATGTGAGTGATGAGAGAGCTCCAAGTACACTAAGAGAGATGGATTCTGGGCTAAAGTATAGGAATGCCACAATCAAGACTTGGTACTGAAAAGGAAAGAAAAAAAATCACAGAATGGTAACTTTGACTTAGTGATTATCTGCTAGAATACGTGCATTAAGATATTACTTTTTAAGGGTTAAAAAGATCACCAAATTCTTTTCTTACTCTAGTGCATCATGAAAAAATGACCTGGATTATACTCCCATTAAGGCTACATCTTTACAGGAAAATAGATAAGAAAAAATAATTCAATTTGAAAACTATAGTACTTATAAAGGAAGAAAGAAAGTGTATTAAGAAACAACCTTCTTTCCTTAATGGGTAAGAGAAGAAATACGAAAAGCTAATTTGGAGCTTGTGAAGAAATTATTAAAAAATAATCAGTCTAGGGGCTTCCCTGGTGGCGCAGTGGTTGAGAGTCCGCCTGCCGATGCAGGGGACGCGGGTTCGTGCCCCAGTCCGGGAAGATCCCACATGCCACAGAGTGGCTAGACCCGTGAGCCATGGCCGCTGAGCCTGCACGTCCAGAGCCTGTGTTCCGCAACGGGAGAGGCACCAACAATGAGAGGCCCGCATACCACAAAAATAAAATAAAATAAAATAAAATAATAATCAGTCTAATTTTGAACAAGGACTCTATAAATATATTTGAGCTGCTGCAAACTTTGCCAGATTTTTGTGGTCTTTAGTTTCAATGTGGCAACTCTAATGTTCACACAGACTGTTTCATAATGAAATCTGCAAAACAAAGAAAGATCAAAGTACATTGAAATATGTGGGTGAGCCTGAAGGATTTGTCAGTGGAAAAGATCTCCAAGATAGAAGCTGTGATCTTTAAAAGACAGCTACTGTTCACCAACAGAACACAAACAAAATATCGATTTGGTCCAAAAGATGAAGCTGAAGCATTTTTGCAATTAGGTTTGGATTATAACTTGATAATTAATTTCTGATTTCCAGCTCTTGATGAGAACTGTTTCTAATCCATTTCTTGAAGAATAATATCACACGATGCAAAGTCAAATTTATTAAGAGGTCAATGTTAGAAATGGACGGAACCTTAGAATTCATTTTAAAAACCCACCTCATGTTACATAGAAACTAAGGCTTAAGAGTAGGAAAGTGACTTTCCAAAGATTACATAATCTTTAAAGCAAAAGAAGGAAACAAATTCCATGTCCTTACTGTCAAGTGTTCTTCCCCCCCCCATATCACAATGCATCCCCCTTAAAACACAACGAAACTAACTGATGTGAGGGAGTGATTTACCATATATCATATTTGAGTTTTGGCAGCATCTCACTATTTTTTAAAGCCAGTTATCCGAGTTACTAAAGATTGACAGTACTATTTCAGTGAAGTTTATTGTTCACACGAAACCATTACAAAGAATAGTAAGAGATAGAACAAATTTGATTTTGAAGTTGACTTTTTGTGCTTAGAGCATGTGATGAGGGAAAATGCTCTGACAGTTCAAGCTTACTCAAGCTTAATGACAGATCTAAATTGGAGCTTGGAGATAAAAGAAATTCTTTAGTGATGCCTCAGTTGTCATTGATTGCTATGAGCAATTTTAAAGCTATTCAAGATGCGAATTGCCAGCTTGGTTCTGAAAGAGGAGAAAGTGGTACATAAGATTAGAGGCTGGTACAAACGCTATCTTGGTTTAAAAAGAGAGGACAGTTTTGTATCACATACATAGGTGACAATCGTGATTACATATAGACATTTATCAGCAGGAAATGACTCAATGGATGTTGAGTAGTGTAAGCACCAGCTGTGCTAAGGAAGATGAAAATGAAAGACAGCTTGCCTTATATGGATCACCAGCAGCAAGATGGCTGGAAAAAAAAAAAGCAGTTGCTAGAGCCGAGAGCTAATAAAAAAAATAATAAAAAAACTATCTTCATAAATTATAGGACATCTCCCTCCTACTTGCTGAAAATCTTTGAATTAAAAAGATATAGAGTTCATTTTGAGAAATTCAATTTCATCAAATAGAAAGTGAAAGCATCTCCAATTCTACATATATACAGAAGCCTTCATGCCCCATTTGCACTACTCATATTGAATCTAATAAGTTTCTACCTATTGAGTCCAAATAAATGGCAGTTATCAAAATGTTCCATTTTTAACTGATCTTTAAAGTCACTCTGTCCTTAGTATTTTAAAATACTAGAATATAAAATATCCTTATAAAATATGCTAATTCCTGAAGACTATTAATTAATAGATGTGCTTTCCCCTAAATAAGCTAATAATATCATTAATTTAAAAGTAGGACCCAGAAATGGAGAAATTCAGCAGTCACAAAAATAGTTTTCTAAAAAAGGATGCTATCCACAAGTAGATGATCCCAGAAGAAAAAAAGAAAAAAAAACAGCTCCAATAGGCATTTTCCTCTGGAACACTTGTCTCTTAACTGTGTGTCATTCCCTGAATATACCGTGCATATTCACATTCAGTGCTTTCTATTTTTAAAATGGAGTTATCCATCTACAGGAAATAACTTTTCCGGTATACTTTATAGTGTCTGTAATGCATCGTCCAAGCGCTAACTCCAGTGTCACTTCAGTGACAGAAATCTTTGTCATAGAGAATGAATACTCCTGCCTCCATATATTTCCACAACACACACCTCCAGCATAGCCGTACCACATATCGTTTATTTGCCTTCTTCCTCCACTACAGGGTAGGGACTGCCCTATAGTATATTATTTGTCTCTGCATATGTCCCAATACTTGTAAGTTGACTTAGGACATAACAAGTACTATAAAATATGTGTTGAATAAACAAATGAAAACGGACCTTATCAATAGGGTTGCACGCCTCTTTGCTCCCTATGGTAACTACAACAGAATTTGAAATTTAGCTACAGACAACTCGGCCAGTGATTTTTTTCTTTTACATATTTCACAAAAATTTACATTTTATTCTACTATGTCCTATAGAAAAGCATTTCATTATGTCATGTATTGTTGACAAAGGAAAACGCACTGCAATTGTATGAGAGTGTTTGTATTGTGAGATAGATAACATTTCTCCCCTTATTTTACAACAATATAGAAGAATTCACCAAAAAGGATATTTCCTGCTGGTCTAGACTGAGACTGACAACGGAAAGATATAATGTTACAGAAATTTCCTAATCCACTTCCTTTCAGAATTATATGTGATGGGGTGGGGAGGTACATCACTGACATCCTCACCTGTAATATTGTAGCTAGCATGATATCAGGAAATACAGCCACATTACCTCATTATATCATGTTGCCTGCCAACGTATTTCCTCACACAATTCTATTATAGGAAGTTTTTTAAATCCTCTATTTATTTTTGTTATTTGAGTGGACCTGGGCAGAAAAATCCAGATGATCTTGGTAAACTGAGCAGGCAAAATCCAATATAAATCTCCTAACAGGGCTTCCCTGGTGGCGCACTGGTTGAGAGTCTGCCTGCCGATGCAGGGGACACGGGTTCGTGCCCAGCTCCGGGAAGATCCCACATGCCGCGGAGCAGCTGGGCCCGTGAGCCGTGGCCGCTGAGCCTGCACGTCCAGAGCCTGTGCTCCGCAACGGGAGACGGCACACCAGTGAGAGGCCCACGTACTGGAAAAAAAAAAAAAAAAAATCTCCTAACAAGCAAAAGCAAACATTTTAAATTGTAAATTATGCCACATCAGGGGAAATCTCATAGACCACAGATGTTACAAATTTACTAATAATATGTCCGATCCCAACAGTCTAAATATTTTCACTTGTTTGCTTGTTTCTTTGTTTACCAGAAATAATCCAATTGGTAAAATGCTGAACTGGGGTCTGTAGAGTCTTTCATTACTTTACAAGAAAGACACAACATTCCTGCTCATTTTCGCAATTTTCTGTAATAAGAGAGGGAAAAAAAAGTTCATTTACATAAACTCCAGTGTGGGTATTTGTTCTCTGTGAAGGTATATGTAATGACATTACCGTGAGCAAAAGCAAAAATAGTTCTGACCTTCTCAAGAATGTGTATAATCAGTTAAAAATGTATAATTACACTTAATGTGCCCTATTTTTATTCAAATAGACATGAAAAGAGTCTAATATGACATATGAAATTCTACCATAGGAAATTTTACTAGAAAAATTATCAGTATTTTGTAATGTTTGTTTACATTGCAAAATTACTAAGAAGCAAAACATTTCTAAGGTGACAGTAGAACACTATAATTCATACTTGTGTAAATATCAAATGTTTCTCTTTTTTACTAACCCTCTAAAATTATTTCAAGAATGATATTGATGCTATAGAAAAGTGATGCCAAAATTGATAAAGTGGGGCTACAATTTGGATCTTGTAATAATAAAACTGTCCTGTGGTTTTCTGATATAATGAGGTGGACTCTTCCAGTGCCCAAGCCACTCCAAAAGAGCTTTGGAAAGAGATAATCATTCCTACAAATGATTCCTATAGGCAATTTAGTAAATTTAAAGAGAATTGCTGAATATCATTTAGAAGCCTGAAAGAGACAACCTATGAATATATTTCCAGGAACAAACTTAAACACCAGCTCTATACATCACTAACCATTAACAATAAAAAGCTTCGATTTTCTGATGAATTTCTGATCACTGCTTACCATTTCAGTTTGTGCCCTTGACTAGCCTACCATACAACAGGCATTCAATTAAGGCACTCATTCAATGGAATGACTGAATGATTGATTTGGGCTGTGTTCCCTTCATTAGTCTGAATATTAGTCTCTGTATTTTTATTTACCCTGAAATTGATTCATAATTCAGAAATTCAAAAGGTCTGGATTATAATATTTAACGCATCAAATAGTTTTTGGTGGTTTTTTTGGGTTTTTTTTTTTTGCGGTACGCAGGCCTCTCACTGTTGTTGCCTCTCCCGTCGTGGAGCACAGGCTCCGGACGCGCAGGTTCAGCGGCCATGGCTCACAGGCCTAGCCGCTCCACGGCATGTGGGATCTTCCCGGACCGGGACACGAACCCATGTCCCCTGCATCGGCAGGCGGACTCTCAACCACTGCACCACCAGGGAAGCCTCCAAATAGTTCTTTTAATAAATGTTTCTTTAACTTTGAAAACATAACAATTATATTCTCAAAGTCTTTGTTTCACTAATACTGCTAAAAATGAGACCATTTTTTTAAACAGTAAAACATTCTCAATTTATAGAGAGCTCATTTCTCATTATTCTTTTTGCCCTTGTTAATTAAAAAATAGAAATCATTTACCTTGTTCATTTGCTCTTATAATAGGTATTTTTCTTGTTTATTTTTTAATTTGAATAAATTATGCAGGTAAATTCTTACATAAATCTCAAGCTTCCCTCTAAAATATATTAATATACATATTTTCATGTAAAAAAAGGAAAGTACATTCTATCACATCAAAATACACTCATATCTTTAAGATTCTTAAGTTTAGCAAAACCAAACATCATCTGATTTTTACACTTTCAATGACCAGGCCTATATAATCCTCAACCTTCTAAACAGTAATATACTTCTTTTTAAATCTAAAATAAATTAAATGACTAAGGTTTATAAATGAAACAAGCCTATATCAAACCTAGAAGAACTGGATTGATAACTGTAACCAAATGATTATCTGATATACAACTGGATTTTTAATTTCAGTGACATTTAATCTTTAGTTCATACAACACGTAGTATTCAAAATTCAAGTTTATATGAAGGTATGATTAAAGAGATTGTTCTGGGTGAAAGAAAGCATTGTAAATAACAATTATCAAGACACTTCTGTGAGTGCCTTTTTATATGGGAAACTATTGTAGAAACTTCACTATATTCTGGGAGCATTCTGTAAGAGTACATTGAAAGATGTTCTCTTTCAAGAAATACTGAAAGAGACCCTGGAGTTTGTGATCTTTTACTAGGTCATTAGTTTTGGTTTGTTTTGCTAGTGTTTCTGCCTCATTTTTGCATCAGTATATAACAGATATGAAACTTTGGTCATAAAATCAGGAATCCAAAAAACATAACTTTCATTTTCCATAACTTAATATTTTCTATGTAGACAGTTTCCATCATTTCAGAGCCACACTGGCATAGAGACAATGCTCTATGAAGTTTAGAGTCATATAAATCTGGGGTCTGTTGGGAGACATCTAATCCTAGGTTGTTATCATATATTCACCAAATGTACATCCTCTCATGAGGAAGCAGTAGATATAGTGGTTAAGAGTGAAGTCACGTGGCTTAATGTCTCCATACTTCAGATTCCTCTTTGGTAAAATAGAAATAATAAAGTGTAGCCTACATAACAGTGTTGTTGTGAAGTATCTGTGACAAAGTACACAGAAAATGCTTAGAATACTTAGTGTCTGTCAAGTAAACAATAAATGTTAGCTATTGATAGCTATTATCCTAGCCTATACTCATCTTCAATCCACACAAATTGGTGACAGGCCCCTATTCCTGATTTTACATTGTCTTCATTCATTTCTTGTCCAACCCATTTATGTAGATCTCACATTCCTGAATACAAGGCTTCTTGAGTTGTGCTTTCTCTTAGCTATGCCTGATCCTTTTGGACATGCAGAAACCATTTGAAATTCTAAGGCTGTCTCAGGCTGACTTCCCTAGACATACCAAGTATTCATATCTACTCTGCTATCTATTGTCACATTATGTGTGGTAAAGGAAAGAGACAAAAACCATGTTGGTAGTTTGGCTAGTGTGAAGAAGAGGATCAAGGCAAATGTTCCTTTTCTAAACACACACACACATACACACCCCTAAGGGGTCCTCCCTTCATCTACTCCCACTCTGTTCTCCAACAGGCAATAGAATTTTTATTTGATCTGGGAGGGAGGGAGGCAAGAAGGAATTGATACTGAATTTTTTTCAAATATATTGTTTATGGAATGAACTTTAGGCCCAGAGTTCTTGGGCTTAAGTATCTGAAGGTCAAAAGTACCATGTTTTAACATCTCTAAAGAGGCTTCAGATGCTCAAAATCTACAGTGACTCTCTTTGAGGCAGTGGGTGTCTCATAACCCCACATGGGACAAAGGGGAATGTAGTTCTAGGTAGCATAAATTCCTGGGTAAAACACAGTGTTAATATATTAAAATTTTATCCTGTCAGATACAATATGAAAGTAACACTAATGCTCTTTTATGTTAAAGAAAATATTTAAGAATTAAGATGATATACTCTAACCCAATAAAAATCTCCATTCCAGGATATCTCTAACTAGTAAATGATTTTCAGAACTTAGATAAGCTCAAGGAGGTTATACACTGCTACATTAAAAACTTTCAAAACTCTCAAAGTTGTAAATATACAAAAAACATGATTCAATAAAAATGAAGTTTCATTTCCAAACACAAAATTCTATTTTTACAAAGGAAATATACAAATTCCATAAGTTAAAGATTGTGTGTTATACTTGCCAGGAAATCTATAAAGAAAAAAGGGGAAATAATTTACTTCTGGCTCTTCCTTAATAAGAATTATTCCAAGATTTTAAGTTAAAAAAATGGGTCAATTTTGGCAATATTAAGCCTCCAGATCCACAAGACTTTCATAATCAATGTTGCCCTATAGCTCTTCAAATTATGATATATTTTAAGAATGTGAGCATATCTCTTCTGGAATGAATATGAGAAAGATGCAATATTTAAGTAATTAGTATCAGTTAAACATTGTGAATGACTGTAAAGCAAGGCAAAACAATCTCTATCACTAGAGTAAAATTTAAACTTTAATGTAAGTTGTTTTTCTTCTTTATATAGAAAAAGAAAAGCTATATGTGATTTTTTAAAATTTGGAATAAAATCTAGTTTAAAACAAGGGTTTTTTTTAAACATCTTTATTGGAGTATTATTGCTTTAAAATGGTGTGTACTAGAAAGAAATGACAACATCAATGTAAAAGAAAAAAATTTAAGTACTCAAAACTATTTTAAAGTATCTTGTATTGCAAGGCCCATAAAACTGTTTGATCCAAAGTTTTATTATACAAATATAAGCTATATAAGGACACAGACCTTGTTCAACTTCTCCCCTACTTAATCTTCTGTTCTCAGAACATGGAGTAAAATATGAAAATCATTCTATAAATTCTAGTTGAATTAAAGAAAACATATCATTTTGCTCTCACCACATACTTGTTACACAATGAAGGGCTTATTTTCACATATTTCTTAAACAGAGATGGTGAGTGATTTTTTTTTTTTCAAATAATATACAGCTGTTTAGTCATAGACAGGAATGTTACAAAGTTACAAAGTCCTAATTCAGGTAAGGGTTCTTTCCTCAGGAGCAGAGCAAGATTTCCGACATTACTAAAGGCACATGTATGTGACTGAATGACTTGAAACTGTCATTTTAATTCCATACAGAACCTGAAACTTAGATTCAGAAACAATGACTTTTTTTTTATTTTGCTTTATATCTATGTGCATTGAAGGACAACCATCATGTCTTCCTAAGTTGTCTACACATCCATTCATATGGCCATCCTTTTCATCATAATGATATCACTCACCACTAAAATAAAGGATCCATAAGAATAAAATAAAGCAGATGGAGTCTAAACTATCATGATAAATAGCCCAACCAACCATGTGCTTAAGGAACACCATGAATTTGTCATGCTTTTGAGCTTTTCATGGAGGGAGATTAATATGCCACACTGGTTTGGTTGTAGGAGGATCAGCAAAGCCTCAACGGTTTAATCATGTCCTAACTTCTCACCACTCTCCATAATTTTTCAAGAAACTCCCTTCTTACTTCACCAGGGCAGTTGATTAGGCAATTCCCTCAATCTATGACTGCAGAATTTCATTCATTCCTGAGATAAGAGAGAAATACTTTAAGAAGAATCTCGCCAAACTAAAGCTGATTTATCTGTGAGCTCAGGGTTGTGAAGGAAATTAAAGCCATGCCGAATGAGAAAAAGTTAAAGGAATCGAGGTATTTAGCAGTGAGAAAAGTCTAAGAATGAGGTGAAGCAGTGGTCTTCAAACATTTGAAAGGTTATATGGTTCCCAAAAGGACTATATTTGTACCAAGGATAGAACTAGTACTGTTGGCTAAGGATAAGAGTACATGTTTCAGCTCAATATAAGGAAGTCAGAGCTATTCAAATATAGCATGGGTTATACAACTCAGCCCACATGGACATCTTCACTATTTTTTGTCACTGGACTTATCCGATAAGTGTGGGTTAGAAAACCACTTGGTGAGGTTGATGTAATCCAATTCAATCATTACATTTAGGTTTGGATTTCATGACCTTTTAAAGTCCATTCCAGCCCTGAAATTCACTGAGGCTCTGAAACCCACTCCACTGGGAGTGCTGCTCGCCAAATTAGTCTTTGCAGGAAAGGCACAAAATGATGTCAATTGTTGCAGCTGCAGTGAGTCAGCTGGAAACTGCTTTACAAAGGCAAAGTTCAACCTAGTTACTAAATCCCAACTAATTTTAAATGATTTTAGCTTTCTTAGATGGTTCCAGAATTACCCACTCAATTAATGCTGTTGATTTCAGCCAAGTCTCCACAAAAATAAGTGGAAAGCAAGGCAAGTATTTGGATGAATCAAACCATAGAAACTAGATCTTTCTGTTTTAATGCTTTCTTCAGTGATCCTAAAAACTCAGATTAGAAGGATATCACGATTCAGGAAAAAGAGGGTTGAACCGGAAAATAGGAACTCTCAGTTGTAGTCCCTACCATATTTCACTATATTTGTAAGAACAGAGATCTCAGAGTCAGGTCTGGATTTGAATACTGGTTTAATCATTACTAGCTTTGGGGCTCTGGAGCTTTGGAGAAGCTACATATCTCTGGATCTCAACAGTCTCTTTTACAATAACAATAACAGCAACTACTATTTATTGAGAGGCTGCCATGTGCCTGTAACTATACTAGACGTTCAAATGCATACTTATATTTACAAAATCTCTATAAGATGGGCATTGTTGTTAACATTTTAGAACAGAAGAAAATGTATCTTAAAGAGATAAAGTAACCTCCTCAAGCCACATAATTAGTAGGATTTTTATCAAGTTGGACAGACGCTTTTTGCATTTCATGTTAAGTTCTAGCAAGTTGAAAATATACTATGGGTCCTCCAGGAGGATTTCTTGAGGGAGCGACCATGCCCTTCTTGTCTTCTTGTGTCCTTCCTCCATCCTTCAGTCTAGAAGACGCCTGTGATAGGTAGTACTCTAGTAACTGCCTAGGGCCACGCCTAGGCATGAGGAAGTCATGAACTGAAGAGTCTGCATCCCTAATGATTTTGTGGAACCACCATATCTGTTTTAAGCAGCCCATAAATGAAGCTCTTTAACATGAGGGAGAAATATACTTCTCTCATTTTAAACTTCTGAGTTTTAGTTAAATGTTGCTGAACTTGATCCTAAGTGATATACCACACATCCAAATAAATTCTATTTCTGTGTCAGAGGTTCATGCTGGCGCATAATATGAGAGATTTGATTAAACTGTGCATATAGTAACTACAGAAGCTGAAAAGCCACGTAGCAACTAAGAATTGCTGTAGGTTATTGAGCAGCAGAGCGCCATAAATTTGCAGGCAGTTTAAGAAGCAGCACATAGACAAAAGAGGTTGGAGTTGAGGAAAAAAGTTTGTCTTAATAAACTAAAATGCTGACAAATCAGTCTTTACTATGATCATCCTCTAGAAACAGATAATAAATAATAAACTAGTCATAATTTCATATTCGAGGGCAATAAACTCAGCCTTTGTTTGATTCACTAATTTAAATAACTATGCCATATTCCTCTCTGTGCCTGTGCCTGTTATATATGACCAAGTCCTACGAACTGACTGAAGAACACAAAAATCAAAAAGGGTGATGATCACCTCGGGCTTCCCTGGTGGCGCAGTGGTTGAGAATCTGCCTGCCAATGCAGGGGCCATGGGTTCGAGCCCTTGTCTGGGAAGATTCCACATGCCACGGAGCAACTGGGCCCGTGAGCCACAACTACTGAGCCTGCGTGTCTGGAGCCTGTGCTCTGCAACAAGAGAGGCCACGACAGTGAGAGGCCCGCGCACCACAGTGAAGAGTGGCCCCCGCTCGCCGCAACTAGAGAAAGCCCTCGCACAGAAACGAAGACCCAACACAGCCAAATATATAAATAAATAAATAAATAAACAAATAAAGTGTGATCTCTGCCGTCTACTGAAAAAAATTTAAACAGAGACTTGCCTGGCGGTGCAGTGGTTAAGACTCGCATTCCCAATGCAAGGGCCCTGGGCTCAATCCTTGGTTGGGGACCTAAGACCCTGCATGTCAAATGGTACAGCCAAAAAAAAAAAAAAATTTAAACAAACAAATACACAGAAATAAATGCTGTGATGGACGTATGCACAAGACACCTTGGAAGCCCAAAGAAGCACTTCTTACATGGATTATAGGGACAGATAGAGATTAAGACTTCTCAAAAAAGGTGAAAGTTTACCTGAATTCTCAGCAATATATAGGAGTTTTAACCAGGCATAGAAAGAGCAGAGGGACACTCTAAGACAGTGTAAAGAGGATATACAAATGTATAGAACTGACAGCTTGGCACATCTGTGCTGGTGTATAATGTGATATAGAGGGAGATAAGATTGAAGATATAAGGAAAGGGTTGGATACTAAAAGACTATATTGACCAGAAAGGCTTAAATTTTATTCTTAAAACATCAAAGGTTTTTAATGAGTACTAAAATGATCAAACATGTTTTCAAAAATTACTCTGGCAAGAGTTTGCAGGACAGACTGGAGGTGACAAGAATAGTAGCAGGAAAACAGTTTGAGGCTATTTGTATAATTTGATTAAAGGAATTCCAAAAACAGAATGAAAGCAGTTGTATTATAGATGTAAACTGAAGGACACTTTAAAGGTATTTAAAAGAGCAGTGAAGGGTCTACCAAATTTAGCAACCTAGCGACCATGTGGTTCCACAGTGAATATTTCAGGAGTGTGTGAAAGCAGACCTCAGACTGACATGAGCAGAGGACTGAATAAGCAATGAGGAAGTGTAGATGAGTAGAAGCTCTATGATAATTCCTTTTCCATCAAAGTCAAGCTTCTCAGGTTGGGGTAAAAGTAAAAATGATGTTCCAGGAAGGAAAGTGAGAAGGATGCGTTTCTTCCTAAAGTGGAAAGAACTGAGAATGTTTATATTGTGGTAAAGATGGGGAAGCCCTAGAAGAAGGAGAATAATAATTGAAATGAAGACCATGAGGAGTTTAAAAAGAGTAAAAAGGATTCCACACAAAATATCCAATACGTAATATGGTCAGTGAATTGAATTGTGTGTGATAAGGAATCCCAGACATGAGGGAAGTGTTCGGTTTAAGGCAGCTAAGGACTTATACCACTTGCCTCTCCATCCCTTAAAGACCTTTTGTTTTCACACCTAGGTTGACTGGGGCAAAACAGCCCATTCTACAGAACTATAACCAGTGTTTTTAAACATGCAACCACAACACACAAAGGAAGGGGATTCTTAAAGAAATGGTACTTTTCATAAAGACAAACATGGACAACCCTGTCAGATCAACAGTAGGACAATGAGGACTCACATTGAGAGATTAACATCTGGCAAAGAAAAGCCTCAGGATTAAATCCCAGAGATTAGGAACAGTATTCTATAGATGCAGTTGTAATAATGGTGAAGAGTAGCACACTTCCCACCATTGTGTCCTCCATGCCTGACATTGTGACAGTTAACAAGCAGTCATGAATTACTCCTATTTGGATATCTGAAAGGAGAGTGTAATATGAGCCTCATACCTCCTCCAATATGTGTCACTATCTTCTCGGTATAGGTAAGTGTGGGCTATCAGCTCTGTGCTACTGTGTACAATGAAAGTCAACAGCTTTCTGAAGGTGCTAGAGATGCAAGAGTCTAGATTCTCCAAAGAAATGCTCATTTATTTATTCATTCATTCAAAAACCATTTAGTAGGCTCTACTACATACCAGCCCTGGTATTAGAAGCGGGAATACAAAATCAATCAAGTTGCAATGTTTGTTTTCTATCCCGAAGCTCCCAAAGAAGACAATGACCAACTGTGAATGGGGGGCATGAAACTGCTTCTCTAAGATGACAGAAACTGATGTGGATCTTGCAGAAGCATAAACTGTTTAGAGCAGTACTTCTTAAAGTTAAATGTGCACATACCTAAGGATCACATCAAAATGCAGACCCTGATTCACTAGGTCCAGTGTGGGGGTCCGAGATTCTGCATTTTACAAGTTCCCAGGTGATTCCAACTCTGCTGGTCCATGGACCATACTTCGAATAACAAGCAGTCATAGTAACTTAATATAGGTGATGCTAAGCAGGGCACATATTTGGGAATTTTGTTTCTAAAATTTTTCTCTTCATAATATTCAATCTTTTTTGTTACATCTTTTCTTAGGGTTTTTTGATTTTTTTTCTACTGCAATAGTTAATTATAGTCTCAATTGGAAATACACTTTGGATGCATTCCTTCAGACAAAGGCATACCATAAATCACTGATTACTATGAGTATTCAAGTATATTTTTAATATATTTGGACTCTAAATAGCATATAACTTAGTTCCTTCCAGAAAAATTCCCAATGATCTATTTTCTCTGGTTATTAAAGCATTACTTTATTAGGATTAGGAAGAGGACATAAACGCTTTCTCATGTTCTCCCAACAACTAAACTGTTCTATTTTTTCAGTATTTAATTGGAATGATCTTAGTTATCATTGGAGTAATAAATTTGTTACCAATACTCTGTAAAAACTAGACTAGATGAAACTAACTGAAAACTCATATTTAAAGACTATATCTACAATTTCTAAAAACTATCAAGAAGCTTACAGTGATGTAGTCTAAGATTTTTCACATTGAAAACAAAACAAGGGGACTTCCCTGGTGGTACAAAGGTTAAGAATCTGCCTGCCAATGCAGGGGACACGGGTTCGATCCCTGGTCCAGGAAGATCCCACATGCCTCAGAGCAACTAAGCCCATGGGCCACAACTACTGAGTCTGTGCACTAGAGCCCATGAGCCACAACGACTAAGCCCACGTGCCACAACTACTGAAGCCCCTGCACCTAGAGCCTGTGCTCCACAACAAGAGAAGCCACTGCAAATGAGAAGCCCTCGCACCGCAACGAAGAGTAGCCCCCACTCACTGCAACTATAGAAAGCCCGCGCGCAGCAACAAAGACCCAACGCAGCCAAAAATAAATAAATAAATTTATTAAAAAACAAAACAAATCCAAGAGCCACTATAGCCCAACCACTGATACCTGGTATCACAATCCTCACACTTAAAATGATGGTATAATACTCAGTTTGATTCCCTGCCCTTTTAGCCCCCTAAATTTACACTAGAATTACTAACTCTCCCCTGAATATTCAGTTGCCCTACTTTTTAGAACAAGGCACAGTATAAGAAGCCCTAGGTCATTATTTGGTATTAAATCCTCTTGCCTATTGGTCTGCCTTAATTTTAATAGCAGATTCCCTGGTTGCCAGATGCCTTAGTCTTTACCTCGTACTTCTGAACACTCATGGATTGGATTTCCTAACCCTTAATTTGAATGTCCTTCGGATGAGAGCCATAACATTAAATAACATATAGATCATCACAGTTAAAATCTTTTCTCTTCCCTGCTATGTAGATACTCTTAATTTGGATTTAAATTGAATTTTTGGCTAATCCTCACAGTCTGCCTGCATTTTCCAACATGAACTGAATTTAACAGTTTACATTTAGTAAAAAAAAAATTAATGCCCAAATTTTCCATACTCTGGTATAAATTATTTACCTAATACTATGGATACGCCAAGATTTCTAATCTTGGCCTTTCCAGCATGTCTTCCTTCTCCTATCACCAAATCTATCCCATCCATCTGTCACTCCATTCCTGATTCTGATAATGAGGTCCCTCCTTTTTCATCCCCTAAAAAACTTTTACTGAGCACCTACTATGTCCAAAGAACTATCCTATTGTATATAGGATACAGAAGAGAGTCCCCATCTATGCAGAGCTTATTCTTCAAATATTATGACTCATTCTACCAGATGTGCACATAAGTTAAAACAACTTTGAACTTTATTCCAACTGCATTTTATTCTTTATTTTTGAAAAGTTCAGGAATGAATCATTTTAAACCCATCATTTCGTAGAAGTCTATTATTTTCTGATATATATTCCTAGATTTCTGCAAAATGTATGGATTTAAAAAATTCTTACAAGTTTAACTAACTATCCTACTTATATAAGAAAATAGTCTATAATCATTATCATACTGATAGAATCCTATATTGGAGGGTTTTTTAAATATTAGAAAATAACTCATTCAACACTCCTTCCCAAGTAAAGAATACATTGCACAGTGTCAGTATACATTATCTGATTTTTGCTCAGATATCCAGGAATTGGGAGTTTGTTACACAAGGTAAGCTCACATTGTTGGTTCTCTAATCTGTACCATTTCCGCTCTCAAAATCAAAAAAGGAAAACGCTGTCAGAAGACAACTTCCAAATACTTGAATACAACCATCCTGCCTCCCCTTAATTCTCTCTTTTCTAAGTTGAAGAGCTCTAAATTTGTGGCAGGGTTTATTATAGATCCTTCACCCTCCTGATCCCTGTCCTCTGTATGCACACCACTTGCAATGTTTCATCAAAAACAGTAGCACTCTTAATAGAACAAGGTAATCCAGATGGGCCAACACAGGGCACCACAAAAACTCCTGAGACCTGGATAATCTAAAATTGCAAGGGTATCACATCTTCAGTTCATACTGACCTCATGGAAATGAAATCTTTTTTTCACATGAAATAGAAGCCGGATATCCCCATATCTTAAACTTAATTAACCAATTCTTTATGCCTAAATAGAGTAAATTATGTTTGTCCTTGTTAATTTTTTATTGTTAGTTTCAACCCAATATTCAGTTCTAGGGAGGTTGAAACTTGACTCAATTACATTATTAATTATCCCTCCCAATTTTTTTCCATCTGAAAATATGATAAGCTTGTCATATATGACTTCACCCAAAGAATCCATAGAACTTTTTAACAGTATAAAAGCAGAAGACAACCTTGTGGCACTCCCAGATGGCAGCAAGCCATTAATCTTTTTCTTTTCTATTTGTCCCCTTTGTAAGTATATGAAACTAACACATGCATACTATAAAATTTTAATACAGAAATGGATAAAGTAGAAATGGAAGCACTCCTATTGCAATCCTACTCTCCAGAGGTAAAAATGTTTAATACTTTGGTATATATTTATCTATCTAGATAGATCTATCTACCTAACTCTAACTTTACATTTTTATATATTTTTTGAAAAGTAGGTAAGCATTGTAAATGTTGTTCTGCAAATTTTTTTTCACTTAAATTATAATTAGCCTATTTTTATACATTCAAACATTTCAAGCCTCCTCATTCTTTTTTTTTTTTTTAAACATCTTTATTGGGGTATAATTGCTTTACAATGGTGTGTTAGTTTCTGCTTTACAACAAAGTGAATCAGCTATACATATACATATGTTCCCATATGTCTTCCCTCTTGCGTCTCCCTCCCTCCCACTCTCCCCATCCCACCCTTCCAGGCTGTCACAAAGCACCGAGCTAATATCCCTGTGCCTTGTGGCTGCTTCCCCCCAGCTATCTACCTTACTACGTTTGTTAGTGTGTATATGTCCATGACTCTCTCTCGCCCTGTCAAAACTCACCCTTCCCCCTCCCCATATCCTTAAGTCCGTTCTCCAGTAGGTCTGCGTCTTTATTCCTATCTTACCCCTAGGTTCTTCATGACATTTTTTTCCCTTAAATTCCATATATATGTGTTAGCATACGGTATTTGTCTTTTTCTTTCTGACTTACTTCACTCTGTATGACAGATTCTAGGTCTATCCATCTCATTACAAATAGCTCAATTTCATTTCTTTTTAAGGCTGAGTAATATTCCATTCTCCTCATTCTTTTTAACAGTTGCATTGTATGCCATTTTATAGTTGTACTACAATTTGTTTAATGAGTTTCTCTTTGATTAAACTACTTTACTTACAATTTTTGCTGTTATAAAATATACTACCATGTATATTTATTGTAATGTACAAATTTGGGGGGCAATACTGAGAGAATTTCTGTAGGATTCATTCCTTAAAGTAGAATTATTGGTGAAAGATGATGAAAATTTTCAGATTAAATAGATACTCCAAATTACCCTAAAAAGTGATATGGAATTATACTGAATTTAACATTGGTTGAGGTATAATATATATGTCCATTTGCATACATCTTTGCCCCAAAATGAACATTATCAAGCTTTTAATGTGTGCCATTATGACAGGAAAATGCTTATCTGGATTTATCTAGGTTTTTTAAATTTATCAGTGAATTTGTGTTTTAATACTTGCCAGTCATTTAAATTTCTTCTATTAGTTGTCAGATTCTGTCTTTTTCATGTTTTCCTATTGGGGTGTCTTTTTTCAATGATTTTTAAGGGCTCTTTGAATTACAGAGGTCGTAAGTCTGTGATATATTTCCCCAAGTCTGAATATGTTCTTGCTTCATTTCTGTGTTTTTGTTGTCATATAGCATATAGTTAAAATTTTAACTTCTAAAAATCATTTCTGAGTTTCATATTATACCTTGATAAGCCTTCCCTACTACCTAAGTATTAAGGAAAAAGATTTTTTCCCAATACTTTGTGATTCCATTGTATATAAGTACATGTTTAACCTAACTAAAATTTGTATAGTATATTAAATCTATAATCTATTAATTCTTCCACTTAATTAAATATAAAAAATACCTGTTATTCAGGTACCCCCAGTGATCTCAAGCAATAATTTTTCATTACCCAGTTACTGACAACCTCTTAAATGAAACTACTAATTTTTAAGAAAGTTAATATAGAACAGTTTTTTTTCAAATCTAGATGACCACAATATCCTTAAAGGAGCTTAAAAAAAAGAAAACAAACAAAAAAACAGATCTCTGGAGCTCACCACTGAAGATGCTGATTTAGTATGGATGGCATGTGGCACTGATGATAGTTTTAAAAAATATTCCAGGTGATTCTGATAATTTGCCTAAATGTTATATATGTTTTTTACCCAATCCTATAGAATTTACACTTCAGAGTCTTAGACTACCAACATTAGATTTTCTGAGGAAAACATTTTAAATGCATATAACTAGACTGTGTTCCAGATACACTGACTCAGAATATTGAGAAGGACCTAGAAATTCCAGTCATAATTGCAGTATCAGTAATACTAACTCTAATACTAAGAAGTATCACTGAAGAAGAAAGCAGAAATAGATTGACTACAGTAACAGTAATATTCATTTAAATTTGAGGTATGAAAATATAATTTTCAAAGACCTAACATTTAAGTCATGTATACTCAGTCATAGATTTAAATCTATTTAAATACAATTACAGTAAAATTAATCTAAGATGACACTGAAGATCCATGAGAAATTGCTTTTTCCTTAAAAAGCAGACTTTGATTGCCAATTGGATCTTTCATTGTCAATTGACTATCTCTACAGTGAAGCCACTCAAAAAATAGACAATTATCCAATGAGTTAAAGTATTATCTATTATCACCTTCCAGGATGTAATGGTTAATTTTATATGTCAACTTGGCTAGGACACAGTACGCAGATTTTTGGTCAAACATTAGTTTATATATTGTTTGAAAATGAGAACATTTAAATCAATAGACTTTTAATAAAGCAGACTACCTGTAAAATATGGGTGAACCTCATATGACCAATCAGCTGAGGGCCTTAAGAGGAGAAAGGCTGACACCCCCAGAGGAAGAATGAATTCTGTCTGCAGTCTACCTTCGGAACTGAGCTGCAACATCATCTCTTCCCTAAGTCTCGCACCTACTTGGTAGATTTTGGACTTACCATCCTCAACAATCATGTAAGCCAATTCCTTAAAATCTTGTTCTCGCGGGCGACCTCCCCCACCCTCTCTCCCTACATATATGTGTATAATATATATGTATATGTGTACATATACACATATATACACATATACATACGCACACACCACACACATCCTATTTATTTTGTTTCTCTGGAGAACGCTAGTTAACACACAGAAGCTACTGCAAAAATCAAACTCCACATTTGCCAACTCTCAGGCTTCAATGTTCGGACACAGTTGTACTCTCCCTCACTAGTATTTAATAATTTTGTTTAAGTTAAGAAGGGGCTCACCACTAGAGTATATTTTGCTCCCCTTCTCCCCAAAATGATCCAATGCTTACTTGATCAAAGTGGATCAGAATGGATGTCATTTGGATAAAATGAGGTTTGAACTGTTTTTTTAAATTACACCAGATCTTCAATTTCCTTCTCTCTAGTATTATCAATAACTCTAGGAAGTTCTACAGTTTTTTTTAAATAATTAATTTTGAATTTCAAAGTTATCAATTTATTGCTATGTTCCAGGTAAGATGGACTAAGTACACTTCTTCCTGCATCACTGAACACAAGTAGAAAACTCAGACAGAAAACATAGAACAGATTTTTGAAAGAACTCTAAAAATTAGACAGTAGCAGATAGAACAGAGAACACAAGAATTATAAGGGCCAGCAAACTAGTGATAAATTTACCTCTTTTTTCTTCTGACGTCCCCTGGTCAGAACAGTAACACAGTAAGATACCCAAATGTGAGCAAAATGTGGTACAAACAGAACTCCAGGGAAAAAAACTTCCATTTCTGACTCAAAGAACAGGAAAGAGAACTCCTAATGCTCAGAAACAATGCAGAAATCGCCCTATTTTTTTCTTTCCTCTGTTCTTTCATACTCCAGCCCCCAACAAACCCATGGCAGTGGTGACAGTTGTAGCCACAGGAACCCAAAAAAGTCAAAATTCTGAGGGACGGGAACCTTCCTCTCTGGTGGAGCTGTGGTTCAAAGTGGGTGGGGAAACTCCCACTACTTTTTTCCTTTCTCTATCTTCACATCACTAGGTCCTCGATGCAGGCTCAAAAAAGGAAGTATGCAACAGAATAACTAGACTACCAAGTTTCTGGCCTGAGGCCTAAAAGGGAAAGCCCCAGAAAACTGGAAAGTTCCAGGGTGATGACAGAGAGCAAAAAACTCAAAGAAACAACCCAAAATGGTTGTTTAGAAACTTCAGGGCTCATTCCCAGCTGCACAGGTGTAGATCTGAGCCTAATTAGCATAACGAAGATTTTGAAAACTGAATTAATGAGCAGACCACCAGCCAGGTTCCAACCAGAGCACTGGGTGGTACATAGCCAGGAAAAATCCAAAAAGTACTACAAAACCTTCCAAAACTGAACTGATATTAGAAACATGGCCCACTGAAGGCTAGGTGGAACTTGTGGCCTGGACAAAAGCAGGTTGATTTTCTGCTAAAACATAAGGATCAATACTCTCAATAGGATTAAACAAGACCAGAGTCTCATTAAATATTCAAAATATCCAGGATACAATCCAAAATTAATTGGCATATGAAAAACCAGAAAACCTGCCACTCAATGTGGGAAAAGACAAACACAGATGCCAACATCGAGATGACACAGATGTTGGAATAACCTGACAAAGACTTCAAAGCAGCCATTATAAAAAGTGTGAATTAGCAATCTTGAATACTCTTAAAATGAATTTTAAAATAGAATGTCCCAGTGAAGCAATAGAAGATATAAAGAAGAACAAAATGGAAATTTTAGAATTGAAAAATACAATAAATGGGTGAAAAACTCAATGAATGGACTCAATAGCGGAATGGTAATAACAGATGAGAGTCAGTAAATTCAAAGACAGATCAAGTGAAATTATTCAATCTGATCAATACAGAGAATAAAGTTTTCTTAAAAATGAGAAGAACTACATAGACTATGGGACAATAAAAAGAAAGGTTTAACATGTGTGTCATCAGAGTTACAGCAAGAAAAGAGGAAGTGCAGAGCTGAAAAAATATTTGAAGAAATAATGGTCCTAAACATCTCAAGTGAAGCAAAAGGTATCTATCAATCCAAGAAGCTGAGCAAGCCTTAAACCTAAAGAAATCCATGTCCATGTGCATCATAATCAAACTATTGGACACTAAAGGCAAAAATAAATCTTGAAAGCAGCCAGAGAAAACAACATATTAACTATGGAACAATGACTCAAAAAATGGAGACTTATGGAGAGTTCTCATCGAAAACCATGCATACCAAAAGAAAATGGAACAAAATTTTTAAAACTCTGAAAGAAAAGATGTGTCAACCCAGAATTCCATATCCTTCAGGAATGAAGCTGAAATAAAGACATTCTCAATTTATGTATATAGAGTTTATAAGCTAACTATAGCATAAATGGGAAGCAATAAGGTAGTAAGATCTCTACATTCCAATTGAAACAGTAAAATATTGATTCTAAGTAAACTGTGAAAAGTTTAGTATTTTGTAATCACCAGAGCAAACACTAAAAATAAAAATAATTAAATGAAAATGAATGTTAAAAAATATTCAAATAACCCAAAAGAAGGCAAGAAAGGAAAAATAGAGAAATGAAAAACAGAAGGAACAAACATAAAACAAATAGTAAAGTGGCAGACCTAAGTCCAAACATATCAAAAATCACATTATATTTAAATGATCTAAACATGCAAGTAAAATGTGGACTATCGAAATGGATAAACAAACATGATCCATCTATATGCTATCTAAAAGAAACTCACTCCAAACATTACAACATAGGTGGGTTAAAAGTAAAAGAATGGAAAAAGATATACTATACTACTAAACATTGAACAATGGTAATTGGATTGGCTAAATTACAATCAGACAAAGCAATCTTTAGAGCAGTGGTCCCCAACCTTTTTGGCACCAGGGACCAGCTTCGTGGAAGACAATTTTTCCACGGACCGGGGTCAGGGGTGGTTTCCAGATGTTTCAAGTGCATTTCATTTATTGTGCCCTTTACTTCTGTTATTATTACATTGTAATATATAATGAAATAATTATACAATTCACCATAATGCAGAATCAGTGGGAGCCCTGAGCTTGTTTTCCTGTAACTGGATGGTCCCATCTGGGGGTGATGGGAGACAGTGACACCTGAAGTGTGTTGCCTATGTCCAGTCTACTCCATAATCTTGTTTTGCCTGCTGTCACTGCAGAAAACCCTGCTTCACAAAGATAGGATGCTGGAAATGGAAGCAGGCTTTTCAGTGCTTTTGTGGCAATCTCAGGATATTCCACCTTAACTTTAATCCAGAATGTATGGAGACTTGAAGTTGTCTCAGACATGTTTTAAGGCCACCGTCATTTGCGATCTCAAGAAGTTGATCCTCTTCTAGCACGGACAAAGTCGATTCACCTGGCTTATTCACAAATGGGTCGCAGATCCATTCCTTCCCGTTTTGGGGGTCTTTTGCTGTTGGGAAGTAATGCTCAAACTCTTTTGAAAGCTGAGATAGGTGATCATGCACCAGCTGGGAGAAAGAAGGCCCTGGCTCAGCCTCTTTCAAAATCTCTGCTAATGTTTGAAACATTGTCAAAAATCCCAATGTTCACTCATCGCCCCCATAATTCCAGTTTGGCTTTGAATGCAGCCACTCTACCTGCTGACTTGAACACAGCTGTCATTCTCCCCTGAAGTGACAGACTGAGTTCGTAGAGCAGGTTGAATATGTCACATAAGTAAGCAAGTTTTGTGACCCGTTCTGTGTCACTGAAATGTGCTGCCAGTGGTGACTGTTTTTCTAAAAGAAATCTCTGGAGCGGCTCTCGTAACTCAAAAACTCTGGCCAGTGATCTGCCTTTAGAAAGCCATCTCACTTCTGTGTACAAGACGTGTATGTTCTGTGTCCATCCCCTCACAGAGCTGCGTGAACAGACGTGAGTTAAGGGCATGTACTTTAACGTGTTTGATAATTTTAATCACATCCTGCAAAACATTGTTAAGTTCAGGTGACATTTTTTGGCTAGCCAGCATTTCTCTATGGATGACACAGTGCATAGACTCACATTCAGAAGCGACCTCTTTGACCCGAGTAGTGAAACCAGAAAGCCATCCAGTCACAGGAGCCACTCCATCCGCGCATATACCAACACAAAATGACCAATTCAGTTTTCCTGATATGTAATCATTCAAAGACTTGAATAGGTCTGCAGCTGTGGTGTTGGTTGGCAACAAAAGTGCATGTAACATAACCTCATGCACATTCTCCTGAAAAACATATTGCACAAAAACAAGCATTGTTGCTTTGCTGTCAACATCAGTAGACTTGTCAACCTGGATTGCGTACCATGGTGACTCAGTAATCCTCTCTAACAATTGTGCCTCAATATCCGCTGCTATTTCACCAATTCGTCTAGTTACGGTGCTAGCCAAAAGAGGAACACGTGCCACCTTTTGAACTGCAGCCTCTCCTAAAAGTTCATGACAAATGTCCTTATCAGCAGGCAGGATCAACTCTTCACCAATAGTAAAGGGCTTCTTAGCTTTAGCAATGCAGTTAGCTACTAAGAATGTGCTCTCAGTGCAGACACATTTGATGAAGTGGTGGCCTTCAATAACTGTTTCTGTTTTTTGTGTTCACGTTTTTTTTTTTTCTTTTGAAAAACTCCAAAAGCTTGTCTTTTAACTTAGGGTGCTTGGTTTCCATGTAGCAAAGCATTTTGGAAGGTTTCATGGCTTCATTGGATAGCCAGTCGCCACATATTATACAAAGCTGGCTTGGAGAATGTGAAGCACCCGTTGCAATGAACACATAATTTAAGTAGGATTCTTGGTATTTTCTTTTAAATGCAGCTTTCTTTTTGCTGGCAGTCTTAGAGACTTCTCTGCTGTCTCATCATTGGGTCTTTCCCCCGTTTCAAAGAAGCTCTCCAGCAACATTTGTTTTTTTGCTCATTTTGGCTAGGGTTAGCTTGTGAGCTTACTAAAACTGTGACTGAGACAAGTGCGTGGTGCGGGAAAGAGGCATGGATGGAAGTGGTAAATAAAATAATGGGCAGGCTGCGTGTGGACTAAAATAAGTGTTGGATTCTGACTTAAAGCCTGCCACCAGATGCAGCTGTACAACTGAAGTACATCAACTCACTTGTCACTACACAGCCTGCCACCAGATACAGCTTAATTGTCACTTGCCACTCACTGATAGGGTTTTGATATGAGTCTGCAAGCAACTGATTTATTATAGTCTCTGTGCAGTCAAACCTCTCTGCTAATGATAATCTGTATTTGCAGCCACTCCCCAGAGCTAGCATCACTGCCTCAGCTCCACCTCAGATCATCAGGCATTAGATTCTTGTAAGGAGTACGCAACCTAGATCCCTCGCATGCGCAGTTCACAGTAGGGTTCATGCTCCTATGAGAATCTAATGCTGAGGCTGATCTGACAGGAGGCGGAGCTCAGGCAATAATGCGAGTGATGGGGAGCGGCTGTAAATACAGATGAAGCTTCCCTTGCTCACCTGCCGCTCACCTCCTGCTGTAGGGCCCAGTTCCTAACAGGCCACAGACAGGTACCAGTCCACCTGGGGGTTGGGGACCCCTGCTTTTGAGTAAAAACGTTACCAGGGATAAAGAGGGGCATTCTATAATGATAAAAGTTTTAGTCCATCAAGAAGTTATACCAATCCTAAATGTCTATGCACCCAAAAACTGAACTACAAAATACATGAAGCAAAAACTGACAGAATGAAAAGAAATAGATAAATCCACAATTACAGTTAGAGATTTCAACACTTCTCACTCAGTAATATATAGACAGAAATTCAGTAAGAACTGAACAATGTCACAAGGCTACAGATTGCTCAACTGACTTGTGGAACCCCCTGGGAGTATTTTAACTGTACCATTCTCCTCTAATTTAAACTACTTTCCTTCACCCCAACTCACAAACCTTCTAAATCTACTAGGAACTACCAGTACCAAGCAAAGAAGAGTAAATTTTTTTAAAGTTTTATATTTTCCTGCATAGCTTTATTTTAAGTGTTTTTAATTTTAAAATATTTCAAAAATGTATACAAAATTTACAGGTGAATTATGAAAACAATTATAACCAACTTGGGTTTTAGAAATAGAATATTGTCTGTCTGTCCCTCCCTAAATATACCTCTCTACCTTCCAACTATAGATAAACATTATTCTGTTTCCTATGAATAATTCATTCTTGTTTTGCAATTTATGAACTGTAAATAGTAGTTTGATTCTTCCAGATTCTCAGTTGCATAAAATTTAAATCATACTGCACCTATCCTTTAGACTTCCCTGTTTTACTCATTATTATGTATATGTTCACCCATATTAGAAGATGCATCACATATTATTCTATTTTATGAATATACCAAAATGTTAAAATTCTGATGGACACTCCAGTTGTTTCCAATTTGGCGTTATTATTTTAAAAAGTTACTATGAACATGTGATACATACATACAAGGTTTATTTTAAAATATACAAACAAGAATGGGGTTGCTAAGTCATAAGATATGTACATCTTTAACTTTCCTAAATAATGCCAAACCCATATTCCACAGTGGTTGCACCAGATTACAATCCACCAAATTCCCACTGTTTCATATTCTTACCAACATTTGGTATTTCTGACAATTTAATTTCTGCTAATTTGATGCATATATTATGATAGCTCATTGTGATCAAAAATCACGTTTTCCTGATTACTAATAAGGTCGAGAATCTTATTATTTTATTAGCTGTTTGGATTTCCTCTCTTGTCACTTAATCACTTTTAAAATTCTTTTAGAATCTTGGGTTTTACCCTCACTCTTTCCCTGGCAGTTTCTCTGAAGATAAAAATTGCCATTGATGTTGGCTTTCAGATCTCCGTAGCCATTTAATATCACCTCCAAAAGTTCATAAAAGAGTTGCATTCTCAAGATACACCAAGTGTTCCCCACCTAACCAACATATCTAATTTCACACCACTATACAATCTCCTCTAGAAATAACTAAGCATCACCTTCCAACAAAACACCACCTCACTCAATGGTATCTCATTCCATTACATGTTTATTTCAAAAGAAGACATATTAGGATCTGAAGTATTCTGTAGAATAAATATCTTGAAGACTGAAGGATTAATGGAAATAATTCATTTTCTATCCTTATCATCTCATTTTAGACAGGAAAAATAAAGACTCAGAAATGTCAGCAAAACACGATTTAGAATGTAGGATTATTTCTTTTAATGATCTTTCCCAAAATTCTAGATAAAATGGGAAAATTATTTTTCTAATTATGAAAAAAATAAATATTGATATAGGGACTTTAAGCAATAAGAAAATAAACAAAGAAAATACAATTCATCCAATTTCCCACAAACTGAAAAGTAGCCAGAGTATATATTCTTGGAATAAACTTCTAAATATCTTTCTCTCTCTCTCATTCTTTATCTGGCAATTAGGTTATTTCTAACTCTATTGTAAACATTATAATGAATGTCCTCTGACATATATCATTCCACATTTCATGTTTTCCTTATGAAAAATTCCTAGAAAAATTTGTGTTAAAACACACTCATATTTTAGTAGTTTATGCTCATTAACAAACTTCCCTGTAGGAAGTACCAGTTTATTATAAGAGTGCTGGTTTCCTCATGCCTTTACTTACTCTGAATATTATCAATCTTTTTAATATTTGCCAATCTGACAAGCAAAAATGTGATAAATCATTGTTTTGTGTGTATTTCCTTGAATACCAGTTATGTCAACATATCACAATATGTGAAAATGTGTCTCTCTTGACATGCTTTAGCATCTAGAATTAAGCATGTGACACAATGCAGCCATTTAGTAGCTGCTATCCAGAAAAATTAACACAGCAGGAGTAACATAGAGTCAACGGTTTAGTTTGAGGGTCTGTGGAGCAGCTACCAAGAAGTTGAAAAGCAAGTAGTAAGGAATAAAACAAATATCCAAAGATGTGCAGTCCAGCAGCATATGAGCTAACTGTCCAATGGTATCAGGTCCAGCAGTGTGACATGCCCAGTGATAATTATGACAATGGTGAAAACCTAAGCAAACACTTCCCATAGCAAAACCTTGGCTGTTCAGACTTCCTGAGAACATACCCAGTCCTGGTTCTCATCCCTCATGCTGACTATGTGAGTTACCAGACACCTTTTTCACGATTAATTAAGCGGAATCAATTACCATCTATGTTTCCACTTCCTAGTTCATTCCATGACTTTCTTTTCTTCTAACTATTTCCAAACCCTCTACCATTTGATTATATAACTGTTATCTTTTTGAATTAATATATAAATTAATAAAAACATCTTCACTTCTGTCATTAATTTGTATAACAAAATTTCATACATAATTTCAGATACATATTTGATGAATTTGCTTCAGGAAATTATTAAACAAGTAAGGTATTAAGTGTGCAGTTGCCTTAAGAATTTTAGATTTGCGATACAATTTTCTTTTCATTTTAAAAGGAAAAATATGATTAACTAAAAAAGTAAATTTTTTATTCACCTACCTTGTTAATAAAGAAACATGAAAGTATTCTTTAAGAAAGGTGCCAGGCTTCCCTGGTAGCGCAGTGGTTGGGAGTCCGCCTGCCGATGCAGGGGACACAGGTTCATGCCCCGTTCTGGGAAGATCCCACATGCCGCGGAGCGCCTAGGCCCGTGAGCATGGCTGCTGAGCCTGCGCGTCCGGAGCCTGTGCTCCGCAACAGGAGAGGCCACAGCAGTGAGAGGCCCACGTACTTCAAAAAAAAAAGATAGGTGCGATTCATATACATGTTGGAAGCAGCAAAGACACTGCTGTACTGGAAAGACAAGTACATAACTTTATTGAAAGTTAAGTTTCCCTCTATAACATTATCAACTACAAAATGTCAAGAATTTTGAAGAAGAAGATGAATGATTCTTCAATTAAAAACCCCACATGATGAAAAATAATTTGCAAGTTTAATTTGAAACATTGAGTAAATTTAGAGAAGTTTCACTGGACGTTTCAGAACTCCTTACTGCATATTTCTCTCTTTAAAAGCAAGGAAAATCATTATTTACAATGACATTTTCTCCCAATAATTAAAACTAAAATCTTACCTTTAATAACATTTAACAGTACTATACTTTTTAATAATCATTATCTCTTGGTAGGTACAAAATTCCAAAAAGTTGTATCAGCTAGACAAGGGCGGGGAAACTAGGCTGCAAAGCAGGAGGTGAGCAGCGGGCAAACAAGCAAAGCTTCGTTTGCTGCTCCCCATTGCTTCCCATCACTTGCGTTACCACCTGAACCATAACCCTCCCCCTCCCACTCCCGTCCATGGAAAAACTGTCTTCTACAAAACCAGTCCCTGGAGCCAAAAAGGTTGGGGACCGCTGAGTTGGACAAAAAGGCAAACTGACTTTCTTCACTAACATCATAATTTCCTGGCCCAATTAATATTGGGCTTAGCTATGTGATTTGCTCTGGCTAATGGAAGGTGAGTGGATGTAACATATGATGAACAAAAAGTTTTGAGCACTTGTGGCTGCGCTCAGTTACTAGCTATCTTACTTATACCATGAGAACTGCATGGCCCAAACAAGGACCGCTTCTTCCACCTAAATCCTCAAATGAAAAAGACACATGAAAAAAGAGCAGAGTTCTTACTGAACAGCAGTGGCCTGAAGCTAACATGTAATGAGAGTAACCGATATAACTTTGTTAATACAAAAACCTTGCTGTTATAACAAGTGACTTTTAGAGATGTTTGTTATACATGATAACGTAATGCAAGCTGACTAATACATGTGGTACTGGCCGTTATTGTGATTCACCCTACCTAACAGAACAGATAATTCTAGGTATTACTTGTATAAAAATTAATAATAGACATTCACATAAAGATAGACAAGATGAAAAGGCACAGGGCTACGTACCAGATGAAGGAACAAGATAAAACCCCAGAAAAACAACAAAATGAAGTGCAGATAGGCAACCTACCAGAAAAAGAATTCAGGATAATGACAGTGAAGATGATCCAAGACCTCGGAGAAAGAATGGAGGCAAAGATCTAGAAGATGGAAGAAATGTTTAACAAATACCTAGAAGAATTAAAGAACAAACAGAGATGAACAATACAATAACTGAAATGAAAACTACACTGGACGGAATCAATAGCAGAATAACTGAGGCAGAAGAACGGATAAGTGACCTGGAAGACAGAATGGTGGAATTCACTGCTGCAGAACAGAATGAAGAAAAAAGAATGAAAAGAAATGAAGACAGCCTAAGAGACCTCTGGGACAACATTAAATGCAACGACATTTGCATTATAGGGGTCTCAGAAGGAGAAGAGATAGAGAAAGGACCAGAGATAATATTTGCAGAGATTATAGTTGAAAAATTCCCTAACATGGCAAAGGAAATAGCCACCCAAGTCCAGGAAGCGCAGCGAGTCCCATAAAGGATAAACTCGAGGAGAAACACGCCGAAACACGTAGTAATCAAACTAGCAAAAATTAAAGAAAAAGAAAAATTATTGAAAGCAGCAAGGGAGAAATGACAAATAACATACAAGGGAACTCCCATAAGGTTAACAGCTGATTTCTCAGTAGAAACTCTACAAGCCAAAAGGCAGTGGCATGATATACTTAAAGTGATGAAAGGGAAGAAGCTACAACCAAGTTCACTCTACCTGGGAAGGATCTCATTCAGATTCGACGGAGAAGTCAAAAGCTTTACAGACAATCAAAAGCTAAGAGAATTCAGCACCACCAAACCAGCTCTACAACAAATGCTCAAGGAACTTCTCTAAGTAGGAAACACAACAGAAGAAAAGGACCTACAAAAACAAACCCAAAACAATTAAGAAAATGGTCATGGGAACATACATATCGATAATTACCTTAAACGTGAATGGATTAAATGCTCCAACCAAAACACAAAGGCTTGCTGAATGGATATAAAAACAAGACCCATATATATGCTGTCTACAAGAGACCCACATCAGACCTAGGGACACATACAGACTGAAAGTAAGGGGATGGAAAAAGATATTCCACGCAAATGGAAATCGAAAGAAAGCTGCAGTAGCTATACTCATATCAGATAAAATAGACTTTAAAATAAAGAATGTTAAAAGAGACAAGGAAAGACACTACATAATGATCAAGGGATCAATCCAAGAAGATATAAAAATTATAAATATATACGCATCCAACATAGGAGCAGATCAATACATAAGACAACTGCTAACAGTTATAAGAGAGGAAAACGACAGTAACACAATAACAGTGGGGGACTTTAACACCTCACTTACACCAATGGACAGATCATCCAAAACGAAAATAAATAAGGAAAAAGAAACTTTAAATGACACAATAGACAGGATAGATTTAATTGATATTAATAGAACATTCCATCCAAAAACAGCAGATTACACTTTCTTCTCAAGTCCGCATGAAACATTCTCCAGGATAGATCACATCTTGAGTTGCAAATCAAGCCTCAGTAAATTTAAGAAAATTGAAATCATATCAAGCATCTTTTCTAGCCACAACGTTATGAGACCAGAAATGAATTACAGGGGAAAAAAGCGTAAAAAGAACAAACACATGGAGGCTAACCACTATGTTACTAAATAACCAAGAGATCACTGAAGAAATCAAAGAGGAAATCAAAAAATACCTAGAGACAAATGACAATGAAAACACAACAATCCAAAACCTATAGGATGCAGCAAAAGCAGATCTAAGAGGGAAGTTTATAGCTATACAAGGCTACCTCAAGAAACAAGAAAAATCTCAAATAAACAATCTAACCTTACACCTAAAGGAACTAGACAAAGAAGAACTAACAAAACCCAAAGTTAGAAGAAGGAAAGAAATCATAAAGATCCTACCAGAAATAAATGAAATAGAAACGAACAAAACAATAGCAAAGATCAATGAAACTAAAATCTGGTTCTCTGAGAAAATAAACAAAATTCATAAACCATTAGAAATACTCATCAAGAAAAAGAGGGAGACGACTCAAATCAATAAAATTAGAAATGAAAAAGGAGAAGTGACAACAGACACCACAGAAATACAAAGCATCCTAAGAGACCACTACCAGCAACGCTATGCCAATAAAATGGACAACCTGGAAGAAATGGACAAATTCTTAGAAAGGTATAACCTTCCAAGACTGAACCAGGAAGAAATAGAAAATATGAAGAGACCAATCACAAGTAATGAAATTGAAACTGATTAAAACTCTTCCAACAAACAAAATCCAGGACCAGATGGCTTCACAGGTGAATTCTATCAAATATTTAGAGAAGAGCTAATACCCATCCTTCTCAAACTCTTCCAAAAAATTGCAGAGGAAAGAACACTCCCAAAACTCAATTTGAGGCCACCAACACGCTGATACCGAAAGCAGACAAAGATACTACAAAATAAGAAAACTGCACACCAATATCACTGGTGAATATAGATGCAAAAATCCTCAACAAAATACTAGCAAACAGAATCCAACAACACATTAAAAGGATCATACACCATGATCAAGTGGGGTTTATTCCAGGAATGCAAGGATTCTTCAATATACGCAAATCAGTCAATGTGATACCCCATATTAACAAATTGAAGAAGAAAAACCAGATGATCGTCTCAATTAATGCAGAAAAGGCTTTTGACAAAATTCAACACCCATTTATGATAAAAACTCACCAGAAAGTGGGCATAGAGGGAACCTACCTCAACAGAATAAAGGCCATATATGACAAACCCACAGCAAACACCATTCTCAATGGTGAAAACCTGAAAGCATTTCCTCTTAGATCAGGAACAAGACAAGGATGTCCACTCTCTCATCGCAATTATTCAAAATAATTTTGGAAGTCCTAACCACGGCAATCAGAGAAGAAAAAGAAATAAAAGGAATACAAATTGGAAAAAAAGAAGTAAAACTGTCACTGTTTGCAGATGACATGATACTATACATAGAGAATACTAAAGATGTCACCTGAAAACTACTAGAGCTAATCAATGAATTCGGTAAAGTTGCAGGATACAAAATTAATGCACAGAAATCTCCTGCATTCCTATACACTAATGATGAAAAATCTGAAAGAGAAATTATGGAAACACTCCCATTTACCACCGTAACAAAAAGAATAAAATACCTAGGAATAAACCTTCCTACAGAGACAAAAGACCTGTATGCAGAAAACTATAAGACACAGATGAAAGAAATTAAAGATGGTATCAACAGATGGAGAGATATACCATGTTCTTGGATTGGAAAAGTCAATATTGTGAAAATGACTATACTACCCAAAGCAGTCTACAGATTCACTGCAATCCCTAACAAGTTACCAATGGCATTTTTTACGGAGCTAGAACAAAAAATCTTAAAATCTGTTTGGAGACACAAAAGACCCTGAATAGCCAAAGCAGTCTTGAGGGAAAAACATGGAGCTGGAGGAATCAGACTCCCTGACATCAGACTGTACTACAAAGCTACAGTAACCAAGACAATATGGTACTGGCACAGAAACAAAAACACAGATCAATGGAACAAGATAGAAAGCCCAGAGGTAAACCCACACATCTATGGTCAATTAATCTATGACAAAGAAGGCAAGGATATACAATGGAAAAAAGACAGTCTCTTCAACAAGTGGTGCTGGGAAAACGGACAGCTATATGTAAAGGAATGAAATTAGAACACTCCCTAACACCATACACAAAAATAAACTCAAAATGTATTCGAGACCTAAATGTAAGACTAGACACTATAAAACTCTTAGGGGAAAATGTCGGAAGAACACTCTTTGACATAAATCACAGCAAGATCTTTTTTGATCCACCTCCTAGAGTAATGGAAATAAAAACAAAAATAAACAAATGGGACCTAATGAAACTTCAAAGCTTTTGCACAGCAAAGGAAACCATGAACAAGATGAAAAGACAATCCTCAGAATGGGAGAAAATATTTGCAAACGAATCAATGGACAAAGGATTAATCTCCAAAATATATAAATAGCTCATGCAGCTCAATATTAAAGAAACAAACAACACAATCCAAAAATGGGCAGAAGACCTAAATAGACATTTCTCCAAAGAAGATATACATATGGCCAAGAAGCACATGAAAAGCTGCTCAACATCACTAATTATTAGAGAAATGCAAATCAAAACTACAATGAGGTATCACTTCACACCAGTCAGAATGGGCTTCATCAGAAAATCTACAAACAACAAATGCTGGAGAGGGTGTGGAGAAAAGGGAACCCTCATGCACTGTTGGTGGGAATGTAATCTGATACAGCCACTATGGAGAACAGTATGGAGGTTCCTTAAGAAACTAAAAATAGAATTACCATATGGCCCAGCAATCCCACTACTGGGCATATACCCAGAGAAAACCACAATTCAAAAAGACACATGCACCCCAATGTTCATTGCAGCACTATTTACAATAGCCAGGTCATGGAAGCAACCTAAATGCCCATCGACAGATGAACGGATAAAGAAGATGTGGTACATATATACAATGGAATATTACTCAGCCCTAAAAAGAAACGAAATTGGGTCATTTGTTAAGACGTGGATGGATCTAGAGACTGTCATACAGAGTGAAGTAAGTCAGAAAGAGAAAAACAAATATCGTATATTAACGCATATATGTGGAACCTAGAAAAATGGTACAGATGAACCAATTTTTAGCGCAGAATTGTGACACAGATGTAGAGAACGTATGGACACCAAGGGGGAAAGCACAGGGGGTGGGGGTGGGGGTGTGATGAATTGGGTGATTGCAATTGACATGTATACACTGATGTGTATAAAATTGATGACTAATAAGAACCTGCTGTATAAAAAAATAAATAAAATTAAATTAAAAAAAGAATAATAATGAGAGCAACTATCAATATCAGTCTTTTCAACAGAATTCCTGTTATTTATTGTAATTGGAACAGATTAAATCACATACTATCCCTGAATTAGGTGAGGAATATGTAATGAGATACATATTTTAAGCCTACATACTCCACTCCTGGCATCTAGTGTGGAAGTAAGTCCTCTAAAACTGCAAGGACCTCTGAATCAAAATTGAGGCCTACTAGAAACGGAGAAGAGGGAAACAATTTATAAGAAAATAGTTAATATTTTTTACACTATGAAACAAGATATTTTTTAATGCCTTATAAACAATATTGAGAACTTTAAAGAAAATGTAGGCATAGTTTATATTTGAAAATCCTTAAAACATGGATAGAAATGTAATTTCGACTAGTGGTCATTAAATGACTCATTAGTCATCTGTAATATGACTGTACTAATTTCTGTAAGAGTAAAGAAGTGAAATTTCACAAGGGCAGGATTATATATCACATTCAAACAATATATATAAATATCAGAGTTACTGGCAAAAGGAAAATGCCAATGAGTTTAAAAGATATTCCAGCGTTATTTCCACTACACACATAACCACTAAAGGGTTACATGATTAGTCTGAGACAGAAGTCACTAAAAAATATTCTTTCAACAGTGGGAAGGTTATGAAGGTTATCTTGATACTTGTACACATATTTAAGTCTGTGGTGCATTTCAAATTAACTAATGGAGATAGCTAACAGAGAACATTTCATCACTTGCATCTTCAAAACATATATCATCTTACACCAAAATTAAATACATATACATCATGCACTATGTCTATTTCACTTTATTTACCAGTATTAGCCAGAACAAGAGTGTGGTTTTTTTTCTACTTTTAAGTTTACTAGACTGAGATTTTTAACTACACATAAATGTTCAAATGAAAATGGATAAGTATAGAGTCAGAAGAAGCAGTTGGCAAAACATATTACACAAACTTAAATAATTGAAAGTGTCCCAGAAATAAATAAATGATATATC
The DNA here is from genome assembly GCF_008692025.1 of Phocoena sinus. Classification (NCBI taxonomy): domain Eukaryota; kingdom Metazoa; phylum Chordata; class Mammalia; order Artiodactyla; family Phocoenidae; genus Phocoena; species Phocoena sinus. The sequence goes on along the minus strand of NC_045764.1, from coordinate 106,195,973 downwards.
AAATGAGGTACCATTAAGGATGGAAAGGGATACAAATGTAGGTGGCGATAGTGAAAGCCAGTAGAAAAGTAGCTGCCTTATTCCCCAACAAGGATTAAAAGCTGGGAATACTAACTTTGGAAGAATTTCAAAGTTCCTTTTCCCTTAAAATATATCACATCAGAGTCTTTCTCCTCTTTCTATAGGAGATGATGAAAAATTTTCAGAAAAACATGGAGTCATATCAATGATATATAATTATCTTACGTATTTCTAAAAGCCCATAATTTTGAAGAAATCTATAGGTAGAAAAAAAACGGAAGAAGGGTATCATTAATATAGCCTTTCAAAACAACTGTTTTTCTAACTTTACTATATAGGATAAAATTAAAACAGAATGATTGTGAAAATGCCTCTCCATCCTTCAAAAAGTGCCCCTCAGTGAAATTATTAGTAAAAATGGGTATGCTTGCATCATCTACTCTGAGGACACAGTTGCATCAGAGGTGTTTTTTGTTTCTGTTTCGACAAAACAAAAGAAAAATCATTTGGCAGGAGATGGAAAGGGAGGGCAAGTGATTTTTTTTTTTTTTTTTTTTTTACCGTTCGGGATTAGGTGAATTCACAAAAATGAAAAGAAAAACGCAACAGGTAATATATGCCCATTGTTATGGATGCTGTTATACCGGTCAAGAGATTACCTTTCTGTAATTAAGCTTGTGCCTCGTGATTGCTTGAAATCAGCTCTCATATCCAGAACTATAAGCAGGAATCAAAATCTTTTGGATTCTCTTCCCCCATAAACATTGCTCCTTCTTTACCATCTTTCTCCTCTTGAAGATTTCTTTCTTGGCATCATTAAGAAAAGGATTTGTGCAAGGTTTCCCGTTGGGTAGGTGGATTTACATTTGAAACCAGAGATACCATGCTGTACAACTCCAAGGGCTGTAATTCAAAATGTAGCGAAAACCAGGATATAGTTTTTTGAAGTTCCTGGAGCTCAAGAGGGCAATATTCACATAGAAAATAATGTGAATGCTGCCCTTTGGGGTTGAGGGACACACTGGTATATTGGGACATATTAGGTGAGCTTCTGAAAACCTTGGGGGCCCAATGAAATACAGGGCCTGTAAGACCCTAGTTCCACCACCACCCTCCTCCTAACAGTACAAATAATAAAGACTGGAATAAGGGTAAAAGTCACTGGCAAAATGTTACACCCTATATCTGATAATTTACTCACTTCTGTTTTACCCTGTGGCTATTGCTTTGGAAAGACACTTGATAAAGAAGTTATATATGAACAACAACAGGAAAAAAAATAGCAGATCATTCTGCTTATGAATAATGGCAAACTGACAGATTACATTATCAGAGAAAAGAGGCTGAGAATTGTAGAGTAGAAAATGACCATTTTGTTCTGTAGCTTCAGTTTACAGATGAGAAAACTGAAGCCCAAACAAAATCAGAGATCACAGACTAAGATCCCAGGTGTCTAACCAGATTCAACCAGAAAAGCTCTTCATCCACCTTATTTTAAAATGTTTCCATGTAAGATTCCTTCTTTATACAAGATTCTCATCGTGCAGCATGAAACTGTCTTCCACCCAAGCCAAAGCACACTTGCCTCTTCAAAAGAAATTCTGAAGGAGGTACTGTAAGAAGGACAGTAATCCCAGAAATGAAGACAAGAGCAAGTGAAAAAACAAACAATGGCCATATAAAACAATGATGAATGTGTTTTTGTGGTTAAAAGTTAGAATTAAAATACACAAAATCAATAAAATGTAGATCTGACAGTGGGGTGTTAAATGAAAATAAAATGATCTACAGTTCTTATATTGTCTGTGAGGAGAACAAAGGCGGTAGAATGTATCTGGCCATTAATGAATTAAGTATTATGCAAATTCCAATTTCTACGGTAATCAGTAAAAGAATATTTCCAAGTAAGAAAAGAAGAAATAAGTTCTTTAGATGTTTCTTCTGCTATTTGCTTTTCATATTTCTAAGTAATTTGTTATATATTTATAGGGCTACTTTATCAATTTTCGATTCTATTAACTGAATTTTATGTTATCTCACCACTTTCACACCATTACCACACTATTTCCCCTTCTTTCCACCTTATTTTCCTCCCAATATGTTATATCATAGTTCTTAGGTCAATCAATATTCATATTTAAATTATTATGACTATATGAATAATGTTATGCCTTATGAATAATGTTAGTTGCTGGCCGAAGTTTATTGAAATTTAATTTCCTTTCTTGTCTAATTTTGTGCCCTTTTTCTGGAATAAATGAGGGCTTTGTGTGGTTCTCTATTACTTATCTCTAATTCTTCAGAAAAGAAATGAAAGTAATTTGTTTTGGAGAATGAAAATCAGGGATAGATAGAAGTAAGGCTTAATTTCGAAACATTTAACAACCAATAACACAGACACCAATTAATCCAATACTCTCTGTCCATAAACAACCAGTAAGGCCATGCTAGTTTGTATCCCATGAACATCAGCAATAGGGAGGGGAATTTGGAAGGAAACTGTGGGCTAGGAGATTGCTGTTGCTTTGTTACAAGACTTGGAGTACTACCTGACCTTTTAAATCGTATGTATGGATTATGTCAAATAAAAAATTAATTTAAAAGATAAATACATTTGGTTATATTTAGTCCTTTAACCCTAGCAGATCTATTTGAAGCTAAAGAATTCATTAGGTCACATATACACCCAAAATAAAATGCTAGCAAGTGTTTGAAACAAAAGTCCATAGGGAGAAAACTGTTCCTGCTGTGTAGCAGGATTGCTCAGTATCCAAGGTGCTTACTTTCTAACGAATAAATATTTTTGCCTCTACTTAGAGCCAGAGGCTGAATAATATACATCAAATTCTTCTAAGCAAAGTGAATTGAATTAAAGAGATAACAGTTTCCTCAAATGGGAAGCTGCCTTAAGTAATTGTAGCCTATTAGGTGTTAATTTTCAACAGGTGCTACTTAAATGTAATATAGTATCATCCTTGTATTTAATAAGGTCTCTGAGTTGAGAGTCCCTGTGCCAAATTTTACACCAATTCATTTAAATTGGGTGGAGTTACTACATCTCCCCCAAAACAAATAAAGATAGGCATGCTATTTAGTAACTGTAAGGGGTACCACATTAATCATCATTCTTAATTTCCCTCCAGAAATCATTTCTGTCAATAATTCTATTTCAACTAAGATGAATGGGAAGCAAGAGAATTAGGTTTAAGCAGCGGGCTGCTGGCAAACTGGCTTGGGGACAATAGCTGAGATTAGATCATGAAACTATGAAATAGAGGGAAAGTGTCTTCCTTTTCGTGGTGTACAAACATACATAAAAGACAAGCCAATCATCTTTCTTTTTTTCTTGTTGTTGTTCTGTTTTTTTTGTTTTTCAATCGTCTTTCTTAACATTGAATTCTTACGGGAAATACAGAGTATCTATGAATACAAGGCCTTTTATAGGTTCTCAGTAAAAACAGGGGGTTTTGGGGGGTTTTTTAGTGAATTATCAAAGGAAATTTCTCTTCTTATCTTTTGGAGTTTAAGGGCAAAAGCTTTAGGGAAGACTTAGGAAGAAAAATTCAGAAATAAAAAAGGTATAATTGAACATTGGAAATATGGAATTTGCTATAGAAAAATATTAAAACAATATCAAGCAATAAATAGAAATAAATTAGCAATTTATGTGTGAGTTACAAAGTAATACAAAACTATTAAACATTAAATTATTTTATTCAATTCAACAGATTTTTAAAAGAGCGTTTGGAGTTAAAAATGGCATGATTCTGCCCTTATGATAAATATAATCTAAAAGGGAAGACAGACATAAAAGCAAATAAGTTTTTAAATAACCAAATATTTATGACTCTGTGGTTAATTTTGCCTGAGGCTGGATCAGGGAAGACTTTATTCAAGAAAAATAAATTTGAAATATGTATAACTGACCATTAAATAGAGACACGAAGAAAAGCAGATGGAACAGCAAGAAAGCATCAAAGTGCACAGCATACTGAAGGAAGTATAAATAGTGTGACATGGTTAGAATTTATGATAACTTTTGTCTAAAGAGAGCATATATTGAGAGAGAATAGTATCAGTCTAAAACATTTGTTCCTCTTTCCTGATATTACTCAATTAGATAAATAACCTATTCTATTAGAATTATGGCTCCAGTTGATGTTTACTTGTGCTCTACATTTTGTAAGGAGTCATCACTTGCACCCACAATAGAAATTCTATTACCTAACTTGTATGACAATATTCCCTCCCTGACTACATCCATGCACCCACCAACAAACACTAACACACTACTTGAAAACAGAGGCACATGCTATCAGAAACCTTTAAAAATTTGGGCAGAAACCTTTACAAATTTTCTTCCTTTTACTATCAGAAACAGAGGCACACGCTATCAGGAACCTCTACAAATTTTCTTCCTTTTTCTATCTTGTACCTACTTGTACCATATTATCAAAATATGACATGAACCAAGCAAAACTAAATTTGTAACTTAGTTCTTTTCCACCACATCAACCAAGAGATAATTACTGTCCTCAGTGCATTAAAATGCTATTTGACATTTTTTAAAACTACAAAACTGTAATCAATTAGAATAAATTTTGAGAGGGCCTGGTTGCTAGTTAGCACCGATAAAATAAAAACTGTATTTTCGTGCATAATTTTCAACCTCTTAGAAAAAGTAAATCCTTTCTCAAGTGTGTAAGAATATATGTAAAAGTTTTGCATAATACCTGTATGTTCTTATGGCTCTATTATGTCATCCTCCCCACATTCACATGGTACAGCCAATATTTACAATTTCACATGATAATTCCCTCAATGTTTTACCTATAGTGCCAATAAATCTAAATTGTCAATAAAAATTTAACTGAGTCTTTGGAGATGCATATGTTGGCTATTGCTTAAAGGAAAATCAGGTGACTCCCACCTTCCCAACATTTCATAGCTGAATTTTCAATCCTTGCTTCTGTGACCTTGTTCTCATAATTAAAATCTCCATGAGTCTCATATTCATAATTATATCGACTGTGATAATTTTAACACATATCCTGATTCTGAATTATGGGGACTGTTCCTCCTTCAGCACTTACCCTACACATTCTAAGACTTTGAGCCATTCATGGTCTTTAAATGTTTTTAACACTAGTGACCCCAAATTTGAAATCCAAGTATTTGACAATCCTGGCATCTGAAGGGCCTTCTGAAATAACCATGTGTGTATTCACTCTGGCTCTGAGGGGAAAATGCCCCAATCGTCACTCTCCTTATACTAGGGATTTCCAGCTATAGAAATAACAAATGGACATAACTCGACAACTTTCAAATCAAAGCATATACAAATCTATAACAAGATTATGAAAACACATATTTTAAACAAAACTTAAGAAAGTGAAAATGTCTCTAATATTTTAAATATGCAATCAGATCAACAAACTTGCATCCAGATTGTCAAACATTTGCCAAAATTTTCTCGATTATTGGAAAACTGATTTCATATAAAGGCAAGTAATGAATATGTCAACTTATATTAATTTATAAGCTAATATTTATCCAAATGATCCCTTACTATAATAGAATTTTTAAGATATAAGGAAAAGAAGTACATTATTATTGTTGCATTAAATCATTGCCTGGATGTTTGTTACAGCAAAGCAAAGAACAAAAGAGGCTTTAGAACATAAATCATCTATTCATCGTCAGCTATCTATGGAAATAAGTTTGTATTTTAATTTTTAAATAATCAAGCTCTCATCTGGAATCATGTGAGAATTAGGAACACAAAAAACCCTTGCCAGGAAAGGAGGAGAAGATGGCGGAAGAGTAAGACGCGGAGATCACCTTCCTCGCCACAGATACATCAGAAATACATCTACACGTGGAACTGCTCCTACAGAACACCTACTGAACGCTGGCAGAAGACCTCAGACCTCCCAAAAGGCAAGAAACTCCCCAAGTACCTGGGTAGGGCAAAAGAAAAAAGAAAAAACAGAGACAAAAGAATAGGGACAGGACCTGCACCAGTGGGAAGGAGCTGTGAAGGAGGAACGTTATCCACACACTAGGAAGCCCCTTCGCGGGCAGAGACTGTGGGTGGCAAAGGAGAGCACAGCAACAGGGGTGTGGAGGGCAAAGCAGAGAGATGCCCGCATGGATGATCGGTGCCGAACAGCACTCACCAGCCCGAGAGGCTTGTCTGCTCACCCGCTGGGGGAGCGGGGCAGAGGCCGGGAGCTGAGGCTCGGGCTTCGGTCGGATCGCAGGGAGAGGACTGGGGTTGGCGGCGTGAACACAGCTGAAGGGGGCTAGTGCACCACGGCTAGTCGAGAAGGACTCCGGGAAAAAGTCTGCACCTGCCGAAGAGGCAAGAGACTTTTTCTTCCCTCTTTGTTCGCTAATGCACGAGGAGAGGGGATTAAGAGTGCTGCTTAAAAGAGCTACAGAGACGGGCTCGAGCCACGGCTAAAAGCGCGGACCCCAGAGACGGGCATAAGACGCTAGGGCTGCTGCTGCCGCCACCAAGAAGCCTGTGTGCAAGCCCAGGTCACTCTCCACACCTCCCTTCTGGGGAGCCTGTGCAGCCCGCCACTACCACAGTCCCGTGATCCAGGGACAACTTCCCCGGGAGAACGCACGGCGCGCCTCAGGCTGGTGCAACGTCATGACGGCCTCCGCCGCCGCAGGCTTGCCCCGCATTCGTACCCTTACCTACCCCCGGCCTGAATGAGCCAGAGCTCCCGAATCAGCTGCTCCTTTAACCCGGTCCTGTCTGAGCGAAGAACAGACACCCTCAGGTGACGCACACGCAGGGGCGGGGCCAAATCCAAAGCTGAACCCCGGGAGCTGTGCGAACAAAGAAGAGAAAGGGAAATTTCTACCAGCAGCCTCAGAAGCAGCGGATTAAAGCTCAACAATCAGGGCTTTCCCGGTGGCGCAGTGGTTGAGAGTCCGCCTGCCGATGCAGCGGACGCGGGTTCGTGCCCCGGTCCGGGGGGATCCCACATGTCGCACAGCAGCTGGGCCCGTGACCCATGGCTGCTGAGCCTGCACGTCCAGAGCCTGTGCTCCGCAATGGGACAGGCCACAACAGTGAGAGGCCCGTGTACTGCAAAAAAAAAAAAAAAAAAAAAAAGCTCAACAATCAACTTGATGTACCCTGCATCAGTGGAATACCTGAATTGACAACAAATCATCCCAAATTGAAGAGGTGGATTTTGGGGGCAAGATATACTATTTTTTCCCCTTTTCCTCTTTTTGTAAGTGTGTATGTGTATGCTTCTGTGTGACATTTAGTCTGTATAGCTTTTCCTTCACCATTTGTCCTATGATTCTGTCCGTCTGTTCTTTTTTTCTTTTTTTGTTTTTACTTTTTAAAATCTTTTTTCATAATAATTATTTTTTACTTTAATAACTTTATTTTATTTTATCTTACTTTATTTTATTTTATTTTATTTTTCCTCTTTCTTTCTATTTTTTCTCCCTTTTATTCTGAGCCGTGTGGATGCAGGGCTCTTGGTGCTCCAGCCAGGAGTCAGTGCTGTGCCTCTGAGGTGGGAGAGCCAACTTCAGGACACTGGTCCACAATAGACCTCCCAGTTCCATGTAATATCAAATGGCAAAAATCTCCCAGAGATCTCCATCTCAACACCAAGACCTAGCTTCACTCAACGACCAGCAAGCTACAGTGCTGGACACCCTATGCCAAACAACTAGCAAGACAGGAACACAGCCCCATCCATTAGTAGAGGAGCTGCCTAAAATCGCAGTAAGGCCACAGACACCCCAAAACACACCACCAGACCTGGACCTGCCCACCACAAAGACAAGATCCAGCCTCATCCACCAGAACACAGGCACTAGTTCCCTCCACCAGGAAGCCTACACAACCCACTGAACCAACTTTAGCCACTGGGGACAGACACCAAAAACAATGGGAACTACGAACTTGCAGCCTGCGAAAAGGAGACCCCAAACACAGTAAGATAAGCAAAATAAGAAGACAGAAAACACACAGCAGATGAAGGAGCAAGGTAAAAACCCACTACACCTAACAAATGAAGAGGAAATAGACAGTCTACCTGAAAAAGAATTCAGAATAATGACAGTAAAGATGATCCAAAATCTTGGAAATAGAATAGAGAAAATGCAAGAAACATTTAACAAGGACCTAGAAGAACTAAAGAGGAAACAAGCAATGATGAACAACACAATAAATGAAATTAAAAATACTCTAGAAGGGATCAATGGCAGAATAACTGAGGCAGAAGAATAGAGAAGTGACCTGAAAGATAAAATAATGGAAATAACTACTGCAGAGCAGAATAAAGAAAAAAGAAAGAAAAGAACTGAGGACAGTCTCAGAGACCTCTGGGACAACATTAAATGCACCAACATTCGAATTACAGAGACCTCTGGGACAACATTAAATGCACCAACATTCGAATTATAGGGGTCCCAGAAGAAAAAGAGAAAAAGAAAGGGACTGAGAAAATATTTGCAGGATTATAGTTGAAAACTTCCGTAATATGGGAAACGAAATAGTTAATCAAGTCCAGGAAGCACAGAAAGTCCCATACAGGATAAATCCAAGGAGAAATACACCAAGACACATATTAATCAAACTATCAAAAATTAAATACAAAAACAACATATTAAAAGCAGCAAGGGAAAACCAACAAATAACACACAAGGGAATCCCCATAAGGTTAACAGCTGATCTTTCAGCAGAAACTCTGCAAGCCAGAAGAGAGTGGCAGGACATATTTAAAGTGATGAAGGAGAAAAAGCTACAACCAAGATTACTCTACCCAGCAAGGATCTCATTCAGATTTGATGGAGAAATTAAAAACTTTACAGACAAGCAAAAGAGAGTTCAGCACCACCAAACCAGCTTTAAAACAAATACTAAAGGAACTTCTCTAGGCAAGAAACACAACAGAAGGAAAAGAACTACAATAACAAACCCAAAACAATTAAGAAAATGGGAATAGGAACATACATATTGATAATTACCTTAAATGTAAATGGATTGAATGCTACCACCAAAAGACACAGACTGGCTGAATGGATTTAAAAACAAGACCCGTATATATGCCGTCTACAAGAGACCCACTTCAGACCTAGGGACAAATACAGACTGAAAGTGAGGGGATGGAAAAAGATATTCCATGCAAATGGAAATCAAAATAAAGCTGGAGTAGCAATTCCCATATCAGACAAAACAGACTTTAAAATAAAGACTATTACAAGAGAAAGAAGGACACTACAGGGCTTCCCTGGTGGCGCAGTGGTTGGGAGTCTGCCTGCCAATTTAGGGGACATGGGTTCATGCCCCAGCCTGGGAGGGTCCCACATGCTGCAGAGCGGCTGCACCCGTGAGCCATGGTCGCTGAGCCTGTGCGTCCAGAGCCTCTGTGCTCCGCAGCAGGAGAGGCCACAACAGTGAGAGGCCCGCGTACCAAAAAAAAAAAAAAAACAAAGAAGGACACTACATAATTATCAAAGAAGCAATCCAAGAAGAAGATGTAACAATTGTAAATATTTATGCACCTAACATAGGAGTACCTCAATACATAAGGCAAATACTAACAGCCATAAAACGGGAAATCGCCAGTGACACAATCATAGTAGGGGACCTTAACACCCCACTTACACCCATGGACAGATCATCCAAAATGAAAATAATAAGGAAACACAAGCTTTAAATGATACATTAAACAAGATGGACTTAATTGATATTTATAGGACATTCCATCCAAAAACAACAGAATACACATTCTTCTCAAGTGCTCATGGAACATTCTCCAGGGTATATCATATCTTGCGTCACAAATCAAGCCTTGGTAAATTTAAGAAAATTGAAATCGTATCAAGTATCTTTTCCGACCATAACGCTATGAAACTAGATATCAATTACAGGACCAGACCTCTGAAAACTACAAACACATGGAGGCTAAATAATACACTACTTAATAACCAAGAGATCACTGAAGAAATCAAAGAGGAAATCAAATAATACCTAGAAACAAATGACAATGGAGACATGACGACCCAAAACCTACGGGATGCAGCAAAAGCAGTTCTAAGAAGGAAATTTATAGCAATACAATCCTACCTTAAGAAACAGGAAACATCTTGAATAAACAACCTAACCTTGCACCTAAAGCAAATAGAGAAAGAAGAACAAAAAAAACCCAAAGTAAGCAGAAGGAAAGAAATCATAAAAATCAGTTCAGAAATAAATGAAAAAGAAATGAAGGAAACAATAGCAAAGATCAATAAAACAAAAAGCTGGTTCTTTGAGAAGATAAACAAAATTAATAAACCATTACCCAGACTCATTAAGAAAAAAAGGGAGAAGACTCAAATCAATATAATTAGAAATGAAAAAGGAGAAGTAACAACTGACACTCCAGAAATACAAAGGATTGAGAGATTACTACAAGCAGATCTATGCCAATAAAATGGACAACCAGGAAGAAATGGACAAATTCTTAGAAATGCACAAGCTGCTGAGACTGAACCAGGAAGAAACAGAAAATATGAACAGACCAATCACAATCACTGAAATTGAAACTGTGATTAAAAATCTTCCAACAAACAAAGCCCAGGACCAGATGGCTTCACAGGCGAATTCTATCAAACATTTAGAGAAGAGCTAACACTCATCCTTCTCAAACTCTTCCAAAATATAGCAGAGGGAGGAACACTCCCAAACTCATTCTACGAGGAAACCATCACCCTGATACCAAAACCAGACAAGGATGTCACAAAGAAAGAAAACTACAGGTCAATATCACTGATGAACATAGATGCAAAAATCCTCAACAAAATACTAGCAAACAGAATCCAACAGCACATTAAGAGGATCATACACCATGATTAAGTGGGGTTTATTCCAGGAATGCAAGGATTCTTCAATATATGCAAATCAATTAACGTGATACACCACATTAACAAACTGAAGGAGAAAAACCATATGATCATGTCAATAGATGCAGAGAAAGCTTTCGACAATGTTCAACACCCATTTATGATAAAAACCCTGAAGAAAGTAGGCATAGAGAGAACTTCCTCAACATAATAAAGGCCGTATATGACAAACTCACAGCCAACATTGTCCTCAATAGTGAAAAACTGAAACCATTTCCACTAAGATCAGGAACAAGACAAGGTTGCCCATTCTCAACACTATTATTCCATACAGTTTTGGAAGTTTTAGCCACAGCAATCAGAGAAGAGAAAGAAATAAAAGGAATATAAATTAGAAAAGAAGAAGTAAAGCTGTCAATGTTTGCAGATGACATGATACTATACATAGAGAATACTAAAGATGCTACCAGAAAACTACTAGAGCTAATCAATGAATTTGGTAGCAGGATACAAAATTAATGCACAGAAATCTCAGGCATTCCTATACACTAATGATGAAAAATCTAAAAGTGAAATTAAGAAAACACTCCCATTTACCACTGCAACGAAAAGAATAAAATATCTAGGAATAAACCTACCTAAGGAGACAAAAGACATGTATGCAGAAAATTATAAGACACTGATGAAAGAAATTAAAGATGATACAAATAGATGGAGAGATATACCATGTTTTTGGATTGGAAAAATCAACATTGTGAAAATGACCCTACTACCCAAAGCAATCTAAGATTCAATGCAATCCCTATCAAACTACCACTGGCATTTTTCACAGAACTCGAACAAAAAATTTCACAATTTGTAATGGAAACACAAAAGACCCCGCATAGCCAAAGCAATCTTGAGAACGAAAAATGGAGCTGGAGGAATCAGGCTCCCTGACTTCAGACCATACTATAAAGCTACAGTAATCAAGACAGTATGGTACTGGCACAAAAATAGAAATATAGATCAATGGAACTAGACAGAAAGCCCAGAGATAAACCCATGCACATATGGTCACTTTATTTTGATGAAGAAGGCAAGAATATATAGTGGAGAAAAAACAGCCTCTTCATTAAGTGGTGCTGGGAAAACTGGACAGGTACAAGTAAAAGTATGAAATTAGAACACTCCCTAACACCATACACAAAAAAACTCATAATGGATCAAAGACCTAATTGTAAGGCCAGATACTATAAAACTCTTAGAGGAAAACATAGGCAGAACATTCTATGACATAAATCACAGCAAGATCCTTTTTGACCCACCTCCTAAAGAAATGGAACTAAAAACAAAAATAAACAAATGGGACCTAATGAAACTTCAAAGCTTTTGCACAGCAAAGGAAACCATAAACAAGATGAAAAGACAACCCTCAGAATGGGAGAAAATATTTGCAAATGAAGCAACTGACAAAGGATTAATCTCCAAAATTTACAAGTAGCTCATGCAGCTCAATAACAAAAAATCAAACAACCCAATCTGAAAATGGGCAGAAGACCTAAACAGACATTTCTCCAAAGAAGACATACAGATTGCCAACAAACACATGAAGGAATGCTCAACATCATTAATCATTAGAGAAATGCAAATCAAAGCTACAATGAGATATCATCTCACACCGGTCAGAATGGCCATCATCAAAAAATCTAGAAACAATAAATGCTGGAGAGGGTGTGGAGAAAAGGGAACCCTCTTGCACTGTTGGTGGGAATGTAAATTGATACAGCCACTATGGAGAACAGTATGGAGGTTCCTTAAGAAACTAAAAATAGAATTACCATACGACCCAGCAATCCCACTACTGGGCATATACCCTGAGAAAACCGTAATTCAAAAGGAGTCATGTACCAAAATGTTCACTGCAGCTCTATTTACAATAGCCAGGACATGGAAGCAACCTAAGTGTCCATCAACAGATGAATGGATAAAGAAGATGTGGCACATATATACAATGGAATATTACTCAGCCATAAAAAGAAACGAAATTGAGTTATTTGAAGTGAGGTGGATAGACCTAGAGTCTGTCAAACAGAGTGAAGTAAGTCAGAAAGAGAAAAACAAATACCGTATGCTAACACATATATATGGAATCTAAGAAAAGAAAAAATGGTCATGAAGAACCTAGGAGTAAGACGGGAATAAAGACACAGACCTACTAGAGAATGGACTTTAGGATATGGGAAGGGGGAAGGGTAAGCTGTGACAAAGTGAGAGAGTGGCATGGACATATACACATTACCAAACGTAAAATAGATAGCTAGTGGGAAGCAGCCACATAGCACAGGGAGATCAGCTCGGTGGTTCGTGACCACCTAGAGGGGTGGGATAGGAAGGATTGGAGGGAGGGAGATGGAAGAGATAATGGGAACATATGTATATGTATAACTGATTCACTTTGTTATAAAGCAGAAACTAACACCCCATTGTAAAGCAATTATACTGCAATAAAGATGTTAAAAAAAAAAAAAAAAAAAAACCTTGCCAAAATCTGATGACAGTGCATTAGGATAGCTAATGTCAGTCACAATACTTAGGAGCTTAATACAGAAAGGATATATCTCCCTGACCAAAGAGGATAAACAGGACTGCAACTTTCACCTTCCTTGAAGCCACTCAAGGCTAGCATTACCAATGCTTGCCCACTCTCTCATCCACAATCAATATAAAAGAAAATATGATACTTAACCTTTTTAGTAATGTAGTCCCATAGGCAATTTAACTGGTCTTTTGCTATATGGAAAGAAATTAAACGTCACTTAAAATTGAACTTTAACACTTTTTAAAGGAAAACAATAAAACACTTCAAAACTTTGAAATTTATTTCCAGATGGCAAGGTCCGGGAAACTGCATGGTTATATTTTTTAAAAGACATAAAACATTAATAGAAAAGGACTAGAAATAACTGATACCATATGATACCATAATTAAACTGAATGGTCAAGGAAAAGACTATAAAAGTAACTAATGTTATAAAAGGTATCAAGGAATCTTGAAATCCTAAACTTTATTATGAGCATAAACTAGCAATCAGAAGTGAAGTTCAAGATCATTTTTATATGGTTATTTTACTGGAGTTTATAATGAAAGTGCCTATTATGTTCTACTGTGTTAGCAGGGAAATAATAAATAAGGAAGACAGGCCCCATGCCCTCAAGGAAATTGCCATCCGTGCGTCTCATCATTTCCACATGGCAAGAGCTAAAAAACTGCTAGCTATCTGAGAACCTCCACACTACAACACTGTGGTTGACTTTGATTTCCCAGTAAGAGTGGAGTTATTTTCGATTGAAAGGAAGAAGAAAGGAAAGGAGAAGAGGGAAGTGGAGGGGAAGTAAAGAGAGGGAAGGAAGAAGGGAGAAAAGGGGAGGAGAGTACAACTACTTCACCTCTAAATCAGGAACTATGCCGCCAAGAGTTATGGCAAATTTGTAGTGAAACTTGTAAACAACAATGTTTGCTTTTATGACTTTTTCCTAACAAACGTCTCCCAAACATGGTAAATTGCAAAAGGACATAGCAAAAGATATCTTCAAATTTGTTTTTTAAAGAGTTCTTTATATATTGTCAAGCTGTCCAAACACATATTTATGCAAAATTTAAAGTTTAAATAACTTGAAAATCTTTTATCACACTTAGATTTATCATTAGAGAAAATAGGAAACCACCAACTATCTAACATCTTTCAACAACTTTAAAAACTTAAGATTATATTTTTAATAAAGAGAGTTTAACAAAAAATATCTGAATTCTTCTAAAGCAGCAGAATTTGAAAGAAGAACATTACTTAAAATTCTTAATGGCTTTAGGCTAATATTTTAAATATTTTTATACTAATTAAAAAATACTTTTATAATAGTAACAAAAAAATTTTCCTAATTGGAACTATATTTTAATTTTCCATTGTGACTAAATTACTGAAAAGTCACTTTACTATAAACACAATTTTCTTTCTTATTAAGGTACAGCTGATGTACAATATTATACAAATTTCAGGTGTACAGCATAGTGGTTCACACTTTTTAAAGGTTTATTCCATTTATAGTTATAAAATATAGGCTATATTCCCTGTTATATATTCTTATAGCTTATTTATTTTATATAAAGTAGTTTGTACCTTTTGATCCCACATCCCTATGTTTCGCCTCCCCCTTCCCTCTCCCCACTGCTTTGTTCTCTATATCTGTGAGTCTGTTTCGTGTTTTGTTATATTCACTAGCTCTTTTGTTTTTTAGATTCCACATATAAGCGATATCATACAATATTTACCTTTCTCTGTCTGACTTATTTCACTTAGAATAAAAACTTCCAAGTCCATCAATGTTGTTCCTTAGGTTGCTTCAGTACCTTGGCTATTGCAAATAGTGCTGCTAAGAACACTGGGGTGCATGTATCTTTCTGAATTAGTGCTTTTTTTTTTTTTTTTTTTTAATAAATACAAAAGAGTGCAATTGCTGGGTGGTATGGTAGTTCTATTTTTAGTTTTTTGAGGGACTGCCACACTGTTTTCCCCAGTGGCTACACAAATTTACATTCCCACTAACAGTGTATCTAGATATTTTTATCTCTACATCCAGGCCAACATTGGTTATTTTGGTATTTTTGATGATAGCCATTCTGCCAGTCGTGGGGTGATATCTCATTGCAGTTTTAATTTGCATTAATCTGATGATTAATGATGTTGAGCATCTTTTCATGTGCCTGTTGGCCAGGTGCATGTCTTCTTTGGAAAAACGTCTCTCCAGGTCTTCTGCCTATTTTTTATTTGGCAGTTTGTTTTTTTGATGTTGCGCTGTATGAGCTGTTTATATATATATATATATATATATATATATATATATAGGCTATTAACCCTTTATTGGCCATGCCATTCACAAATATTTTCTCCCATTCAGCAGGTTGTCTTTTTGTCTTTTCAAGTTTCATTAGGTTCATTCGTTTAATTTTTTAGGAGACAGATCTAAAATATATTGTGATGATTTATGTCAAAGAGTATTCTGCCTAAGTTTTCTTCTAGGAGTTTTACGGTTTATGGTCTTATACTTAACTCTTTAATCCATTTTGAGTTTATTTTTGTATATGATGTTAGAAAACTTTCTAGTCTCACTGTTTTACATGGAGCTGTCCAGTTTTCCCAAAACCACTTATTGAAGAGACTGCTTTTCTCCATTGTATATTCTTGCCTCCTATGTCACAGATTAATCCACCATAAGTGTGTGGGTTTATTTCTGGGTTCTCTATTCTGTCCCATTGCTCTATGTGTCTATTTTTGTGCCAGTACTATACTTGTATAGTAACTTTTGTACTGTAACTTTGTAGTATAATCTGAAGTTAGGGAGCATGATTCTTCCAGTTCTGTTCTTCTTTCTGAAGATTGTTTTGACTATTTACAGTCTATTGTATTTCCAAACAAATATTAACATTATTTGTTCTAGTTCTATGAAAAATGCCATTGGTATTTTGATAGGGAGTGCACTGAATCTGTAGATTACCATGGGCAATATTGTATTTTAACGATATTAAATCTTCCAGTCCATGAGCATGTTATATAATGTGATCTGTTTGTCTACTCTTCAATTTCTTTCATCAGTGTTTTATAGGTTTCCAAGTACAGGTCTTTTACCTCCTTAGGTAGGTTTATTCCTATGTGTTTTATTCTCTTTGATGAAATTGAAAATGACATTGTTTCCTTAATTTCTCTTTCTGATAGTTTGCTGTTAGTGTATAGAAATACAACAGATTTTTGTATATTAATTTTGTATCCTTCAACTTTACAAAATTCATTGATGAGCTCTAGTAGATTTTTGGTGGTATCTTTAGAATTTTCAATGTATACTACCATGGTATCTGCAAATAGTAACCGTTTAAAATTTTCCTTTTGAATTTGGATTCCTTTTATTTATTTTTCTTGTATGATTGCTGTAGCTAGGACGTCCAATACTATGTTTAATAAAAGTGGCAAGAGTGGGCATCCTTGTCTTGTTCCTGATCTTAGAAGAAATGCTTTCATTTTCATTGTTGAGTATAATGTTAGCTTACGGGCTTGCCACACATGACCCTTATTATATTGAGGTATGTCCCCTCTATGACCACTTGCTGGAGAGTTTTTTTAATCGTAAATGGATGTTGAATTTTGCCAAAAGCTTTTCTGCAACATTTTTTTTTTTTTGCAGTATGCGGGCCTCTCACTGCTGTGGCCTCTTCCGTTGAGGAGCACAGGCTCCGGACGCGCAGGCTCAGCGGCCATGGTTCACGGGCCCAGCTGCTCCGCGGCATGTGGGATCTTCCCAGACCGGGGCACAAACCCATGTCCCCTACATCGGCAGGCGGACTCTCAACAACTGCACCACCAGGGAAGCCCTCTGCAACTCTTGAGATGAACCTATGGTTTTTATTCTTCAATTTATTAATGTGGTTTATCACACTGGTTGATTTTCAGATACTGAAAAATCCTTGCATACGTGAAATAAATCCTACTTGACCATGGTGTATGATCCTTTCAATGTATTTTTGGATTTGATTTGCTGATATTTTGTTGAGGATTCCTGAATCTATGTTCATCAGTGATACTGGCTTGTAATTTTCTTTTTTGGTGATATCTTTGTTTGGTTGTGGTCTCAGGGTGATTAAGGCCTTGTAGAATGAGTTTGAAAGTGTTCCTTCCTCTGCAATTTTTCTGAAATAGCTTAAGAAGGATAGGTGTTAACTATTCTTTAAATGCTTGGTAGAATTCACCTGTGAAGCTGTCTGGCCCTGGACTTTTGTTTGTTGGTAGTTTATAAACTATTGATTCAATTTCATTACTGGTAATCAGTCTATTCATAATTTCTATTTCTTCCTTACTCAGTCTAGGGATATTTACATTTCTAGGAATTTGTCCATTTCTTCTAGGTTGTCCACTTTATTGGCATATAGTTATGTGTAGTAGTCTCTTATAGTCCTTCATATTTCTGTAGTGTCAGCTGTAACTTTTTTCATTTCTGCTTTTATTGATTTGGGCTTTTTCCCTTTTTATCTTAATGAATCTGGCCAAAAGGTTTTAAATTTTATTTATCTTTTCAAAGAACCAGCTTTTAGTTTCATTGCTCTTTTCTATTGTTTTTTAGCTTCTATACCATTTATTTCTGCTCTGATCTTTATGATTTTTTCCCATCTACTAACTTTGGGTTTTGTTTGTTCTTTTTTCTCTAGTTCCTTAACGTGTGAATTTAGATTGTTTATTTGAGATTTTTCTTGTTTCCTGAGGTAAGCTTATACAGATATAAACTTCCCTCCTAGAACTGCTTTTGCTGCATCCCATAGATTTTGGTCCATTATGGTTTTGTTTTCATTTGTCTCTAGGAATTTTTTGATTTTCTCTTTGATTTTAGTGATCCATTGGTTGTTTAGTAGAATGTGGTTTAGCGGCCACATGTTCGTGTTTTTTGCAGTATTTTTCTTGCAGTTGATTTCTGGTATCATAGCACTGTGGTCTGAAAACATACCTGATATGATTTCAATTTTCTTAAATTTACCAAGGCTTGTTTTGTGGCTTAGCATGTGATCTATCCTAGAGAATGTTCCATGTACACTATTATTGTGTCACTACCAATCTCTCCCTTCATATCTGTTAATATTTGCTTCATACATTTAGGTGCATATATACTTAAAATTCTTATATCTTCTTAGATTTATCTCTTGATCGTTATAATGTACTTATCTGTCCCTTGTAACAGTTTTTATTTTAAAATCTATTTTGCCTAATGTATGTATTGCTACTCCATCTTTCTTCTGATTTCCACTGCATGGAATACTTTTTTCCATCCCCTAACTTTCAGACTGTGTGCATCTATAGATCTGAAGTGAGTCTCTTGTAGGTAGCATACATACAGGTTTTGTTTTTGTACCCATTCAGTCACTCTATGTCTTTTAATTATTTAGTTCATTTACATTTAAAGTAATTATTGATATATGTGTTCTTATGACCATTTGTTCATTTGTTTTGGGGTTGCTTTGTGGGTCTTTTTTCTTTCTTCTTTTGTTCTCTTCTCTTGTGATTTGATGACTATCTCTGGTGTTATGTTTGGATTCCTTCTCTTTAATGTGTGTGTATCTTTTACAGATTTTTGGTTTGTGCTTACCATGGGGTTTATATATAGCAATCTATTTATATATGTGATTGTTCAGAATCAGTGATTTCTGCTACTCTGTCTTCCAACTCGCTGACCAATTCCTCTGTACAATTAGTTTACTGCTGATTCCTTCTAGTATATTTTTCACTCAATTGCTGTATGCTTCATCTCTGTTTGGTTGTTCTTTATATTTTCTAACTCTTTGTTAAAAACCTCTAACTGATCACTCTGTGCATCTGTTCTTCTCACGAGTACTCTGATCATCTTTACAATAACTATGCTGAACTCTTTCTAAGGTAGATTGCCTATGTCCACTTCACTTTGTTCTTCTTCTGGGGTTTTATCTTGTTCCTTCATTTGGAATATGTTCCTCTGTCACCTCATTATGCCTGAGTTGCTGTTTTTATTTTTATCTATCTGGTACGGTGGTTATGTTTTCTCAACCTTGAAGAACTGGCCATTTTTAGAAGATATCCATTGTATCCCAGCAGTGTACTTGCCTCTTGTTACAAGAAATATATGCTCTAGGGGTTTCTGCTATGAGGGCTGTATGGGTCTTTCTGTTGTGGGCAGTCTGGTAGGCTTGGTTGGCCCCCAGTCCTTTTGGTTGCCAAGTCCTGCCTTGTGTGTAGGCTGACAGCCACTGGTTGGTGGGACTGGTTCAAGAGGCGGCTGACTGCAGAACCCAGGAATGGCCTTGTCCACAGGTGGCTGTGGGCTCAGGGGATCTTAAGGCTGCCTATCTGCTGGTGGGTAGGTCTGTGTCTGCACCCAGTTAGGTGCTTGGCCCTAAGCATTCCAGCACTGGTACCTGTAGAACATTAGATCAGGACAGGACTGGGTCCTGGGGCTAATAAGCAAAAGGAAGATTTCAATATGGCACTTGCCGGCACTAGTATTCATGTGGAAGAAGGAGCTCCCCTAAATAACTGTTACCAGCGTAAGCTGCAGGTGACTTCTGCCTCTCCAAGAGACTCTCCAGGATCAGGAGGTAGGTAGGACCCAGGCTCCTATCAAATTACTGCTTCTGTCGTGGGTTCTAGATCATGCAAGATTTTCTGTGTGCCCTTTAAGAGTGAAGCCTCTATTTCCTCCAGCCCTCTGGGACTCCAGAAAGTAAGTCCCATTGGCCTTCAAAGCCAAATGCTCTGGGAAATCATCTTCCTGGTGCAGGATTCCTGGACTTGGGATTTAATGATCAACATTAAATCACAAAATGATTATCATCACTAAAACTGAAAATGATCCCTGAAATTGGAGCTAAATATTATTTAGCTAACAAAACACATGGGCAGCTATAAATTAAACAGTGATTCAAAATTTGATGAAAGTAACTGTTGCTATTAAAGCTTAGATATGACCAATGTCAAACTGCTCTCCTCCCATTAGAGCAAGGCCACCCACCTCTTAAGTCCTCCCTCTATTTCAGCACAATACTTTATTAAATAAACAACAGATAAGACACACTTTACACACGTGTGAAAAATAAATAACCCAACATTTTTAAGAGTCTAATACAGTAATTCCAGGGAAAATATATACTGCTTTATTTAAGTTTTTATTTCACATTAATAGACAGGCATAACTTGGCATTTTGAAATATTATTTCTTATTACCAAATTGATTTTATCCATAAAAATACAAATGCGCATAGAAATAGTGTTGGATACTCTACCTGTCTCTTAAAACTACTTCTACAGTGTAAAGGAGTTACAAACACAGTCAGCATATGGAAAAGTTCAGTTTTGTTTTTCTGATCAAGGTTTGCTTCTAAACAAAGTAAAGACCATACGAAATGTGTGTTTGAGAATCATGGCAGTGTTCTTGGAAGGGAAAACTTGATGTCACTTCAGATCCAGACTGAAACACTGGGCAACGAATGAAAAAGAAAACTAGAATCTCAGAGCCTATTCTCTCATTTCTTTTTCTTCTCCAGAGTGGACTGTTTCTTTTTAACTGCTATTAGCTCACACCACTCACAACACACATTTCAGTCAACCTTAAAGTTTGAAGATTTTTTGAAACATAGTAATTTAAAATTCATTAAAATGATATATTGCTCATTTATTCTTCCTCTGATCCCCTTGATATTTAGTTTATCTTGTCCTCTGGTTAACTCCATACATGGCTAACAGTATTGTATTATGTTCCTCTAATACCATTCTTATGTCATTATTACCCTGGCTCCTAAGAATATTAGCCAAAATATTCTTGCAAACTCACCAGTCTCTGAGTACAATATAAATTTACATTCTGTTTAGTAACCCCCATCAAAGTGTCTCTAGCTATTTATAAGTCCCCTTACTTATAGTCAGGTATATTTCTGAAAGTGTCTTATTGTACTCAGGGACATTTCTTTCCTTCTAGCCTCCCCACCAGGTAGCCCCACTGCTGCCACTGCTGCTGCTGACCCTCCTAAGACTATGGCTCCATTTTTCACAGTGTTTCTCAACAGGATACCACTACTATTACCACTGCTCTGGCATCAAGGTCAAAGTTAAAACTATCCTTTGAGTTACTCCATGTCAGGCCTGATATAAGCCCATTCCAATTCCCTATAACTGAGTAAAGATCAAGCCATACATTTAAGATACATATATGTGACTAAATCTTTGTGTAAAATGCAAGGTAAGTGCAACACATAGAATTACTTATAAGGACTACTGGATGTCACTACTCTCAGTGTCAACAGGCGAACAGCCTTCTTTAGCAGACTTCACCAGGCCTTCTCCCCATCCATCTCCAATTCTGTCACAATGAATTAAGAACCAGCTTACTCCCAACACTGAGATTACTCTGAGAATGTCTACAGTTCCAAGTCCAGAATGAAATAATCACAGTGATACAGTAAGAAGACTTTTTTTTTCTTTTGACAGGATTTAAGTTGTTTCAGAACTTATCCCTGTTTCAAGAGACCCTCTTAGATGATAGGGAGAATGTATATTCTTTTCAATGAAATCCCACCTACCTTTTATAGGAGTATACTCTTATTTGGTTTTAAGAATATAATCACACTGGAATACAGAATATAACACTAGCAAATTCTGTATTTTTCAGTTTTTAAAATATCACTAACTATGGAACATCAACAATCCAAATCATATATGACTATGCCAAGATGAAATCAGTTCCAAGACATTTTCTCCAGTGGGCGCTGGGTAAGTTCAACAGAAAACTATCAGTACAGTCATAGTTTATACCAAGAAAACCTATACTTAATTTCTTAGTCTCTGACATCTTTATTCAGGTAACTTCAATCTCCCCTAAGACTATAGCTTTTCTCATGCATAACTAAAAGGCTTATGATGATAATTTTGCTTGCATCTTTGAAACATCTTTTTCTATCTGCCATATCCATGGACGGAAGCTAGAGTGGGGTAATGATCAGTTTCAGCTGGGGCAACTCATGCAACAAGGTACCCAGCACAGGACGTAGCTTCAAAAATTAACATCCTTAAGGTAGTCTTCAAGGCCATCCAAAAACTTCTTACCATGTAATTCATCAATATCTTACTATTTCTTTACATGCTAGCTAAGGTAATCTTTATGATGCTGATGGCCACATCAGTCCTTTTATTTGGTATCCTACCCTATCTTCTCCACAAGTCTATATTCTTCATTTCTTAAAAATTCAAGACCAGTCAATGTTTGTTGGTTGCCTTTTCAGCACTTATTCCCCCCTTCCCCTTCCTAATTGTTTCTTGTTTCCATTTGAGATGCATGTGCTTTCTCTCCCCATGCAATTCTGAAGTTGTTTCAGGCACCAGAAGAGGGGTGCCTGAATGTAATGCCACCATGTTGAGGAAGGCAGAGCCAAAAGATTGCAAAGACACAGAACCAGAACCTGATAACATTCTGTACCTCGGGATTAATCTATTTTGAAAGCCAGATCTACCTTTGAATTCTTCTGTTACAGGAGCCAGTTAATCCCCTTTGTTTTAAAAGCCAGTTGGACTTGAATTTTCTGTACTTGCAATGGAAAGTATATTATCTACTACACATGGTGTAAACCTCCTCTTCTTCAAGAAGCCTTTCATTCTTTATTCCACCTGTTTCTCTTCTACTTATCTTTTCCTCAACTGTTAAGCAGCAGAGTAGTAGGGTAATCTGCAATAATCCACACTAATAGCAATTTAAATTACAAAAAATCGGTTTCGGTGCTTAAAATGTTCCTAATTAGATTACAAGCTTCTACAGGCATAAAGAAATCGTCTGTTGCATTTATTTTTCTTTCCAACAGCCACATAGTATTTTTCTCTCTAAAACACAAAGTCAGTAAATGTTGAATGCCAATAAATGCAGTGAACAGTGAAAAGAGTAGGAAGTTGTTTTAATAGATAATGACTTAGTAATATACATCTCATGATTAATAGACTATCTAACACACATGAAATTGCATTTGAGAGATATGGAAATTGCCCAGTCACTTAGTCATTTCCTTCTTTAATTGATGTTAAAACTATAAATATTTAGCGTTTAATAGAGTTTCTTCCAACTCTATATTCATTGATTTCATGATTTAGCCTCAATATTTTAGTGACAACCTGCGTAAGTATGGAAGAATAAAATGACAGGTGTAGACCCTAGCTAAACACAAAAAAAATCAACCTGTAATTTTGCCACCTAACTTCACAAATTTCAAATAAACTGGAAGGGCAATTGCAGAAAGACAAATGAAGTACTCATAAGAAAATTTATGTACAATTGTCTAAAACTGTATGCCAACTGTATTAGCAAAAAAGACCTGTTAAATTAGCTCAGTATTTCAACAATTCTATTCCCTACATGAATAAAACACAAGTGACTGAGAATGCTAATCCATAGGCCTAAAGCCAGTGTTAACAGAGGGTGTTCTTCTAAGACCCTGTAATACTCCTTCATGAATTACTGCAATCATTGAATTGCTAAAGTGTGTTTGAATACTTTAGTATTTGTTTCCCAGATCAGAAATCAAATATACTGAAGTTCTGAAAAGCTAAAAATTGTTTGCTCTGCAAGCAACCAAGTCTCTTTTAAAAACAAGGTATTGCTCACCAAAGATCTCAGCAATTGCAGTTAGCCTTTCACCACCACTGTTTCTAACACATAGCTTCATGACAGATTATACTCCACCTTTGTGCATCATTGGTTTGTTTTGTTTCAGTCTGCTGTGCTACCTTCTATCACTAAAAGCATGGAAACCTGAATAAAATACTTCTGGAGTCTCCAGAGAGTTTATAAGGAATGGAAGACTGGTCTAGGAATTCAATCTAAGTATCACAAGTTGATAATTTCATTGGTGATAAAACTATCCATTAATACATGTGGTGAGGTATGGTCAAGATGGTGGAGTAGGAAGACCCTAAGTTCACCTCCTCCCATAGCCACACCAAAATTACAACTATTTACAGACTAACTATGAGAACAACTTGAAGACTAGTAGAAATGATTACCTACAACTAAAGATATAAAGAAGAAACCAGGGCTTCCCTGGTGGCGCAGTGGATGAGAGTCCGCCTGCCGATGCAGGGGACACGGGTTCGTGCCCCGGTCTGGGAGGATCCCACGTGCCGCGGAGCGGCTGGGCCCGTGAGCCATGGCCACTGAGCCTGCGCGTCCGGAGCCTGTGCTCTGCAACGGGAGAGGCCACAACAATGAGAGGCCCACGTACCGCAAAAAAAAAAAAAAAAAAAAAAAAAAAAAAAGAAACCAATGAGGTGAGTAGGAGGCTTGGTGATGTGGTATAGTCAAAAACGACACTCCCCTAATTAGGCAACCCACAAAAGAAAGGATAATCACAATTGCCAAGGATCTTCCCAAGGAGGCAGGGGTCTGAGCCTCACATTAACTCCCCAGCTTGTGGATCCCGTACTGGGAATATGTGCCCTGAGAATGGCTCGTTTTGAAAACCAACAGGGCTTGCATATAGGAAAGCCAGAGGGCTGTAGGAAACAGAGACCCCACTGTAAAAGGGTGCATGCAAAATTCTGCATGCTCTGAGTCCCAGCACAGAGGCAGTAATTTGAAAGGAGCCTAGGTTAGACATCTTGTTGATCTTGGACAGCTTCCTGGAGAGACACAAGGTAAATCCCCCTGAGGACATAGATGCTGGCAATTGCCATTTGGGGAAGCTCAATCTACCACAAGGACACTAGTACTGCAAAACATCTTTCCATAGTCCTCCCTCTAGCTTATAAATGCCAGTGGCTTACCTGTCTCACCAGTGAGCTGGCACCAGTCCCAGGATGTCCTGATTCCCACAGGCAGCCACCACAGGACTCATCCCCAGCCACCAGTGGAATGGCAGCAGTCCTGGAACTCCCTGGAATGTGTAACCCTACCCGCAAGTGGGCCAGCAGCCACCACAAAAGGCAGGCCCTGGCAGCCAACCAGGCCAGGGGCCAGCCTCACCTACCAGTACATCAACCATAGTTGGCCCCACCACAACAGAAGGGTCGACACAGTCCACATCGGGGCACCCCTAGGGCATATAGCTTTAATGATCAGACAGAAGTATGCTGCTGGGCCTCAAAGGACATCTCCTACATAAGGACATTACTCCAATATCAGGAAACATAAGAAACCTAGCCAATATATAGAAACAAACACAAAGAGCTAGTCAAAATGAGAAGACAGAGGAATATGTTACAAATGAAGGAACAAGACAACACCCCAGAAAAAGAGCTAAATGAAGTGGAGATAAGCAATCTACCTGATAAAGAGCTCAATGGTAATGATCATAGAGATGATCAAAGAACTTGGGAGAAGAGTGGATGAACACAGTGAGAAGTTTAACAGAGTTGGAAAATATAAAGAAGAACCAAAAAGAGCTGAAGAAAACAATAACTGAACTAAAAAAAAAAATACACTAGAAGGAATCAACAGTAGACTACATAATAGAGAGGAATGGATCAGCAAGCTGGAAGACAGAGTAGTAGAAATCATCGAAGGTGAACAGGAAAAATAAAATGTTTTTTAAACAAAGACAGTTTAAGAGATCTCTAGGACAACACCAAGTGTACCAATATTTGCCTTATAAGGGCTCCAAGAGGAGAAGAGAGTGAGAAGGGTCAGAGAACTTATTTAAAGAAATAATAGTTAAAAATTCCCTAACCTGGGAAAGGGAATAGACATACAGGTTCAGGAAGCACAGAGACTCAAACAAGATGAACCCAAAGAGGTTCTCACTAAAACACATTATACTTAAAATGGCAAAAAATAAAGAGAAAGAAAGAATCTTAAAAGCAGCAAGATAAAAACAACAAGTTATGTACAAGGGAACTCCCATAAGACCATCAGTTGACTTTTCAGCAGAAATTTTGCAGGCCAGAAGGGAGTGGCATGATATATTCAAAGTGATGAAAGGAAAAAAACCTATAACCAAGAACTCCACCCAGCAAGGCTATCATTCAGATCTGAAGGAGAGATGAAGAGTTTTACAGACAAAAGCTAAAAGAGTTCAGCACTACTAAATTGACTTTACAAGAAATGTTAAAAGGACTTCTTGAAGTGAAAAAGAAAAGACCACAACCAAAAACATAAAAATTATGAAAGAAAAATCTCATTGATAAGGCAAACATAAAGGTGGTAGATCAAACATGTACAGCTCATAAAAGCTTGAAAGACAAAAGTAGTAAAATCATCCATATCCACAATAAGTAAAGGATATACAAAATAAGATATAAAACATGATGTCAAGAATATTAAATGTGAAGGGAGAGGGAAAGTAGAAATTCAGGGTTGTGAGACTGTATTCAGACTTAACAGATTAACAACTTGAAATTATTGTGTGTGTGCGCGCACACACACACACACACACACACAGAGGAAGAGAGAGAGTTATATATGAATCTCATTGATTCCCACAAACCAAAAACCTATAACAGATACACAAACACACACACAAAGAGAAAGGAAATCAAACGTAACACTAAATATAGTCATCAAATCACACAGGGAAGTGAGAAAAAGAAAAAGAAAGGAACAAGAAAGACTTACAAAAACAACCCCAAAGAATGAACAAAATGGCAACAAGTACATATCTAGCAACAATCACTTTAAGTGTAAATGGAGTAAATGCTCCAATCAAAAGACAAAGAGTGGCTAAATGTGTACAAAAACAAGACCCATACACATGATGCCTACAGGAGACTCATTTCAGATCTAAAGACACACACTGACTGAAAATGAAAGCAAGGAAAAAGGTATTATACACAAATGGAAACAGAAAGAAAGCTAGGGTAGCAATATTTATATCAGATAGAATACATTTTAAAATAAAGACTACAACAGGAGACAAAGAAGGATATTACATAATGATAAAGGAATCATAGGAGCACCTAAACACATAAAGCAAATATTAACAAACATTAAGGGAGAAATTGACGGTAACACAATATAATAGGGGACTTTAATATCCCACTTACATCAATGGACAGTCCATCTAGGCAGAAAATCAACAAAATAACACTGGCCTTAAACAATACAATAACCAGATTGACTTAATGAATATATATAGAACATTCTATCCAAAATTAGCAGAATATACATTTTCAAGTACACATGAAACAGTCTCCAGTATAGATTACAAGCTAGGCCACAAAACAAGTCTAAGTAAATTTAAGAAAACTGAACTTATATCAAGCTTCTTTTCCAACCACAACACAATCAGACCAGAAATCAATTACAAAAAAAAAAGAAAAGCTGCACACAAACACGTGGAGGCTAAGCATTATACTACTAAATAACAAACTGGTGATAGACATACAGGCCTAGCTCAGGAAACAAAAACATTCTCAAACAAACAACCTGATTTTTCACATAAAGGAATTCAAAAAAGAACAACAAACAAAGCCCAAAGTTGGTAGAAGGAAAGAAATAATAAAGATCATGGCCGATATTAATGAAATAGAAACTAAAAAAAACAAAAGAGATAGAAAAGATTAATGAGACTAAGAGCTGAGCCCTTGAAAAGGTAAACAAAATTGATAAACCTTTAGCTAGATGCATTGAGCAAAAAAGAAAACAGGCCCAAATAAGTAAAATCATAAATTAAAAAGTTACAACCAACAGCACAGAAATACAAAGGATCATAACAGATTACTACAAACAATTATATGCCAATAAAATGGACAACCTAGAAGAAATAGATAAATCCCTAGAAATATAAATCTCCCAAGACTGAATAAGGAACAAATAGAAAATATGAACAGACCAATTACCAGTAATAAAATTCAATCAATAATTTTAAAAAACTCCTAAAAATACAGAAGTCCAGGACCAGATGTCTTCACAGAAAATTCTACCAAACATTTAGAGAAGAGTTAACACTTATCCTGCTCAAACTATTCAAAAAAAATTGAAGAGGAAGAAATGTTTCCAAATGCATTCTGTGAAGCCAGCATCTCTCAGATACCATAACTAGAAAATGACACCACAAATAAAGTAAATTACAGGTCAATATCACTGATGAATGAAGATGTAAAAATCCTCAACAAAATATTAGCAAACCAATTCAATAGTACATTAAAAGGACTATACACCATGATCAAGTGGGATTCCTCCCAGGGATGCAAGGATGGTTCTATACCTGCAGATCAATCAATGTGATACACTATATTAACAAACTGAAGAATAAAAGTCATACAATCATCTCAATAGATGCAGAAAAAGCTTCTGAAAAAATTCAACATCCATTTATGACAAAAACTCTCAATTCATAGTAGGTATAGAGGGAACATATCTCAACATAATAAAGGCTTTATATTACCAACCTACAGCCAACATCATACTCAACAGTGAAAATCTGAATGCATTTCCTAAGATAAGGAGCAAGAAAAGGATGCCCACTCTTGCCAGTTTTATTCAACATAGTATTGGAAGTCCTAGCCACAGCAATCAGACAAGAAAGAGGAAAAACAGAACCCAAATTGGGAAGGAAGAAGTAAAACTGTCACCTTATGTAAATGACAGGATACTATATATATAAAATCCTAAAGACATCACTAAAAAGCTATCTGAACTAATGCATTCAGTAAAGTTGCAGAATACAAAATTAATATATGGAAATCTGTTGTGTTTCTATACACTAACAATGAACTATCAAAAGAGAAATTTAAAAAATAATCCCATTTACAATTTTATCAAACAGAATGAAATACCAAGGAATAAACCTAACCAAGAAGGTAAAAAGTTGCACTCAGAAAATGATGACATTGATGAAAGAAACTGAAGACAATACAAACAAATGGACAAATTTACTATGCTCATGGATTGGAAGAATTAATATTGTTAAAACAACTATACTTCCCCAGTCAATCTACAGATTTAATGCAATGGCTATCAAAATATCAATGACGTTTCACAGATCTAGAACAAATCATTTTAAACTTTGTTTGAAAACATAAAAGACCATGAGTAACCAAAACAATCATGGGAAAGAAAAACAGAGCTGAAGGAACTACACTCCCTGACTTCAGATTATACCACAAAGCTACATTCATCAAAACAGTATGGTACTGGCACAAAAACAGACACATAGAATAATGGAACAGAATAGAGAGCCCAGAAATAAACCTACTCACTTATGGTCAATTAATCTATGACAATGGAGGCAAGAATATACAATGGGAGACAGTCTTTTCAATAAGTGGTGCCGTGAATACTTGACAGCCACATGTAAAAGAATGAAATCAGAACATTTTCTTATACCATATACAAAAATATACTAAAACGGATTAAAGACTTAAATGTAAGACCATAAAACTTCAAGAAGAAAACATATGCAGTATGCTCTTTAACATTGGTCTTATCAATATTTTATTCAATGTCTCCTCAAGCGAGGAAAACAAAAGCTAAAATAAACATATGGGACTACAATAAACTAAAAATCCTTGGCACAGGAAAGGAAACTATCGACAAAATGCAAAGGCCACCTACTGAATGGGAGAAGATATTTTCAAATAATGTATCCCATAACGGGTTAATATCCAAACTATACAAAGAACTCATACAAGGCAACATCAAAAACAAACACCCAATTTTAAAAATAGGCAGAGGACTCAAACAGACATTTTTCCAAAGAAGATATACAGATGGCCAACATGAAAAGATGCTCAACATCACTAATCATCAGGGAAATGCAAATTAAAAACACAATGAGATACTATCTCACACCTGTCAGAATGGCTGTCATCAAAAATACAACAAATAACAAGTGTTGCTAACTACATGAAGAAAAGGCAACCCTCATGCACTGTTGGTGTGATTGTAAACTGGTGCAGCCACTACAGAAAACAGTATGGAGGCTCCTCAAAAAATTAAAATTAGAACTTCCATATGACCCAGCAATTTCACCTTCTGGGTATTTACCCAAAGAAACAAAAACACTAATTTAAAAAGATATACTATACACATTCTAATGTTCACTGTGGCATTACTTACAATAGCCAAGATATGGAAGCAACCTAAGTGTCCATCAATAGACAAAGGGATATAGAAGACGTGGTATATATATACATATATACATATACACCCACCCACCCACCCACATACACACAAAGGAGTGTTAGCCATTAAAAAAAAATGAAATCTTGCCATTTGTGACAACATGGATGGATCTATTAAGCTCAGTGAAATAAATCAGACAAGGACAAATACCACATGCTCTCATTAAAAAATGAAATGAGGGCTTCCCTGGTGGCGCAGTGGTTGAGAGTCCGCCTGCCGATGCAGGGGACACGGGTTCGTGCCCCGGTCCAGGAAGATCCCACATGCCGCGGAGCGGCTAGGCCCGTGAGCCGTGGCCGCTGAGCCTGCGCGTCCGGAGCCTGTGCTCTGCAGCGGGAGAGGCCACAACGGTGAGAGGCCCACGTACCGCCAAAAAAAAAAATAAATAAATAAATGAAATGAATGAACAAACAAAACCAAAACCAAAACACACTCAGATTGAGAGAACAAATGGGTGTTTGTCAAAAGTGGGGGGGTAGGAAGCAAAATAGTTCAAGGGGATTAAAAGGTACAAACTTCCAGTTATATAATAAATTAATTTACAGGGATGTAATATACACCATAAGGAATATGATTAATAATATCACAATAACTTTGTATAGGGACAGATGGTTACTAAACTTATCATGGTGATAATTTCATGTGTGCAAATTTCAAATCATTATATAGTACACCTGAACCTAACAGAATACTGTATGTCAACGATACTTCAGTAAAAATTACTTAAAATTTTAAAATATAAAAATCAATCAATAAAAAAAAACTGTCCATTAAACATTTAAGTAATAGTGAATGTTTTTCACTAGGCGTAACTTAGTTTTTATTTTAGATTCCTCACTACAGAGATTGAATGTATTAGGTTAAATAGTTTAAAAGTCAAAATAAGCTTCCAAATGCTGATTTGAGTTTGTAATTTACATATTTCTCTTCCCAAATTTTATACTGGATTTAATTCCATAGGCATCCTTTTCCTAATGAGTCTCAATTCAAAAAATATTAATTGAATATCTACACTGTACATGATTTAAGCATAGCAATAAGGAGACAATGGTAAATAATACAGCAGTTCCCTACTCTCAGGGAGCTTACTATCCAGTATGCAACTCAAATACATAAGAAAAATAATTTCAGTGCAATTTGAGAAATGTCTTGGATGAGGAAGCTCAAGATTATATGGAAGTACATGAAAGGGTAAGTATATTATCTAGGTTTGGCAGAATCACAAAACACATACTTCCCAGGGAAATAATGTCTAAATTAATAACTTAATTTTGAGTAGAATTTAGGCAGGTAAGTTAAGAGTGCTCACACTGGAAGAATACTACAGGAAAAGAGAACAGCATTTGAGGACTGAAACAAAACTTTTAGGCAACAGTAATTTGAGATTTTCCCTAGTTCTGGATTAAAAAAAAAAATTGGGTACACAGAAATGTAAATGCAAATCTCCTGACTTTTGAATTTTCAATATTGTACATGCCATATTCATCTCAGTAACCTAGAACATTCAGGGTCTGGGCCAGAGCTACAGATAAGCAAACTGGGTGTTGGATTTGGGGCTCTCCACTGTTTCACTGCATAAATTATACCTGTTAGTGTGGATTCTTTGGGATAGTTGTTCTAGTAGGTTACTGTCTAAAAAGGAAAAAAATATGAATTAATTAACTTCCATTTACCACATATCACATATGTTACTTTATACTAGGCATTTGTTGTGAGTGGGCAGGTCATTCAGGAAAGAGAGATAGAAGAAAATTCATGTTTAAGTGACTACTAAATGCCAGTGTGTATTATATATGCAGTCTTACTTAATTCCAACGATTAAGGTTTTATTATTCATATGACATGTATGAGAATACTGAAGCTTGTAAGTTTTAATTACTTTTCTAACTAAACACATAAAATCTGC
Organism: Phocoena sinus; assembly: GCF_008692025.1. Taxonomy (NCBI): domain Eukaryota; kingdom Metazoa; phylum Chordata; class Mammalia; order Artiodactyla; family Phocoenidae; genus Phocoena; species Phocoena sinus. Next base: position 106,163,536 of record NC_045764.1, on the reverse strand, counting down.
TATATATAGTAAAGTTTTAAATCACTGGAAGACCAATGATGGACTAGTGAGGCTAAGTAAGCCCGTTTATTGTGCAACCTTCAAATAAACCATATAAAGGAACTTCTTATGATGAGGAGGAAGGAAGCTTATGATTTGCATCTGTATATTTTAGATGCAGGTTTGCACATGACTTCAATATAAAATTATACAATAATGTACCCTATCAAAGCCTCCATGTGCCGCACCCTGTCCACACACGTGTATTTATTTGATACATGCTCTCTACAAAACAAACTGCCTACTATAAAACAAATGAACACAAAATCTGTGAGTTCATGACAACATTATATCATGGACTGTGCTCTTACTGAAAATATTTTGTACTTATTTAACTTTAATGTTCATGAAAAAGATAAGAGGTATTAAAAGTGCTGTTTCCCAAATGGCTAGCAATGGATACAGTACCATTTACTGTGTATTCTTTTTTTTTATACTGCTTGAGAAATCGTTATTATTAGTAAGTTCTTTATATACAAGGTTCAACATGATGCACTATTATTTTCACTGGTATACCTACTCTGTTTGCGTATTTTTATTTATTAATTTGAATGTTTGATGTTTCCTTGGGTATTCTATTGTGACTATTCTTCAAAATATAATCATTTTGTCCAGTTTTACCATCAAAAAATTATGTTTGAATTTTGACTAATTACAAAGAATTTTTAAGTTGTTTAACTTTGGTGAAATAAGAAATGATAAGGCAGTAATGACTATTTGCTATGAAATTTCCTCTGCAATATAGTAGTTTTCTTCTTTTGAAAAAAATATATTGCGTAAGGAAATTTCAGGAAGTATAATGTTCTGGTTCAAAATATAAATCAAGGAAAACTTTTACTAGGCAGCACAACTTAGCCAAAAAATAAAATGGTTTGAATTTCTGAGCTTTCATCCTGAAAAGAAATAAAGTAATTAAATATATAATTAGAACCTTACTCCTCTTCCTTTTCTGGTGGAAGAAACTTGCAGGAACTTGATCTTACTCTAATGAGTATCTTTTCCTTAAAAGCCTCATGTTAAAAAGGCATTTTATTTGAACTAAGGAAGTGGGATAGAAAGAATCAGAATAGGATTCAAGCAATGTATAGCAACTCACATTGCCACACACTGTGAAGTTTTGTTTATAATGTCTTTAAATACAGTTTTGTGTATTTTTTCTTTGTTTTAATATAGAAGTCCTACAAAATTTCTCATGAAGTTTAATTCCAGTGATATCATATATAGAATATGTTTCTCAAATTTTCCAATTGTTTCTTGTTGGTATATAGAAATGATACTGATTTTGTACATTGATTTTATAAAAAGCCATTTCACGTAACTCACTTATTAGGTCCAAAACATTTTGAATTGATCCTCTTGGTCTTCTCAGGTAGGTAACTTATTATCAGCAAACCATTAAAGATTTTGGCAACATTCATTCCAAAATTTATATATATATATTTATCTCATTTCATAGCTTGCTCTTCCAGAAAAAAAAAATAGTGACCATCTTCATTTTCAGCACAGAATTTGCCAAGGTTATATCAGCATAGTTTTAGTTACATGGAAAGTTAATAAAACATTATTTTGTGGAAAAATATTCCATGAACAAATAACTCTAGAAAAAATGTTAGGTTAAATTAGGCAAGGCTTTCATGAAAAAAGCTTAGGACTTTAAAAATAATGTTTATTGTGAATCTACTAGAGTCTAATATTGTGGGCTGTGAAGCCCTAATTATTTAACCAATTCATCCTAAATTTATATTGTGAGCACAATAAAAACAGATATAAATTAACTTTATTTTCCAATAGTTAACTCTCTCCAAATCATGATTTTCTCCAAATCATGATTTTCTCCAAAGATCTGAGAAACCACTTGTAATAGAGTATTTACATTTCTTGTTCAATATTATAGGATTTTTGTTGCTATCTTTTGTAAAAGGCATTTTTTACGTTTATTATAGATGTTCTGGTTTTGGTTTTATTTTAGTTTTTACATATTAATCCTTTTTCAGGCTACCATGCAAAAACTCTTCAGTGTCCCTTTGATTTAAACTTTTGCCAAATAAAAAGACCTAATTTATTTGATATTATCATTAGTAGTACAACTTTGTGTTTTTTATTAGACATTTGCTTGCATAATGTATTTTTTTTAATCACTTTATTTTTTAAATCTCTCCTGCAAACAGCATAGAGTCTTTAAAGAAAATATTTGATTTAAACTGCAATTATGTGTTTTAATAAGAAAATTTATCTCATTCTTATTATATTATTTCAGTTAGCTTTTTCTATATTTACCACTTTTTTCTACTTTTATATTCTCCAGTGCCTTAGATGAAATATATCTTATTTTAAATTTTATTCATGATTACTTGTGAGGTTAAATAATATTTCAAAGTATATTACTTAGTTATCAGAGTCACAAGTTAATAATTACATTTTGGAACCTGCTTTTCTGACAATAAATTTCACATACTCAGGCCTAAAATTTTAATTTTTCAGTAAAAATGTGAATCTTGGAATTTTAACCAGTATCTGTACACACCATGAAGTATAATGATTATCTCATATTCTAAATATTCTGAAAAATGAATTACTGGAACATATTATTTAGTTATGAGGAAAAACAAAAAGGAGTTGGAAGAAAAAATATTAGAAAATAATAAAGTATATTTTCTATCTTGGTTTAATTAACTATGTAATTTTATAATTATTTTAGGTTATCAATTTCATATTTAATTTGCATTCTCTCTTTGTATTTTTCACTTCATTCCCTCTTTCTCATCTTCCTGTTTTCCTTCTTTTTCTCTTTCCTACTCTACTTTCTCTTCCTGACACATATTTTACTTTACTACCTTTACCTTACCTTCTTCCCCCATTCTCTCATACACAATCTGAGATCACCCATACAGACAGCTGGGCTGCTTGAAAACTTTTTATTAAATAAACCTATACTCAGACATACTATATTTCTATTTCAACCTTTAACTACTAACCACAAACTTGATATTAGAGGACCTAATGCAGAGCAGTTGGATAAATGGTGGCAGGGGAATGGAAAGATGTTGCTTCATTCACTTGTCATCTCAGGAGACAGCACTATATCATGGGGTAAATAGTACCATGGCAGTAGTCACAGGCTTGTATGATGTCCCTGACTTTGCTAAAAAAGCTTCACTAGGACAAAGAATTCCTTATTTTCACCATTTAAGCTCAAACACCTATTCTAATTCTAGCACAATTATAAAGTTTAGTCTAAATTAAAACAATGGCCAATATCACCACCAACATTCAGCATTATTTAATGAAATATTTGTTTTCTTTAAATAAATCAAGGTAGATATGAAATATATTGTTATGCTTTAGGTTGTTTTGTGTGTGCCATGCAATGATTCAATTCTTCCTCCACCTTTTCTCTTCAAATTCTTCAGCACCTTTATTCCCATGGAACAGCATAGCCTTCATTTGATGAGAATGTATTATTTACATGCCAAGTTCACCTCTGTTCTCATTAACCAGTGAAAACTGAACAAGTACTGCACTTATTCATGATGTCAAATCAATGTTTTAATCTACTGAAAAACTTAAGAAACTAAATATTAATTCATGAAAATGTCATTTAGTTGCAAATTTATTTTTCAAAAAGATAACTGTGTGTTTATAATAGATAAAATAATTTTTAAAATATGTATATATGATTATTGTTTTCACTTAGACAGTAAGAGATACCATCTTAGTGGCAGACCTATTTATTTTATCAGCACAATAATATTAAATAGTTATCACTTTAGGTGATCATGTGACACCTATGAAATCATAAATATGTATGCAAATTCAGGAAGTGAAATCATAATCCACAATGTGGTTACATTAACTTTTAGACTATTATTCAGACAAACCATAATGGAAAAGAATATAAAAAAGAACGTGTAAGTATATGACTGAGTCACTTTGCTGTACAGCAGAAATTAACACAATATTGTAAATCAACTATACTTTAATAAAAACTAAATTATAAAAGAAAAGAACATTAAAAAAATAAATAAAATAAAATGCAAAATGTTAAATTTCTATAGGGTACTCATGAACCATGAAATTGCACCTTCAGACCAGGTTGAGAAACAGTGCACTATACCATATTGAGAATTAAAGGAGTGACAGGCATAAATAATCCTGATGTGAGAATGAACTAGGTTAGGCAGGTTATAGCTGAGATGTCAAGGAACCAGACATCTGTTAGAAGTCTCATTTTGCAGAAAATTTCTTCTCTCAGCTCTCTGATGAAACAATGAGGGACTATTTCTCTGGACTTAATTTTGACCAAAAAGAAAGAACTGGTTCATGAAATTAAACTGATAGGAACCTTGGGAGAAATTCAACTTGTCATCTTAGTGCTTGAAATAGCCAAGAAAGAAAACCCTCAGCACATTCTGACAGCTAACTTGGACTTTAGAAAAGGAGATTTCAAAAATTTTAGAGAGGATATCTGAATGAATCCATGACCTCAGTCTTTTAATAGGATTGGAGCCCCTGAAAAACAAATTCTGATAAGAAAATTATAAATTGCTACAACAAAGTAGACACAAAAAGGAAAGCTATACAAAGGAAACTAACATAGCTATATTTTCTTATATATACTGTAACACAGGGAAAGGATTATATTTTCAACATCTTTTATGTGGAAACAAGATGCTAATTTGTTCACATAGAAGTGTTTCTATAACTATTTTACTGATCAGGAAACTGAGGCTCAAGGAGATTAAGGAGAGGGCAGAAATATAAAGTTCAGTATAGAGTTATTAATATAACTAAAGATAATAAAAAAGATCTGTCAGCTATGTGCAGAATATTTTTTTAAAAAATAAATGATTAATTTCACTATTGATCATTTCATATTAATCAAAAACAATAAACATGGTACTCACAATCTCTATGAAGAAAATATATATTTATACTAGTAAGGGTAAACCAAGTGCAAATAAAAGACACTAGATCGTTATTCCTATAAAAAGAGGTAAATTTAAATGTCCACGAATAAATTATATTCTATACAAGCAAAAACATCTGTCAATATGCTTGCCCTGCCTTTGTCCCATTCTCAGCAGTAGGCATCTAACAAAAAAAAAACCTCCAGCCAATCCACTGGCAAGTAGTAACTAAGAAGATTCTCTCTACATAAAAAAATTAACTAAGAAACTCAGAAACAGTAACCAATCAGATAAAGGTAAGCACTGAAACTGAAGAGTCATTTTACGTCAGGCCAGGGTCAGCATTTTGGCAAGTCCAAGCCATCTGCACTCTGATGTCATGGAGAAGCAAAGACCATGGGTAGCCAAAGAATGCAAGTACTCTGAGAGCATCAAGACCATAAGACATGCACATAGAGAAAAGTGTAGATGAGAGACTATATAGCCCAGGAATGGTAGAGAGTAGCCTCAGTTACTATCTTTTCAATTCCAGGTTTCATCTGTCCAGGCTGTCCTCAGTTTCTCACCTTTGGATACCTAAATGAGATATCATGTTTAATGGATACCTACTAAATTTTCTGTATAACACATCTAGCTCTAGAAAGTCTAATTTCAACTATCCACATGATTAACAGGTAGTCATGTTCATGCAATATAATGGCAACTCCTGAGAAAACTGATTAATCCAGACAGGGAAACCTTAACCAAGTGAAACAACCATTTTTGCATAGAATATGGGATAACAGATTTCATCTTAAAATAGGCTACTTTCTGAAATAGACAGGATATAAGCTTGAGAATTACTGGTAGTATTTGTTATCTAGTTGTGAACTAGGAAACATAGAAATAATCTCTGCCAAAACAAAGAGGAATAAGAAAAGATGGAAAGGGAAGGAAAGGAAAGGAAAGGAAGGGGAAAAGATCACACGAAGAGGAAAATGGATACCATGAAGAGATGGAAGAACTTACTTGGTTCTCTTCAAATGGACTAATACGTGGTTCACAAGTACAAGTCCATCGCTGAGCTTGGGTACCACAGGACAACCCTGATTCTGCATATAATTACATCAACAATGTAACAAGTATCTGTATGAGCATGATGACTGGGAAGAGTGGTAGAAAATGATATAGACATCAATGTTTTTCTGATTTTTTTGTAAACTCTAAGGTACCGGGGCTGCAAATCTCTCCGTCCAGAACTAACGTCTCAAAGCTCCCAGAGTGGCTACACCAACCGCTGAGGCAGACCAGTAGAGCCCCAACCCCGAGTTGGCCACCATCCAAGCGCTGGAAACTTGACTCCTTTCTGACTTACCCATCCTCCAGCCAAGTGGCTGACAGGGTCTTGGTGCTCCAGCCAGGTGTCAGGCCTGAGACTCTGAGGTGGGAGAGCCGAGTACAAAACATTGGACAACCAGAGACTCCCTGTCCCCACATAAACTGGCAAGAGCTCTCCCAGAGATCTCCATCTCAACAACAAGACCCAGCTCCACTCAACGACCAGCAAGTTCCAGTGTGGGACACCTCATGCGAAACAAGTAGCAAAACAGGGACACAATACCACCCATTAGCAGAGAGGCTGTCTAAAATCATAATAAGTTCACAGACACCCCAAACACACCACCAGATGCGGTCCTGCCCACCAGGAAAAAAAGACCAGCCTCATCCACCAGAACACAGGCACCAGTTCTCTCCACCAGGAAGTCTACACAAGCCACTGAACTAACCTTACCCACTGGGGGCAGACACCAAAAACAACGGGAACTACGAACCTGCAGCCTGCAGAAAGGAGACCCCAAATACAGCAAGTTAAGCAAAATGAGAAGACAGAGAAATACGCAGGAGATGAAGGAGCAAAGTAAAAACCCACCAGACCAAACCAATGAAGAGGAAATAAGTAGTCTATCTGAAAAGGAATTCAGAGTAATGATAGTAAAGATGATCCAAAATCGTGGAAATAGAATGGAGAAATTACAAGAACCGTTTAACAAGGACCTAGAAGAACTAAAGAGCAAACAAACAATGATGAACAACACAATAAATGACATTAAAAATTCTCTAGAAGGAATCAATAGCAGAATAACTGAGGCAGAAGAATGGATAAGTGACCTGGAAGATAAAATAATGGAAATAACTGCAGAGCAGAAAAAACAAAAAAGAATGAAAAGGATTGAGGACAGTCTTAAAGACCTTTGGGACAACATTAAACACACCAACATTTGAATTATAGGGGTCTCAAAAGAAGAGAATAAGAAACGGACTGAGAAAATATTTGACAAGCTTATAGTTGAAAACTTCCCTAATATGGGAAAAGAAATAGTCAATCAACTCCAAGAAGCACAGAGAGTCCCATACAGGATAAATACAAGGAGAAACACGCCAAGACACATATTAATCAAACTATCAATAATTAAACACACACAAAAAATACTAAAAGCAGTAAGGGAAAAACAACAAATAACATACAAGGGAATCCCCATAAGATAACAGCTGATCTTTCAGTAGAAACTAGGCAAGCCAGAGGGACTGCCAGGATATATTTAAAGTGATGAAAGGGAAAACCAACAACCAAGATTACTCTACCCAGCAAGGATTTCATTCAGATTCAACAGAGAAATTAAAAGCTTTACAGAAAAGCAAAAGCTAAGAAGATTCAGCACCACCAAGCCAGCTTTACAATAAATGCTAAAGGAACTTCTCTAGGCAGGAAACACAAGAGAAGGAAAAGACCTACAATAACAAACCCAAAACAATTGAGAAAATGGTAATAGGAACATAAATATCGATAATTACCTTAAATATAAATGGATTAAATGCTCCAACCAAAAGACATGGACTGGCTGAATGGATACAAAAAGAAGACCCATATATATTATATGCTGTCTACAAGAGACAGATTTCAGACCTAGGGACACGTACAGACTGAAAGCGAGGGGATGGAAAAAGATATTCCATGCAAATGGAAATCAAAAGAAAGCTGGAGAGGCAATACTCATATCAGGTAAAATAGACTTTAAAATAAAGAATGTTACAAGAGACAAAGAAGGACACTTAGGGGATCAATCCAAGAAGAAGATATAACAATTGTAAGTATTTATGTACCCAACATAGGAGAACCGCAATACATAAGGCAAATGCTAACAGCCATAAAAGGGGAAATTGACAGTAACACCGTAATAACAGACATTAACACTGCATTTACACCAATGGACAAATCATCCAAAATGAAAATAAATATGAAACACAAGCTTTAAATGACACATTAAAAAGATGTACTTAATTGATATTATTAGGGCATTCCATCCAAAAACAACAAAATACACTTTCTTCTCAAGTGCTCACAGAACATTCTCCAGGATTGATCATATCTTGGGTCATAAATCAAGCCTTGGTAAATTTAAGAAAATTGAAATTGTATCAAATATCCTGTCTGACCACAATGCTAAGAGACTATATATCAATTACAGGGAAAAAAACTGTAAAAAATACAAACACCTGGAGGCTAAACAATACACTAGTAAATAACCAAGAGATTACTAAAGAAATCAAAGAGGAAATCAAAAAATACCTAGAAACAAATGACAGTGAAAACACAATGACCAAAAACCTAAGGGATGCAACAAAAGCAGTTCTAACAGGGAAGTTTATAGCAATACAACCCTACGTCAAGAAACAAGAAACATCTAAAATAAACAACCTTACCTTATACCTAAAGAAGTTAGAGAAAGAAGAGCAAAAAGAACACAAACTTAGCAGAAGGAAAGAAATGGTAAAAGTCAGATCGGAAATAAAAAAGAAATGAAAGAAACAATGACAAAGACCAATAAAACTAAAAGCTGGTTCTTTGAGAAGATAAACAAAATGGATAAACCATTAGCCAGACTCATCAAGAAAAAAAAGGGAGGAGATTCAGATCAACAGAATTAGAAATTAAAAAGGAGAAGTAGGGCTTCCCTGGTGGCAAAGTGGTTGAGAGTCCGCCTGCCAATTCAGGGATCACGGGTTCATGTCCCAGTCCAGAAGATCCCACATACCGTGGAGCAGCTGGGCCCGTAAGCCATGGCCGCTGAGCCTGCACATCCGGAGGCTGTGCTCCGCAACAGGAGAGGCCACAACAGTGAGAGGCCCGCATACCGCAAAAAAAAGAGAGGAGTAACAACTGACAAAGCAGAAATACAGAGAATCAGGAAAGACTACTATAAGCAACTATATGCCAATAAAATGGACAACCTGGAAGAAATGGACAAACTCTTAGAAAACCACAGCTTTCTGAGACTGAACCAGGAACAAAGAGAAAATATAAACAGACCAAATCACAAGCACTGAAATTGAAACTGTGATTAAAAATCTTACAACAAACAAAATCCCAAGACCAGATGGCTTCATAGGTGAATTCTATCAAGCATTTTGAGAAGACTAACACCTATCCTTCTCAAACTCTTTAAAAATATAGAAGAGGGAGGAACACTCCCAAATTCATTCTATGAGGCCACCATCACCCTGGTACCAAAACCAGACAGAAGTCACAAAAAAGGAAAACTACAGGCCAATATCACTGATGAACATAGATGCAAAAATCCTCAACAAAATACTAGCAAACAAAATCCAACAGCATATTAAAAGGATCATACAACATGATCAAGTGGGGTTTATCCCAGGAATGCAAGGATTCTTTAATATATGCAAATTGATCAATGTAATACACCATATTAAAAAATTGGAGAAAACATATATGATCACCTCAATAGAAGCAGAAAAAGCTTTTGACAAAATTCAACACTCATCTATGATAAAAAACCCTCCAGAAATTAGGCATACAGGGAACTTACCTCAACATAATAAAGGCCATATATGACAAACACACAGCCAACATCATTCTCAGTGGTGAAAAACTGAAACCATTTCCACTAAGATCAGGAACAAGACAATGGTGCCCACTCTCACCACTATTATTCAACATTGTTTTGGAAGTTTTAGCCACAGCAATCAGAGAAGAAAAAGAAATAAAAGGAATCCAAATCGGAAAAGAAGTAAAACTGTCACTGTTTGCAGATGACATAATACTATACATAGAGAACCCTAAAGATGCTACCAGAAGACTACTAAAGCTAATCAATGAATTTGGTAATGTAGCACGATACAAAATTAATGCACAAAATCTCTTACATACCTATACACTAATGATGAAAAATCTGAAAGAGAAATTAAGGAAACACTCCCATTTACTACTGCAACAAAAAGAATAAAATACATAGTAATAAACCTACCTAAGGAGACAAAAGACCTGTATGCAGAAAACTCTAAGACACTGATGAAAGAAATTAAAAATGATACAAAAAATGGAGAGATATACCATGTTCTTGGATTGGAAGGATCAACATTTTGAAAATGACTATACTACCCAAAGCAATCTACATATTCAATGCAATCCCTATCAAGCTACCAAGGGCATTTTTCACAGAACTAGAACAAAAAGTTTCACAATGTGTATGGAAACACAAAAGAGCGTGAACAGCCAAAGCAACCTTGAGAAAGAAAAACAGAGCTGAAGGAATCAGGTGCCCTGACTTCAGACTACACTACAAAGCTACAGTAATCAAGACAATATGGTACTGACACAAAAAAAAAGATATATAGGTCAATAGAACAGGATGGAAAGCCCAGAGATAAACCCACACACAGATGGGCACCTTATCTTTGATAAAGGAGGCAAGAATATACAATGAAGAAAAGACAGCCTCTTCAATAAGTGGTGCTGGGAAAACTGGACAGCTACATGTAAAAGAGGAAATTAGAACACTCCCTAACACCATACACAAAAATAAACTTAAAATGGATCAAAGACCTATATGTAAGGCCAGATAATATAAAACTCTTAGAGGAAAACATAGGCAGAACACTCTATGACATAAATCACAGCAAGGTACTTTTTGACCCACCTCCTGGAGAAAGGGAAATAAAAACAAAAATAAACAAATGGGACCTAATGAAACTTCAAAGCTTTTGCACAGCAAAGGAAACCATAACCAAGACGAAAAGACAACCCTCAGAATGCAAGAAGATATTTGCAAATGAAGCAACTTACAAAGGATTAATCTCCAAATTATACAAGCAGCTCCTGCAGCTCAATATCAGAAAAACAAACAACCCAAACCAAAAATGGGCAGAAGACCTTAATAGTCATTTCTCCAAAGAAGATATACAGATTGCCAACAAACATATGCAAGGATGCTCAACATCACTAATCATTAGAGAAATGAAAATCAAAACTACAATGAGCTATCACCTCACACGGGTCCGAGTGGACATCATCAAAATATCTACAAACAATAAATGCTGGAGAGGGTGTGCAGAAAAGGGAACTCTCTTGCACTACTGGTGGGAAAGTAAATTGATACAGTCGCCAGGGAGAACAGTATGGAGGTTCCTTACAAAACTAAAAATAGAACTACCATATGACCCAGCCATCCCACTACTGGACATATATCCTGAGAAAACCATAATTCAAAAAGTGACATGTACCACAATGATCACTGCAGCAGTAATTACAATAGCTAGGACATGGAAGCAACCTAAATGTCCACTGACAGATGAATGGATAAAGAAGATGTGGCACATACATACAATGGAATATTACTAAGCCATAAAAGGAAACAAAATTGAGTTATTTGTAGTGAGGTGGATGGACCTAGAGTCTGTCATACAGAGTGAAGTAAGTCAGAAAGAGAAAAACAAATACTGTATGCTAACACACACATATGGAATCTAAAAAGAAAACAAAACAAACTGGTCTGAAGAACCTAGGTGCAGGAGGGAATAAAGATGTCGACGTAGAGAATGGACTTGAGGACATGGGGACGGGGACGTGGAATCTAGGATGAAGTGAGAGAGTGGCATGGACATATATGTACTACCAAATGTAAAATAAATAGCTAGTGGGAAGCAGCCACATAGCACAGGGTGATAAGCTCCGTGCTTTCTGACCACCTAGAGGGGTGGGATAGGGAAGGTTGGAGGGAAACACAAGAGGTAGGGAATATGGGGATATATGTATACGTATAGCTGATTCACGTTGTTATACAGCAGAATCTAACACACCATCGTAAAGCAATTACACTCCAATAAGGACGTTAAAAAAATTTTTAAATACATATTGAAATTATACGTCATAATGCATTCCATCAATTCTCAGCAAAATTCCAAGACACATAATTAGATAGACGGCTATGAACACCTAGAAAAGGAAATGGCAATCACCAAGAGCCACTTTAAGTTCACTAACTTAAATTATAATAAATTATACCAAATTAATTAAATTATTTAGACATAGTGAATCTGCATTACAATGAGGCATTTAATGCAGTGTTTTCTTGATGTTTTTTGGACAAGACAGAGGTGGAAAGGATGTTTGTAAATTATGTGGATATGTATTAGCTGAACAATTATTCTTAAACCATGATTATTACATGGCTTATTTTTTTAAACTGCTGTGATCCTTATTCACAATTTTGAGCTAAAAAAATTTATGTATACACAGAAAAGTTATGCATCAATTTGCATAAATAGCCAAATATTGAATAAAAGAATATGATTGAAAAATCAGTACTTCTTTTTCATTTTAAGGGTTGGAACAATGGATCAAGTTGAGTGAGAAGGAATTCTAGAATATAAAGTATAATACTACAGTTTAAAAAGTAAACCTCACTCCCCCACAACTAGGGCACTTGCAGACTGCTGGTGGGGACCCTCATGCCCCAAGAGATGGCAGGAACCCCCAAATGAACCGGTAGGGATGTAGGGAGACTGAGAGGGGAGGAGAAGTGGAGGCCAGACAAGATCAGTGCCCCTGAGGCCGGGGAGACCATGAGAGGCAGGTGGGAGGGACTATCCAGGAAAAGCGGAGGGCAATCGCACAGACCACTCGTGCCCAGGGAGGCCCAGGCTGGTACCCCCCCTCCAAAGACCCTCCAGGCCACGTGGGTCCTGGAGACATAGAAGGCAGGCCAGGGAGATCAGGACAGGCAGGCAGGAGTGGCGTTTCAAGAGTAGTGGGAGAGGAGCGGAAGGTATTTGCCCCGCCCAATCAGGCAGGGGAGACTGCTGAGCTCCCAGGTGAGGTCCCCCACCCTCTGAAACCAGGGGTGGGGGGCACACCTGGGCCTTTCTATTCTGTTGAGCCTAATCCTCACCACCCACAACCCCCAGGGCCTTTTCTAGCCCTGTAGTTCCTAAGCATATGCCCCACCCTCTGCCCAAACCTCACCCTTGCTTAGGCCCCGCCCTCCACAGCCAAGGCCTTTTCCCCTTTTTTTTCTTTTCCTTCCTCCTTCTTTTTTCACTATTGTGGTACCATTGTACCTTCTGGCTGTTGATTCATCTATATTTTTATTTTTATATTCTTTCTAACATATCTGTTAGTTTCCTAGTCTAATTTTATGTTTTACTTTGTTATTGTTCTGTTTTTATCTTTCACCACCCCATGTGGCTTGTCGGATCTTGGTTCATGAGCTGGGGTTCAGGCTGAAGCTCCTCTGGTGGGAGCTCTGAGTCTGAACCACTGGACTAACAGAGAACCTCAGACACCAAGGAATATGCATTGGAGTGAGGTCTCACGGAGGTACTCATCTCAGCACCAAGGCCCAGCTCTACCCAACAGCTTACAAACTATAGTGCTTGAAGCTTCACGCCACACAATCAGTAAGACAGGAACAGAATCTCACTCATTTTAAAAAAAAAAAAAAAAAAGCAAAAAAATATGTCACAGATGAAGGAGCAAGGTAAAAACATACAAACCCAAATGAATGAAGAGAAAATAGGCAATCTACCGGACAAAGAATTCAGAGTAATGATAGTAAAGACGATCCAGAATCTCGGAAATAGAATGGAGGCACAGATTAAGAAAATACAAGAAGTGTTTAACAAAGATATAGACGAACTAAAGAACAAATGAACAGAGATGAACAATACAATAATTGAAATGAAAAATACACTAGAAGAAAACAATAAAATAATAACTGAGGCAGAAGAACAAATAAGTGAGATGGAAGAAAAATGGTGGAAATAACTGCTGAGGAGCAGAATAAAGATAAAAGAATGAGAAGAATTGAAAACAATCTCAGAGACCACTGGACAACACTAAATGCACGAACATTCAAACTATAGTGGTCCCAGAAGAAGAGAAAAAGATAGGGTCTGAGAAAATATTTGAAGAGATTATAGTTGAAAACTTCCCTAACAAGGGAAAGGAAATAGTAACCAAAGTCCACGAAGCACAGAGAGTCCCATACAGGATAAATCCTAGGAGAAACACACCAATACACATATTAATCAAACTAACAAAAATTAAATTCAAAGAGAAAATATTAAAAGCAGCAAGGGAAAAAAACAAAAAATAACATACAAAGAAATCCCCATACGGTTATCAGCTGGTTTTTCAGCAGAAACTCTGCAGGCCAGTAGGAACTGGCAGGATATACTTAAAGTGATGAAAGACAAAAACCTACAACCAAGATCACTCTACCCAGCAAGGATCTTATTCATGTTTGATGGAGAAATTGAAAGCTTTACAGAAAAGCATAAAGCTAAGAGAATTCAGCTCCACCAAACCAGCTTTATAACAAATGCTAAAGGAACTTCCCTAAACAGGAAACACAAGAGAAGGAAAAGACCTACAATAACAAACCCAAAACAATTAAGAAAATGGTCAGAGGGACATACATATCGATAATTACCTTAAATGTAAATGATTAAATGTCCCAACCAAAAGACACAGACTGGCTGAATGGATAAAAAAACAAAACCCATATATATGCTGTCTACAAGAGACCCACTTCAGACCTAGGGACACATACACACTGAAAGTGAGGGGATGGAAAATGATATTCCATGAAAATGGAAATCAAAAGAAAGCTGGAGTAGCAATACTCATATCAGATAAAATAGACTTCAGAATAAAGACTGTTTCAAGGGCTTCCATGGTGGCTCAGTGGTTATGAATCCGCCTGCCAATGCAGGGAACATGGGTTCGGGCCTGGGTCCGGGAAGATCCCACATGCCACGGAGCAACTAAGCCCGTGTGCCACAACTACTGAGCCTGTGCTCTAGAGCCTGCAAGCCACAGCTACTGAGCCCACATGACACAACTACTGAAGCCCACGTGCTTAGAGCCCGTGCTCTGCAACAAGAGAAGGCACCGCAATGAGAAGCCCGCGCACTACAACAGAGAGCAACCCCCGTTGCCGCAACTAGAGAAAAGCCCGCATGCAGCAACAAAGACCCAACGCGGCCAAAAATAAAATAAATAATTTTTTTTAAAAAAAGACTGTTACAAGAGATAAGGAGGGACACTACATAATGATCAAAGTATCAATCCAAGAAGAAGATATAGCAATTTTAAATATTTATGCACCCAAAGTAGGGGCACCTGAATACATAAGGCAAATGCTAACAACCATGTAAGAAGAAACAGTAACAAAGTAATAGTAGAGGACTATAACACTCCACTTTCACCTATGGACAGATCATCCAAAGAGAAAATAAATACAGAAACACAAGCTTTAAATGACACAAGAGACCAATAGATTTAATTGATATTTACAGAACATTCCACCCCAAAGTGGCAGAACACATTTTCTTCTCAAGTGCACAGGGAACATTCTCCAGGGTAGATCACATCTTGGCTCACAAATCAAGCTTTGGAAAATTTTTAAAAATTGAAATCATATCAAGCATCTTTTCTGACCACAATGCTACAAGACTGGAAATCAATAACAGGAAAACAACTGTAAAAAACACAAATACATTGAGACTAAACAATGAGCTACTAAATAACCAACAGATCACTGAAGAAATCAAATAAGAAATTTAAAAGTACATAGAAACAAAATGACAATGAAAACACGATGACCCCAAATCTGAGACACAGCAAAGGCAGTTCTAAAAGGGAAGTTTATAGCAATTTGATCACACCTCAAGAAACAAGAAAAATCTCAAATAAACAATCTAATACCACACTTAACAACCACTAGAGAAAGAAGAACAAAGAAAACTCAAAGTCAGTAGAAGGGAAGAATCATAAAGATCAGAACAGAAATAAATGAAATAAACAATAGCAAAGATCAATAAAACTGAAAGCTGGTTCTTTGAGATGATAAAATTGATAAACCCTTAGCAAGACTCATCAAGAAAAAAAGGGAGAGGACTCAAATCAATAAAATTAGAAATGAAAAAGGAGAAATCACAACTGACATTGCAGAAATACAAAGGATTAAAAGAGACTACTACAAACAACTATATGCCAATAAAATGGACAACCACGAAGAAACTGACAAATTCTTGGAAAGGTACAATTTTCCAAAATGGAACCAGGAAGAATTAGAAAATATAAACAGACCAATCACAAGTAATGAAATTGAAACCATAATTAAAAATCTTCCAACAAAAAAAGTCCACAACCAGATGGCTTCACAGGTGAATTCTATCAAACATTTAGAGAGGAGCTAACAGCAATCCTTCTCAAATTCTTCCAAACAATTGCAGAGAGAGAAACACTCCCAAATTCATTCTACAAAGCCACCATCACCCTGATCCCAAAACCAGAAGATATCACAAAAAAAGAATCAGGCTCCCCGACTTCACACTAAACCACAAAGCTACAGTAGTCAAGAAAGTATGGTACTGGCACAAAACAGAAATATAGATCAATGGTACAGGATAGAATGCCCAGAGATAAATCCATGCACATATGGTCACCTAATTTACGACAAAGGATGCAAGAACGTACAATGGAGAAAAGACAGTCTCTTCAATAAGGGGTGCTGGGAAAAATGGACAGCTACATGTAAAAGAATGAAATTAGAACACTTCCTAACACCATACACAAAAATAAACTCTAAATGGATTAAAGATCTAACTGTAAGGCCAGACACTATAAAACTATGACCCAGCAATCCCACTACTGGGCATATACCCTGAGAAAACCATAATTCAAAAGGAGTCATGTACCAAAATGTTCGTTGCAGCTCTATTTACAATAGCCCGGAGATGGAAACAACCTAAGTGTCCATCATCGGATGAATGCATAAAGAAGATGTGGCACATATACACAATGGAATATTACTCAGCCATAAAAAGAAACGAATTGAGCTTTTTGTAATGAGATGGATAGACCTAGAGCCTGTCATACAGAGTGAAGTAAGTCAGAAAGAGAGAGACAAATACCGATGCTAACACATATATATGCAATTTAAGAAAAGAAAATGTCATGAAGAACCTAGGAGTAAGACAGGAATAAACACACAGACCTACTAGAGAATGGACTTGAGGATATGGGGAGGGGGAAGGGTAAGCTGTGACAAAGCGAGAGAGAGGCATGGACATATATGCACTACCAAAGGTAAGGTAGATAGCTAGTGGGAAGCAGCCGCATAGCACAGGGAGATCAGCTCGGTGCTTTGTGATCGCCTGGAGGGGTGGGATAGGGACGGTGGGAAGGAGGGAGACGCAAGAGGGAAGAGATATGGGAACATATGTATATGTATAACTGATCCATTTTGTTGTAAAGCAGAAACTAACACACCATTGTAAAGCAATTATACTCCAATAAAGATGTTAAAACAAACAAAAAACTCTTAGAGAAAAACACAGGAAAAACACTCTGACATAAACCACAGCAAGATCTTTTTTGACCCACCTCCTTGAGTAACAGAAATAAAAACAAAAAGAATCAAATGGGACTTAATTAAACCTAAAAGCTTTTGCACAGCAAAGGAAACCATAAATAAGACAACCCTCAGAATGGGAGAAAATTTTTGCAAATGAAACGACAAAGGATTAATATCCAAGATATACAAACAGCACATGGAGCTCAATATCAAAAAAACAAACAATCCAATTAAAAAATGGGTAGAAGCCCTAAATAGACATTCCACCAAGGAAGACATACAGATGGCCAAGAGGCACATGAAAAGATGCTCAATATCATTAAGCATGAGAGAAATACAAATCAAAACTACGATGAGGTATCACTTCACGCCGGTCAGAATGGCCATTATCAAAAAATGTAGAAACAATAAATGCTGGAGAGGGTGTAGAGAAAAGGGAACCCTCCTGCACTGTTGGTGGAAATGTAAATTGATACAACCACTATGGAGAAAAGTATGGAGGTTCCTTCAAAAACTAAAAATAGAACTACCATATGACCCAGCAATCCCACTACTGGGCATATACCGTAAGAAAACCATAATTCAAAAAAAGACATGCACCACAATGTTCATTGCAGCTCTATTTACAAGAGCCAGGACATGCAACCAACCTAAGTGTCCATCGACAGATGAATGGATAAAGAAGATGTGGCACATATATACAATGGAATATTACTCAGCCATAAAAAGAAACGAAATTGAGTTATTTGTAGTGAGGTGGATGGACCTAGAGTCTGTCATACAGAGTGAAGTAAGTCAGAAAGAGAAAAACAAGTACCATATGCTAACATATATATATGGAATTCAAAATAAATGGTACTGATGAACCTAGGTGCAGGGCAGGAATAAAGATGTAGACATAGAGAATGGACTTGAGGAAACGGGGTAGGTGGGGGAAGCTGGGGCAAAGTGAGAGTAGCATGGACATATATACACTACCAAATGTAAAACAACTAGTGGGAAGCAGCAGCATAGCATGGAGAGATCAGGTCAGTGCTTTGCAATGACCCAGAGGGATGGAATAGGGAGGATTTGAGGGAGGCTCAAGAGGGAGGGAATATGGGGACATATGTATGCATATAGCTGATTCACTTTGGTGTACAACAGAAACTAACACAGTATTGTGAAGCTATTATACTCTAATTAAGATTTATTAGAAAAATAATTTTAAAAATTTGAAAATTAAAAGAACATAAAAAGTAAATCTCACAGCAAGGATTGTGAATAGGAAAGAAATATCCATGTCCTTTAAGGATTGGGACTATACCTCTTAGTTCAATATTCATAGTTTCTAAGATAATTCCTGGAACAAAAAAGATGCTAAAGTTAGACAATTTTTTAATTAATGAGAGATTTAATAAGAGCCAGTAAATAAGTGCTCACTTATATTTACATAAATACAGTATTTAACAAGGGATTCAACAATATCCTTGTATCTTACTTTGATTAGAACATAAGTGGAGCACTGTGTTTGCTTAGGAGCCATATATTAATTAAGTGGAACACTGATAAATAGTAGTGATTCTGGAAGAAAATAAACAGTACGATAAACAACAACAAGACTCCTGTGTTAGTCAAAGTTCTCCAGAGAAACAGAATGAATAGGATGTATGTAACTATATCTATATATATATCTATACCTATACCTATATCCATATCTAATCTATATACAGAGAGAGAAGAAGAGATTTTAAGAAACTGGCTCATACAATCACATGATTGTGGAAACTGGCAAAATCTGCAGAGTAGGCTGGGACCCAGGGCAGAGTTGATGTTGCAGTTCAAGGTGAAGGAAGTCTTCTGGTAGAATTCCCTCTTCCTTGGTGGAGGTCAGTCTTTTTCTTAAGTCCTTCAACTGATGAGATGAGGCCCACCCACTTTATGAAAGGCAATCTGCTTCACTCAAAGTCTACATATTTAAATGTTAATATCATCTAAAAAATATCTTTAAGCACATGTAGATTAATGTTTGACCAAATATTTAGGTACCATGCCCTAGCAATGTTGACAGATAAAAATAACCAAGCATAATTTCACTGCCACATGATAAATTGTTAAAAGAAAAAGAAAAATTTAACATTGAAAAAATTTAGGAAGCTATGTGGCACCTGATTTAAAATATTTCAAATTTTAAAATAAAGTGGAGATTAAATTCAGCCTTTATAATTCTAAAGTGTTATCTTAAGATGCAGGTTAAAAATTACATACAAATCTAGAGAAGAATACTTTTAACAGCTAGACTACCTAATTTAGATGAGAATTAGGATACACATAAAAAATATGTGGCAAGGTCTCAATCCTCAAGGAAATGTATAGTTTAATTGCGAAGAAAAAATGCAGATATTAATAACACTAATTCTTTCATTGAACAACAATTTGTTAATTACTTGTGCCAGGTAGTTTTCTACACATTAGCAATACAACAGCAAACAAGAAAATTCCCATGCCCTCATGAAGCTTATTTTGTAGTTAAAATATACAGAAAAATAATTAAAATATATAGTTGTAACCTACAGCATATTAAAAGTGGTAACTTCTAGGGAGATCAAGGAGTTTGGCTCCTGGTTAAAAACCTATGTGCTATTTTTCAGGCCTGACCATAGGCAATTATAAAGGCTTTATCTGGCAGGCCTCAGGGGGAAATCTGCCCTCCCCACCCCAGACTTGGTGTACAGCCAATGCACTGCAATCAGAAAGGAGTTGTAGTCAAGGTCTCAGGTTCCCTTGGCCAGCCATTCTCTTATGCATATTCCCATTCCTAGCCCAGGCACCTTCATTCAAGGCTTTTTTTTTTTGGGAGCCTGCTGCCCCGGCTTTCTCCAGGCTCCTCTGTCTCCTTATGGGAAATGGAGGTAGGTGACTTCAAAGACAATTTTCTTCTCTCTGAATTGGTACTCAGTACTTTTCCAGCCTTAATCTTTTTCTCCCTCACCCCATCTAACCCTCAGGTCCATAAAACTGCAGGAACCTTTTGTTCAGGGCTCCCTCAGCAGTGAAACAACCCCCACACATGTGCTGATCTACCTGACCCTAGACTAGTGCATTTTCCATGGGGATGGAACTGGGGGAGTCCATGCTTTCTCCAGTTTAACTTCTTGCTTATGCTATAGCATTAAGTGATTAAAGATTTGACTGTTACTTTCATTTTGGCTTGTAATCTTAGTTGGCTACTCTGACACCTGACAGCTCAGCTCTCTCCAGATCAGCTGAGCCCCAGAGAGATTATCCAACTTCTATAACAGAATACCATAGACTAGATGGCTTAAATGAAAATATTTATTTCTCATTGTTCTAGAGGCTGGAAGTCTGAGATCAGAGTGCCAGCATGATCTGGTGCTTGATAAAGGTCTTCTTCCTCATTTATAGATGGCCATCTTCTTATTGTATCCTCACATGGCAGAGAAAGAAATCACCTCTCCCATGTCTCTTCTTCTAAGGGCATTAATACCATTCATAAGGTCTCCACCCTCATGACCTTATTAACTCCCAAAAGCCACATAATCTAATATCATCACATTGGAGGTTAGGATTTCAACATATGAATTTTGGAGGGAACACAACATTCAGAGACGCAATAAAATAATAAAGGAAGATAGGCATGGACGGGGGCTGGGGTACAATAATGTGGTCAAGGACCTAAGAAGGTAATACTTGAAGGTAAATACTGGAAGGAGGTGAAGGAGAAAGCTTGGAGGATACCTGGGACAGAGCACTGTGGGCAGGGGAAACAGCAAAGGTGAAGGCCCTAAGGAGGATACAAGCTCTGCTAGATCCTGTACAGATGTAAAATATTCAACTGTAATGGGATAGCAGAGGTCTTGCTTCCATAATTCTTCCAGTATAGTTAGAAAAAAGAAAAAGGATAGTTAGTTAGAAGCTGAAAAGAACATGCTGGGGCTTCCCTGGTGGCGCAGTGGTTGAGAGTCCGCCTGCCGATGCAGGGGACACGGGTTCGTGCCCAGGTCCAGGAAGATCCCACATGCTGCAGAGCAGCTGGGCCCGTGAGCCATGGCCGCTGAGACTGTGCGTCCGGAGCCTGTGCTCCGCAATGGGAGAGGCCACAACAGTGAAAGACCCGCGTACCGCAAAAAAAAAAAAATAAGAAATAACGTTAAAAAGAACATGCTGGCATTGGGGAACCAATAATCTTCAGCAGAACTAGAGTGGAGAGTGACTCAAGGAGTAAAATGGTGAAATCAAGAGGTAAGCAGTAATTTATAAAAATTGTTTAAAGTCATGAAAATTTTTTTTATTTTTTTGGCGGTACGCGGGCCTCTCACAGTTGTGGCCTCTCCCATTGTGGAGCACAGGCTCCGGACATGCAAGCTCAGCGACCATGGCTCACAGGCCCAGCCGCTCCGCGGCATGTGGGATCTTCCCAGACCAGGGCATGAAGCTGTGTCCCCTGCATTGGCAGGCAGACTCTCAACCACTGCACCACCAGGGAAGCCCCATGAAAATATTTTAAACAAAAAATTAATATGACAAAACCTCTGACAGTCATTATGTGATAAGTGATCATAGGGCAGCAAGGAAAACCACTTATGAGGCTATTGTGAGACATATCTTCTTGTCTAGGACTAAGGTCTTAAAATAGGGTTGGAAAAAGTAAATTCAGAGATAGCAAAGAGGGTTGAGAGATGATGAAATGTGGATGAGAGTTAAAAAAGTTAAGGATGAGTGCCAGGTTTTAATTTAGACACCTGAGGGTGACATTTCTGACACAGGGAACAAAGGAGGACAACTAAATACAGTACACAAGATGATCTCCTTAATTTGGAAGTAATGCACTTGAAGTGCCTGCAAGAAATCCAAGTAGAAAAATAAATGGGATGAAATATTAACACAAAAGGGTTCCTTGGTCAGATACATCTGGGAAATACTACATATTCTGTCCAGCTCTTGAATATCCATTCAGTTATTTATTCATTCAACCTATATTTTGTAGTTCCTACTTTGTACCACAGACTATGTTTCACTCTGGAATACAGAAATAAGGAAGATGAACATGGTACTTGCCTTCAAGGAGCTTACAACCTATGGGGGATACACAAATTAAACAAATAATTATTTAAATTATAACTGGGATAATTCTACAAATGAGTAGAATAAAATTCCAGGAGTATGTAAACAGGGGGTCTGAGGATCCTCCATGTTACTGCCACATTAATGTATTTAAATCCTACCATAGTGAAACCTCTCAAAATGATCTAAATAAGAATTTCCAAGGGCTGTTAGATTTTTTTTTTAAAGCACGGAAGTTGTCCTATTTCCACTGCAAAAATGTCTACTCCATGTAAAGAGCAAACCTTGGAATGCAGTTTAGAAAACTCTTAGGAAGGAACCAAAGGCAAATTTAACAAGTAGTTGAGTCTTCATTGCTAAAATGTAGCTTTCTTTTCAGCAAAGAAAGAACCAGACCAAAGGTATGGAGGCTGGACCTACAAGGCAGTTTTGGAACCCAGGGAATAGAAGAGCCTGATTAGATAAGCAGCAGGTCCAGCTAAAGTAATTCCAATCAGTTGGGCACTAAGAGAAACTGTAGCTTACTTACTTCGACTTGACCACCCAGGTTGCCTCCATTTCCTACTACACACACTAAAATTGAGGCTATTCATTTTTCTATTTTCCTCCCATTCTAGGGACACAGCAAGGCTGTCATAGCTCTGTTTAATCAATGAAATAATGAATGAACTCTGATCTCTTTCATATTTGTAATGAATAAAATATTATTGGTATTAATAATGAAATACAGTTATTTAACATCTAACTGGCACAGATTGAGATTTCATTTCTGATATCTGGAACTGTGCTTTGAGTCATCAAAGGACTTTAAACCAGTTGAATGTTCAGGCTGAATATATTTATATTATATTTTTTCCATTTTTTGGTGTGTGACTCAGCAATATTGGAGCTACAAATATGCCCTGGGAGGATGTGAGGTTTAGTGTGCTCTCTCAACTTCTTTCCCTTCCCCTGCTGCTCTTGTCTTCCCAAATATATTCTTCTAAATTCTTGGCCAAAATTTTTACAAGACAATTTACTTGGGAGAAATTCTAGATACTGACCATTTGTGGATTCACTAAATAAAGTACAGTAATTAGATAATATACAATGATTAAAAATAATATTGCATTTAATGGTTGTAAGACATTAAAATATTACACATAAAAATATGTATAAAAGTAAATTCAGTGTAAGCTCCCATTTTTGTTTAAAAAATGAGTATGTACAGCATATAGTGTTACCTTCTTATGATTAAAAAGTTTTCTTTTTTTATTCATCTGTTTTTTCAAAATTTTCTATTTTTTAATAAAATATTTGAAAATTAAATTACAAATTTCAAATGCTTTTTAGATAAACATAGTTTGAGGTGATACATATATTTTTATCAATATGAGTTGTATTGGATTTACAAGAATGTTTGAGTTTTATTCACTGTTAGCTTTATGTTCACAAAATTTTTTTCTGACATTTGGTAAATATTCTGCTCAATAATCTTTCCACTACTTTTCCAAACACCCTACTCTCACTAATTTTACTATTCACTAGCAAAGAACAAGCAGCATTGGCCACCATTTGCTAAGTTTTTGTGATTCAGGTAGTTAAGTTCATCAAGAATTATCAGCTGCAGGCTGTACATTCAGAAAGAAACGGTCTTGGTTAAGGATCTAGGTGATGAGCCCTGAGCAGTGGAAGCCAGTTTATATGTGCATATCTAGCACTTACCAGCTCTTGAAAAGGGAGTTGATGAACAAAGCCTTTTTTAATGACTAACTCTGCATTTTTTTGCCAACTATACTTGTTCTATATAAAATAATTCATGTTTGAAAAAAGTGAGACATTAAAGTGCCAAGCTAACTCTCATGAATCTATGAAGTCTCATAACGTCATAGTAACATTCTGGAATTTTTTAATGAACACTATGTACTAACAAAAGAGAGAGAAAAAATATGTGTTAGGTATGTGGTAAAGGATGAAGTGAAGGATACAACTGGGAATAAAATTATTTCTGCTTTAGAAGTATTTACAAAATAAAAATGGTTACAGACAACAAATCTTACCACAAGGTGGAATAAACCAATCTAACCCTTTGAGAATTAATGGGTTTTCAGTGACAGGAAAGAAAGTAGGGAAAAGATATTCCAAGTTCATGAGGACCAAAAGTATGAGGATATGAAAGCACGTGACATGCTTAGAAAAATGGCTAAAAGTTAAGCTTAATGGAAGAATGCTTTGGGAGATGGTCTGAACAAGCACACTGAAATCAGTTATAGCACCCTATGAATGCCATTTTAGGAAATCTGACTGTATTCCATAGGTAACAGACAATCAACTAAGTTTTTTATTTGAAAAGCGATATGCACTCTAACCTACATTTTCAGAAGCTAATTCTGGAATAAGCATAAAAGGCAGAATACTATATTAAAAGGCCAAAAACAGAGATACCAATTGGAAAGCTAGGAGAATACTTTAGGTGTGAAATGCTGTCACTGCCTGCAGTATACGAGGAACAATGAAATTAAATGACAAACTGATGAAACACTATTGTACAGGTAGAACAAATAGAACTTAGTAATTTATCAGTGGTAAAGGCGAGGACAGTGAAAAACACAAAGATAACTTAAGTTCCTTTTAGGGACTGGGAAGATGAAGTACCAGCTCTACTGGATTGAGTCTACCTTGGCTTTGACATACCATGAAAATTCTTGGGAATTAAGGTTAGAATTTCAGGAAAAAAAATGAAAAGTTAATAGTTATTGCCCAGAAGCCAAGGCAGGATATTTCTCAGGAAAAAACAGTGTGTTAAACAATAAAAATACCGAAACCAGAAATATAGGGACAGATTACATATTTGAAGGTTAATCACAGGAAGCAGAAAGTCATATATACATACAACGCATGAGAAGAAAGATAATAAGATGAAAAAGACTACAGACTTTAAAATCAAGAATAAGAAATTAGAATGATATCACCAAGATGGCAACATAGGTTGTTCCTGACTTCACTCCCCTTCACAAGGATAAGTAACAAGTGTTCAAGAACAAGATACCACTGAGAAAATACTAGAACACGGGAGTGTGGCTGAGGCACCCCACACACACACCAGAGACTGACTGAGACAGACTGCATTAGAAGGTACATGAAGCAGATACACTTTGACTACATTACCTCTCACCCAGGCCAGTGCAGCACCATGAAGAGAGGTCTCCTCTAAGTCTTCAGTTCCTCCCGTGGGAAAAGAGAACCCACAAGGGACAACCAGCTCCGCCAGTGTTGTGGGTCACTTTGAAGGAGCCACTACTCTGATCTCACACCACACGGATTGCAGGGGAATCTGCGGGGCACAACCACTGGGAATCTGACTGTGACAAAGAAGTGGGGAGGGACTTGCAACAACCAGCACATGGATCTTGGCAGACTGAGTTTATAACTCTAGTGCCCAAGTAGTAATCCCAACTGGAGGTTTTGCTCATTCTGTAGAACCAAGTAGGAGGACACACTCTGACCAGTAAACTCAGAGGTGTGCCCATTTGATGATTCAGATCCTCAAACAGGAGTTTTGCTTAACCTAGAGCCTGGTCTGACCATACACAGGCAAGGAGCTGAATCATAGCCCTACCCACTATGGCTGGTGTCTTTAGCCCCTCTGACCAGAAGGACTAGTGACAACTCCAGGAAGCACTGCAGCCCAGGGATGCTCCAGCTGAGAAGAGGGTGAATAGAGCTGATCACCCCCAGAGCAAAGCCAGTGCCAGGTGTGGAGGCTTTCCCTGCTACACACAGGCAGGGGAATTAATTCATACCAAGGCTGAGAGTACCTCCCAGACCCTCCCAACTAGAGAACCTATTCAGAAAATTCAGAACTGCTTAGAGGGGCCCCTTCCCCTCCCAATCAGGCCAGGGAGCTAAGCTATAGCCTCAACCACTGTGGAAACTGTCTTCCAGCCCCATGGGACCAGAAGGGTTACAGACAACTCCTGAAAGCTGTGCAGCCCAGTGGCACTAGAATTGAAAGACATGCAGAGCCACAGTTTGCAAAGTAAAGTCAGTGGCCTTGTTTAGTCAGGGAACTTGGGGCATGGGTCGGCTTGAGTTAAGACAACACACAAAAAGTTTTACTGGCTTTAGAGTGGGTTCTCACTGAGCCTGGGCAGGGAATCTAATTCATAGCCCTCCTCATTATTGAATACAGTCTTCAGCCTGTCCAATCAGGGAACCTAAGCAGAGAATACAGAAAGCCACATAGCCCAATGGATAGCTTTATGTAAAGTGGCACCAGAACAGAAAGCAGAGCCTGTGGCTTCTGTCTGCAGAGCAAAACAAATGGCCTCACCTGACTGGGGAATTCAGTGCATACTGTAGACTGATTTGAGTCCACAAACTATGAGCTGTATAGGATCTGGGTCCTGTCCTGCTACCCTTCCAGGGCAGGAAATCTAATTCACAGTCCCATCTACTACTGCATATAGTACCAAGTCCTATCCGTGTAGTAAACCTGATCAGAGAATAGAGGCAACTGTGGAGCCCATCCTACAGCCTCACTTGGGGAGGGAACCAAGCCAACAGTCCTATCCAGCTGCTCTCAGTCAGTGGCACATACCTCTCAACCCATGCTCAAATCCTGAAGTGTTGCCTCACCCAAATATAGACCATATAGCAGACTCAGCTGCTCAAGGACATAACCAGCAGACACAGCTGGAAACCCAACCTGAGCTGATGAGTGAAAAACTATCTCTGCCAAAGCAAACCTATGAAGTCTAGAAGAGGAGCCCCATTTCTCAAATGCACAGATACAAATGTAAGAAATCAAGACTCACAAAAAATAAGGTAAATATGACACCACCAAGGAAACTAATAAAGCTCCAATAACTGAGGTTGCAGAAATGAAGATATATGAACCGTCAGACAAGAATTTAGAATAATCCTCTTTAGGAAGTTTAATGAATTACAAGAAAACACAAACAACTAAACTAAATTAGGAAAACATGCATGAACAAAAGAAGTCCAACAAGGAAACACCAACCATAAAAAAAAAAAAATTAATAAAAAATAAAACACCGGAAATCCTTGAGGGGAAAAATACAATATTTGAACTGAAGAATTCAACAGACAGTTTCAAAAGTAGACTCAATCATACAGAAGAAAGAATCAGCAACCTGGATGACAGGACACTAGAAAATACCCAGTGAGAGGAGCAAAAAAGAAAAAAGAATGAAAAAGATTAAAGAAAGCCTGCAGAAATTATGTGACACATTGAAAATAAACAATATTCACATTATGGGAATTCTAGAAGGAGAAGAGAAAGAGAAAGGGACAGAAGGTATATTTAAAACAATAATGGCTGAGAACTTCCACAACCTGGGGAAAGAAATGGATATCCAGATTCATGAGGTTCCAAAAACCCCAAACAGGTTGAACCTGAATAGGGTTACACCCAGACACATTATAAATTAATTGTCAAAAGTCAAATACAGGGCTTCCCTGGTGGTGCAGTGGTTGAGAGTCCGCCTGCCGATGCGGGGGACACTGGTTCGTGCCCCGGTCCGGGAGGATTCCACATGCCGCGGAGTGGCTGGGCCCATGAGCCATGGCCGCTGAGCCTGCGCGTCCGGAGCCTATGCCCCGCAACGGGAGAGGCCACAACAGTGAGAGGCCCGCGTACAGCAAAAAAAAAAAAAAAAAAAAAAAAATTTAAAAAAAAAAAAAGTAAAATACAAAGAATTTTAAGAGCAGCAAGAGAAAAGAGGGAAGTTAGATACTAGGGAACTCCCATAAAATGACTGGCAGATTTCTCAACAGAAAGATTTCATTGCAGAAGAGAATGGGATGACATACTCAAAGCTTTCAAAGAAAATAACTGTCAAACAAGAATTTTATACCCAGCACACTGTCATTCAGAAACGAAGATGGGATGAAAATATTCCGGAAAGAACAAAATCTGAGGGAGTTCATAACCACCAGACCTGCCTTACAAGAAATGCTCAGGGGATTCCTTGACCGGAAATAAAGGAACATTAATTAACATCATAAAAACATGAAAAGGTAGTGTTAATCCCTTAGTAATGGTAAATATATAGTCATAGTTGGATTCTGCAATATGGTGAAGTAGCACATAATTCACTTAAAACTCTAGTTTAAAAAAAATTTTAGCAGGTAGTAAAAATAACCATAACTACAATAATCTGCTGTTGCATAATATAAAAAAGCATGCAAATGATAATAGCAATCACCTAATATGTGTTGGGGGGAGGAGAATTAATAGTATAAAGTTTATGAATTCTATTGAAGTTAAATTGTTATCAGTTTAAAATAGGGTGTTATAACTTGAAGATATTTTATATAAGCCTCATGATAGCCACAAGAGAAAAAACTGTAGTAATCACACAAAAGAACACTATAACTAGTGTTCATCAATGAATTTGGGAAAGTTGCAAGATACAAAATTGATACACAGAAATCTCTTGCATTCCTATACACTAAAAACAAAAGATCAGAAAGAGAAGTTAAGGAAACAATCCCATTTACCATCACATCAAAAAGAATAAAATACCTAGGAATAAACCTACCAAAGGAGGCAAAAGACCTACACTCAGAAAACTACAGATACTGATGAAAGATATCAAAAATGACACAAACAGATGGAGAGATATTCCATGTACTTGGATTGGAAGAATCAATATTGTGAAAATGACTACACTACCCAAACTAATCTACAGATTCAATGCAATCCTTATCAAACTACTAGTAGCATTTTTCACATAATTAGAACAAAAAAATTTTTTAATTTGTATGGAAACACAGAAGACCCCAAATAACCAAGACAATCTTGAGAAAGAAAAACAAAGCTGGAGGAATCAGGCTCCCTGACTTCAAACTATACTACAAAGCTACAGTCATCAAAACAGTATGGTACTGGCACAGAAACAGAAATACAGACCAATGGAACAGGATAGAAAGTTGAGAGATAAACCCACACACCTATGGTCACCTAATCTAGGTGGCAAGAATATACTGTGGAGAAAAGACAGTCTCTTCAATAAGAGGTGCTAGGAAAACGGGAGACCTATATGTAAAAGAATGAAATTAGAACATTCTCTAACACCATACACAAAAATAAACACAAAATGAAGTAAAGACCTAAATGTAAGACCAGATACTATAAAGCTGCTAGAGTAAAACATAGGCAGAACACTCTCTGACATAAATCGCAGCAAGACCTTTTATGATCCACCTCCAAGAGTAATGAAAATAACAACAAAAATAAAGAAATGGGACCTAATGAAACATAAAAGCTTTTGCACAGCAAAGGAAGCCATCAACAAAACAAAAAGACAACCCACAGAAAGGAAGAAAATATTTGCAAACAAAGCAACAGACAAGGGATTAATCTCCAAAATATACAAACCTGTCATGCAACTCAATATCCAAAAGCAAAAAATGGGGAGAAGATCTAAATAAACATTTCTCCAAATAAGACATACAGATGGTGAAAAAGCACATGAAAAGATACTCAACATCACTAATTATTAGAGAAATGCAAATCAAAACTACAATAAGGTATTCACCTCACACCAGTTAGAATGGCCATCATCAAAAAAGTCTACAAACAATAAATGCTGGAGAGCGTGTGGAGAAAAGGAAACCTCCTACACTGTTGGTAGGAATGTAAATTGGTACAGCCACTATGGAAAGCATTATGGAGATTCCCTAAAAAACTAAAAATAGAGCTAACATATGATCCAGCAATCCCACTCCTGGGCTTATATCTGGAGAAAACCATAATTTAAAAGGATACATGCACCCCAATGTTCATTGAAGCACTATTTACAATAGCCAGGACGTGGAAGCAACCTAAATGTCCATTGACAGAGGAATGGATAAAGATGTGGTACGTATATACAGCAGAATATTACTCAGCCATTTGCAGTGACATGGATGGACCTCCAGATTGTCATACTTAGAGAAGTGAGATAAAGACAAATGTCATATATCACTTATATGTGGAATCTAAAAAAGTGGTACAAATGAACCTATTTACAAAACAGAAATAGAGTCACAGATGTAGAAAACAAACTTATGGTTACCAAGGGGGGAAATGGGGGGAGGGGTAAATTGGGAGATTGGGATTGACATATACACACTACTACATATAAAATAGTCAACTAATAAGAACCTACTGTATAGCACAGGGAGCTCCATTCAATACTCTGTAATGACCTATATGGGAACAGAATCTAAAAAAAGAGTGGGTATATGTATAACTGACTCACTTTCCTGTACAGCAGAAATTAACACAATGCTGTAAATCAACTATACTCCAATAAATAAATGAATAAAAATAAATAAATAAATCTTTTACCCTTGGAGAAAAAGTAAAGAACACAATAAAATGTCAAAGCATACTGATTCCAAAAAGTATCAGAACATACACAAACAGACAACAAAATAAGAAAAAAGGAACAAGGGATCTACAAAACAATCAGAAAACAATTAACAAAATGGAAACAGTAAGTCCTTATCTATCAATAATTACTTTAAAGGTAACCAGATTAAATTACCCAAGTTATTATTATCTAATGGTAAAAAGACAAAGAAAGTCATTATTCAATGACAAAAGGGTTAATACATCAAGAAGGTATACCAATTGTAAATATTCATGTGCCCAACATTGGATCACCTAAATATGGGAAGCAAAAACCAACAGAGCTAAAAGGAGAAATAAATGATAATACAGTAATAGTTGGGGACTCTAATATCTTATTCTCAATAATGAGTAGATCATCCAGACTGAGAATCAATAAGGAAACAGTGATTTTGGATAATGCTATAGACCAACTGGACTTACAGACATATACAGAACATCCTATCAGACAACCACAGAATACACATTCTTATCAAGCATACATGCAACATCTTCTATAATAGACCATATTTTAGGCCAAAAACAAGTCTTAGAAAATTCAGGAATCAAATCATACCACATAGCTACTCTGACAATACTGGCGTGAAACTAAACATCAACACAAGAGGAAAGCTGGAAAATTAACCAACATGGAAAGTAAACAACACTCTTCTGAGAACCAACAGATCAAAGAAAAATTAAAGGGGAAATAAAAGGTTTCTTGAGACAAACAAAAATGGAAATACAACATACCAAAACTTGTGAGATGTAGCAAAAGCAGTTCTAAGAGGGAAGTTCATAGCAATAAACAGCCATATTAAGAAGCAAGAAAGATCCCACATACAGTAAGTCCCCTACATACAAACCTCCAACTTGCAAACTTTCAAAGATTCAAACGTACGATACATCAGAGTCAGGCGTGAGTGAAATTGCAGCTTTCCCTCTGTCTCCTATTGCTGATGATCCTTCAGCTCTACCATTTCCCACCTCCTCTCCCTCCTCATTTCAGTAACTCTTATTTCCTGTTCACTCGATGCCAGCCCCTGTATGCCAGCTGTTGTACTGTACTACTGTAATTTTCAAGGTACTGTACCGTAAGATTAAAAATGTTGTCTTTGGGGCTTCCCTGGTGGCGCAGTGGTTGAGAGTCCGCCTGTTGATGCAGGGGACGCGGGTTCGTGCCCCAGTCCGGGAAGATCCCACATGCCGCAGAGCGGCTGGGTCCATGAGCCATGGCCGCTGAGCCTGCGCGTCCGGAGCCTGCTCTCCGCAACGAGAAAGGCCACAACAGTGAGAGGCCCACGTACCGCAAAAAAAAAAAAAAAAAAAAAAAAAAAAAAAAAAAAAGAATGTTGTCTTTATTTTTGGTGTTTTTTTATGTATTATTTGTGTGAAAAGTATTATGAACATATTACAGTACAGTACTATATAGCTGATTGGGTTAATTGAGTACGTAGGTTAACTTTGTTGGACTTATAAATGTGCTCTCAGAACAGAACTCATTCATATGTAGGGGACTAACTATAAACAACCTAACTCTATGCCTTAAAGAGCCAGAAAAAAAAAGAGCAAACTGAACCCAAAACTGGCAGAAAAAAAAGGGAATAATAAATATTACAGCAAACATAAAGCATAGAACAGAAAAACAATAGAAAAATTAACCAAACTAAGACTTGATTTTTTGAAAAGGTAAACAAAATTGACAAACCTTTAGCTAGACTACCCAAGAAAAAAAAAAGATGAAATTAACAAAATTATAAATAAAAAAGACATTATAATGGAGACCACAGAAATTCAAAGGATCATAAAAGAAGCTACCATGAGGGGACTTCCCTGGTGGTGCAGTGGTTAAGAATCAGCCTGCCAATGTAGGGGACATGGGTTCAAGCCCTGGTCCAGGAAGATCGCAAATGCCAAGGAGCAACTAAGCCCATGCACCACAACTAATGAGCCTGCGCTCTAGAGCCCACGAGCCACAACCACTGAGCCTGTGTGCCATAACTACTGGAGGCCATGTGCCTAGAGCCCATGCTCCACAACAAGAGAAGCCACCGCAATGAGAAGCCCACTCACTGCAACAAAGAGTAGCCCCCACTTGCTGCAACTAGAGATAGCCCGCACACAGCAACAAAGACTCAACACAGCCAAAAATAAAAATTAATTAATTAATTTAAAAAAAAGAAGCTACTATGTAAAACTACATGCCAATAAACTGGACGACAAGAAAAAATGGAAATATTCTTAGAAGAACACAATTTACCAAGACTGAATCAGGAAAAAATAGAAAATCTAACTAGACCAATTAATAGTAAGGAGACTGAATCAGTAATCAAACATCTCCCAAGAAGAAAATCCCAGGACCAGATGACTGCACTGGTGAATTACACCAAACATTTAAAGAAGAATTAATACCAATGCTTTTTAAACTCTTCCAAAAAAGCAAAGAGGAAGAAACACCCCCATACTAATTTAACAAGGCCAGCTTTATCCTGAAACCAAAACCAGAAAAGGACACTACCAGAAAAGAAAATTATAGGCCAATATCTCTGATGAGTACAACTGCAAAACTTCTCAATGAAATGCTGGCACACCAAATTCAGCAGCAAATTAAAAGGATCACTAACCATGACCAAGTGGGAATTATCCCTGGGATGCAAGGATGATTCAACATATGCAAATCAATCACTGATACATCACATTAATAAAATGAAAAAAATATCATGATCATCTCAATAGATGCAAAAAAAGCATTAGACAAAATTCAACATCCCTTAATGATAAAAAATTAACAAATCAGGCACAGAAGGAACATACTTCAACATAATAAAGGCCATATATGACACACGCACAGCTTACATCATACTCAAGGGTGAAAGTTTGAAAGCTTTTCCTATAATATCAGGAACAAGACAAGGGTACAAGATCAGGAACAAGACTCTCAGCATTCCTATTCAACCTGGTACCAGAAGCCTAGCTAAACAATTGGGCAAGAAAAAGAAATAAAAAATATCAGAACTGGAAAGGAAGTAGTAAAACTCTATTTGAAGATACATGATTTTATATAGAGAAAATCCTAAAGCCTCAA
Source organism: Phocoena sinus (assembly GCF_008692025.1). NCBI lineage: Eukaryota > Metazoa > Chordata > Mammalia > Artiodactyla > Phocoenidae > Phocoena > Phocoena sinus. The sequence continues at coordinate 106,129,360 of NC_045764.1, read as the reverse complement.
GCAAAAAACTCTTAAATCTAATCACTGAATTCAGTAAAGTTGCAGGATACAAAATTAACATTAAAAAATCAGTACCATTTTTATACACTAACAACAAATTCTGAAAAAGAAATAAAGAAATTGATCCCATTTACAACAGCATCAAAACTACAAGACATTGATAAAAGAAACTGAAGAAGACCAATAAAAGGACAGGTATCCTGTGTTCATGACCTGGAAGATTTAATACTGTTAAAATGTCAATACTGGGCTTCCCTGGTGGCGCAGTGGTTGAGAGCCCGCCTGCCGATGCAGGGACACGGGTTCGTGCCCCGGTCCGGGAAGATCCCACATGCCGCAGATCGGCTGGGCCGTGAGCCATGGCCGCTAAGCCTGCACATCCGGAGCCTGTGCTGCGCAACAGGAGAGGCCACAACAGTGAGAGGACCACATACCGCAAAAAAAAAAAAAAAAAGAAAGAAAAAAGTCAATACTATCAAAAGCCATCTTATAAATTCAATGAATCTCTATCAATGTTCCAATAACATTTTTTACAGAAGTATAAAAAAACACTCATAAAATTTATATGGAACCACAGAAGACCCAAATAACCAAGAAATCCTGAAAAAGAAGAACAAAGCAGGAAGCATCACATTTCCTGATTTCAAGCTGTACAATAAAGCTATAGTCATCAAAACAGTGTGGTATTGGCATCACAAGAAAAATACACCAATGGAACAGAATCAAGAACCCCAAAATAAACCCACACAAACATGGTCAACTAATATTTAATAAGGGAGCCAAAAGTACTCAATGGGGAAATACTTGTCTCTTCAATAAATGTTTTAAGGAAAACTGGATAAACACAGGCAGAAAAATGAAATTGGATCCTTATATCACACACAGAAATTAACTCAAAATGGATTAAAGACTTAAATGTATGACCTGACATGAGGAAAACTGGATAACCACAGGCAGAAAAATGAAATTGGAGCCTTATATCACCCCCAGAAATTAACACAAAATGGATTAAAGAATTAAATGTAAGATATGAAACTCCTAGTTAAAAAAAAACAAACAAACGGAATTAAGCTCCTTGACATGGGTCTTGGTAATGATCTTTTGGATATGATGCCTAAAGCATAAGAAACAAAATAAAAAATAAACAAGTGGGATTACATCAACCTAAAACCTTCCATACAGCAAAAGAAACCATCAACAAAATGAAAAGACCACCTAGACAATGGAAAAAATGCAAACAATATATATGTCTGATAAGGAGTTAATATCTAAGGTACAGAAAGAATTCATACAATTCAACTGCAAAAAATCAAATAACCCAAATAAAAAATGAACAAAGGACTTAGAAACTAGGAGCACTTTTTCTTTAAAGAAAGGACAATAACAAAGATATCACTGAGGAAATCAAAAACTACCTAGAAACAAATGACAATGAAAACACAATGACCCCAAAACCATGGGATACAGCAAAAGCAGTTCTAAGAGGGAAGTTTATAGGAATACAATCCTACTTCAAGAAACAAGAACAACCTAATCTTACACCTAAAGCAACTAGATAAAGAACAACAACAAAAAAAAAAACCCCAAAGTTAGCAGAAGGAAAGAAATCATAAAGATCAGATCAGAAATAAATGAAAAACAAAGGAGGGAAACAGGAGAAAAGATCAATAAAACTAAAAGCTGGTTCTTTGAGAAGATAAACAAAATTGACAAACCATTAGCCAGACTCATCAAGAAATAAAGGGAGAAGACTCAAACTGACAGAATTAGAAATGAAAAAGGAGAAGTAATAACTGGTACTGCAGAAATAAAACAGATCATGAGAGACTACGACAAGCAACTATATGCCAATAAAACGGACAACTTGGAAGAAATGGACAAATTCTTAGAAACGCACAACCTTCCGAGACTGAACCAGCAAGAAATAGAAAATATGAACAGACCCATCATAAGCACTAAAATTGAGACTGTGATTAACAATCTTCCAACAAACAAAAGCCCAGGACCAGATGGCTTCACAGGAGAATTCTACCAAACATTTAGAGAAGAGCTAACACCTATCCTTCTCAAACTCTTCCAAAATATAGCAGAAGGAGGAACACTCCCAAACTTATTCTACAGGGCCACCATCACCCTGATACCAAAACCAGACAAAGATGCCACAAAAAAGAAAACTACAGGCCAATATCACTGATGAACATAGACATAAAAATCCTCAACAAAATACTAACAAACAGAATCCAACAACACATTAACAGGATCATACACCATGATCAAGTGGAGTTTATCCCAGGAATGCAAGGATCTTCAATATATGCACATCAATCAATGTGATACACCGTATTAACTAACTGAAGAAGAAAGACCATATGATAATCTCAATAGATGTAAAAAAAGGTTTTGACAAAATTCAACACCCATTTATGATAAACTCTCCAGAACATGGGCACAGAAGGAACCTACCTCAACATAATAAAGGTTATATATGACCAACCCATAGCCAAATTCATTCTCAGTAGTGAAAAACTGAAACCATTTCTTCTAAGATCAGGAACAAGACAAGGTTGCCCACTCTCACTACTATTATTGAACATAGTTTTGGAAGTTTTCGCCAGAGCATTCTGAGAAGAAAAATAAATAAAAGGAATTCAAGTCGGAAAAGAGGAAGTAAAATTGTCACTGTTTACAGATGACATGATACTACACATAGAGAATACTAAAGATGCTACCAGAAAACTACTAGAGCTAATCAATGAATCTGGTAAATTAGCAGGATACAAAATTAATGCACAGAAATCTCTGGCATTCCTACACAGTAACAATGAAAAATCTAAAAGAGAAAATAAGGAAACACTCCCATTTACCACTGCAACAAAAGAATAAAATACCTAGGAATAAACCTACCTAAGGAGACAAAGACCTGTACTCAGAAAACTATAAGACACTGATGAAAGAAATCAAAGATATTACAAACAGATGGAGAGATTATACCACGCTCTTGGATCGGAAGAATCAACATTGTGAAAATGACTATACTACCCAAAGCAATCTACAGATTCAATGCAATCCCTATCAAACTACCACTGGCATTTTTCACAGAACTAGAACAAAAAATTTCACAATTTGTATGGAAACACAAAAGACCCCGAATAGCCAAAGCAGTCTTGAGAAAGAAAAACAGAGCTGGAGGAATCAGGCTCCCTGACTTCAGACTATACTGCAAAGTTACAGTCATCAAAACAGTGTGGTACTGGCACAAAAACAGAAAGATAGATCAATGGAACAGGATAGAAAGCCCAGAGATAAACCCATGCACCTATGGTCACCTTATCTTTCATAAAGGAGGCAAGAATATGCAATTGAGAAAAGAGAGCTTCCTCAATAAGTGGTGCTGGAAAAACTGGAAAGCTACATGTAAAAGAATGAAATTAGAACACTCCATAACAGCATACACAAAAATAAAGTCAAAAATGTATTAAAGACCTAAATGTAAGGCCAGATACTATAAAACTCTTAGAGGAAAACGTAGGCAGAACACTCTATGACATAAGTCACAGCAACATGCTTTTGTCCCACGTCCTAGAGTAATGGAAAATAAAAACAAAAATAAACAAATGGGACCTAATGAAACCAAATCTTTTGCACAGCCACGGAAACCATAAACAAGACAAAAGACAACCCTCAGAATGGGAGAAAATATTTGCAAATGAAGCAACTGACAACGGATTAATCTCCAAAATATGCAAGCAGCACATGCAGCTCAATATCAAAAAAACAAACAGCCCAATCCAAAAATGGGCGGAAGACATAAATAGACATTTCTCCAAAGAAGATACACAGATTGCCAACAAACATATGCAAGGATGCTCAACATCACTGAACATTAGAGAAATGCAAATCCAAACCAGAAGACGCAGACGTAGAGCATGGATGGACTTAAGGACACAGGGAGGGGGAAGGGTAAGCTGGGTCAAAGTGAGGGAGTAGCACTGACATATATACACTACCAAATGGAAAAGATATAGCTAGTGGGAAGCAGCTGCATCACACAGGGATATCAACTCAGTGCTTTGTGACCACCTAGATGGGTGGGATAGGAAGGGTGGGAGGGAGACACAAAATGGAGGGGATATGGAGATATATGTATACATATAGCTGATTCACTTTGTTATACAGCAGAAACTAATACAACAATGTAAAGCAATTATACTCCAATAAAGATTCAAAAAAAAAAAAAAAAGAAGGACAAATTATGTGGAAACCCAGAAACAAATTAGTTTATTGCAAGGGAAGGAAGTTGAGGGCATTATGTTGGCCTGTTTCTTTACTTACCAAAGCATAGAGCAACCTTATGGCTTAAGATAATACATGGATTTATTGATTTTTATATCCTATCACTCGTTCACACAATTTTGAAACCTCAGAAAGCTTTCGGTGGAGTAACATCTGACATAAATGGGCAGGAAGGGTACAGCTCACAGACGCAGAAGATAAATGGAGCCCTAGAAGAACAATTACTGCCACTGCAATTAGGTTTCCTTTGGAAACACCTTTTCATTAAGAAAGTAAAATGAATGTATTTAGTGCCTGGAAAATCCAATGCTACACATGGCTCAGTGAACTGCACAACATTATACCACTACTTTTATGTAAAAACACCAACTGTCTTAGATAAAGATGGCGTCATTTTCTAAGTGAGATGAGCAGCTAGGGAAAATGCCAGTCTTTCTACTCAGAATGGGACACAACTGGCTAGACTGTGGTCATATTGCCTGGATTCAAAATCCAATTCTGCCACCTTAGGTGTGACCATAAGCACAAGCAAATTAAACAAACTTCTGTGCATCTTTTTCTTCAACAAGACTGATCTATAGGTTTGTTGTGAGGATGGAAAAACAGTGCATAGTAAGAACCCATAAAACTAGTGCCATTGTCCTTCTCCTCTAGCTGTCTTCTTCCTTCAGCTCCCCTTTCTCTACTTTCTGCTCTGCCTCCTTCTCCTTTATCCTCATCTTTCTTCTACTTCACTCTAAGTATTAATTCCTTCAACATATGTTCACTGAATATTCACTCTGTGTCAGATACTATGGCCTGGAATTACACTGATGAACAAAATACTGGCATACCTCATTTTATTTTACTTCAATTTGTTGTGCTTTGCAGCTAATGCATTTTTCACAAATCGAAGGTCTGTGGCAACCCTGCATCAAGCAAGTCTATTGGCACCATTTTTCCAACAGCATTTGTATACTTCATGTCTCTGTGTCACATTTTGGTAACTGCTGCAATATTTCAAACTTTTTCATTATTATTATATTTGCTATGGTGATCTATGATCAGTGACCTTTGATGTTAATATTGCAAAAAGATTAGGACTTGCCGAAGGCTCAAGTTATGGTTAGCAGTTTTTAGCAATAAAGTATTTTTTAATTAAGGTATGTACATTGCTTTGTTAGACATAATGCTACTGCACACTTAGACTACAATACAGTGTAAACATAACTTTTATATGCACTGAGAAACCAAAAGATTCACGTGACTTGCTTTATTGGGATATTCACTTTACTGAAGTGGTTTAGACACAGACCACCGTGATATCTCCAAGATATGCCTGTATACATGATTCCTGATCTCTCTGAGTATACTAAAGCACCAAGTTTTGCACAGCTCAAAAGCTCAAAGCTCTAGTTTAGAAGGAAAATGTTGAATAAAAAATATAAATATCTGACAACAAATTGTGAAAATTTTATTGAAAGAAAATAACAAGGGGCAAGAAAATAGAATGATGTGAATAATTATTCCAATGTGGCAGTAGGCAAAGGACTCTCTGAAGAACCAACATATAAGCGGAGTTTATAAAAATCCAAAATTTTGAAAGCACAAATATTATTTAATTTTCCAAAAATTGTCATCCAAATATATTTATTCCCAATCAATTCAAACATTACTATTTTAAGTGCTTACAAATTATATACTTATCAGGAATTCTGTGCTGAAAACAGAAAAATCTTTGCTTAGAGTCTAAGATTGTTTCTATGGAAAAAAAAGTTAATCAAATAAAAAGTAGTAAATTCCAATTTAAAAAGTCAACAAAATCGAAAAATGGGCAGAAGACCTAAACAGACATTTCTCCAAAGAAGACATATAGATGGCAAATAGTCACATGAAAATATGCTCATCACCACTATTAGAGAAACACAAATCAAAACTAAAATGAGGTATCACTTCACACTGGTCAGAATGGTCATCATTAAAAAGTCTACAAATAATAAGTGTTGGAGAGGGTGTGGAGAAAATGGAACCCTCTTACACTGTTGGTGGAAATGTAAATTGGTGCAGCCATTATGGAAAACAGTATGTAGATTCCTCAAAACACTAAAATAGAGTTTACCATATGACCCAGCAATCCCACTCCTGGCATGATATCCAGAAAAAAACTATAATTCAAAAAGATACATGCACCCCTATGTTCATAGCAGCACTATTCACAATAGCCAAGACATGGAAACAACCTAAATGTCCATCAACAGATGAATGGATAAAGAAGATGTAGTGTTTATATATATGATGGAATATTACTCAGCCATAAAAAAGAATGAGATAATGCCATTTGCAGCAACATGGACTGATCTAGAGCTTATCATACTAAGTGAAGTAAGTCAGAAAGAGAAAGACAAGTATCATATATCACCTTATATGTGGAATCTAAAATACGACACAAATGAATATATCTACACAACAGAACAAACTCACAGTCACAGAGAACAGATTTGTGGTTGCCAAGGGGATGAGGGGGTGGGAGGAAGGATTGGGAGCTTGGGATTAGCAAACTAGTAAATATAGGATGGCTAAACAACAAGGTTCAACTGTACAGCGCAGGGAAACTATATTCAATATCCTGTGATAAACCAGAAGGAAAAGAATACAGAAAAGAATATATATATTGTGTAATTGAGTCACTTTGCTCTACAGCAGAAATTAGCACAACACTATAAATTAACTACACTTCAATAATTTTTTAAAGTCAACCAAAAATTAAAACAGACCTTTAAATGAGTATTACATGTTTTAACAAAATTTGAACTACTCTGTGAAGAAAAATACAACCTAAAGCTAAATTAACCAAATCCTTAACCTTAAGGAAAAAAGATATTATATGAGAATCAAAGGACAACTAATTATAGTTAAGCTGTTATAACATCTGTCGTATAGATAATGTTGTCTGAAATGTCAGGAAAAGGTTCTTAGCAATTCCTGCTGATATAATATGGGGAGGTTAATTATAATTAGTCTATAAGACCTATAGAAACATCATTGTTAAAACATTCAAAGAGAAGAGTTGGAAGACTATGGTGGTTGAGAACGAGAGGTGAAACAGAACCAGTAAAAGAAAACAAGTTTGGACAAAACTAGTGGTGAAAATCAATAAAATAAAAAGCAGAGATGTGAGTCTGATAGTTAAGTCAAGAGGACTGATTTCCTTTTACTTAATCAGACTGTCAAAATGTAGGAGTTGGGAGAAGTAAAGCAATAAGCCATGGTTCAGACTCACAGCTTAGACTAGGAAAAGAAGAGATACTTTAGGACCTAGCTCTACTTGGTGGATGTCTCCACTGCCATATGACTTGAAATATGCAAGTAAATTGCCAACGGTCATTGGCCTCACCTCACTTGACATTCATGATTACTGGTATATCAAGTTTATGAGATCTCATAAGAGTTAATCTGCTTTTATAAACCTTTTAGTTTGATTTTCTAGCAGCTAACATCATTTCATAGAAAACAGTGAAATAGTAAAATTTTGATGGGTATGTTACAGCTAACAATGGAACCGAGACCACTATCCACAGCAAAGAAAAATATAATTAGGTAATTAATGACTGAGGTCACTTATGATTATGGCATTTATGTATTATTATCATGTGTAGTTTAAACAAGACACATATTAGCTGTAAAAAGAATATATAAAAATATGCAAGATACTTTTTCCCTACTATAAAAAGAAAAATATATGCAGTTTAGGTATTCTTGGGGAAACAAATATAAAGACAAGAACCAGTTGCTCTAATCAAAGTAGATATTAGCTTCAAAGTAAAAATGGTTAGCTAAGCAACAAATGTGTGAGGTAGATGTACTGAAAATCCTCCTTTTCATAAGCTTATAACATTAGCTTGAATTCAATATTCACATGTGATATGCATTTTTCTACAATACAACTATTATCAGTTTATGATTGCCATATGAAAGAAGTAATTTTGGAGTTTTTTTACCTGTACTTACCACCCCTCTTTGCAGGTACTGATTTTTAAATCATGACATCATTTCTTTGGAAAATTTTTAATTATAATTCATAGCTTTAAATAATTTCTATGCACTTCATGAATATTTCACTATGAAAAATTAAGTGGTGAGAGTTCACTTTGGATGTTGCCATTTTTAAACAATTTATAGGGGATATTTTTTGCTTTTAGTAAATGGTATGAGAAACAAAAATTGTAAAATATTTAACAGATCTAAACTTTTTTCTTTGGGACCTTATACAAACCATATAAAGTTAGTAGAAGGTAAGATTCTCAGGAAAGAAACAATAAATTCAAGATTATAACATTTCTATGTTGAAATTTAGTCTACAGTGATACTACACAGATACTGACTTCTCATGGAGATGAATATCAATAAACTGATTGGCCTGGGAGATAAATATTGATTTTTATCAAGCCCAAGGTCTACACTCATATCAGGCAATTATTCTTGATATTTCCTAGGATGCAAAATCAATAAATGAATTGAGCTTTTTATATTCTGAATAGTTTCCCAAGTCTGCAGGAAAGTTAGCTTTTCACGCTGTTATGGAGAAGTGCTGACCAATTTTACATCTATATTCTGTAAGTAATTCCTAAAAATATCCAAATGAAATATCTCTCATATTGTTGCTCTAACATTTGACTCATTTTAATAACACTGAATATTATTCCAATTCAGTGTTATTTCTCATATTCAATATCTTTTCCATTTTCTAGATTCCTTTTTATATGTCACTACTATATTCAGGCTTCTTTGACAGGAGTCCAGTACATATAGCCTCTGAAGTTAGACCACCAAAAAGTAAAATTAGTTACTGGAGGATGAAATCTTCTGTGCTGACTGTTTGGCAGTAATTAAAATAAGCATACAGATGTTTGCATGATTTGTTTTTAACTTAAGTGAATAAAGGTTCTGGAATTCTATACATAAGCATAAGATTCCTTTCTGCATTAGTGATATTGCATGTCCTCCATATCACCTAAGTTTTACGGCTTTGGTCTAGTCCAAAGGGACTGACAGCAGCACTAGGAATATGCCTACGTTTTAAAGAGGCATCAAGGCATCTGCTTAAAAGTAAATTCAGAGCCCCGATGATGATAGCCTGAATTTCTAAACCAGGAATTTGTTACTATCAACAGCAAGTCAGCATAGATAGTTAACCTAATATGTGTTTTGAACAGTACTCCAAAATATTACCCTTTGTTTCCACCCTAAGTCTTGATTCCAAGGAAGGCAATATACTATATAGTATATATAATACATAGTTCTTTCTATCTCAACCTCCTGGAACAATGTGGTGGTGTAACTGAAGATATATGAAGCTACTACAAATATAGCATATCTTTCTGGAATATCATTTTACCAGATGGTAGATATATTATATATCTATATATACTTGCTAGGGCTGCCATAACAAAATACCACACACTGGATGACTTAACAGAAATTTATTTCCTCATAATTCTGTAAGCTAGAAGTCTGAGATCAAGCTACCAACAGAGTTAGTTCCTTCTAAGCACCCCTCTCCTTGGCTTGGAGATGACCACTATATTCTTCCAATATTTTCACATGATCATCCCTCTGTGTATCTGCCTATGTCCTAATCTCCTCTTCTTATAAGGACATCAAACTCTATCAAATTAAAGTCCACATCAATGACCTCATTTAACCTTAATTACCTCTTTAAAGAACATATCTCCAAATACAGTCACATTCTGAGGAGATTAGAACTTCAACATATGAATTTTGAGGGGGCACAATTCAGCCCATACCAGTAGGTAAGGAAATAATTGTATTTGTTTAAAATTAATATGCAAATACTATGAATAGAATACAAAATTTCGCATGATTTAAAGATATACAAGTACTACACTTCTTCAGACCATGCTCCTAGATCTTCAGGGAATAGTATTCTCTGCTCTGGGATGTTTCAATGGAAATATTAAAGGAGTACTAGTAGTGATAAAATAATGAGATTTAAAATTAATTCTTTGTTCAAATACTGACTTCACCACTTGCCCAGCTCATATTGTGGCAAATTATTTGTGATATCTAAGCCTCAGTTTTTCCTCTTATAAACATGAATAATGATAACAACACCTACTTCATAGAGGTGGTATGATTAAGGGAGATAATATTATAAAAAATAGTGAGCACAGATAGGTAGTTATATAAACATTAAATTTCCATTCAAAAGTACTTCTATGTTTTTATTCAAAAATAAAATCTTAACATATAATCTTGACCTAAAAGACATTAAGAGGGAAGCTGTATTTGATAACATAGTAAAAATTGTAAGCATATAAGAACATTTAAAGATGCTTGCTTTAAATCTACATCTATCACAGAACTGCACCTCGATGCTTGCTTTAAATCTACATCTTATCACAGAACTGCACCTCTGGAAGAAACAATACAGATGAGTGATGACTTATACTATTTTCCTAGCTCCCAATCCAATACACTTTCCACAAGAGCAAGGTGCTTAGTGAACTGAAATAACTAATTGTACAGATCAAAATGTGTTTTTGATGGCTCTCGAATTTCTGAAAAATTATTTGCAAAAGATGCTTAATTACTATTTGTGAAAACCTATATGCTGTTCTGAGTTCTGAACTCTACCATTTTTCAAGTTTTGTTCCTCTCTTTTTTTCTGTTTACTTATACTGCCTGCTTTACTTCAGTATGCACAAATATTCCTGAATCTCAAATTAAAGACTATATAACAGATTCCCTGAATCTTTATTGGAAAGACATTAATGAAAAATAGGATGTCAGTTTAATATAATTTGTCACTATTCACCCCAAATCCTCCTTGGTGGATTCTCATAAGGAATCTTTCATCCACATTTACACATTTTTTTGTCTGGTCTGCTCACCTAACCTTTAGAGAACTTAATTAAGTACTTTTAAAAGTAACAGCATAGGGCTTCCCTGGTGGCGCAGTGGTTGGGAGTCCGCCTGCCGATGCAGGGGACACGGGTTCGTATCCCGATCCGGGAAGATCCCACATGCCGCGGAGCGGCTGGGCCCGTGAGCCATGGCCACTGAGCCTGCGCGTCCGGAGCCTGTGCTCCGCAACGGGAGAGGCCACAACAGTGAGAGGCCCATATACCGCAAAAAAAAAAAAAAAAAAAAAAAAAGTAACAGCATATACTTCACAGAAGTAGAATTTTCTATTAAGAGTTACCAAAACAAATGGTTAAGAACTTGCATAGTTGTAAACAAAGACAAAGTAAAGATGTCAGCTAAACGGAGATAAAAGATGAAAAGAAAATTACTGTGTCATCAAAAAGATAATGATGGGGGCTTCCCTTGTGGTGCAGTGGTTGGGAGTCTGCCTGCCGATGCAGGGGACGTGGGTTCGTGCCCTGGTCTGGGGGATCCCACGTGCCGCGGAGCGGCTGGGCCCATGAGCCATGGCCTCTGAGCCGGTGCTTCCGGAGACTGTGCTCTGCAATTGGAGAGGCCACAACAGTGAGAGGCCCGTGTACCGCATAAATAAATAAATAAAATTTAAAAAAAAAAAAAAAAAAAGATAATGATGTTTAAAAGATGAGACATTTTGTAGGACGTATAAACAGTTTGACTAGAGCCAATAAAAAAAGAAAGAAACTTTGGTGAAGGATATGTCACTAATTAGATATTGTTAAAGTTGAAATGAACATTTTATGCTTTTATAGGCCGTAACAAATAAAAAAAAGGGTACTTAAACAAGCAATATCAGATTTTTCCACAGATCAGGGTACAGATCTGTATAACCTTATCTCTACAGGAATACAACCTAATCACGTGGCGCTATGACACCATGAGGCGATGTGAAAACACATTTTGGAAAAGACCTTGAACTTGTGTGCCACATACAGAAGGAAGCAAATGCATTTTTTGAATCCCTGGAAAGGATGAAAAGGAAACTGCTAGGATATAGCCTTTGAAAGTAATCTACAAAGAAACAAAAAAAAACAATTCTATCCCAGCACTCTAACCCAAGATAAGTCTCATTATTGGCTAAAGTTGAAATAATAATTGTCATAAGTATATCACCTTATATTTTCAAAATATATTCTTATACTTCAAACAAGTGTAATAACAAGTAATGGGAGATACCACTGTCATAATCAGAGTGACAAAGGTGAAAATATACCAATATCTAGAGTAGCTAAGGGTGTGGAGAATAGATACTGTAAGGCAGAGCTGGTGATAGTGCAAAATATGAACATCTTTGTGACAACATGAGTGAAATGTTAAATGTAAGTTTACTTTGACCCAACAGCCTTATTCTGAGAAGTTCATTCTAAGTAGAAATTATATTAAGGATAAAGATATATTTACAGCAGTGTTGTGTCATGTTTTCCTGTCTGGGGCCTAGTTTCCAAGCTGTATCTCAGGCAGGGTTTCTTACCCTTGACACTATTTACATTTTGAGCCATATAATTCCGTGTTACGGGGCTGTCCCACGAATTTGTAGAATGTTTAGAAGCATCCCTGGTCTCTACCACCAGAAAAGTAGCACTCTTTCCAGTTATGACAATGAAAAATGTCTCCAAACATCGCCAAATGTCCTGTAGAGAACAAAATCTGCCCCAGCTAAGAACCACTGTCCTGCTACTTGTAATATTTTCTCATTAATTTTACGTGGTTATATGCCAAAGTAATACAGAGTGAAGGAAGTGAAGAGCACAGTGTCTGAAGTCAGAGTACCTGGATGAAATCTCTCTTTACCACTTAGACTTTACTTTGACAACTTATTTAACTCATTTGTAAAATGAGAATGGTAATACCTACCTAAAAGTGGTCATGAGGGAATTCATGTATATGAAGTACCAAGAACAGCATGGTGCTCATTGCACACGATTTTGTAAGCGTAGTCCTGTTAATTATTATAGCCCTAATCCCACACCTGGGACATTGAGCTGGTTCTTTGTTGACACATAGAGGACTCTTTTGATTTGCTTCGCCAGGTTAACTACATATCAAATCTGAGTATACATATGTAATATGAATAGCTATCCTTTGGAGGAGATTGTGGCTGTTTGTAAGCACCATGAGAACAGGAACCAGTTGCATGCATTCATTCTCTATATCTTCAAGACCCCAGCAGGAGACCTGGTATATAGCAGGCACTCAAGAAACAGGTGCTGATGTTTAGATCAACTAACGGAGGAAGGATGTAGCACATTGGTAATTTCAGGTGTACTGCCTGAGATTCCAAAAAGCCTAAAGTGGGCTCTAGGTCATCTATCTTGCTGCAAATGGAAAGACTTATTATATATCTAATACTATCTAATACTTTTATGACAAAAGATACAGAAATTGTATATTAAAAATCATATCCATGCTTGAGAGTTTTACAAGCAAGTGTCTCTGATATCAGTAGTTACGAAAACAACTCCTTAGCCATATGTCTTGCATCACTGAGGAATAAATTAAAGGAATAAAAAATTAATTTGTCTGCTTCTTCAGCTGCTTCCAACTCTCCACTGTTGACATTAGATGCTTAAACTCCAGTGGAGCTATTCAAATATTCCCTCTCTCTTTCTCGCTCTCTCTATCTGTGTGTTGCGTGTGTATGTGTTGTGTATCCTTACCAAACAGCTCAACAAAGGAAAATGGAAAAGCTGAGAGAAGAAACTTGTGAAATATAATTCTCCCAGCAATAAGGATTTTTATTGTCAATCTAAAAACAGCTGACACTCCCTGAAAGTAGGACCATAAAAATAAAAATACAGCACACATCCTCCATTTGCCTACACTTGAAGGAAATGAGAAGTTCTCACAATTGTTATGGCAACTATGTTACCACATTTGGTAGTTTTCAACGAAGGTAAAAGGGGGAAAAAGATCTCCTGAGCCTCAGGATACTGCCTGCTTTTCAACTGAAACAGTTTAGAAGCTGTACACTGAAACTACATCTTCATGATGAAAATGCAGTTCATATTCTTCACAGTTCTTATTTGACAATCATTTTCTGCAAATTATAGGACCAGAAAACCAATTCCTGCACTAAAATTGTTGGAGTCATTTTCTTTTCTACTTTCAAAACTAAAATTCTTCAGAGCCAAAACTTTTGATTCCCTCTCCTACTGGTCTCCCCAAACATTCCAAACCTTTTCCACTCTTCTCAAGACTTCTACTCCTACCTCTGGAGAAACCTTTCTTCCTACCTTCCTGAAAATACAGTCAACCAGGCGTTAAGTGTCTCAATGTTCCTCTTAAAATATATCTGTATTAAAGATCTTCCCATATTAGCTATATCTTGGTCTCATCCCTTTCTTAGGGACAGTGATTCATCAAGTCTTTTTCCTACCCAAACATACATTCTCTCCTTTCTCAATGGACTCTTTTCTTCAGAATACAAATCTGCTCAAATTTTTCTAATCATAAAAAACGTGTACCCTACAGTACCTCTGGCTTCCCTGTGGCTACTGTTCTATTTGTGCATCCCTCTGTAGTTATTATATTAAAAGAATAACCTGTGCTCTTTTTCACTGTTTCAGCTCCAACATGGCTCTACCCATTCTAACGTAGCCTTTGATCCTATTCACTAAATCTGTTCTTGGGAAGATCAGCAACAAATCCCACATTTCCACAGTCTATATTCCTCATGTGAAAAATACAAAACAATTAATTTGTAATTAGTTTCAGGCTTTCTTCCTCCCCAAGCAAAGCTTTCTGGTTCTGCCCTCTCTTTTCTCTTACCTTTCCTTTAAAGACAGTTTTCTCTTGCCAAATGGGTTTCTTTGGAATTTTATGATGGAGGGTCAGGAAGAAAGAGGCAAGTGTATAAGGATAAAAAGTAAAGAGCTAAAGATGTTGGAAGAAATTAGGGAGGACGATTTTTTAAAAATGTGTCCAAAGAGTCATTATACTGAGGGAAGTAAATGAGATAGAAAGTGAGAAAGTTAAGAAATTTGAATGTGGTTATAAGTTTCCTCCATAATATTAGACAAAAAAGGGAAAATTAAGTTGTTTAGAAATACTGTAATACTGCCTAAAATATGCCTTTTTATTATGACATTTCTCAGAGAACAGACAATTGTTACACTTAGTTTACGTGACTTATCATTTTACATGGCTAATTAAACCTTCTGAAGGTCTCTATGTGCATTCACTCCTATAGCTTTCTTGGACCTCGTTTTATATCTCCAGCACCCTTATTAATATCACACATGAACTTCTCTTCTTTCCTATCCAAGAAAGTCTATGATTAGAGACTAACCTCAATTCTTTCCTCTCTCTACCAAAGCCATCCTCACCTTGCACTGAGAAGATACTTATTATGGGCTGAATTGTGTCCCCGCAAAGTTCATATGTTAAGGTCCTAACTCCCAGTACCTCAGAATGTGACTGCATTTGGAGAGAAGGTCTTTAAAGAGCTGATTAAGTTAAAATGAGGTCTTCAGGATGCGCCTTAATCCAATGTTACTAGTGTCATAAGAAGAAGAAATTAAGACACACAGAGAGACACTAGGACCATGTAACCAGAGGAAAGACCATGGGAGGACACAGCAAGCCAAACAGAGAGGTCTCAGAATGAAAACCAAACCTGCTGACAACTTGATCTTGGACTAGCTAGCCTCCAAACTGTGAGAAAATAACATCCGTTGTTTAAGCCACCCAGGCTTTGTTACAGCAGTCCTAGCAATACAATACTTATTTGTTTTGGTATTAGATCAAATAAAGATTAAGTCCTATTGAAGTCTGGTTCTAATTCTGTATTCTGAAACAGAATCATAGGATATTAAAGCTGGAAATGTCTTAGATATCATTTAGTTGAGTTTTTCATTTTTGTGAGGGTCACCAAATTCCTTTATAAAATTCATGAAGGCCAGAGTCCCTTCCTCAGCAAGGTGAACATGAGAACACATACATAACTTTTGCATATATTTTATTTCACTAAGAACTGATTTTCTTCACACAGGCAGAATATGTTTTGTTTTTGTTTTGTTTTTTAAAAAACCCTTTGTGAATAAATAATTCTCACCCATTTTTCAGAAAAAATTAAAAGTCACTTTCTAAAATAAAATAGAAATGAATGGCACTGTGGAAAGAAAAAGAAAACTAATCTAAACTAAATTTACTATTTACTCAATAGTAAATTTCAATGAGAAACCTGATTTAAAAGTTTTAACTTACTTTAACATATCAGTATCTTGGATGTTCAATAGATTTGTGACTCTTGTCATTTGGGGCAAGAGGTAGTGAAAAATCTAGCTTGCTTTATAAGATGGTATTGCCATATTATACAGAATTAGAATAACCATTACTCTCTTTACCAGTCAAGGATAAGATTGTGTGAAGAAACAAACATTCTCCTAGACCCTCTGGAGAAATTCTAGTCACGTCATTTCCTCCAGTCAATAAGGTCACTTTCGGCAAGTACTGCATCACTGATCCTGCCTATTTCAGCAAGAAAATAAAATAAATCCATATTTCAATGTTAAGGTCATCGTTGCAAACTTAACTTTCAAAAGGTTTTTCACTACTTTGATATATCCAAAGATTTCTGCCAATGGATAAAATGACAAGAGTGTCATTCTCAACTCTGGGCTTTAGAAGCACTTTGCCTGGAACTAGAATGTGTGCATATTTGTCGGCTCACATCCTCCTCTCACAGAATGAAAACTTGGCCAAAAGAGCTCCTTCTTTTCAACAGCATTCACAGGCAATGGAAGGGCCTTAAATCAGAAGATTTGTCTTATTCATTGGAGCAAACTATCTGCCAAGTGAGCCAATCCATAAATGGATTTCTCCCTGTCAAGTTTTTCTGTGACCGGGCTTTCCTAGTCTCTCAAAAGAAGTGAAACTTCTGCTTTACAGTGTAGTCAACACTTAAAAAGGCGGCAAAATTCTTGGTACTCAAAAGTTTGTTACGCTGGAATTTTGTGACAAAACTTCTTGAAAAGACAATGATTTTAAAACCTGACCCTGAGGAAGTTGGTATGTTTCATAACAGGAAACAAAATTCTTTTCAAGATTGCTAGCTAGGTCTTTGACACCAGTGCATCCTCGTGTCAAAAGCAATGAGAAGTCATAATAATGTGACTTCCCTAAAGCAGGAAATCCAGATGGATAGCCACGCCTGTTTATGTTTTATTGGGACACAATAAACTAAGTTGTCGCTTTTTGTCCTCCTAGCCAAAGGCTTCCTCGGTGAAGAAAATTCTCACCATTTTGAAAGTATCTATGGTCACTGGCATTTCTAAAAGTGACTCAGATATTAAAACATTACTTTTGATAGCTTCAGCATGCACATAAATCAGGAAAACCAAGGTTTGGCAGCACAGAAAGATAACAGTAGTGTCATCTAGTTGTGTACTGGAAGGAAAATGACACAGTTGTGAATTCCTCCTACTTCAGGGTATTAGAAGAAATGTCAGCAAGTCTGATGTATGTGATGTCATTTCTTAAAGACATTGTTTCTATTTTCTTCTGTGGCTTCAATCACAAACTAGCTTAATATTTAATATCCAAAGGATAAGAGGGTGCTAAGTGTCTTCAACTTTATGTAACTTCTTGTGCTCAGCAGTTTAGTAAGTGAAATTTTATCTATAGAAGAAAGTCACAAACCTCATTCCCACATCAAAGAATCGCCAGGAAAGTATCATCAGGAAAGAGACAGCATGTGCTCATTAACAATCTCTTCTCAACCACCATGTAGTATTGGCCATTTTTCCCTCTCTGGATCAGACTCCTGCAGTGTTCGGTGGTAACGGTGTGATAGTGTTGCTTATGCCTATCCAAGTCACGATGCCATTGCCCACACTGTGTGTGATGTCTGCCAGTATGTGCCAATGTGTCTCCTTCCAATCTCAAGGGAAATGATACCTGTACCAACTGGGTTTTTCTGCTGCTGCTGTCACCATATCTTCTGGAGCTTCTCTCCCCCTCACTGCAGAAGCTACTGGCACAGCCAGCAAGCACCAAAAGCAATCCAGGGCAGGGCTGTGTTCTCTGCCAAGGTGAATGAATCCCTTACACCCTTGTTCTAAGTTACATATGTGCTCTCAATACTCAGTATAAGGTGAAGTATATACAGCCTTTCAGCTTTACCTGAACCTCTGGGACTGAGACATAAATACCTGGGGTTGAGATTAGAGAACTATATTCAGTAATACACAACATTACAACATACACAAAATTTGTGCCTCACTCTCCACACATCTGTTCCTCTCCATATAATCTCTCCATATACCTGTCTAGTCCTATAGGCAATACAGTTTAGACTCAATAAGGGGTCATGTTATGTTGTTAACCTGGTTTACAGTTTATTCCCTAGTTGACTCCTTCCACTTACTGCTCACAGCTTTTAGTTTAACACTATCAGAAAAATATTCTATAAGGAGCTAGACTTTACTGAACTTTAGACAAATGCTTCCGCAATCTCCTTACAATGCTCCCCACATCCTACACATACACACCACCCCAGCCACCACCATCGCCTCTACATGGTCACGTGGCGCACGGAGATCTCTGCAGGCTGCCCAGGAAGGCACTGTAGGCCTCCATGTATATCATAGGTAACTTCAGGAGAATATTCTGGATAAGCCCCAATAACCTAAAGTGGCTCTTGTAGCAGCAGCAAGTAGTTTTCGAGAGCTTGCACTTCCTGCCAGTGACTTGAGTCAAGTTTTGGAACACCTCCCAAGGGCTTAGAAACCTCTAAGAAAAACCTCCTTGGCATTTGCCAGCTTTGCTTACAATGCATCAATACGCCGTGTATCAATCCACTGTGAATTTGGAGGATACATGTTCATTTTCCATCTTGTTAGTCATTAAATATGCCTTCATTTTGGTTACAAGTTTATATGGCTTCCAGGTTCCAGCCCTGAATAAATTATTGGCTTTATTAACCATTTTTTTTTTTTTTGGCCATACCACGCAGCATGCGGGATCTTAGTTTCCCCACCGGGGATCGAACCCTCACCCCCTGAAGTGGAAGCGTGGAGTCTTAACCACTGGACCGCCAGGGAAGTCCCTTTATTAACCTATTATTTAGAGCAAATATTTATATCTGTATGTATTACTCAGGGTTCTCACACCTGTACAACACTGATATATTTCTAAGACCTGAGGATTAAAATTCACGTTCATCCAGAATAAATGCACACAGTGCGTTATGCTATTTTACAACATGATGGCATGAGGCAAGAAGAAATTTTGTCACTTGACATAATTTATTCCATTGTTTTGTATCCAATCGAGTACTATCAAAAAGGTATGGTTTCATTTTTCCAAAAAATGTCAATTTCCCTGCCTTTATTTTACTTTTTTTAAACTTAAAAAATTAAATTGACAGAAAAGTTGCAGGAACTGCCATATATCCTTCACCCAGAAGCCCCATTCAACTTTCATCAACTGTTCCCAATAATATCCTCTGTGAAATGGTCCAGTTCAAAATCACACAGTGCACCCAACTGTCATGTCTCTTCAATCTCCTTCAGTCCAGCATGGTTGGTGTGGGCTGCTTCCCTAGTCAGTCACCTCCCTCATGAGGGTCCCTGTTGTGTCATGTCCTTCAATCACCTTCTTCCTCTGAAGGAAGACCTGACATGGGACCACCTCTTTGTTCAAGCCCTGATTCCTCCTGGTTCCACAGCTACCTTCCTCACTCCGAACAACCTCATGAATTTGGATTGAACTGTTTGTATTATATTATCTCCCTTTAAAGGGCATCGAGTTCTGATCTGGCTGCCAGTTAAACTACTGGCAAGGCTTCTTGATCCTTTAGGGTTTCTTTTATGCTTTATTAAAGAGGGTCTATTTTGATTTTGTCCTTGGTTCTAGGATGTGGCCCTTATACTTTATTTCCTAGCACTTATTCCTAAAACATGGCCTTCCTGGAGAACCAGCTAAAAGGCTGAATTATTCATCAAGGCCTCCCTGCCCTACCTGGCCCTGAACACAAACATCCCCAGCACTGCATGACCTCTGATACCTCCCTTTAGCTATACCTCCCTTTAGCTATACCTCCCTTTAGCTATCAGCCTTGCTAGCTATCAGCTATCTCTGCTAGGCCTCACAGTCTTGCCCTGCACAAGAGGCAGCAGTGTCCCCATAGAGAACCCCATGCAGATTTCTGGAGCTTCCCTCCATAAAGCTCCTCTTCTCCTAACAAATTCCAGCCACTTGAGCCATCCTAACTCTGCTCTCTACCTATTCAGCTTAGTGGTACTGTGGCTCTGCTAGGGGAACCTGTCCCTGCTCTGCAATAGTGAAAGTGCCCAAGGCACAGTGAAACTGGGGTGCACTTTGCAGATTCCCCTTCTTTCAAAGATCTGCATAGTCTTTGGTCCAATTCCAGAAAACAGGTGCATTATATATTTTGTTCAGTTTTGTGGTTGTTTACAACAGAAGAGTAATTTTGCCACCAGTTGTTCTGTCATGGCTGGAAGAGGAATCAAGTCTGTTTTTAAAGGTAAAATTAATTTAACGTGTGAAAATACAGTCAGATACACTGAACATAAATTAAATTGAAGTGCACGTTTGGAATTTTTTAAAGGGTCTTAGAAAGTAAAATGGATGAGAAAAGTTTTTTTAGATAATTTAGCACAGCTACCTAGCTATGGTTCTTTATAACACTGATCGTCCAGTAGGGCAGAATTTGCTCTCCTGCAAATAAATGTTTAGCCCCTTTACTGCACTTTCCTCCATTTTCTCTTTGTTTACCCCAGAAAGGTCCCTTTCAGTGTCATTACATCCTGTTACCTGAAGAAACTGATTATTTTACAAAGGATAAGCAACCATGGGTTACAGTATGCGTTGTACTAAAATGCCAGTTTTACTGTGAGCCTAGCAAGTGAATTCTCAGATTGAGGTAAATCATATGCCAACCCTAGCAAAATCTACCATTAGAACAGTTCTAAAGCATATGGAAACATAAAGTCACCAACCAATAAACACCTTATTGTATGCCGATTAATCTGAATAAATGATGTTGAGGATGCAATCCCTAGGGACTGTGCCAAGTTGACTGTGATAGCACTGATTCATTTAACACTGCCATCTCCTGGAAGGCACTCACAGTGCTAAGCTTGGTACAAATGGATTATTAGTAATGTATATGTTACTCTAAAATAATATAATCTTTAAAGTCTATTAGATTTTTACTTGAAGTGTGCTTAAGAAAGATAGTACAACTTATGGAGATTGATCACAACATCAGATTGTTATATACCTTATAATACATGCGTGATTAGCGGTTTTTAAACATCAGTTTAATCCTATGCCATAAGTGAAATGAATATTCTTGAGGCCTACCATTAGAAGAGAGTGCTAAGGACTGGAAAAGTGATGCTGGGTGGTTGCCCTAATTTAGCAAGGGGTGAGACATATATGTCCTCTTGCATACATATCCCCTGAGATTTTTCACAATGCAAGAAGAAATTCTCCATCTACAGCTCTGATTATCCACATACTAGAGAAAACAGAAAACATTAAGGCAGGAAGGTCACTTTTCCCACATAACCACTTAGGACTCTCAACTAATTGCAAGTTTTCAGTAGGATGAAAGGGATCAAAACCACTGTTCTTTCAAGAAACACAGATATTACTACAGACTTTTCACTGAGACCTAGATTGGCAAAGAAATCTTTGTCACTCAGCAGTGTACAATGTAAGCAACATGCAAAGAAGTCTCCTTAGAGACTTGAGAGGACATCTCAGTTGGGAATTACGTTCAGCAGTATTTAATGAAAATCTGATTAAGGTGACTTACCAAAATACAGAATGATTTTCCTCATGTAACTGAGGTACATAAAAAGGAAATACAGTGTTGATTCAGCTGCTCAAGAAAGTGTTCATGACTTGTAGTAACGATGTTTATAAGAGAATTCCTGTGTGCTATAAAGAGAGGGGTTTTTGTAAGTGAAGGGATATGGTTGCCATTCCGTAATTCATTTAGAGAAGTGTTTAAAAACACACGGAATATTATTCAGGGATAAAAAGAAATAACGTACTGATCAACGGTTCAAAATGGATTTTAAAAAAAAGAAAAGGGGCTTTCCTGGTGGAGCAGTGGTTGAGAGTCTGCCTGCCGATGCAGGGGACACGGGTTCGAGCCCTGGTCTGGGAGGATCCCACATGCCGTGGAGCAACTAGGCCCATGAGCCACAACTACTGAGCCTGCGCGTCTGGAGCCTGTGCTCCGCAACGAGAGGCCGCGATAGTGAGAGGCCCGCGCACCGCGATGAAGAGTGGCCCCTGCTCGCCGCAACTGGAGAAAGCCGTCACACAGAAACGAAGACCCAACACAGCCAAAAATAAATTAATTAATTAATTTTAAATATATATATATATTTTTTTTAATTTAAAAAACCACATGTATTTACAATGGTTATATGAGTGTCCTGTGCAAGGTACTTTGACAACAGTGTTATTTCAGAGAATAGATGTGATAGCTCTTCTATAATGTATTTAGAGTAGTATTTTAAAACACATGTAGTAAAGATGTTTATAAGAGTTGTATGTGCAAGATATTTGAGAAGTGTCTTATTTCAGGGAATGAATGTGATAGCTCTTCTGTAATGCATTTAGAGAAGTGTTTAAAACCACATTAAAGTTTCTATATAGAAAATATTCCTTGTCCTAGGGTCTCTTCTCATACGAAAATATGGCTACTCCACTTCCCAGGATATGTGTTTTCTAAGCTGGAAGAAAGTGGAAGATTAAAGGCCAAAAAGCAAGCAGACCTGTCCCTTTTAAAGCACTTCCTCAGAAACCTCTTCTCCTAAACACAGAAACTTCTGAATGTATTTCACTGCCAGAATTATATCATGTCAACACCCCTAATGGCAAGGGAAGTTGAAAGATAAGTATTTAATTAGATTGGATTCTGTTATTAAGCAATGGGAGAATAGTTATTGGATAGAAAACAAGCAATGTCTGCCCAAAGGTCTTTTAAATTGTTTTGCATTCCATTGGCTGTGTCTGGTTTAATCTTACTTATCTCTGCAAGATCAATTGAAATCTTGAATTTTATTGACTCCCTATATACTCCAAATGAAATCTTGAATTTTACTGACTCCCTATCTACCTCAAGTTCCAAACTGGATATTACTTTGCCTCCTTACTTGGAATACTAGAAAATAAAGATAAATTAAAAGCTATACATGACACAAAATTTTATATTTAAATAGTATTATTATTACTATTAGAACACTAATCATTAATGGTTTAATGATTATTAAAAAAATACTGCTGGTTTTTAAAACTATAGACTTTGTACATTAGCTATAAAATCATCGAAGCAAGATAAGCCTTAAAAGAGTGGTTCAAACCTTATAGATACCCATATTGAACAAAGTAAAATCATAGTATCCATTCCACTGTTATAACATAATACAGTGTATGTGAGCACTACCACAGGAATTAAAAACTCCGTGACATAAAAGATTAATGAGATTGTTCTGAGGAGAGCATGCCCAAGACTTTAACTAGACAAGAAACAACTAACTATGGTTGGATCCTCTGAGGAAGCTCCTCTGTATTGCATCAAATTATTTTTGGAAAGGATTACTGCAAGCAAAAGAGATGAGAAATACTGGTTCCTGAGTTTATGGAAGCCTATATCTCTCAATTCATGTTGACCAACAGCTGTAGACCCTACACTACACGTCGTAGACACTGGATTATTTGCTTACTCCTTTCTCTTACTCCAGTGATTTTAAAGCTACCTGTCTCATATCTTTTTCTAGTGAAATGTAGGTGTTAAGTGACCGGCAGTAAATCTTAAGCAATTAAAATAAAATAAACAGTTTGTGACATGATGGCACATGATGGTAAAAGTCTATTCTCAAAGAGTATCATCTAGCACCACAATTCTATTGATGCATTTCAGCTAAAGAGTTTATTCAGGCTAAGGACTGTTTAAGAGTTCTTAAGAAAAACATCTGGAAATTATATAAAAAATTGCACTTATCCAATTAAAACACTATTAAATCTGGACAATAAGTACTTACTTGTCTAAATTCTAAAATGAATCCAAACATACCCAGAGGAATTTAGATGGGACAGGTAGCTAAAATGTAAGTCTACTTTGCTTTATTTTTAATTTAATTTCCAAGGGAGTCTGTGGTGAGAAGTATAAAAGTCTTGATTTATTAACCACATATAAAAACCTATGATATATTTATAGATGGGGAAAAAAGATTAAAACTGTCTGTGAAAGGATGATACCAACGAGAATCAACTTGATTCTTATTTTGATAGAAAATCTCATTTTGATAGCAAAATCCTGGAAAAGCTCATGATTTTGAAGCACTAGATATCTCTGAAAGCCAGAGTGAAGTGTGAGTTTGAAACCAAGAGGTGTGATTTGTTTCAGAAGTTCGAAACTAGATCCCCTCTCTCTTTCTGAAACTGCTGCTCCCTCACCTAGGAGGAACAGATCAGAGCTACGGACCTAGAGACATAGGGGAAAATTGCAGGTCAATGTGTGACCATACTCAAAGCAAAGGAATTCATGGAATCCTCCATTCTGAACAAGAGACCCCACTGTGAGGTCCCAATCTACTGACAGCCAAACAAACCCCCAGAAAAAAGAATGGAGGCTTTGTCTATAAAAAATAATCAACCCAAGAGAAAAGACATATACATACTAACATTTAGAGATTCCCCAATGTGAGAGTCTACTTTTCACCCAATAACCCTATATTGCAGCTATATAATGACAAGCCTCAGCCATACACACAAATTTCAAACAACTCTTTAGTGCCTCACTCTTAAAATTAAAATTATCAATTTAGTATCATTAGATATTCAAGGAAAAACTCTAACATGAAAAAACAGACTAAAATAGGCAAAAGGAACTTTAAGGAAGAAATAAAAATATAAGCAATTAATGACATCAGAGAGATCATAAAAACATTGAATCAAAATGATATCAGGAGGATGTAAGAAAATATAAAAGATCAACAAAATAAGAGCTGCTAGAAATTACCACTATCAAAAAAAGAAATTTTAAAAATTTACTAGAAGAGCTTGAAGATAAATTCAAGCTAATCTCCTGGAAAATAAAAAAAGAGAGAGATTTTTGTTCTTAAACAAAAAGATTTTAAAAATGGAAAATAAGAAAGAAAAACAGAAGGTCAGTTCAGGAAATCTAACCTCCCTCTCATGGAAGTTCCACAAAGAGAACAGATAAAACAAAGAAAAAAGAATTTTTGAAGAAACAATACAAGAAAATGATTTAGAACTAAGAAAATTAAGTTTCTGAGTGAAAAAATGAGATAAGAAAAAAACAATGAAAAAAGATGCATAAAGCACAGTGCTGCAAAATTTCTAAATAAAAAGGAAACAGAAAAGACACTAAAAGCTTGTAGAGGTAACAAGGTCACATACAAAGACTCAGCCTTCAGAATAAAATCACTCTCGGCAGCAGCAATATTGAAGATTGAAGACATTGGAACAATGCCTTCAAAATTCTAAGGCAAAATTATTCCTAACCTGTAATTAGTTGCCTAGCTGAAATATCACATAAAAACAGAAGTCAGAATTATCATGTTTAGCCATGCAAGATATAAAAAGTTGCTATCTTTATGTACCTACCCATTCTTTTTTTTTCCTTTTGCAGCTAATGCATTTTGCTTTACAAAAATTTTTCTATATTTCCAGTAGCTCTGAAGCATAAATTCTGCAATGCTCAACAGGCTTTAAGGAATACAAGGTGTAGGGGTAGAGACAGAGTTGATGTCAAAATTCCTATCAGGATAATTTCCCCAAACAAGATTCCTAAGACAAGTAGAAAAATAGAAAAAGGCATAGGCTCCAGGGAAAAGATGATGCAAACCAGAAATTAGGCAAAGGGAATTCAATGTAAAATGGTAAATGACATCCAAGGATAATGGTTGTGCAACAAGCCCAGAAAACAACAGTCCAAATTGGAGCAAAAGCCACAAGCTTCGGGGCTTCCCTGGTGGCGCAGTGGTTGAGAGTCCGCCTGCCGATGCAGGGGACACGGGTTCGTGCCCCGGTCTGGGAAGATCCCACATGCCGCGGAGCGGCTGGGCCCATGAGCCATGGCCGCTGAGCCTGCGCGTCCGGAGCCTGTCCTCCGCAACGGGAGAGGCCACAACAGTGAGAGGCCCGCGTAACGCATAAAAAAAAAAAAAAAAAAAAAAAAAAAAAGCCACAAGCTTCCAGGAAGTTTTTCTCAAAACAGGAAACAGTAGGAGGACTGATGTACTTAACAGGGTAAAAGAAGTGTTCTTCATTCTATTGATTAGTATGGCTTGAATGTGTGCCTGAAAAGGAATAAAACAAAGAGATTATTACGTGGCAGACTTTAAGGTGGCCCCCATGATCCCTGCCTCCTGGTATTTATACCTTTGTGTGATTCCCTCCCCTTGAGTTTGGGTGGGACATGTAACCTGCGTCTCACCAAAAGAACATGGCAAACATGTTGGGATGTCACTCCTGTCATTACATTTTGTAAGATTCTGTCTTGCTAGCTGACTTGCTCTCCCTCTCCTGCTGGCCTTAAAGAAGCAATAGAAAACATATAATAGAAAAACATAAAATAGAAATTAAAAAACAGTGATAGAAAACATTAACTCTAGGGGGAAGAAAGTTGCACAAGACAATAAATGTATAGTACACTATGCAACTTAGCCATGAATAATATTTATCATCATAATAATGTACATTCTGAACGTTGACTCTACAAAAATTCTGAACTGAAAATGAGGGGAAAAGCATGTATTGGTAGAAAGGAGATTTATTTAAAAACCTAATTCCTCATCTTCGTTGTATAGTAATAACAAAATCAATTTTTGGATTTCCATACACTGTGCCAAGCACAAGATACATTATTGCATACATTGATCAGCAGCTTTATTCACCCTTCTCAGCTTTCTGAGCAGTCCTTCCTCTGGCTCTCTTCCCTACCTTCCCATCCACCATTCCTCAGTCTCAATGTAGATGTTTTTCAGAGACGCAAAGCAACCTATATGTGTTAGTTTTGTAAAAACTTATTCATTTAGTAATATACTTATACATTAAGTGGTATAACTAGGGCATTAAAAAAAAAACCTTCATATTCTTTCTTAATCAGAGCCTTCAGTCTCAGCCAATATATTTGGAATTGAACCCTGTAAATTTTTTCGAACCCTGTAGTTTTAACCTGTTTCTTTTATCTATCCTGACTGCTTTAGAAGAAAATGAGACTCTTGCTCTGACAACCACCTTACCAAATTACAACAACAACAACAACAGACCTCAGGCTTTGATTCTCTTTATGTAAATAAGAACACCAATTAGTAACTTTAACTGATCTGGCTCAGTTGTAAGCCATGGCTAATGTGCTCTAAAATTACCATAGTTGCAGTTAAAGATATTGTAATTCTATAAATAAAAAGGAAATAGTCTTACCTATGCTGATTTTCTAATATCTATGTAGGCAGTGCTTTGGTTTGGGACTGACAAATACATATATTTCTACCCTAGTTTCAATACCCTGGATGTGTGATTTATAATAATTTTTGTGGGAATTAACTTAAAATACTCTAAATTGCCTGGCATACATTTTTTTTTTATATTTTACTCAGAAAACCATAGTTGTTATTGTTGTTCCCAATTATTGAAGCCATTCTCTTCCACTATAGCCACAATGATTGCAACAAGAAACTATTAAAATGACATGTGTTTTCTATTTTTGCAGTGGAGCAACTGTCACTAAGAATAATGTCTATGAAATACAAAGTACAGTCAATGCTCTCAATAAATCTATAATCCAGTCATGACACTCTCTTACCCACTCCAGTCCTTTTTAACTACTCAGCTCCTGTAACTCCCCTGACCACACCCCTATCTTCCTTTACGAAAAACGCTGTACATGGACATGCTAAGTGAAGCCCTCTGGAGAGAACTAATCTCCCCAGTGAGAAGGAAAGGATTTAGACCACAGGTAACACCAACCCTCCTGGGTTATCTGAAAGAGAAATCAAAACTGCTGCTATTTAGAGCAGAGTATAAAGCAAAGGGCTTTTCCTGAGGTGGAGGTGTACAAAGTTCTCCACAGGGCAGTTCAACACAGTTGCAGCTGCTGAAATTCTCCCCCATATTCCAGCCATATCAAAATTAACTCTAAAGACATGACTGGAGGGGGAAGGGAGGAGAGAGCTGAAATCAAAGAATGTCATAGGAACATAGGGAGCAGAGATACATTTTATAAAATATATATGGATATTGATACTTAAAGTGTTTTACTTTCATTCGTTAATCTTATTTTATAAAGTCTGAACATTTTTACCAGTTTTATTTTTTCAAAAACATGTTCAGGCTTCACGGACTGAAATACTAAGCAAAATAAATATTGAAATGCCAGTATTGTCATTTTGCTTAAGGAGTGTAATCAATACATAGCAGGAAGCCAGTAGATACTATCTAAAATTTTATAATAAAGAAATAGTCACAGAAACGCATTATTTCATATAGAGGCAAATACCAGAAGGATTTAGAAATTACCTCTTTATTCTATAGACTACTGATGTCATAGTTCTATATAATATGGACACATATCATTCTTTTAATATGCATTTTGAAATTATAATAATTAGAACGGTGTAAGGTTGACCTAGGAGTCAATAAACAGATTGATGTGCCACTGAAGAAATTCAAAATTTTTAGAAATGAAGTTTGTGATAAAGCAGGCTTTTCAAAGAAGCTAGGAAAGACTTGAGTAAATAATTGGCATACTAGGTAGATAATGTTGTGCAGATAACCACAAGCCTCATCTAGAAAACTAAGGCAAGATGATGCCTTATTGTAGAAAATAAAAATCACATATGTTTATAAGTAAGTGGTGAGTACTGTTTTGGTGATTTTCAAATTTACCATTGCATTTTTAGTGAAGAAAGCCTGCTCACAGCACTAACATAAAACCTACATATTCCTAAGTATAATCTCTTCTTCCTTGAAAAAAGTAAACTTCTTTAAACCTCTTCTAGCAGTTAGATTCTGAGTCAGAGGTTCGACTTGAAGTTCCATCTCTGCACACCAGCTTTGAAACTTTGGGGAAACAATATAACCCCTGAAATTCTACTTCTCTATTTTTTTAAAAAAAGGGAGAATAACTGCTGATAAAAACAGACTGTCTCATTTAATTTCATGGCAACCCTATGTAGACATGCTTTGAAAATGATAAAGCACCTACATAAGTAATTGATATTAGAGTGATTACTGCTTAATAGGACAAATTCACATAGAACTCTTAGGAGAAAAAGAATATTTCCAGGACTTGGAAATAGATTTTTTTTTTCCTACTAATGGTCAATGTTCCTAATTAGACTTTTTTTATACTTCTATTTAGAAATAACACATTCCAGGACTTCCCTGGTGGCGCAGTGGTTGAGAATCCGCCTGCCAATGCAGTGGGTTCAAGCCCCGGTCCGGGAAGATCCCACATGCTGCGGAGCAACTAAGCCCACGTGCCACAACTACTGAGCGGGAGCTCTAGAGCCCGTGAGCCACAACTACTGAGCCCGCATGCCACAACTACTGAAGCCCGCGCGCCTAGAGCCCACACGTCGCAACAAGAGAAGCCACCGAAATGAGAAGCCTGCGCACCCCAACGAAGAGTAGCCCCAGCTCGCCACAACTACAGAAAGCCCGCATGCAGCAACAAAGACCCAATGCAGCCAAAAATTAATTTTTTTAAAAAAAGAAATAACACATTCCAAGAATGAATTACTGTATTTTACAGCTAAGAAGTACCTGAACTCAACTATAAAAAAAATTAAAAATAGGGCTTCCCTGGTGGCGCAGTGGTTGAGAGTCAGCCTGCTGATGCAGGGGACGTGGGTTCGTGCCCCAGTCCAGGAAGATCCCACATGCCGCGGAGTGGCTGGGCCCATGAGCCATGGCCGCTGAGCCTATGCGTCGGAGCCTGTGCTCCGCAGCAGGAGAGGCCACAACAGTGAGAGGCCTGCGTAACACACACACACAAAAAAAATGAAAAATGGCAAAAGATCTAAACAGACACTTCACCAAAGAAGATATACTGATGGTAAATAAGCATATGACAAGATGCTCGACATCATATGTCATTAGGGAACTGCAAATTAAAACAATGAGATACAACTATGCACTTATTATTAGAATGAAGAAAACCCAACACCAAATTCTGGTAGGATGTGAAATAACAGGAATTCTCATTCACTGCTGGTGAGACTGTAAAATGGTACTGCCACTTTGGAAGACAAATTAGCAGTTTCTTACAAAACTAACATACTCTTACCATATGATACAGCCATTTTCCTTATTAGTATTTACTAAAGAGAGCTGAAAATGTGCGTCCACACAAAAACCTGCATGTGAATGTTTACAGCAGTTTGATTCTTAATTATCAAAACTTGTAAACAATCAAGATGCCCTTCAATAAGTGGATGGATAAACTGTGGTACAGCCAATGAAATATTATTCAGCACTAAAAAGAAATGAGCTATTCAGCTCTGAAAAGACGGAGAGAAAACTTAAATGTATATTACTAAGTGAAAGAAGCCAACTGAAAAGGCTATATACTGCATGATTCCAACTATATGACATTCTGGAAAAGGCAAAACTATGGAGATAGTAAAAGGATCAATAGTTGCCAGGGATTAGGAGGGAGGGAGGGATTAATACATGGAGCACAGAGGATTTTTAGGGCAATGAAGCTACTCTGGGAGAGCAGCCAAGATGGTGGAGTAGAAAGACCTTGACTTCACCTCCTCTCACAAGCACCCCAAAATCACAAATACCTGCAGAAGAACCATCCATAAAAAAGACTGGAACATAGCAGAAAAGCTCTTCTACAACTAAAGACATAAAGAAGAAACCACAGCAAGATAGACAGGAGGGGTGGACTTGCAATATAAGCAAATCCCCTACCCTCAGGTAGGCAATCCACAAACTGAAGAATAATTATATTGCAGAGGTTCTCCCACAGGAGTGAGAGTTTTGAGCCCTACTTTAGGCTCCCCAGCCCAGAGGTCCTGCAGTGGGAAGACGAGCCCCAAAGAATTTGACTTTGAAGGCCAGCGGCGCTTAATTTCAGGAGCCCCACAGGACTGGGGGAAACAGAGACTTCACTCTTAAATGGTGCAGACAAAATCTCATATGCACCGAAGTCCAAAGAAAAAGCAGTAATTTGTTCCCTTTTTTTTTGGCCACACCACACGGCATGCAGGTTCCCCAACCAGGGATCAAATTTGTGCCCCCTGCTGTGGAAGCATGGAGTCTTAACCACTGGACCACCAGGAAAGTCCCGAAAAAGCAGTAATTTGATAGGAGCCTGGGCCAGACCTATCTGCTGGTCTTGGAGAGTCTCCTGGAGAGGAGGTGGGGGGGAGGGGTGCCTGTGGCTCACGCTGGGGACATAGACATGTGGTAGCAGACACTGAGGAACGTTCTACCATGTGAACACTGCTGTTGGCAGCTGCCATCTTGGTTTATTAGCACCAAACCTGGCCCCACCCACCAGCCTGTAGGCACCAGTGCTGGGACGCCTCAGGCCAAACAAAAAACTGGGTGGGGACACAGCCCCAAGAATCAGCAGACAGGCTGCCTAAAGACTTCCTGAGGGCTTCCCTGATGGCGCAGTGGTTGAGAGTCCGCCTGCCGATTCAGGGAACACGGGTTCGTGCCCTGGTCCGGGAGGATCCCACATGCCGCAGAGTGGCTAGGTCCGTGGGCCATGGGCGCTGAGCCTGTGCGTCCGGAGCCTGTGCTCCACAACGGGAGAGGCCACAACAGTGAGAGGCCCACGTACCGCAAAAAAAAAAAAAAAAAAAGCCTTCCCTAGTACACAACAGCCTCTAGACTGCCCCTAGACACAGCTCACCCACCAGAGGTTCAAGACCAATCTCCACCTACCAGTGGGCAGGCACTGGCTCTTCCCTCCAGGAAGCTTGCACTAGCGTCTGGACCAGCCTCACCCACCAGGGGGCAGACACCAGACACCAGAAAACTATAATTCTGCAGCCTGTGGATCCAGCCCACCTACAGCAGGCCAAACCTTACTCTGAAACCAGCTGGGTCCTGGCCCTGTCCACTAGCAGGCCAGCACAAGCTTTGGGACACCCCAGACCTCATATCCAACTGTGTCAGAAACCAGCCTCCCCACCACAAATGATTTGGAATGAGCTCTGGGGTCCCTGAGCCCCACAGCCAGACTCCAGGAAACAGTTGTGCCTGCGAGTAGTCTGGCACAAACCCCAGGACCTGGCTTCACCCTCCAGTAGGTGGGCAACAGCTCCACGGTCTCAGGGGTCCTGAAACCACCCATCAGTGAGGCAGCACTAACCCTGGGGCCCTCTAGAGTTCTTCAACCAGCTGCCTCATGGCCAGGCCCCACTAAACAGCAGCCAGCAGCATTTGCACAAGTCAGGACCTGACAAACAACCAGACTAGGGGCCAACCAAACTTACCAGACCACACACATGGTCAGCCCACCACAACAGAAGGATATATGCAGCCCTCTTAGGGGAACCCCTAGAGCATATAGCTTGGGTGATGAAAGTGGAGTACACTGCTGGGACACATAAGAAGTCTCCTATAGAAGGCCACTTCTCCAAGGTTGAGAAACGTAACTGACCTGACCTACCACATACATAAAAATACAAGTAGCAACTTAGATAAAATAAGGTGGCAGAGGAGCATGTTCCAGACAAAGGAACAAGATAAAGCCCCAGAAAAAGAACTCAGTGAAGTAAAGATAGGCAATCTATTCGAGAAAGAGTTCTGAGTAATGATTATAGAGATGATCAAAGAACTCGGGAGAAGAATAGATGCAGAGAATGAGAAGTTAGAAGTGTTTAACAAAGAGAAAATGTAAAGAATAACCAAACAGAGATGAAGAATATAATAAGTGAAATGCAAAATACACTAAAAGGAACAATTCCTATCATTTAGTCAGGAATATCAGACTAAATGATACTGAGAAATGGATCAGTGAGCAGAAAGACAGAGTAGTGGAAATCACTGCCGATGAAAAGAAAACAGAATGAAAACAAATTAGGACAGTTTAAGAGGTCTCTGAGACAACTTCAAGTGCATTAATATTTGCGTTATAAGGGTCACAGAGGGAGAAGAGAGAGAGAAAGGAACTGAAAAAATATTTGTACACAAATATAGTAGTAATTATTATTATAATTATTATATAATAATATATATTATCATTACTATTATTAGTTTAAAACTTTCCTAACCTTGAAAACGAAACAGTCACCCAAGTCAAGAACATGCTGAGTCCCATAGAGGATGGCCCAAAGAGGAATGTACCAAGACACACTGTAATTAAAATGACAAAAATTAAAGGTAAAGATAAAATATTAAAAGCAGCAAGGGAAAAGCAACAAATAACATACAAGAGAACTCGCATAAGGCTATCAGCCGATTTTTCACCAGAAACTCTGCAGGCCACAAGGGAATGGCACATTATATTTAAAGTGATGAAAGGAAAAAACCTACAGTGAAGAATACACAGCAAGGCTCGTGTTCAGATTTCATGAAGAAATCAAAAGCATTACAGACAAGCAAAAGCTAAAACAGTTCAGTACCACCAAACCAAGCTTTGCAAAAAATGTTAAAGGAACTTCTCTAAGTGAAAAGGATAAAAGGCCACAACCAGAAACAAGAAAATTATAAAATGAAAAATTGCACGGGTAAAGGCAAACATACAGTAAAGGTAGGAAATCATCCACACATAAAGCTAGTAGGGAGGTTGAAAGACAAAAGTAGTAAAATTGTCTATATCCACAATAAGCAGTTAAAGGATACACCAAACAATCAGATGTAAAATATGACATCAAAAACAGTAATAATGAGGGGAGGGGAGTACAAATTCAAGGTTTTAAAATGCATTTGAAATTAAGAGTTCAGCAACTTAAAACAATTATATATATGTGTGTATATATATATATATATGTATGTGTGTATATATATGTGTGCGTGTATATATATGTGTGTGTGTATATATATATGTATACAAAAACCTCATAGTACTACAAACCAAAGGTAATAGGTATACACACAAAAAAGAAAACGGAATCCAAACATAATACTAAAAATAAACATCAAATCACATGAGAACTAAAGAAGAAAAAAAGGGGGAAAAAAAGACCTACAAAAACAGATCCAAAACAATTAACAAAATGGCTATAAGAACATACATATCAATAATTACTTTAAATGTAAACGGACTGAATGCTCCAACCAAAAGATAGAGAGCAGCTGAATGGATACAAAGACAAGACCTCTATATATACTGCCTATGAGACTCACTTCAGATCTAGAGACACATACAGACTGAAAGTGAGGGGATGGAAAACGTTATTCCATGCAATGGAAATCAAAAGAGAGCTGGAGGAGCAATACTTATATCAGACAAAATAGACTTTAAAATGAAGACTGTTATTAGACATAAAGAAAGACACTACATAATGATCAAGGGATCAATCCAAGAAGAAGATATAACAACTGTAAATATATATGCACTCAAAATAGGAGCACCTCAATATATAAGAAAATTATTAACAAACATAAAAGGAGAAATTGACAGTAACATGATAATAGTGGGAACTTTAACACCCCATTTACATCAATGGATGGATCATTCAGACAAAAAAAAAGGGAAACACTGGCCTTAAATAACACATTAGACTAAATGGCCTTGATTGATATTTATAGAGTATTCCATCAGAAAACAGCTGAATACACGTTCTTTTCAAGTGCACATGGAACATTCTCCAAGATAGATCACATGCTAGGCCATAAAACAAGTCTCAGTAAATTTAAGAAAATTGCAATTGTATCAAGCATGTTTTCTGACCACAGTGTTATGAGACTAGAAATCAAGTACAAGAAAAAAATTGCAAAAAATAGAAACACATGGAATCTAAACAATATGCTATTAAACAATAAATGGATCATTGAAGAAACTAAAAAGAAAATAAAAAATATCTAGAGACAAATGAACATGAAAACTCCATGATCCAAAACCTATGGGATGCAGCAAAAGCAGTTCTAAAAGGGAAGTTGATAGCGATAAAAGCTTACCTCAGGAAACAAGAAACACCTCAAATAAACAACTTAACCTTATACCTAAAGCAACTAAAGAAGAACAAACAAAACCCAAAGTTAGTGGATGGAAAAAAATCATAAACATCCGCGCAGAAATAAATGGAATAGAGATTAAGCTAAAAGTTGGTTCTTTGAAAAGATAAATAAAAGATAATCCTTTACGCAAACTCATCAAGAAAGAAAGGGAGAGGGCCCAGATCAATAAAATCAGAAATGAAAACAGAGAAATTACAGTCAACACCAGAAATACACAAAGCATAATAAGAGACTACTACAAACAACTATAAACCCATAAAATGGACAACCTAGAAGAAATGGACAAATTCTTAGAAAGGTATTGATACAATCTTATAAGACTGAACTGGGAAGAAATAGAAAATATGAATAGACCAATTACCATTAACAAAATTGCATCAGTAATTTAAAAACTCCCAAGAAAACAAAAGTCCAGGACCAGATGGCTTCACAAGTGAATTCTACCAAATATTTAGAGAAGAGTTAACATCTATCCTTCTGAAACTATTCCAAATAACTTGCACAGGGAGGAACACTCCCAAACTCATTCTATAAGGTAGCATTACTTTGATACCTAAACCAGACAAATATATCACAAAAAAAGAAAATTACAAGCCAATATCAATGATGAACATAAATGTAAAAATCCTCAAAATACTAGCAAACCGAATACAACAATACATTAAAAAAGATCATATACCATGATTAAGTGGGATTTATTAAAAGGAGGCAAGTATTTTTAATATCTGCAAATCAATCAAGGTGATAAACTACCTTAACAAATTGAAGAATAAAAACCATATGAAGATCTCAATAGATGCAGAAAAAGCTTTTGACAAAATTCAACATCCATTTATGATAGAAATTCTCTAGAAAGTGGGCACAGAGGGAACATCCTGAACATAATAAAGGCCATATGTGGCAAACCCATAGCTAACTTCATACTCAACGGTGAAAAGCTGAAAACATTTCCTCTACGATGAGGAAAAAGATAAGGATGTCCACTCTCACCACTTTTATTCAACATAGTTTTGGATGACCTAGCCATGGCAATCAAAGAAGAAAAAGAAATAAAAGGAATACAAATTGGAAAAGGAGAAGTAAAATTGTCACTGTTTGCAGATAACATGATACTATTCATAGAAAATCCTAAAGATGCCAACAGAAAACTATTAGAACTCATCGAGGAATTCGGTAAAGTTGCAGAATACAAAATTAATATACAGAAATATGTTGCATTTCTATACTCTAACAACAAAAGATCAGAAAGGGAAATTAAGGAAACAATTCCATATACCATCACATCAGAAAGAATAAAATACCTAGGAAAAAACCTACCTAAGGAGGCAAAAGACCTGTACTCCAAAAACCATAAGACACTGATGAAAGAAATTATAGATGACACAAACAGATAGAAAGATATACCATGTTCTTAGATTGGAAGAATCAATATTGTCAAAATGAACATACTACCAAGGCAATCTACAGATTCAATGCAATCCCTCTCAAATTACCAGTGGCATTTTTCACAGAACTAGAACAAATATTCTTAAAATTTGTATGGAACACATAAGACCTCAAATAGCCAAAACAATCCTGAGAAAGAACAGAGCTGAAGGAATCACACTCTTTGACTTCAGACTACAGTACAAAGCTACAGTCATCTAAACAGTATGGTACTGGCACAAAAACAGACACACAGATCAACAGAACAAAATAGAGAGCCTGGAATTAAACCCACACATTTATGGTCAATTAATCTACAACAACGGAGGCAAGAATATACAATGAAGAAAAGACAATCTCTTCAATAAGTGGTTCTAGGAAAACTTGACAGCTAAATGTAAAAGAATGAAATTAGAACACTCTCTAACACCTTGTACAAAAATAAACACAAAACAGATTAAAGACCTAAATGTAAGACTGGATACCATTAAACTCCTAGAGGAAAATATAGGCAGAACACACTTTGACATAAATCACAGCAATATTTTTTGGACCTGTCTCCTAAAGTAAAGGAAATAAAAGCAAATAATAAACAAATGGGACCTAATTAAACTTAAAAGCTTTTGCACAGCAAAGGAAACCATCAACAAAACAAAAAAAACAGCCTACTGAATGAGAGAAAATGGGTTGGCCAAAAAGTTCATTCAGGTTTAACCCAAACGAACTTTTTGGCCAACCCAACATATGCAAATGTTATGATCAATAAGGGATTAATATCCAACATATATAAATAGCTCATTCTACTCAAGATAAATGAAACAAACAACCCAACTTAAATATAGGCAGAAGAACTGAATGGACCTTTTCCAAATAGGAAATGCAGATGGCCAACAGGCACATGAAAAGATGCTCAATGCTGCTAATCACTAGGGAAATGCTTAAT
Organism: Phocoena sinus; assembly: GCF_008692025.1. Lineage (NCBI taxonomy): Eukaryota > Metazoa > Chordata > Mammalia > Artiodactyla > Phocoenidae > Phocoena > Phocoena sinus. The sequence goes on along the minus strand of NC_045764.1, from coordinate 106,091,595 downwards.
CAAAACCACAATGAGGTATCTCCTCATATCTGTCAGAATGGCTGTCATCAAAAATAAAACAACAAATGTTGGTGAGGATGTGGAGAAAAGGGATACTGCTCGTGAGAATGTAAATTGGTGCAGCCACTGTGGAAAACAATATGGAGGTTTCTCAAAAAACTAAAAATAGAACTACCATATGACCCAGCAAATTCAGTTTTAGGTACACATCCAAAAACAAAAAGAAAACGCTAATTTGAGAAAAGACATACACCTTAATTTTCATAGCTGCACTATTTATAATTGCCAAGATGTGGAAGCAACCTAAGTGTCCATCAACAGATGAATGGATAAAGATGGAATACTACTCAGTCATGAAAAAGAACAAAATTTTGCCATTTGTAGCAACATAGATGGACTTGGAGGGCATTATGCTAAGTGAAATAAGTCAAACAGAGAAAGATAAATACTGTATGATATCACTTATATGTGGAATTTTAGAAATATAACTAGTGAATGTAACAAAAAATAAGCAAACTCACAGATACAGAGAACAAATTAGCAGTTACCAGTGGGGGGAGGGGCAAAATATGGCTGGAGGAGAGGGAGGTACAAATTATTGGGTGTAAGATAGGCTCAAGGATATATTGTACAACATGAGGAATACAGCAAATATTTTGTAATAACCGTAAATGGAAACTAATCTTTAAAAATTGTATTACAAATTTAAATGCAAAATAATTTTAATTAAAAAAGAAACTATCTGTATGATAATATAATAGAGAATACTATGATTATACATTTGGCAAACGCATAGAATGTACAGCACCCAAGAACGAACCCGAATGTAAACTATGGACTTTGAGTTATAGTGATATGTCACTTTTGGTTTCATCGATTTTAACATATGTACAACTCTGGGGCAGGATCTTGATACTGAGGGATGCTGGGTATACTTGGGGGCAGCAGGTATATAAGAAATCTCTGTACCTTCTGCTCAATTTTGCTGTGAAACTAAAACATGGTATAAAAATAAAATTTTTTTTTAAAGTACTTGATTTCTGAACATATACATAATTTCATTTGCTAGAAACATAGATGCACAGTTACATCATAAAAATTAAAATTGAGTTGCAACATAGGCTAGGCCACGTTTTTGGGGAGGTTAATTTTTTTAATAACACTATATTTAGAATTCTGAACATCTGATTTTTGATTTATTCTTTGCAAAGTTCGATATTACAACAAATCTTTGAATGAATTTTGGAGACCACAGAAACCATTTGAATGGAGATAATAGGTTTAAAGTATTTAGATTAGTTCAGTTCCAAAATTTGAAAATAATGACTTTGAAAGAGTTAAACTTGGTATGTTATCAACAGCATTATTTGTTTAAATTAATTTCTGAAAAGCACAGATCTTAAAGTTAAGCCAACCAGTTCATGTAAGTTTTTTCATCAAACACCAAAAACTTGGAAAGTTGGTAAAACCTATGCACACTTCCTACAAGGGAAATATCTATTAGAAAAGTATATTAGAGGAGTCTGAACCAAGATGGCGGAGTAGAGGACATGCTTTCACTCCCTCTTTTGAGAACACCAGAATCACAACTAGCTGCTAGACAATAAACAACAGGAAGACACTAGAACTTACCAAAAAAGATACCCCACATCCAAAGGCAAAGGAGAAGCCACAATGAGATGATAGGAGGGATGCAATCACAGCAAAATCAAATCCCATAACTGCTGGGCGGGTGACTCACAGACTGGAGAACACTTATACCACAGAAGTCCACCCACTGGGGTGAAGGTTTCGGAGCCTCATGTCAGGCTTCCCGACCTGGGGACCCAGCAACGAGAGGAGGAATTCCAAGAGAATTAGACTTTGAAGGCTAGTGGGATTTGATTGCAGGACTTAGACAACTCTGGGGCAAACAGAGACTCCACTCTTGGAGGACACACACAAAGTTGTGCATGCAACGGGACCCAGGGGAAGGAGCAGTGAACTCAGGAGAGACTGAACTAGACCTACCTGCTAGTGTTGGAGGGTCTCCTGCAGAGAAGAGGGGTGGCTGTAGCTCACCGTGGAGACAAGGACACTGGCAGCAGAAGTTCTGGGAAGTACTCCTTGGTGTGAGCTACAAAATCCACCATTAGCCCGACCAAAGAGCCTAGGTAGGCTCCAGTGTTGGGTTGCCTCAGGCCGAACAACGAACAGGGAGAGAACCCAGCCACAGCCATCAGCAGTAAAGCGGATTAAACTTTTATTGAGCTCAGCCCACTAGAGCAATAACCAGTTCTACCCACCACCATTCCCTCCCATCAGGACACCTGCACAAGCCCCTCAGACAGCCTCATCCACCAGAGGGCACACAGCAGAAGCAAGAAGACCTACAATCCTGCAGCCAGTGGAATGAAAAGCACATTCACAGAAAGACAGACAAGATGAAAAGGCATAAGGCTATATACCAGATGAAGGAAAAAGATAGAATCCCAGAAAAACAACTAAATGAAGTGGAAATAGGCAACCTTCCAGAAAAAGAATTCAGAATAATGATAGTGAAGATGATCCAAGACCTCGGAAAAAGAATGGAGGCAAAGATCAAGAAGATGGAAGAAATGTTTAACAAAGACCTAGAAGAATTAAAGAACAAACAAACAGAGATGAACAATACAATAACTGAAATGAAAACAACACCAGAAGGAACCAATAGCAGAATAACTGAGGCTAAAGAATGGATAAGTAACCTGGAAGACAGAATGGTGGAATTCAGTGCTCGGAACACAATAAAGAAAAAAGAATGAAAAGGAATGAAGATTGCCTAAGAGACCTCTGGGACAATAAATGCAACAACATTTGTATTATAGGGTTCCCAGAAGGAGAAGAGAGAGAGAAAGGACCAGAGAAAATATTTGAAGGGATTATAGTTGAATTTCCCTAACGGGAAAGGAAATAGCCACCCAAGTCCACAAAGTGCAGAGAGTCCCACACAAGATAAACCCAAGGAGAAGCATGCCGAGACACATAGTAATCAAACTGGCAAAAATTAAAGACAAAGAAAAATTACTGAGAGCAGCAAGGGCAAAATAACAAATAACATACAAGGGAACTCCCATAAGGTTAACAGCTGATTTCTCAGCAGAAACTCTACAAGCCAGAAAGAAGTGGCATGATATACTTAAAGTGATGAAAAGGAAGAACCTACAACCAAGATTACTCTGCCCGGCAAGCATCTCATTCAGATTCGATGGAGAAATCAAAAGCTTTACAAACAAGCAAAAGCTAAGAGAATTCAGCACCACCAAACCAGCTCTACAACAAATGCTAAAGGAACTTCTCTAAGTTGGAAACACAAGAGAAGAAAAGGACCTACAAAAAAAAAAACCTAAAACAATTCAGAAAATGGTCAAGGAACATACATATCGATAATTACCTTAAACGTGAATGGAATAAATGCTCCAACCAAAAGACACAGGCTTGCTGAATGGATACAAAAATAAGACCCATATATATATATACACTGTCTACAAGAAACCCACTTCAGACCTAGGGAGAAATACAGACTGAACATGAGAAGATGGAAAAAGGTATTCCATGCAAATGGAAGTCAAAAGAAAGCTGGAGTAGCAATACTCATATCAGATAAAATAGACCTTATAATAAAGAATGTTGTAAGAGACAAGGAAGGACACTACATAATCATCAAGGGATCAAACCAAGAAGAAGATATAACAATTATAAATATATATGCACCCAACATAGGAGCACCTCAATACATAAGGCAACTGCTAGCAGCTGTAAAAAAGAAATCGACAGTAACACAGTAATAGTGGGGGACTTTAACACCTCACTTACACCAGTGGACAGATCATCCAAAATGAAAATAAATAAGGAAACAGCTTTAAATGGCACAATACACCAGATAGATTAAAGTGATATTTATAGGACATTCTATCCAGAAATAGCAGATTACACTTTCTTCTCTAGTGTGCATGGAACATTCTCCAGGATAGATCACATCTTGAGTCACAAATCAAGCCTCAGTAAACTTAAGAAAATTGAAATCACATCAAGCATCTTTTCTGACCACAATGCTATGAGATTAGAAATGAATTACAGGGGGAAAAACGTAAAAAACATAAACACATGGAGGCTAAACACTACATTACTAAATAACTAAGATATCACTGAAGAAATCAAAGAGGAAATCAAAAAATACCTAGAGACAAATGAAAATGAAAACACGACAATCCAAAACCTATGGGATTCAGCAAAACCAATTCTAAGAGGGAAGCTTATAGCAATACAATCCTACCTCAAGAAACAACAAACGACTCAAACAATCTAACGTTACAGCTAAAGGAATCAGAGGAAGAAGAACAAACAAAACCCAAAATTAGTAGAAGGAAAGAAATCATAAAAATCTGAGCAGAAATAACTGAAATAGAAACAAAGAAAACAACAGCAAAGACGAATAAAACTAAAACCTGGTTCTTTAAGAAGATAAATAAAATTGATAAACCATTAGCCAGACTCATCAAGAAAAAGAGGGAAAGGACTCAAATCAATAAAATTAGAAATGAAGAAGGAGGAGTGACAACAGACACCACAGAAATACAAAGCATCCTAAGAGACTACTACAAGCAACTCTAGGCCTATAAAATGGACAACCTAGAAGAAATGGACAAATTCTTAGACAGGTATAACCTTCCAAGACTGAACCAGGAAGAAATAGAAAATATGAACAGACCAATCACAAGTAATGAAATTGAAACTGTAATTAAAAATCTTCCAACAAACCAAAGTCCAGGACCAGATGGCTTCACAGGTGTATTCTATCAAACATTTAGAGAAGAGTTAACACCCATCCTTCTCAAACTCTTCCAAAAAATTACAGAGGACGGAACACTCCCAAACTCATTCTATGAGGCCACCATCACCCTGATACCAAAACCAGACAAAGATACTACAAAAAAAGAAAATTACAGACCAATATCACTGATTAATATAGATGCAAAAATCCTCAACAAAATCCTAGCAAACAGAATCCAACAACACATTAAAAGGATCATACACCGTGATCAAGTGGGATTTATCCCAGGGATGCAAGGATTCTTCAGTATAAACAAATCAATCAATATGAAACACCATATTAACAAATTGAAGAAGAAAAACCATATGATCACCTCAATAGATGCAGAAAAGGCTTTTGACAAAATTCAACACTCATTTATGATAAAACATCTCCAGAAAGTGGGCCTAGAGGCAACCTACCTCAACATAATAAAGGTCATGTATGACAACCCCACAGTGAACATGATTCTCAATGTTGAAAAACTGAAAGCATTTCCTCTAAGATCAGGAACAAGACAAGGATGTCCACTCTCACCACTACTATTCAACATAGTTTTGGAAGTCCTAGCCATGGCAATCAGAGAAGAAAAAGAAATAAAAGGAGTCCAAATCGGAAAAGAAGAAGTAAAGCTGCCACTGTCTGCAAATGACATGATACTATACACAGAAAATCCTAAAGATGCTACCAGAAAACTACTAGAGCTCATCAATGAATCTGGTAAAGTTGCAGGATACAAAATTAATGCACAGAAATCTCTTGCATTCCTGTACACTAACAACAAAAGATCAGAAAGAGAAATTAAGGAAACACTCCCATTTACCATTGCAACAAAAAGAATAAAATACCTAGGAATAAACCTACCTAGGGAGACAAAAGACCTGTATGAAGAAAACTATAATACGCTGATGAAAGATATTAAAGATGATACAAACAGATGGAGAGATATACCATGCTCTTGGATTGGAAGAATCAATATTATGAAAATAACTATAACTACCCAAAGCAATCTACAGATGCAATGCAATCCCTATCGAATTACCAATGGTATCCTTTATGGAACTAGAAAAAAAATCTTAAAATTTTTATGGAGACACAAAAGACCCCAAATAGCCAAAGCAGTCTTGAGGGTAAAAAACAGAGCTGGAGGAATCAGATTCCCTGTCTTCAGACTATAATACAAAGCTACAGTAATGAAGACAATATGGCACTGGCACAAAAACAGAAACACAGATCAATGCAACAAGTTAGAAAGCCCAGAGGTGAACTCATGCACCTATGGTCAACTAATCTATGACAAAGGAGGCAAGGATATACAATGGAGAAAAGACAGTCTCTTCAATAAGTGGTGCTGGGAAAACTGGACAGCTACATGTAAAAGAATGAAATTAGAACACTCCCTAACACCATACACAAAAATAAACTCAAAATGGATTAGAGGCCTAAATGTAAGACCGGACACTATAAACCTCTTAGAGGAAAACATAGGAAGAACACTCTTTGACATAAATCACAGCAAGGTATTTTTTGATCCACCTCCTAGAGTAATGGAAATAAAAACAAAAATAAACAAATGGGACCTAATTAAACTTCAAAGCTTTTTGCACAGCAAAGGAAACCATAAACAAGATGAAAAGACAACCCTCAGAATGGGAGAAAATATTTGCAAACAAATCAACAGACAAAGGATTAATCTCCAAAATATATAAACAGCTCATGCAGCTCAATATTAAAAAAACAAACAACCCAGTCCAAAAATGGGCAGAAGACCCAAATAGACATTTCTCCAAAGAAGACATACAGATGGCCAAGAAGCACATGAAAAGCTGCTCAACATCACTAATTATTAGAGAAATGCAAATCAAAACTACAACGTGGTATCACCTCACACCAGTTAGAATGGGCTTCATCAGAAAATCTACAAACAACAAATGCTGGCGAGGGTGTGGAGAACAGTATGGAGGTTCCATAAAAAACTAAAAATAGAATTACTGTATGATTCTGCAATCCCACTACTGGGCATATACCCAGAGAAAACCACAATTCAAAAAGACACATGCACCCCAATATTCATTGCAGCACTATTTACAATAGCCAGGTCATGGAAGTAACGTAAATGCCCATCGACAGACGAATGGGTAAAGAATTAGTGGTACATATATACAATGGAATATTACTCAGCCCTAAAACGGAACGAAATTGGGTCATTTGGTGAGATGTGGATGGGTCTAGAGACTGTCAATACAGAGTGAAGTAAGTGAGAAAGAGAAAAACAAATATCGTATATTAACACATATATGTGGAACCTAGAAAAATGGTACAGATAAACCAGTTTTTAGGGCAGAAACTGAGACACAGATGTAGAGAGCAAATGTATGGACACCAAGGGGGGAAAGCATGGGGGGTGGGGGTGGGATGAATTGGGCGATTGGGATTGACATGTATACACTGATGTGTATAAAATTGATGACCAGTAAGAACGTGCTGCATATAAAAAAAAAGTGATCAACTGTGTTTATTGGAAAGAAGCAATAATAGACCATATTTAGTGTCTAAAAAATATATATATATATATATGTGATTTTGAAAAAAAATCAACAGAAATTAAAAATTCACCTTTGACCTTACTCAAACCTAGATCCCTCTCCTGAGTTAACTACTGGTTTATTATGTAGCTTTTAAAGACCTTTTCTAATGCATTCATATGCTTCTGAATATTTGAAATATTAAATGTTATTTTGTTTTATTGAGGTGGGTCTTTTCATAGGTATGTATACTATATGTATTTTTGGTAATTGTTGAACACAGTTTTACTCTGTCTCAGATTGTATTTTAATCAGTGCACAAAGTTGAAATATTATAAGGAACAATGTTTGGAATACCATATACTTTTCTTTGGTTTTTTTTAATTGAATTTTTTACATGTAAAAGTGATTCCCAAAGTCACTCAAAAATGTTAGTGCCAGTTTGTACCAGCTTTCTAGCGGACAACTGGGTAATTGCAAGCATTGATGTCCAGACTCTGTCATTCTCAAAATCCTGGTTGTTTTGGGAATGTTTGGACTTTACTGACAACAAGATAAACTGTTATTCACTGCATATTATTACACAGACACATTACTGACTTTATTACTCTATTATTAATAGTAGAATTGGCATTTTTACAATAAATATTACAGGGATTCATGTTAAGTAATAAGAATTTTCTTCTGGAATCAAGATTTTTGAAGCAAATTATGATGTTATAGAGAGAAGTTATGTAAATCATTATATCCTATCTTAGAATACTGAGGTGCTGAAAGGTGACTGTAAATAGTGTCGTAAATAAAACTGTTCACAAAAAAAAAAAGAAAAGTATGTTAGTTGGGACACTTCAAATGACAGAATTCCAAATCAAAATAATTTAAGGAAAGCAAAAGGAGTTGGGAGATTTATACTGTTCGCTAGGAAGAACAGGAGTAAGTCCAGATACTAGATTAGGTCTCCCTCTTTCTCCTTCCTTTGTCCTCAGCCTTAATATGTCCCCAAATAAGGAAAGCAGAGAAAGAAAAAAAGAAGTGGGGAGGGAAACTGGGAAGAGAACAGTTCAATTAATATATTTAATTTGGTTAACGTTGATTAATATACTTAATAGAAAAAAATGCTGTTTTAAAAACAAAAGTCCAGGACTAAAATTATATTTTAATTGGCAAATCCAGAAAGAAGTTATTTCTAAGGATAATCTGGAATCTGATAATAAAGATGTAGAGTAATTCAGCAAATCAGTGACACTAAGTACTTCAGGAACTAGTTTCTTGAAAGCTAAATGTGGCAGACATTGTCTTTTCTTATTAACTATACTTTCTCCTGACAAGGTGAGGTTCATTCAGCACTTGTCTGTTTAAATTTTTTTAATATTTTTTTCCTTTTGAGGCTATAATCATTCTGTAGAGCTTTGACTAATTGGTTTATAAGGCAATCAACCATGGGCTAGATCAAAGTATTAAGAGTAAATTGTATTAAAAATGTTGTTCATGTAAATAACATAAAAGAAAATGGTTTCATCTTATTTCTGAGATGAAATGAAATGCTAAATAGTTACCATCCATTCCATGGATAATTCAGGTTTTTAAAACCTTTCTTTCCACAACTGGATATCTTAAAGATGCAGCAGTTGGCTCAAATTAATTAACATTCCTTGCCTTATGTAGCAATTCAAAACTCAACATTATAGTAAATATTTAGATTTTAACAAAACCTTCATCTTCTTTAGAGTAGACATTTTCTTTTTTTAAAAAAAAAAAAAAATTATTTATTTATTTATTTATTTGGCTGTGCCGGGTATTAGCTGCGGCACACGGGATCTTCTTTGTCTCCTGCAGGATCTTTGGTGTGAAATGCAGGATTTTTCTTTTTTTTTTTAATTAACATCTTTATTGTAGTATAATTGCTTTACAATGGTGTGTTAGTTTCTGCTGTATAACAAAGTGAATCAGCTATACGTATACATATATCCCCATATCTCCTCTCTCTTGTGTCTCCCTCCCACCCTCCCTATCCCACCCCTCTAGGTGGTCACAAAGCACCAAGCTGATCTCCCTGTGCTATGCGGCTGCTTCCCACTAGCTATTTTACATTTGGTAGTGTATATATGTCCATGCCACTCTCTCACTTCGTCCCAGCTTACCCTTCCCCCTCCCTGTGTCCTCAAGTCCATTCTCTACATCTGTGTCTTTATTCCTGTCCTGCCCCTAGGTTCCTCAGAACAATTTTTTTTTAATTCCATATATATGTGTTAGCACACGGTATTTGTTTTTCTCTTTCTGACTTCACTCTGTACAACAGACTCTAGGTCCATCCACCTCACTAAAAATAACTCAATTTTGTTTCTTTTTATGGCTGAGTAATATTCCATTGTACATATGTGCCACATCTTCTTTATCCATTCATCTGTCGATGTACGTTTAGGTTGCTTCCATGTCCTGGCTATTGTAAATAGAGGCATACATGATCTTTAGTTGCAGCATGTGGGATCTAGTTCCCTGACCAGAGATCGAACCCGGGCCCCCTGCATTGGAAGCACAGAGTCTTAGCCACTGGACCACCAGGGAAGTCCCTAGAGTAGCCATTTTCATATTGACTTCCCTGGAGTTTTTCTTTAATAAAAATGTCAATTGTAAAAGGCTTCTTCTGATAGTGTCTGCTCTGTTCAATTAGATCCCAGTGAACATGACAAGAGGAGTTATAAAGTAAAATTAACCTTATATTCAGTTATTTCCAAAGATTTTAAGAACAGATCTTATAAACATCTCCAAAATCCTAATTCATAACTTAGGAAAACAAACTTGTAGATTATGTTCCCAGTTCCATTTCCATATTCTACCTCAGGAATAGCATGAACTCAGGTGGCTCAGTGGCATCTCAGTTCCAACTCTACCACCTCTAGCCCACCTCACAAATATCCACCAATCTCTTTCCCTCCTAATTTTCCTGCAGTGAATTAACTATTCACATATTTATACTGTAATCAGGTCTGATAAACAGCCTGATGGTGTGAGGAGATGGTAGATTTTAGAAAGCTAATGTTTTTCATTGTGTACAGTCTTTTACAGTGCTTTTAGTCACGATGGAATAAGAGAGAAAACCAACTGCAATCACCTAGGAAGCATACACCGGGAGACTGACTTGACATACCTTAGCAATTAATAAACTGAATTCAACAGTTCTTGGGTCTGGAATTATAAATATCATCTGAATAAGGATTTTTCCAATATGGAAGCATATTTTTCTGTAAGCCCTTGCCTTGCCCTTGTTCTCCTAGGTCCCCAGAGGTTTGATTCATTTCTAGACACCTGATTGCCACTGCTAAATGCATTCGGTTCTCATCTGCCCCCTGTTCAATGTCTTTGGTTTCCTGGATGAAACTCCTAGATTCTAGCCTGTGCCTGTATTTCTATATTTTGACTTATTCTAATTTTTAACCGGATTTCAACCTAAAGATTTTCCTTGTATCTGTGTTTATCTACTTTCATTCAGTGCATTTGTGCTTCTGGCTTCTATTCCCAGACATATCCCTGCTCTGGTGGCCTCCTGACTAAAATATAACTAGTATTAAAATGTGTTTGCCTTTCTTGAGTACACAACAACTGATGGCAACAGGAAGAATATAGGGAAGAAATCATCCTTCAATTAAACATTCTCTGTACAGAGTCTAGAATGATACAAACACAGCTAGACCATCAACAGTTGGTTATATAGAGAGGTTAACTATAAAAAACTATTCATTTTTTGACTAGCTGTTTCCATTTCTCTGCTTTTTGTAGCATGTACCTTTTTACTGTTTCACTAAATCAAAATTTTAATTTTTCTTAAACCGTTTAAAATGAGACAGAATTTGTGAATTTCAGTGATTTGCACACCATTGTCAAATCAAGAATCAATATTCTCTGAAGAAAAAATGTAAATCTAGATAGCTTGAAATTATTTAATATCTTGTCATTATAAAACTGAGGTTTTTCAGGGGTGGAGGGAGAAGAATATGTATAGTCAACTTTTTCTGAAGAGTACTGGGGGGTCAATTTATTGATGCCAGTAGCTAAAACATTTCTTTAAATTAGTCTGATTTCCTTTTCGGTAATTTGTACATTACATTATCCACTCACCCAAGTTTACCCATTACAGTACATGGATTATAGTTTCTGGATGTTATTACATGAAATATCTGCTTCAGTGACTACTTAAAATTCAGTGGAATAATAATCAAAAACAATTTCATCCTTCAACATTTTAACATTTCACTGCACTGACAAGAATATACAGCACTGAAAAAAATGAGAATATCATTTATACTTATGTTTTAATCTTATATCTTAATCTATTCTTTTATCTTAAATCAGTTGTTTCTTATAGTTTAAGCTATCTGAGTATGACTGCTTTGTTAGGCAGGATTTTTTCCAAGCTTCCTCTTTCAGTTGCTTTCCAAAGGTGCAAAAATAATCCTGTCACAACAGTGAAGAAGAGCTTATAAAGATACTTTTAAAACCTTATCACCAGGAAACAGTGCACAGTATATTGTATAATATAGTGTCTTAAAATACATCTGCTTACCTCCTCATTGATGCTGCTACAATATTTACATAACACTGCTAACTAATTCTTCATTATATAGGTTATTTATCCTTTCTCTTAGAGACCGTCTTTCCAGCACATTTAGTATTATCGAATTGAGGCATTGTTTTTATTTCTACCTAGTGTTTAGCTGCAGTGTATCTCTTCTCAGTTCTGGGGCTGCCCTGGTGGGTCAGGATTCATGTTTACTGCTCCCTGGGGTAAGAAATGAAAGTGTTAGAAGAGATCTGCAGCAGGACAGAGTCTGGGCTAGCCATCAAGGCAAGTTGTTTATGTCTTCAGGATGGGTTATTTCAGCACCAAAAAAAAAATAATAAAAAAGGAAAAAATAACATAAAGGAGATGTTTGGTTCAAAGGAATAGTTGTTCTGGGAGCAAAAAGTAAAAGTGGAAACTAATATTTTAGAAACTGCTTCAGCAGAAAGACATTTTAGTATAAGATATCTCAAAGGCTAGGGAAAATTATTTGAAGCATTAAATATTTTCAAGACTTCCTGTGTTGAATACATTTTTAAACCCTAGGCTAGGTGTTTTTGTTAACATTTCACATTGAAGTGTTCAAATCAGAGAAAAATCCCATTTCCGTGTGACCAAGGAGCACTCTCTAAGGCAAATAGCAAGGTACACTTGTAGTGTACCTGCTTTCAACCTGAAGGTCAATCCAGATGGACAAGGTCTTTGAGTTCCCTCTTTAACACTTCACTCTGTTAAGCGTGGTTTCCCATTCATCTTCTTGCACATGTCTACCATTATAGCACAGTGCCTCAGGCTGAGATCGCCTAGCTTCCAACACGGTTGCTGGTCCCACTCCACAAATAAGTCACCTCATCAAGCAGCAACCAACAATGTCTTGGCTCATACCCACATCCTAATCTCCTGGAGCTTAAATACACCGCTTCCCAAATGCCTTCTTCTTCCAGCAACTAGGGAAATGAAACATGGAAGTAACTTCAAGCTAGATTTTTCCATGTGATTGCTACCAATTCCCCAAGCAATCCCAAAGGTAGATATTTACAGTTATAGAGTTGCTGAAGTGCCTTAGATTTGCTAAAAAGAAAAAGAAAATCCAAGTTAACATTTTTTTCTCAGCTGAAACAATAAACATCTAAAATTTTAGAGCTTCTATAAACCTGTAGATTTTAGGTACTAAACCTGGCTGTGTATATATAAAGTGGCCATACACATTTTTTCTCACCAAATACAATAAAATCAGTATCATTGTGTCAAATAAATGCAGTCGTCTGTCCAAAACTAAACTCATACTGTCATTTAATGAGAAAATTAGACCTCTTAATGTTAAATTGCTAAATATTAAAGTTATGTGATAATTAAGGCTTTGAATACATCTTATTAGAGGATAAAACCCTCCCTATTTCTTATAAAAATAAAAAATAAATATTTATTGACTAACTAGAAGAAACCTGACACTGAACTGTGTGCTTCTGCAAAGTTGCCTCTCAACGATGCTATGAGTTGGATTTTATCATCCCCCTAGACTGAGGAGAAAAACAGCTTCATAGACAGCAAGTGACTTCCCAAGGTTACTCAACCCATAAATGAGCTCGGATTCAGTTCTCCTAACTCCAGCTCCAGTGCTATTTCCACTGCTTGATGCTGCAACTCTTCCTTTGAAAATTTAATCATCAAGAATACTACATCATTAATCTACAAACATATTTTCGTCTACCCTGTAAAACTTGCTGAGTACAAAATGCTGGCCTCTGTTAAACTGCATAACCTTGAGCAGGGCTAGGGTAAGTTTTGATCTGTTGAAACAGATCTGATTAAAAACCTAAATCAAAATATAGGACTAAGAATTTGAAAAGCAAAAGTACATTTTCAAACTCACGGTTAAGTTCTGTTTTCAGCAAGAATGTTTTTAGATGATTTAAAATGGGAATTTTTCAAATTACAATAAAAATACTTGGTTGTACTTAGTAACTGTACATAAGCATATTTTAAACCACTTTGAGAGGATGAACATGATTTAAAACTCTTTATACTAATTTCCGCGTGATGTAGAGGACTTAACAACAGATGCATTATGGAGATTTAATGAACTTCAGAAGGATAAAACTTACAACAGAGCACTTTCTTTAATGCTGAATTTTAACTCTCATACAACGCTAGTTTAAGAGTACATTAATGAGCTTTTAAAAAATCTAAGTAGATTTAATGTGTCTGGGGTTGGATTTTTGTCTACCCATAGTGCAGAAGAGTAGGTTGTCTCATGAAATTCTGTTGAACTGTAGATAAGATTTCATTTTTATGATCCTGTAAAAAGCAGTACATATTATACTAAGTGTGTTTAGTTAAGTGTTAAATAATAATTTTGACTTAGTTCCACAATCTACATGTAACACATTAATTTAACTTCTGGGCCAAAGAATGATTGCCAAAAGTGCTACTTGACAATGGGACATAACTGAATGACTACTATTTTATTACAAATGAAATTAATGAGAGCTAATATGTCAGGGGTGCAGCCATTTCATGTGCAGTGTATTCCCCTCTGGAGCTTTAGATTCTTATGCTATTTAAGTCATAATATAAATAAAATATATTTTATCCTTTCTCAATGATCCCCAGTGGACATTTGTTGGCATTTTCTCTATGCTAAGCAACTTACCACTGTTTACAAAGGAAGATCAAGGCAGGATAAAGAAAGAGAGAAAGGGGGAAAAAAGGCAAACTACCGACAGTTTTTTTTTTTAAACATTGGGTGAATCATTTTCCATGTCTATCAATTACTCTAATCAGCAGGTAAATTATTTAATCATCCCCCCCCTCTTTATTTTTTCATTCTCATAACATGCTTTATCACTACCTCAGCCAATACAAGTTTCAGGCTTTCTGAACACATTGGTTTTCCACTATTATAAGTTTAAAAATCCTCTTCAGCATTTCTGTATGCTAGCAACTTGGTTCAGGTAGAGACTATACTCCCTGGATAATCCAATACAAATAGCTTATGTGTGTTTAAAGTGATTTATAAATCACAATAGTCTTACCAATACATTTTATACTCCAAGTCCAGAAAAATATTTGGAAAGTTTATATGACTTACATAAGTGCCATTCACTTTACCAGAGTCCTGATTCTAGAACTCTTATCTTCCAATGGGAAGAACGCTGGTAAAAGCATACATAGTGATATCTAGAGAAAAATTAATAAGTAGACTAAATCCTTGGGAACTGTGGGAAGACAAAAAGGAACAAATGTGGAAAGGACTTGGAATTAAGAAACGTTCCCAAGGCTGGCTGGCAACTTCCAGGAAACAAATTCCTGAAGAGTTTAAAGGCTACCCTACTCTCATGGAACATTAGTGTCTAAACTTTCTTATCCTTGACTTCTTACCCATATAATGGAAATAGCAGATGCCTCCATTTTTCTCCCTCCAGACCTTCCTGAGCAACATGGAATTCTATGTAGTTTTTCGATTTCATTACTATCATATAAATATTGTCTCCACACCATCTGTAATTTAATAATTTCATTTCATTGGGTAATGAACCATATCCAGTTCAATCTTAGAACTATAATCAAAATCTGCATTATTAAAAAAATACATAAAATATGAAAAAATACAAAAACTTTCTGATCATTTTAATATGGCAAAGGAAATCTAAGGTTATTTCCATAGAGAATACAATTCTTTAATGAAGGAAAATTAGGATGAAGATAGACATTCAGAAATAAATTGAAATTATATATTTTGATGACAAAAATATCTCTCTCTGTGTCTCTTATTTTTCCATAATAATCCAGAAGCATACAACTGATTATCATATTTCACAATTCATGGCCACAGTAATCACTGGACTGTGAAAGGGACAAAAGGTAGCTGAATTCATCTACAAAAGAGAACATGCACAAAAGAGAGAAGAATAGAGCATAACAAATAACAAGTATTTAAGAGTGGCTAAAAAGTATAAGAATGATTTTTAAAAGGCCAATAATCAGAACGAAATGAGGCTTGTCAAAAATGCTAAAGATACAAAAAATAGGGTTTTGAAGTTATGTTCAGAAAAAATGAACGTGTTCTTTCAAAGTAACATTTTTATAACACATGACAAAGAAAAAGCCGTACCACTCAACTTTTATTTTATTTCCATCTTCTCTGTCAAGGATAGAAAAAATAATGTTGGTAAGAGGAAATTGAAGCCCAAGAAATGTGAGATTGTAAGAAAGCAATTCTTTTCCTAAATGATTTTACATCTTTGTCCCAAATAAATTATATCCCAAGTTATAAAAAGAACTTTCAAATAAAATTTCTATACCACGGAACTATTTCTTGAGGCATTGTGAATAATCAGAAAGATTAAACCAAAATACTAGATAGGGAAAAAAATTATAATTCCTTTTTAAATTAAAAGTCAAAGGATTCTATAATATATTGAAGAGTTTGAAATTAATTCCATAGAAAGTTTTAGAAATTATCAAAATATGGTTTGTGAACAACTGAAAACAAATGATCAGTAGGAATTAACATGGGTTCACTAAGCATAAATAATGCATATCTTATTTAATTTCTTTATTGACAAATTTAGCCCATTTATGTACCAGGTGATTTCTAGACACATATTCTAATTTAGACAAATTATCCATTGGATACAATCTTGGATGATATATTCATGGACAAGAAAAAGAAATTATTCAAGTCCACAATAATTTGCTAATGGCTTAAATGAAGGCACTAAAAATATATTGTTCACAACAATCTGGAAGGACATTTTTAGTGGAACAGGATTTTGTCCTAGGCTCTGTTCTCATCAAATGTATCTAAGAAAAATATTGTGTAAGACTTGACTGAGCAGAGAAAAGCAGTGGTAGCTGCATGCCATGAGAATGTACCTCAAAGACCAACTACAGGGAGCATAACTGACCAAAGGCTCCAGCTTCTGTACTGAAATTCATCTGTGTTTGTTTGCTGAGTCCATTTCTCCCAAGGGCTGCTCCCAATCAACCACTGAGTCTGGCAGGGATACTAAAGCAAGCCTGTTCCTAGAAGATGTGGGATTCCTCTGATAGGTGACTTTAGCTCAAGGGATCCCTGATGGCTTTGCTGTACCCTCCTTCTAATCCAGGATTAGATCGCCAATCAGATCTGAGGGAAAACCTACTCAGTTTGGCACCTAGGGCATACATGAGGATCACTGGACTTCATCTTGGCTGCAAGAAAAGTCAGGTTTGGAACTCTAGATTATGAGTTTGACAGTTTGATGCGATTCCAAGCTCTGTTCAATGGAAATAAAAATAACATCGTAACTGTAACTTCCACAGAATTGAAGGGCATCAGTAAATCTAAATGGGAAAGACGAAAGTGAAGCAAATGAGGGAGAGTTCAATATCTTTGAAACTGCGTCCATCTAAAAGTAGTTCATGTTTCTCCAAAGGACCCAAATTTGTAAGTAAAACAGGGTCACAGAAACAAAGTAAAAATACAGGTACTGCTTTAGAGAAAAACACTTGCCTCCACACCTACACACACCACTGAATTAAGGAAACAAATCTTCCTTTCCTCTGTCAGAAAATCTCAAGATTCCCTTCCCTTCCTCTCCTGTGCTGGGTGTAGTGGATGGCTCCATTTTTTGCAGGCTGCCCTTCAGATCTGTATTAGTGTGGCTTACTACCTAGGCTGTAGAGGTCTTTATTTTCTTGTTTTTTTAACCAACCTGGTGGAGTTTGACTTTCTGTTATATGTGTCTTTAGGAAAGACCAAAAGTTGCTTTATCATTCACAGATATCCCTAGTGGGCATGACCTGCCAATTTTCCAAATATATATGGATAGCTGTGAATGCAGTTTAAGCTCTCAGGTTGGGAGCAAGAAAACATAGAGAGATACTGAAAGAACTGCTCAGCAGGTATTTGAAAATACTAGATTGGAATTCAGGAGAAACTATGTGTACAGATAAAGACTTAAGAATCATCTGCTTTAACGTACTAACTGGGGAATGAGAATAGATTTAATGTGGAAAGGAGTATAAACAGAACAATCAAAGGGCCAAGAATGAATCTTCTAAAATGCCAGTACAGCCTGGGTTTGGGGACCTATTTGAGTATCTCTAAAGCTCAGCTCTTAGAACTTTCCATAGGTCTCTACTAGCTCCCCGTGTTCTTCATTTCCTACTTTCTTTGCAGAAGCTCCCACGGACTCAGCCTTCTCCACTTAGTAGTTTCCACCACCATTCCAGCCTTTGGAATTCCATTCACATCAGCTGTAGAATAGCACAACCTCACTAGCTTTCTTGACTTATTTTGAACATAAGAACATAGGCTCTTCACCTTTTCCCTTCAGGGTCTTCCTGGTTACCACTATAGTAAACCACAAACAAACACATAAGTACAAGTGTACACATGCATATATGCACACATGAGGGCTATCAAAAATAAAAAGAACAGATCAATCAAGATGATGGAGTAAGAGGACATAGAGTCCATCTACCCCCCTCCCCCAAATGAACACATCAAAAATACATCCACATGTGGAACAATTCTCACTGAAAACTAACTGGAAACTGGCAGAAGGACTCCAGTTCAACCAAGGCTATAAGAAAGACACACACATAATCAGTCAGGAGGGGAAAAAAAGCACTCGATTGGAACCTGTGCCCCTGGGATGAGACTCAAGAAAAGGAAGAATACACAGGTGGACCCCAGCCCTGAGGAGTGAGCCGTGAGAACCACAGACTGGATGCCACATTCCTGGGGTCCTTCACAGAAGAGACAAGTCCCCTTGGCTGGTTGGAGGACACCTGGGAATAACTGGAGGGTGGTGGGAATCCTGGACTACATTCACGAGCAGCACACACTCTGGCTTGCCCCCAAGGAAGGGAGGAGAGAGGTCTGCTCTAGCAGCTAGCTGCCAGGTTTCCTTCAACCTCGCTGCATGCCCCAGCACAAGCCAAGCAAATGCTCTAGCCCTGCTCACTCCACGTCAGCACAGCACTGCATCTGGGGCTGCCATGATCAGAAAGAAGACTCCACCATGGACACAGAGGCAGCCCAGGTTTAAGGCAGAGCCTGGGTGGGGTGGCAGCAGCCGTTGTTGACACTTATTCAAGCAGCACATCAGAGGCAGCCCAGATCTCTGGCAGCGGCTGCTCCACCACACCTCACCTCTGAATACATTCTAAGAGTCCATGTGGGCCCTGCCAGCTCTGTGCTGTGGCTCCACAACAGGACAGGGTCAGAGGAGGCTGTGGGCAGTGACAAAGAGGACTTGTAACCAAGGCTGCATCTGAGCGGAGCAAGAGTAATAAATGCGGGCATCTGCACAGGCACGGCACTGGAGATAGTTCAGACCTCCGTTTTCAGCTAATGAGAGCAGAAAGTCCACATGGGCCCCACTTGTTTCAGCACTCCCCCTTCTGGGGCAATGGTTTCCTGGTATAGGAAGAGGGGGAAAGACACACTTAAAGGGAACAGTGCCAACTCAAGCCTGATCCTTAGGGCTTCTACACTAGAAACTTAGGATCAGATCCCACCCCCAATAGGGCAATGACAGCCACTGAGTGGAGAAGTCCCACCTCACAACAAGCTCCAGCTCTAGACACTCCATCTCCAGACCCATCAACTACCAGGAGGATAGGTGCCAGCAAACGCTGAGGAAAGAAGTGATTTGCATCCATGTCAAATCCAGCTATCTCACCAATGGTACCGGGTACACACAGTCTGCATAGGGATGCTCCTACATAAGAACACCAGTTCAATACAACAAGAAGTCACTGTATCACCTAAATACATAAAGGCAGAGGAACTGCTCTCAATTGAAAGAGCAAGAGAAAACCTCTGAAAAATAAATAATGAAATAGAAATAAACAATTTAACAGAGAGAGAATTCAAGTCATTGGCAATAAAAATGTTAACTGAATTAGGGAAAAGAATAGACCTACACAGTGATAATTTTAACAAGGAACTAGAAAATATAAAAAAGACCCAATTGGAAATGAAGAATTTAATAGCTGAAATAAAAAACGCAATAGAAGGAATGAATAGCAGACTAAGTGATAACAGAAGAAGGCTTAAGTGATCTGGAAGGGAGAATAATGGAAATTACCAAACCAGGACAGCAAAAGAAAAACAAATTTTAAAAAATGAAAAACAATCTAGATCTCTGTGACACCATTAAATGTGCCAACATTCACATTATAGAGGGTCCAGAAGAAGAAGAGAGAAGGAAAGAGGTGATTGAAATAAATTTGAGGAAATTATGGCTGAAA
Source organism: Phocoena sinus (assembly GCF_008692025.1). Lineage (NCBI taxonomy): Eukaryota > Metazoa > Chordata > Mammalia > Artiodactyla > Phocoenidae > Phocoena > Phocoena sinus. The sequence goes on along the minus strand of NC_045764.1, from coordinate 106,071,434 downwards.
ACTTTGAGGAAGGAAACAGATCTCCGGGTACAAGAATCACAGAGGGTACCATACACGAAGTGGAGAAGGTACCAAACAAGACAAACATAAAGAGAATCACATCAGACATATCATAGGAGATTGGTTCAAGATGACAGAGTAGAAGGACGTGCTCTCACTTCCTCTTGCGAGAGCACCGGAATCACAACTAACTGCTGAACAATCATCAACAGGAAGAAGACATTGGAACTCACTAAAAAACATGCCCCACATCCAAAGACAAAGGATAGGCCACAATGAGATGGTAGGAGGGGCACAATCACAATAAAATCAAATCCCATAACCACTGGGTGGGTGACTCACAAACTGGAGAACAATTGTACAACAGAAGTCCATCCACTGGACTGAAGCTTCTGAGCCCCACATCAGGCTTCCCAATCTGGGGTGGAGGGGGTCTAGCAATGGGAGGGGGAATTCCCAGAGAATCAGACTTTGAAGCCTAGCGGGATTTGATGGCAGGACATTGGCAGGACTGGAGAAAACAGAGTCTCCACTATCGGAGGGCACACACAAAGTAGTGTGCACATCAGGACCAAGAGGGAAGGAGCAGTGATGCCCTAGAAGACAGAACCAGACCTACCTGCTGGTGTGGGAGGGTTGCCTGCAGAGGCGGGGGGTGGCTGTGGCTCACCATGGGGACAAGGACAATGGCAGCAGAAGTTATGGGAAGTACTCCTTGGCATGAGCTCTCCTGGAGTCCTACATTAGCCCCACCAAAGAGCCTGTAGCCTCCAGTGCTGGGTCGCCTCAGGCCAAACAACCCAGCCCCACCCATCAGCAGACAAGCAGATCAAAGTTTTACTGAGCTCTGCCCACCAGAGCAACACCCAGCTCTACCCACCACCAGCCCCTCCCATCAGGAAGCTGGCACAAGTCTCTTAGATATCCTCATGCACCAGAGGACAGACAGAAGAAGCAAGAAGAACTACAATCCTGCAGCCTGTGGAACAAAAACCACATTCACAGATAGACAAGATGAAAAGGCAGAGGGCTATGTACCAGATGAAGAAACAAGACAAAACCCCAGAAAAACAACTAAATGAAGTGGAGACAGGAAACCTTCAGGAAAGAGAACTCAGAATAATTATGGTGAAGATGATCCAGGACCTTGGAAAAAGAATGGAAGCAAAGATTGAGAAGATGCAAGAAATGTTCAATGAAGACTTAGAAGAATTAAAGAACAAACATCTAGAGGAACTAAAGAACAAACAAACAAAGAAGAACAATACAATAACTGAAATGAAAAATACACTAGAAGGAATCAGTAGGAGAATAACTGAGGCAGAAAAACAGATAAGAGACCTGGAAGACAGAATGGTGGAATTCACTGCCACAGAACAGAATAAAGAAAAAAGAATGAAAAGAAATGAAGACAGCCTAAGAACTATCTGAGATCCATTAAATGCACCAACATTTACATTATAGGGGTCCCAGAAGGAGAAGAGAGACAGGAAGGACCCAAGAAAATACCTGAAGAGACTATGGTCGAAAACTTGCCTAACATGGGAAAGAAAATAGCCACCCAAGTCCAGAAAGCTAAGAGACTCCCAGGTAGCATAAACACAACAAGAAACACATTGAGACACATGGTAATCAAATTGACAACAATTAAAGAAAAATAGTTAAAAACAAAAAGAGAAAAATGAAAAATAACATACAAGGGAACTCCCATAAGGTTAACAGCTGATTTCTCAGCAGAAACTCTACAACCCAGAAGGGAGTGGCACGGTATATTTAAAATGATGAAAGGGAAGAACCTACAACAAAGATTACTCTACCCATCAAGGATCTCATTCATATTCGATGAAGAAACCAAAAGCTTTACAGAAAAGCAAAAGCTAAGAGAATTCAGCACCACCAAACCAGCTCTACAACAAATGCTAAAGGAACTTCTCTAAGTGGGAAACACAACAGAAGAAAAGGACCTACAAAAGCAATCCCCAAACAATTAAGAATATGGTAATAGGAACATACATATCGAAAATTACCTTATGTGTGAACTGATTAAATGCTCCAACCAAAAGACACAGGCTCGCTGAATGTGTACAAAAACAAAACCCATATATATGCTGTCTACAAGAGACCCACTTCAGACCTAAGGAAACATACAGACTGAAAGTGAGGAGATGGAAAAAGACATTCCATGTAAATGTAAATCAAAAGAAAGCTGGAGAGGCAATACTCGTATCAGATAAAAGAGACTTTAAAATAAAGAATGTTACAAAAGACAAGGAAGGACACTACATAGTGATCAAAGGATCAATCCAAGAAGAAGATATAACAATCGTAAATATTTATGCACCCAACACAGGAGCACCTCAATAAATAAAGCAAATGCTAACAGCCATAAAAGGGGAAATAAACAGTAACAAAAAAACACTAGGGGACTTTAACAACTTACTTTCATCAATGGGAAGATCATACAAAATGAAAATAAATAAGGACACACAAACTTTAAATGATACAATAGACCAGATAGATTTAATTGATATTTATAAGACATTCCACCTGAAAACAGAAGATTACACTTTCTTCTCAAGTGCACATGGAATATTCTCCAGGATAGATCACAACTTGGGTCACAAATCAAGCCTCGGTAAATTTAAGGAAATTGAAATCATATCAAGCATCTTTTCTGACCACGTTATGAGATTAGAAATCAATTACAGGGAAAAAAAGTAAAAAACACAAACACATGGAGGTTAAACAATACGTTACTAAATAACCAAGAAGTCACTGAAGAAATCAAAGGGGAAATCAAAAAATACCTATAGACAAATGACAATGAAAACACGATGACCCAAAACCTATGGGATGCAGCAAAACCAGTCTAAGAGGGAAGTTTATAGCAATACAAGCCTACCTCAAGAAACAAGAAACATCTCAAAAAAACAATCTACCTTACACCTGACGGAACTAGAGAAAGAAGAACTAACAAAACCCAAACTTAGTAGAAGGAAAGAAAACAAAGATCAAAGCAGAAATAAATGAAATACAAACAAAGAAAACAATAGCAAAGATCAATAAAACTAAAAGCTGGTTCTTTGAGAAGACAAACAAAATTGATACCATCAAGAAAAAGAGGAAGAGGACTAAAATCAATAAAATTAGAAATGAAAAAGAAGTTACAACAGACACCACAGAAATACAAAGAATCGTAAGAGACTACTGCAAACAACTCTATGCCAATAAAATGGACAACCTGGAAGAAATGGACAAATTCTCAGAAAGGTATAACCTTCCATGACTGAACTGGGAGGAAATAGAAAGTATGAACAGACCAATCACAAGTAATGAAATTGAAACTGTAATTAAAAATATTCCAACAAACAAAAGTCCAGGACCAGATGGCTTCACAGGTGAATTCTATCAAACATTTAGAGAACAGCTAACACCCATCCTTCTCAAACTCTTCCAAAAAACTGCAGAGGAAGGAACGCTCATTCTACAAGGCCACCATCACCCTGATACCAAAACCAGACAAAGATACTACAAAAAAAGAAAATTACAGACCAATATCACTGATGAATATAGATGCAAAAATCTTCAACAAAATACTAGCAAAAGGAATCCAACAACACATTAAAAGATTCATACACCATGATCAAGTGGGATTTATCCCAGGGATGCAAGGATTCTTCAGTATACACAAATCAATCAATATGAAACACCATATTAACAAATTGAAGAAGAAAAACCAAATGATCGTCTCAATAGATGCAGCAAAAGCTTTTGACAAAATTCAACACTCATTTATGATAAAAAGTCTCCAGAAAGTGGGCCTAGAGGCAACCTACCTCAACATAATAAAAGTCATATATGACAACCCCATAGCAAACATGATTCTCAATGTTGAAAAACTGAAAGCATTTCCTCTAAGATCAGGAACAAGACAAGGTTGTCCAATCTCGCCACTATTATTCAACAGTTTGGGAAGTCTTAGCCACAGCAATCAGAGAAGAAAAAGAAATAAAAGGAGTCCAAATTGGAAAAGAAGTAAAGCTGTCACTGTTTGCAAATGTCATAATACTATACTTAGAAAATCCTAAAGATGCCACTAGAAAACTACTAGAGCTAATCAGTGAATCTGATAAAGTTGCAGGATACAAAATTAATGCACAGAAATCTCTTGAATTCCTATAGACTAACAACAAAAGATCTGAAAGAGAAATTAAGGGAACAATCCCATTCACCACTGCAACAGAAGAAAAAAAATACCTAGGAACAAACCCATCTAAGGAGGCAAACGACCTGTACTCAGTAAACTATAAGACACTGATGAAAGAAATCAAAGATGACACAAACAGATGGAGAGATATACCATGTTCTTGGATTGGAAGAAGCAATATTGTGAAAATGACTATACTACCCAAAGCAATTTACAGATTCAGTGCAACCCCTATCAAATTACCAATGGCATTTTTTACAGAAATAGAACCAAAAAATTGAAAATCTGTAGGGAGACACAAAAGACTCCAAATAGCCAAAGCCATTTTGAGAAAGAAAAACGGAGCTGGAGGACTCAGGCTCCCTGACTTCAGACTATACTACAAAGCTACAGTAATCATGTCAATATGTTACTGACACAAAAACAGAAATATAGCTCAATGGAACAGGATAGAAAGCCCAGAGATAAACCCACGCACCTATGGTCAACTAATCTATGACAAAGGAGGCAAGCATATACAACGGAGAAAAGACAGTCTCTTCAATGAGTGGTGCTGGGAAAACTGGACAGCTACATGTAAAAGAATGAAATTAGAACACTCCGTAACACCATACACAAAAATAAACTCAAAATGGATTTGAGACCTAAATGTAAGACCGGACACTATAAAACACTTAGAGGAAAACATAGGAAGAACACTCTTTGACATAAATCACAGCAAGGTATTTTTTGATCCACCTCCTAGAGTAATGGAAATAAAAACAAAAATAAACAAATAGGACCTAATGAAACTTCAAAGCTTTTGCACAGCAAAGGAAACCATAAACAAGACAAAAAGACAACCCTCAGAATGGGAGAAAATATTTGCAAATGAATCAATGGACAAAGGATTAATCTCTAAAATATATAAACAGCTAATGCAGCTCAATATCAAAAAAAACAAACAACCCATTCAAAAAATGGGCAGAAGATCTAAATAGACATTTCTCCAAAGACATACGGATGGCCAAGAGGCACATGAAAGGCTGCTCAACATCACTAATTATTAGAGAAATGCATATAAAACTACAATGAGGTATCACCTCACACTGGTTAGAATGGGCATCATCAGAAATTCTACAAACAACAAGTGTTCAAGAGGGTGTGGAGAAAAGGGAACCCTCTTGCACTGTTAGTGGGATTATAAGTTGATACAGCCACTATGGAGAACAGTATGGAAGTTCCTTAAAAAACTAAAAATAGAGTTACCATATGACCCAGCAATCTGACTACTGGGCATATATCCAGAGAAAACCATAATTCAAAAAGACACATGCACTCCAATGTTCATTTCAGCACTCTTTACAATAGCCAGGTCAAGGAAGCAACCTAAATGCCCATCGACAGACGAATGGATAAAGAAGATGTGGTACATATCTACAATGGAATATTACTCAGCCATAAAAAGGAATGAAATTGGGTCATTTGTAGAGACGTGGATGGACCTGGAGACTGTCATACAGAGTGAAGTCAGAAAGAGAAAACAAATATCGTATATTAACGCATATATGTGGAATCTATAAATATGGTACAGATGAACTGGTTTGCAAGGCAGAAATAGAGACACAGGTGTAGAGAACAAACATATGGACACAAAGCGGGGAAAGCAGGAGCGGGGTGGTGGTGGTGGGATGAATTGGGAGATTGGGATTGACATATATACCCTAATATGTATAAAATAGATAACTAATAAGAATCTGCTGTATTAAAAAAATTAAATTAAAAGGAAAGACATATCATAATCAAAATTACAAAAGTTAAAGACAGAATTCTAAAGACAGCAAGAGAAAGAAAAAGAAGAACAACTTTAGTCATATACAAGGGTATCCCCATAAGTCTATCAGGTGAGAAACTCTGCAGGTCAGAAGGGAGTGGCATGATATATTCAAAGTGCTGAAAGGGAAAAGCCTGTAACCTGGGACACTCTACCCAGAAAGGTTATCCTTTAGAACAAAGGTAGTGATAAAGAACTTCTCAAACAAGCTGAAAATAAAAGGCATCAATACTAAACCTGCTATAAAAGAAATGCTAAAGGATCTTCACTAAATGTTAAAGAAGAATACATACAAAAGGGAAAATCCCACTAGGAAAGGCAAATATATAGTAAGGAGTGAGGATCAGTCATTTAAATATTCTGGAACAAATATTAAAAGCAAAAAACTGTAAAAACAACTATAACTACAATAAAAATTAGGGAATAAACATGAAGATGTACAATCTGACTTTGAAAACACAAAATGTGGGGGAAGGGAACTAAAAACATAGATCTTTTAGAATGTGTTTGAACTTAAATGTCTACCAGTTTAAAACAAGTAGACAGTTATAGGTCAACATATATGAACCTCATAGTAATGCCAAATCAAAAACCTATAATAGGGCTTCCCTGGTGGCGCAGTGGTTGAGAGTCCGCCTGCCGATGCAGGGGACACAGGTTCGTGCCCCGGTCCGGGAGGATCCCACATGCCGCGGAGCGGCTGGGCCCTGTGCGTCCGGAGCCTGTGTTCCACAACAGTGAGAGGCCCACGCACAGCAAAAAAAAAAAAAAAAAAAAAAACCTATAATAGATATACAAAAACTAAGAAGAAAGGAACACTAGCATACTACTAAAGAAAATCATCAAACCACAAGGGAAGAAACAAAGAGAAGAATAAATGAACAGAGAAGAACTACAAAAACAACTGGAAAACAAGTAATAAAAAGCAATAAGTGTGTACCTGTCAATAATTACTTTGAACATCAATGGACGAAATGCTTCAATCAAAAGACATAGGGTGGGGCTTCCCTGGTGGCGCAGTGGTTGAGAGTCCGCCTGCCGATGCAGGGGACACGGGTTCGTGCCCCGGTCTGGGAGGGTCCTACCTGCCGCAGAGCGGCTGAGCCCATGAGTCATGGCCGCTGAGCCTGCACGTCCAGAGCCTGTGCTCCACAACGGGAGAGGCCACAACAGTGAGAGGCCCACATACTGCAAAAAAAAATGACACTGGGTGGCAGACTGTATAAAAAGAAAAAGAAAAAGACACTTCTATATGTTGCCTACAGAGACTCACTTCAGAAAGACACAAGAGACTGAAAGTGAGGGGATGGAAAAAGATATTTCATACAAACGAAACTACAAGAAAGTGGAGGTAGTAATATTCATATCAGGCAAAGTAGACTTTAATGTAAAGGCTATAATAAAAGACGAAGAAGGGCATTATAATGAAAAAGGGATCAACACAAGAGTGTATTACACTCATTAAAATAGGTGCACCCAATATGGGAACACCTAAATATATAAAGCAAATACTAACAGACATAAAGGGAGACATTGACAATAATAAAATAATGTTAGGAAATTTTAACACCCAACTTACATCAATAGACAGATCATTCAGACAGAAAATCAATAAGGCAACTGTGGTCTTAAATGACACAACAGACCGTTGGACTTAACACATATCTATAGGACACTACATCCCAAAACAGCAGAATACACATTCTTTTCAAGTACACATGGAACATTCTCCAGGATAGATCACATCTAGGCCACAAAAGAAGACTCAACAAATTTAAGAAGACAGAAATTATATCAAGCATTTTTTCCAGCAACAATGGTATGAAACTAGAAATCAATTACAGAAAGAAAAATGGGAAAAGAACGTGGCAATTAAACAGCATGTTACTAAAACCTCAGTGGGTCACTGAAGAAATCAGAGGATATCAGAAAATACCTCGAGATTAATGAAAATGGAAACATAATTTTGCAAAATCTATGGGATACAGAAAAAGTTTAAGTTCCTAAGAGGGAAGTTTATAGCAATACAAGCCTTTCTCATAAAACAAGAAAAATCTAAAATGAACAACCTAACCTACCTCCTAAAGAAAAAGAACAAACAAAGCCCAAAGTCAGGAGAAGAAAGGAAATACGAAAGATCAGAGAGGAAATAAATAACATAGAGATGAAAATACAGTAGAATAGATGAATGAAAACAAGAGCTGGTTTTTTTGAAAAGGTAAGTAAAACTGATAAACCTTTAGACAGATTCACCAAGAAGAAAAGAGACAAGGATCTAAATAAACAAAATAAGAAATGAAAGAGAAGAAATAACAACCAATGCCACAGAGATACAAAAAATCATAAGAGAATGCCATGAAGTTATATGCCAACAAACTGGGCAACCTAGAAGAAATGCACAAATTTCTAGAAACATAAACCTGCCAAGACTGAATCAAGGAGAAACAGACAATTTGCACAGACCAATCACTAGTAACAAAATTGAATTTGTGATTAAAAAAAAAAAAATTCCCAGCAAAGAAAAGTTCAAACTCAGATGACAGGAGAATGCTGCCGAACATATAAACAACAGCTAATACCTATCTTTATCAAACTATTTCAAAAACTGAAGAGGATGGAACACTCCCGAATTCATTCTACAAGGCCACCATTACCCTGATACCAAAATCAAAGACAACAATAAGAACAAAAATTACAGACCAGTATCTTTGATGAATACAGATGCAAAATTCCTCAACAAAACATTAGCAAACCCAATCTAACAATATATAAAAAGGATCATACACCATGATCAAGCTGGATTTATTCCAGGTACTCAAAGATGGTTCAATATTTGCAAATCAATCAATGTGATCCACCACATTAACAAAAGGAAGGATAAAAATCACATGATCATTTCAATAGACTCAGAAAAAGCATTTGACAAAATTCAACATCCATTCATGATTAAAACTCTCAACAAAGTAGGAATAGAGGGAACATAACTCAACATAATAAAGACCATTTATGACAAACCCACAGCTAACATCATACTCAACAGTGAAAAGCTGACAGCCTTTTCTTTAAATTCAGGAACAAGAAAAAGGATGCCACTCTTGCCACTTCTACTCAACACAGTATTGGAAGTCTTAGCAACAGCAATCAGACAAGAGAAAAAAATAAAAGGCATCCAAATTAGAAGGGAAGTAGTAAAACTGTCACTATTTGCAGATGACATGGTACCTTATATAGAAAACCCTAAAGTACCTGTGCAAAAACTATTAGAACTAATAAATGAATTCCAGAGAGTTGCAGGATAAAAGATTAATACACAGAAATGTGTTGCTTTTCTACATGCTAATAATAAACTATCAGAAAGAGAATGTAAAAAAAAAAAAACTTCATCCAAAAGAATAAAATAACTAGGAATAAACTTAACCAAGGAGGTGAAAGACCTGTAGTCTAAAAACTATAAAACACTGATGAAGGAAACTGAAGATGATACAAATAAATGGAAAGATAACCCCATACTCTTGGATTGGAAGAATTAATATTGTTAAAATGGCCATACTACCCAAAGCAATCTACAGATTTAATGCAGTCCCTATCAAAATACCCAAGACATTTTTCACAAAACTAGAACAAATAATCCTAAAACTCATATGGAGCCACAAAGATACCAAATTGTCAAAGCAATCTTGAGAAAACAAAACAAAGCTGGAGGTATCATCTTCCCAGAATTCAGAGTATGCTACAAAGCTACAGTAATCAAAACAGTAAGGTACTGGCACAAAAACAAACACATAGATCAACAGGACAGCCCAGAAATAAATCCACACACTGATGTTCAATTAATCATCAACAAAGAAGGCAAGAATATACAATGAAGAAAAGACAGTCTCTTTGATAAGTGGTGCTGGGAAAACTGGCCAGCTACATGTAAAGGATTGAGACTAAAACATTCTCTAACACCATATACAAAAATATACTCAAAGTGGATTAAAGACACAAATGTAAGTCTTAAAACCATAAAACTCCTAGAAGAGAACTTAAGCAGAACTCTTTGACATAAATAATAGCATTATTTTTTTGGTCCATCTCCTAAGGCAAAAGAAATAAAAGCAAAAATAAAAAATGGGACCTAATTAAACTTAAAAACTTTTGCACAGCAAAGGAAACCAATGACAAGACAAAAAGACAACCTACAAATTGGGAGAAAATATTTGCAAACAATATGACTGCCAAGGGTTAATATCCAGAATATATAAACAGCTTATACAGCTTAACATCAAAAAAACAAACAACCCAATCAAAAACTGAGCAAAAGACCTGAATAGACATTTTTCCAGAGAAGACATGCAGATGGCTAACAGGCACATGAAAATATGCTCGATATCACTAATTATTAGAGAAATGCAAATCAAAACTACAATGAGCTATCACCTCACACCTGTCAGAATGGCTACCATCAAAAAGTCTACAATAATAAATGTTGGTGAGGATGTGGAGAAAGGGGTACACTTGCACACTGTTGGTGGGAATGTAAATTGTTGCAGCCACTATGAAAAACATTACAGAGGTTCCTCAAAAACTGAAAACAGAACTACCATATGATCCAGCAATTCCACTCTTGGTTATGTATCTGAAAAAAAACTGAAAACACTAATTTGAAAAAATACATTCACCCCAATATTCTTAGCAGCACTATTTACAATAGCCAAGATATGGAAGCAACCTACTGTACATCAACAGATGAATGGATAAAGAAGATGTGGTATGTATGTGTACACACACACACACCCACACACACACAATGGAATATTACTCTGCCATAAAAAGAATGAAATTTTGCCATTTTCAGCAATATGGATGGATCTAGAAAACATTATGCTTAGTGAAATAAGTCAGACAGAGAAAGACACATACTGTATGACATCACTTTCATGTGGAATCTAAAAAATAAAATAAATGAAAGTATACAGCAACACAGAAACAGACTTGCATCATATCTTTTCTCACGTCACTTCCACCATGAGGCCTTCTATGGCCATCCCATTTACATCCAAAGCTCCATAATGCATACATCCTTTTCAATATTCATTTTTCCTTAGCAGTTGATACTAATATTCTATGTATTTAAAATATTTATTATCTGGCTCTCCACTGTAATATTAATTCTAGAAGGACAGATGCAAAGAATAAGAGTGTTTTGGGGAAAACAAAGTACTTGCAAGCAGAGGAATAGCAAAGCAAACATTTTCCCCAAGCTCTGTTATCCCAGAAGAAATGTGCCTAGGCTGGGTGTGGCTAGACTGCATGCCCTATAGCAGATGTACAGAAGAGTAGAACACTTACCCCTGTAGTACTCTACACATTTATAGTGACAGGGAGAGAAAACAGCTTTGTACGCAGCAGTGGAAACTTCTGGTCGAGAAAGTAGACTTCTGGGGCTTCCCTGGTGGCGCAGTGGTTGAGAGTCCGCCTGCCGATGCAGGGGACACGGGTTTGTGCCCCGGTCGGGGAAGATCCCACATGCCGCGGAGTGGCTGGGCCCGTGAGCCATGGCCACTGAGCCTGCGCGTCCGGAGTCTGTGCTCCGCAACGGGAGAGGCCACAACAGTGAGAGGCCCGCGTACCGCAAAAAAAAAAAAAAAGTAAGTAGACTTCTAACTCCCTCTTAAAACCTACATGGAGTTATTGAAGATTTTAAGGGAAAAGACATGCTCAGACTTGCCTTTTAGATAGTATGCTTTATTACAGCGTGGAGAAGTTGGTCAGAGTAGCTAATGTTAGCAGTTCTTCTTGCCACTCTCTCAACCTTTTGAGAAATTGGCTAAGACCCTGGCTAGGTTAAGGAATTTGGCTGGTCAAGATGTCAGTAAACCTTAGGTAGTTCAGGAAGACACTTGGCTCCATTAGCTGTAAGGAATATGCTTGAGTATTGCCCAATGCAGTCATTATGTGCAAGGCAGAAAGAACAGGAATTACAATATAATTTCTTTTACTTTATTCCAATTTTTAAAAATATAGTAGACAAATCAGGAAAAACTCCTTTTCACATTGTAAATCTAAGGAGACTAATCAAAAATGTTTGCCAGCTGTTATAATTTGCTTTTTACAAGATTGTAATAAAATATAATTCCTCTCTACAAGGGCTCTAAAAGTATGAAAACACAGTAAAACCTTTTATGGAGTAAGAATTTTAAAAGAATCTTGGCTTTCTTGAATCTTCTCATTTCTAGATCAGCACTATTCATTAGAGCTATAATGTGAGACACAAGTACATATGTAATTTAAATTTTTGTGCATAAAATAAAAAGCAGATGAAATTAGGTTAATAATATATTTATGTACCCTAATACATCTAAAATAATACCATTTCAACATGTAATCAGTATAAATAATTATTAAATATGGTATCTTGCACTTTTTCTCATGATAGACTTCAAAATCTGGTGTGTACTTTACACTTATATCACATCTCAGTTCAGAGCAGCCACACTTCAAGTGCTCAACAGCATCATTTGGCTGGTGGTTGCCATATTGGACAATGCAGTTCTATATCATTTTTGAGAGAAAACATTGATAAAATGAGGACAGAGAAGAAATGTTTACTGAGTACCTTACTGTCAAGCAGACTGTACCAGTTAATTTTACATTGATTTAAAATGTAATCCCCACCAAACATGTGAGGTAGCTCTTAATATCCTCATATTTCAGATGAAAAAGACTGCCACTCAAGGTTTAACAAACTTCTCAAAAAGTCATCTAGCTAATAAGCCTATCTGGTCCCAAGATACCCTCTTTCCACACTTTTTTGCTTGCTCAAAGCAGGTATCTTTACTGAATTTTCATTATTAATAAATGCTTAAGCTATAGTAAATATTACCAAATGCCTGAATTGTTAACCATTAAGGTAGGGAAAGAGGAAACTGTATTCATTTTCCTTATTATTTCAAAGGACATGCATACAATACCATTACATCACTAAAAACTGTAATTTGGGATCCACTAATTTGCATATTTCAAGACATGTTTTTCACATAGGTAATAAATTTGGAATCACTAAAATGATATCTAAACCTGGTGCTTGTCAGCTTCTGTCATTTATCAAGTCTTTTTTTTTTTTCACAAACTTTGAATTTCTTGGTCTTGATTATGAAGGACATGCAAATATGACAGTGTCAAGGTCTGACATGACTGAAGAAAATGTTTGTTCTGATTTGCTGTGCATGAAAAATATTAATCCCACAACATGTAGGCCTACATTTACAAGCCATTGCAAATTGATGCTCTGCATATTTTGGTCACAGCTAATTCTGACAGATGAATGTGAAATTGGCCATGCAGCATTAGCAAGATAAAAAAAAAGTAATTGTATTTATTTTGCTGTTTGGATTTGATACCTACTACTAGTTGAGAATTGTTTTATTTTGATAACCTGCTAATGATTAAAATTTTTTAAGAGTTTATAAAATGTTTTACACTCTGTGTGATTGAAAGACAAGAAAATAATTTCTTTCAAAAGTATAAAATTCCAAATACTATTGTTGTAAAAGTATAGATTATAAAAATGAAGATATTTTTGAAGTAGAGATTGATTTAGTCCTACAGAAAAAATGGCACATGCATAATAGATAGGTAAAGATAATTTCATAAAAATAATCTATCTAACATGGAAAAATGTTTTATAGTTTTATCTAGCTATATGATTTCAGCAAAACTGAAATACAGTATATATATGTGTGTGTGTGTATATATGTGTGTGTATATGTGTGTGTGTATATATATATATATATTTGACAGGAAGTTAAAATAAATAAAAACCAGTATGAAAAATCTTATTTTTGTTAACTCAGTAAATTACTAACTAATGAATAATTCATATACTCTTACTGATGAACTGGAAGTTCACTTTTTCTTGAAAACACTACTGATTTTCTTTACTTTGGTTTCTTTTTAAAATTTTGATTATTTAAATTTCTTGATGTACTGAGATGATGTTATCTGTAAACAGCATGGCTCACTGATAAGAATCCAGGATTCAATCTGAAGACCTGGACTTGAGATGGTTTTTGGTTGTATACCAGTTTTGTCATGAAAATAAGACAATACAGATTTTGACATAACTATAAATGTTTGAGTTGTATAAAATCTGTGATTTTTATAAATCAAATATTAGCTGAATCTCAGTAAAGAAAAGAATAAGAAATGAAAACATTAAACTTCAGTATAACCATACTTTGTTAGTTTAAACTTAAACTAGTTAATATAAAACAATTAAATAAGAACAATGATAGTGTTCCTGGAAATTTTTAAATTACAGTTATGAATGATTCATAGTAGCTTCAATCTCAATATTCAATTAATTTCTAAATTTTATTTTGGTTAACAATTATAAGAAAATCCTGATTCACATAGAAAATTAGTTTCTAAATGTAACAGCTTTGAATGGCCTGCCTTGCAATCTCATGACACACTTGATCATGAGTAATCCGTAAATATGAAAGAGGATTCATAGGAAATTTCAAAGTTGAATTATTACAAGGTATAATATAATAGTACTTAAGAGCATAAGTTGAATTATTACAAGGTATAATATAATAATACTTAAGAGCATAACGTTTGAAGTCTGAAAGGCCAGGGACTAGAGTTCTGCCTCCCTTATTTAATTACCGTTTTCACCTTGACCTCTTTAAACCTTTTTCTTGAGATGTAAATTAGAAATAGTAATCATGTCTACCTGATAGGATGTTAAGATGAGATTTACAAATCAATTAGCTTAAAGCATGGCATATAATTAAAGCTGTGTTAATTTTTAAAGAGTGTGGATAAATGGGCCGAAAGAAATTTAAAACTTTATAATGAAATACTCAGTTGTCATTTTTTAAAGTTCAGATAACGTGCTAATTTTTGTTAAATTTTCCCTCAAAATTTCAAAACAAATTTCTTCTCTCTGTGTCAAGTGACTTATAAAGTAATAAATGCTCTATATTCACATACAGCACAAAAACAAGCAAACGGGGAGCTCTAAAATATTTTTTCTCTTGTCCAGTTGAATTGTAAAGATTTCATGTTATGTCAGCCTATAAGCTAATTAGTCAGGTAACTTGTATGCACATTCTTGTATTCTCTCAGCTTTATTTTCAGACAGTGTACTAATAGTATTTTCCTAGCTCCCTACTAATCTAATTGTTGCAATATAATAGAATGTCACTTAATAAGTGCATTTTCAGCATAAGATTCAAATTGTGTTTGCATGCGTTTTTGATAGCATTAAGCTGTTTCATTTATTCCGAAAGAATTTGAAAGCCTTATTTTTATGTTCACTTTGTTTTGTTTCAAATGATGTTGTAACTTGGCAGAGACTGTGGAACTCTTTTCAGAATTCACTGCATAAACACACTGAGGATTTGAGTAATTTTAATTGCCACAAAAATCATCCCAAACAAAAATAACTTCTCTTTAACTTTCTTGTCATATTTTCTATGACAAGAAGTTTCTAAGTCTTTAAATTTGTAGTGATTTTATAGAAGAATTTCTGGCATAATGTTTTCTTTTTCTGTTTTTGTTAAGGTGGATGACATCAGTTGAATAATCTTAATGTAAGATTCATCTTATATTTCATCTTAAACCAGATCAATCTCATCACCAGACTGTTTCCAAATTTTTCATTTTTTACCAATAATTTTAGTTTCAAGAGTAATTTTAATACATTTGAAAAAATAATATTTATAAATGTAAAAGTTATACAAGAATGCAAAGCTTATAATAACACTATTATGAACAGTTACAGAAGAATCAAAAATTTTAAATAAGTGCTAAAACTCTTTGAATACTATTTGTATTAGAGTTCTCCAGAAAACTGGAATCAGTAGGATAATTTATAGGTACAGATAGAGATAGATTATAAGGAACTAGTTCCTGAGATTATGGAGACTGACAAGTCCAAATATCTGTAGGGTGAGTTGGCAAGCTTGAAACCCAGGAGAGCTAATAGTGTAGGTTCCATTCTGAAGACAGGCTGGCTAAACACCCTGGAAGAGCAGATTTTTCAGTTTGAGTCAGGCTTTCAGCTGATTGAATGAGACCCACTCACATTATAGAGGGTATTCTGCTTTACTCAGTCTGCCCATTTAAGTGTAATCTCATCCAAAAACACCCTCACAGAAACACCCAGGAGAATGCCTGACTAAATATCTGTGCACCCTGTGGCCCAGTCAAGTTAATCACAAAATTAATCATCACACCATGTTATACACATAATTTGTTTTAACATTATTTGCCACTGCACAAAAAAAACCCAGACAAGGGTTCTTAATCCCTGGGTACCTTTCATATGTATGCAAAATTTTATATGTATGTGCCTGTATACATATTTTCCTGGATAGAGAGTCTGTAGCATTCATTGAGTCTTAACTATGTTCTTCATTCGAAATAGGTAAAGCCATTGAACCATTAGGAAGAACCTAAGTTTCACCAATTTCCTTCTGTATTAGTGTTCTCCAGACTCCCTCAGAGAAACAGAACACACACATACAGAGAATGAGTGAGAGATTTTAAGCAATTAGCTCATGTGATTATGGGGGCTAGCAAGTCTGAGATTCACAGGTTAGGCAGTCAGGCTGGAAATTCTGGCAATAAAAGACCTTGCAATCTTGAGTTCAAAGGTAGTCTAGAAGCAAAATTTCTTTTTCTTCAGGGGATCTCAGTCTTTTCTCTTAAGGCCTTCAACTGACTGGATAAGGTCCAGCCACATAATGAAGAGTGATCTGCTTTACTCAAAGTCTACTGATATATATATTAATCACATCTTTAAAAATGCCCTCACAGCAACATCTAGACAGATATTTGATCAAAAATTGGGTACCATGACCCAGCTAAGTTGACATATAAAATTAACATTCTATGCCCAAGGGCACCTTCCTGGGCACTCTCTTTCGATAGTAGTACCCTGACTCACAATAAACATTCAATAAATATTAGCTTTATATTTGTACATTTTAGCCTACTCTTTGGCTTCAGATCTGAGAGGGAACTCTTACCATAGCTAAGCTAAAAGTAGAATGCATTACAATCTCTTTAGCCTTACTGTCCTCCAAAATCTTGCCTGAATCTCTTCATCTCTGTGCAAGAGGGAATATCATGTATGCTGTAAAACTAGTTTCCCAAGATCCCAGGTCATTTCAATAAGACCAACTAGTCTAGTTAAAGGATAACTTGACAGGAAAAAGAATGTCTATAATGGAAATGCAACAGTATAAGGAGAAAACGAATGATAGTATTTAGAAGTAAATCTTTGACTCTGGCTTCCAAATTACTAATGGATTTTCTTCCTGAAATAGGAAAATGTCATAGACTCTTGAAGACCCAGTTTTCCAAAAATTTATACTGCTTAAATTTAAACTGAGAATCACTGCTGTTTATCAATTTCATCTTTGATTTATTGTTCATTCCCTATGAAAACAATTCTTAGGATCAGGAGGGAAGTTAGAGAGGAGACAGATTGTAGTCAAAAGCATTTTTCCTTAAGATGAAAATATACTGTCTTTGGAGGATCTGCCCCCCACTATGGAAAACACCTGCTATAATAACTGTTATAGATAGGGGTACATCATTTTCCTCAGAGATGATATGCAGACAAAAGTCTGAGATCACTTCTGCAGAAGAATCATAAAATTGTTTATAGCCGGAGAGGGTCTCAAAACTCATGATGCTCAATATCATTTAATAAAGAAATCATGGCAGCCCAAACAGCTTCAGAGCCTTGTCACAGTCACTCAGCTCTAAGAGCTATTTCAAAGCTTTTCCATGCTTTCCAAACTTCTTCTGGCCTCTCTCCTCTCCCCTTCCTTTCCTCCTGAAAGATCATCTTATAGCCTTCAAATTAAATTACTATCTTTATTCCACCTCAATTTAGTTCTTTCTTGATACTCAAATACTTATATTCCTTTACCCCTCAGGAAAAAATACACCTCTTTGGGCTTCCCTGGTGGCGCAGTGGTTCAGAGTCCGCCTGCCAATGCAGGGGACACGGGTTCGTGCCCCTGTCTGGGAGGATCCCACATGCCGCAGAGCGGCTGGGCCCGTGGGCCATGGCGGCTGGGCCCGTGGGCCATGGCCGCTGAGCCTGCGCGTCCGGAGCCCGTGCTCCGCAAGGGGAGAGGCCACAGCAGTGAGAGGCCCGCGTACCGCACACACACAAAAGAATACACCTCTTTCCTTCTCAAAGCTAACCCCAATCTTTGTCTTTCCTTCTCCTCTCCCCTTCTAGGACCTGAGTACTTCAACACGTGATCTGAAGACAGCAGCATCCAAAACATCTTTTACTTATTTAAAGTTCTCTTTTTTTGTCTCCACCTTGATATTATTGAATCAGAATTCAATAATATCAAGGTCTGGAATGAGGTCTGGAATCTGCATTTTTAGAAAAATTCTCCAGGTACTTTTTACACATACCAAAGTTTTAGAAACACAGCTCTTGACAATATCCATCAATAATTGCCTCTTTTTCTAACAAATTCAGAAGCTTCCTTTTAAGTGGCTCTGAAATTCGACTCCCATTCCTCAATATCACCTATAAAGTTCACTCAGAGGTCAGTTATAATCCCCTTAATGGGCACTAAAATAGCCTTTTCCCAGTCCCTATTCTTCCTGACCTCTCTTCAGCGTGAAAGAATGTCATATCATAAAACACTGAACTTCTAAAATTACAGTAAGGCACACCTGATGAAAGGAAAGAAAATGACAACATAAGCAGATTTATGTGCTATTCCAGTCAATGAACCTCTGCTCCAAAACAGGCATGGGATGGGATACTTGAACCTGCTATCATCTCAATAGGTCTCTCGTAGTGTGAGCTACTGAAAACTCTTTTACATTCAACATGGTCCCTTCATGAAATTCAACTATGTCTTATGGCACTGGAAAGGAAAGAAGGAAGAAAGGATTTATTCCAATTTAGGGGGAAAAACTTGTGTTAAATTTTTATAGAAAAATTGTGTGTCAGTATTTAATATGGTACCTTTATAACAGCTTTTATAAAATAGTTTTTTATGCCATTTTCAACTTATGTCATGAATTGAGAATCTAACCCTTGAGTAAGATGAAAATTCACTGTATAATTAATTATACCCTTTATTAAACTGCTTAATTCCTTAGCCTCAACAATGTATTCTCATCTGGGTTTTCTCTTATTCTTACTGTTCCTTCTTGGACCTCCCTAACTGGTTCCTTTCTCTAAAAATGAAGGCACTTTTTAGCCCCTTCCTTCCTCCTCCTGCTTTTACTTTCTCTGGCTTCTTCCACTAATGGTCCCACTGTAGAAGAAGACTATCGTTTAGTCTCTGAATTAAGTCCAGCCAAGGGCAAAAATCTTCTAGTAACACCAACTCCATCATTTAAGCAGATCTGAAATTGAGTATTACTTCCTAATGATGGAACCTAGTGGTCCAGTCAAAAATGTCAAGATCCTGTGTTGCTCCCCCGAGCTTCCTTGTTACCTTTCAGATCCATTATTTTGGTACCTGGGGACAAAACGCTAATGCCTGTGTCACTTGGAAGTCACAGGAAGTCTCTGTCCCCTCCTATGCTGACTCTGTTGACAGGTTTAAGTTTCTGCCTTGACTCTCACTCAGTGGGCTGACTTGTTGGCCTATGCTCTCTATTAGACATTGTCAGCTACTCTACTTTTAAGTTCTACCAAATTGAGGAACTGATAAAGTGGCTGATGAGATAGACCAAAGCCTGGAGAAAACGTTCCCGTGGATCCCAGTGTAGTGACAATGGGAGCTGAGAGTAAAAGAAATTGGAGGGACGGGGAAACTTAAGGGACACTTATTTTGCAACATTTTAGTCTTTCATAACTATCATCCAATATTAGATTGAATCTTAGTAGTAACTTTTAGAATTTATATGTTCTGACTTTTATTCAGAAAAGCACACACGTTTCTATGTTTGAAAATGTCAAAGAATCACTATGAAATGAGTTCTAATCAGATCCTTGCCATTAGTGAAGTGTGAATTCAGCAGCATTCAGAGGAAATGGCTTTAGGAACATAAAAGTTAATCTATCATGCTAAAAGATCATTGAAAACACTATTTCATAAGCCAAATTGATGGCAGCTATATTAACCAAAATATATTTGCAAAGGAAATTTTTAAGAAGTATATCTTTATTTCCATTAGATGAAAGTATGTGCATGTCTCCACTCATACACAAGCAGATAAAATTACAGAATATTTTATAGTTGGAAAGAACTTAATTATGAAGTCCAGCACTTTCGTTTTAATAGACGAAGGTACTAAGGCCTAGTAAACGCAGACTAAATAACATGTCTAACATCTAGTTACTGTCATAACCAACTCTAGAGATCTTCTCCAATGCTATTTAACTTATGCAACAACTATCTATGGAATACCTTCTCTGAGTACTGAAGCAATGATAAATGGAAGGATCTTGCTCCCCAAAAGTCCACAGTACAAAGAGAAAATCATACATGCAAATAACATAACTCAAATATCAACTGCTCCAGCTTTGGGTTACCACACTTCCTTAATATTTAAAATGAACTCACTTAAGCTCCTATCATGTATATGTTGGAAATCATTGCCTTCTTTCTCATCTATTGACTTCTCTGAAGGTTCATGTTTCTCCTACTGAACTTCTGCTCCAATTTCCTGCTTTTATGATGTTGGGTGGATCATCGGAGGATGTACCTAATGGCTGACCTGTGATCTAGACCTGGACAATCAGAGGTCCCCTTACTCCCTCCCCTGTGCCGGAATGTGTGTTCTGCTTGCCTTCCCCAGGCTAGAAGCTGCCCAAGAACACACACTTGAGATAGTTATGTAGTGTTAAGACCATCTGGATGGTATATGTGACTGAATCCAGTTAAGGCCTGTATATAAACTTTTAAGATTCTTGTGGGAGAGTATGGAAAATCTATTCATCTTGTGGCCACCCAAGACAAGCCTCGAAAGTAAGTTGCATTACTTATTAAACCTGCCCCCTACCAATCTGAAGTGGTCTGCCTCTTTCTTTGGTCTCTCCCTTCCCTCTGAGTAAGGGGACCAGTATCAGATATACCTGGGAAGCTCCTGAGGAGGTTGCAAAGCAACAGTTAAATTTTCATACTTACGTTTCATCTTTTGTGACCAAATCACTCTAATAGGGGAATACAGATCATTAATCTCAGATTTCCCAAAGCACCCATAAATGCAAGACCTTAATATTTAACTTAGTTTCCTAAAGAGATGGGTATAGTGAATGGGTATTAAATCAGAACTGTAGCTCTTAGGATTTTCGGTAGTAATCAATAAAAGAAAAAAAATATCAAACAGTCTTAAACTATTCATTCATTCAATAAACAGTTTAGTTATGGGTCCAGGCATTGGGGAATTAGTAATTAAAAAATAGTCAAATATCCCTGCTCTCAGGGAGATGAATTTTTCTTGGGGGAGACAGATAATAGGCAAGTAAATAAATATGTATGTGCAGTGATCATACTAGGGAGAAGATTACAGAAAGAAAGGGCACAAGATACAGTTCATCTTTTAGTTAGGGGAGTCAATGAAGAACTCACTGAAAAGGTGGAATTTAATGAGAAATATGAAAGAACTGAGGAAGTGAGCCATGTGGAATGTGAAAGACAGGGGTTCTAGGCAGAAGGAACAGCAAGTGCAGAGATGCCAAACTTGGCATGTTTGAAGTAAAGCAAGGAGGCCAGTGTGTTTTGGACAGAGTGACAGATGAAAAAAGTAGTATATAATGTCTGAAAGATAACTCTCTCCATATGAGCAGAGCTTCTTAGGCAAATAGAAGGACTTGGGGTTTTATTCATAGTGGAAGTTTATGCCAGGAGATTGGTATGGTCTGACTGTTAACTGAACAGAGAATAGGATGGCAAGAGTGGAAGCAGACAGGCATTTGGGAAGCTATGGCTATAATCCCGGAGAGAGATGATGTGGGTTTAGATCAGGGCAGTAGTGATGGAAATAATAAGTGGTGAAATTCTGGATATATTTCGATTGAAAAGCTGACAAAATTTGCTAATGGATTAGACGTGGGTAAGAGAAAGAGGAGAACTGGGAGGATAGAGGTGCATTTAATAAAATTAGCAAGATCACAGGAGAAGTATTTTTGGAAGAGGGAGAATCAAGAGTTTGGTTTAGGGCTTCCCTGGTGGCGCAGTCGTTGAGAGTCCGCCTGCCAATGCAGGAGACACGGGTTCGTGCCCCGGTCCGGGAAGATCCTACATGCCCTGGAGTGGCTGGGCCCGTGAGCCATGGCTGCTGAGCTTGCGCGTCCGGAGCCTGTGCTCCGCAACGGGAGAGGCCACAGCAGTGAGAGGCCCGCATACCGCAAAAAAAAAAAAAAAAAAAAGTTTGGTTTAACAGTTGAGATTCTTTGGGTCATTTTACTAGAAAGACCAGATGTTTGGCAGCCTTCACGACCAATGTACAGGTCATTTGATCTTAATGACTCACTCAGACATCAAAGACTTACCTTTTCCCTTCCATTTTTCCATCTCTATTATTCCCAGTCAGAGTCTTCCCACGGATGGCTGCCCATGTGGTCAAAGGATAACTACCATCAGAAACTGATGCTATATGTCTTCACATGCAGTAGGACAGCCAGGGCAGCTCTCACAACCATAAGACAAAAAGTCCTGAGACTATACTGCATGGATCTTTCCTAAACTAACCCACTTACCTCAGAAAGTGTCAGGAAAAGTGTTGACTAGATTACTTTCAAATTAATCACTGTGTAAATGGTATTATGGGATAACCTTATTATTTAGACCAATTTGCTATAACTTTTGGAAGAGGACGAAAGGTTAATCCCATCTAAACCAAATGCTTGCTACATAATCAGGGAAGGGTGGGCACAATGCCCACTATAAATGCATAGAAGAGCAAATGACTTAAATACTGGATGCAACTATTCTTACAAGCCCTTTGGCAATTCCTATCCTTGGGAAATCTCAATGGTTGTTTTTGTTTGTTTGTTTGTTTTGTTTTTAAATTGAGGTTCCCCTACAGAAAAGGAGTTCCATGTTACACAGCTTCCTTTCCCTGGAAATCTTTCTCATATTTCCTCTTCACACTATTTCTCAGGGCTCCCTAAATCCCTCTCCCCAAGTGCTGACACCAGAATATTCAAAATCCCTATCACTTGTCACTTTATAGTGCAGAGAAATTAGCTTCAAGCCAGTTTTGCATATATACAAATTCATTTAAGTGACCTGTTAAATCAAAGACTGTTCACTCCAGGAGAACCTAAAGAGGTTTTGAAATTTTGGTATTTTTCCTTTAAACACATATAGTGAGAGGGAACTATCTGGATCTTTTCTAACAGATATGAATTGCCTTTAGAAAACAGAAGTTATCAGGACAGCCAGGATTACATCTGTTCACCAGAGAATTTATTTTGTTTATTGTTTCACATAGATGTTTTCCCCTCTTTTACAATAATTATTCAGTGAATCAAGAACTCAAATTAAGCTATGTACAAAGTGCTATAACAGCTAAGTAGTACAGGCATCTAACTCTGCCCAGCATGGTGATAAGAACAGGTATTAAGTACCTGATAGACAATATTGAAGCTACTAACAGTTTCCAAAAGACAAAATTATATTCTAGAAAGATAACTCTAACAGTTATGGAGGAGAAGTTAGGAGGATGATATGTAAAACCAGATGCCATGCAGTCTCTTAGGAAGCTACAATAGGCTAGTAAAGATAGTGAGGGACTGGCCCAAAGCAGAGAAAGAAGGGTTGGAAAGAGGCCCCAATTTTAAACATAATTATGAAGTTGAATTATTATGTTGCCTCTCTAACATATCATACAAAATTCACTGTAGCAATATGGGCTGATATCTTTGGAAGCATAAAGACTGAGCGAACCATTTGTTAATTTTTCCACAGCCTTTTGGATTTTGTTATTTTGCCATCTTTTTTCCTTTTTTTTTTGTTCTTCCATTAACAACACCTGAATTTTGCTTCTAGGGAAATGGTCTTTTCTCATTAAATACAATCTGTTAGATCAATCAAGAGAATCTGTTTCCCTCCATTTTCTTCAATTTAGACCAATAACATAGATCCTCTCTGAAATCTGTGGTAGTGGGGGTAGGGAAGAAGAAATGAAAATGATCAGCAGTAACACCTGATGAGACTGTATATCTGTTGTTACTGCCAGGGTTCCAAAAGTTGCCCTAATTCTCATCATTTAGATTTCTCCAGTTTCCTTTAAAGTAAGCTAACCTTATATTTCCCTATACCATCCTAAGAAATTATTTTATGCCAACATTAGCTAGGAGGGGTTTCTATTCCTCACAACAAAAAAACCTAAATAATACATGATAAAAAAGTATGATAAAAATAAATAAGTCAAGATAAAACAATGCTCACAAAAGAAACCAGGTTCCCTAATACTCGGCATAGTGGTTTTGAACCATGCCACGCTGCCTCTAAATACTGAATAAGATAAAATGTTCTTCAGACATAAGAAACATAGTATCTAATGGAAATGTGTTCTTCAATGCTAGAATAAATTATAAAAAAGGATATAGTAACTGGTTTAGATGCCATGAGACCAATGGCAAAGAACAAACTGGATATTACACATGCTAGGACTTTATCATAGTATAACCTACCTTAGCCATGTCTGAGGATTATACAAAAATACTGAGCAAATCTAACGCAGTCCTGGAGGTCTAGTAGTGATGGACTATATGCCAAGTTGTTGACTTCATCATCAAAACAATATGAGAGTCTCTGAGCTCTCGTTGTTTCTGCTGCTGCTACTACAAAATTCCATTTTGTGGTTTGTGGGTGAATTAAAGAAACTTCTATCAAAACTTTAAACTAGAGCTTTTGAAAATAATAAAAAGCCTAGTTGGGTAAATTTTAAATCATCTTCTTGGTTCATTGAGTATGCAAGAATAAAATTTCATGGAACCAGCAAGCTCCTTTCTGCTCAGTTTTTTTGCCTGCAAGTTTAGGTGATGATCAGACTCCTGTGACTGTTCCTTGATCTTTCCGCTTCTGGGGATGAAGGAATTCTCTAATTTATCTGCTAAGTAGGGAATATGGCTCCCTCCACAGTAAAAAAAAAAAAAAAAAAAAATCAAGCTGAAATTTGCAGTACAGGAAGGGGGAGGGAAGATGAATTCGAAGAGAAACAAGCCAACAAACTGAAAACTCCTGAAAGCTGACATATGTCAGTGCTGAAAACACTGGCAGATTACCAGAAAGTATTTTGCCATAAGAAGTTCAAGTTTAGAAGAGCTAACTTTAGAATGCAGCAAGGCAGTTAACTGGAGAAAAAACAAAAACATAAATGGATAAAGGGGTAAAAAATATAAAGGGATAATCAGAGTTGAATTCGAGAGGAGACGTTGACAGCCCCCCCTCTGTTTTAATGAGAAAAATACCTCAGGAAAAGTAAAAGTTTCCTTTTCTACCTGCTGAAGAATTACTGAGAATGAAAATTCATTGTAACTAAGCAACAACATTGACGATTCTGTGATTTAGTATACTGTGGTTTAATCAACAAGATAAAATAAGTATACTGGTAAATAAAGTTAATTTCCTTTACCCTGGCCAATAAGATCTGAATAACATGGGTCATATCCTCCCATATCCTCCCATATCCTCTCCTTCCAAAGCCCCATTGGTAGAGGTGACTTTTTTTCCTCATAAAGTCGCTTTACTTATATTCCAAACAAACCAAAGCAGACCAGAAGAGGTGACCACAAGTTAATCCTTCCACGCACGAGATGGGAACCCCGAGTCTCTGGTTCCAGCCAAAGGGACAGGACCAGGGTCTGGGTCCCTCAGGCCTCTGCTGACCCCAGTCCCGCTCCGCCTGGGAGGCCCCGAGCCGGGTACCCAGCACAAGTGCGGCCCTGAGGGCGGCCCCTCCACCACCAAGCAGAGAAAAACCCAGAACAAATACGAGACAAGCGAGGGCTAAAACAAAACAACCCAAGGAGGGGAACAGCACAAACCTTTCGTGAGGTAGTCTCGGCATGGTGTCAGAAGGTTCCCCAGGAGCCCACACAGCCTGGGCCTGGTGACATAAAATCTGTACGTTTATTCAGCGGGGACGCGGTGTCAGGACTCCTTGTGGCCAGAGTTGTATGCCTGGACCTCCTAAGTCGTCGTAGCCATAGTCCTGGAAGAGGTCCGAGCCCTGCCAAGCTCCGCGGCCTCAATCTTCACTCGGTCCTCCGCCAGCGTGTGGGCAGCTCCACGCCGGCGGTCAGGCCTCACTTCCAGAAGATGTCTGCTTGCTACGCTGCCTCAGCTCCACGCCTTTGCGCTCATTCTGAGGCAGGCTGGGACCTGGGGCCCTCCGCTGCAGTGCTGCAATGCTCGCACCTGGACACACGTCTCCTCCAGCAACAAAGTAAAAAGAAACTGTATGGGACTAAAAATAACTGCGTGCAATGGACAAATTCTGGGCCCAAGAGATACAAAGAGAGCAAAAAAAACCCCACTGCCACTTTTGAAGAGGCTGGAGCAAAAATAGGGTGTCGGGAGCAAATGCAGAGTCCTGAGCATGCTCCCTGCACACACAACACCACTAGAGGGGTGGGCAAAACTCCTAAGTCACCCCTCCAGCCCTACCCCTGGACACACCCCTACCCTCACCCCATATAAGGAACAAGCGTGCCCCGCCTCCGCCTCCGGGAGCGAGCAAGCAAGAGAACATGTTGTTTGTTCTCCCTGCCCCTTGCTGCAGCTGGGGCCCCAATAAAGCCTTGCCTGGATTTCTCGTCCGGCCCTCTGGTCAATTGCTGTTGATCGGGGAAGGCTGAGAACTCTGGTCCGTAACATTTCCACTTCCTGTACCTCACAGAGGCACCCACGTTGGCGGGTGGGAAGGTGTTGGGTGCGTTGTGGAAAGAGATGAGGATAGTTCTGACATTCTGGGTGGGATTCCACCGCCCTGAGGGCAGCTCCCCGCTGGGGGTTCCACGACCGGGGTAGGGGCACGGCCCAGAGGATGAAGATGCACACATTCCCCTTCTCGTAGATGTTGGGGAGCCACATTGTAGATTTGGGGGAACCAAAAGGCCATCGGGAGTAAGGGCAGTCGATGGGGAACTTGCGTGCCTTGAAGTAGCTGCCCTCCTAGGAGGTATCAGGGAGCCTGAACATGGCCACCCCCCAGCTGCACAGGTTACCTTAGTACACCAGGGTCACCCGGAACCCTCCCCGCCACCCCCCGCCCCTCCTGCAGCCCCAAGGCTGAAGCAGACTCGTCTTTGTCTTCTGTGAGCTGAGCACGAGCCTTAGCAGAAAACTTCCTATCTTCACAATGCCAGATAGCAGGATGGCAGTTCAGTGTTTCTAGATGTGTTCTTTCAGTATACAATTAATTTATTTGAAACATTTTTATTAATTGAGTTATAGAATAAATAATTTGACAAGGAATTTTGAATTAATTGTGAAAAGTATTCAACAGAAGATAACATTTAAATACAATGGAGTAACCTAACAGTTTGAAACCTAATAGCGGACGCGCAGGCTCAGCGGCCATGGCTCACGGGTCCAGCCGCTCCGCGGCATGTAGGATCTTCCCGGACCGGGGCACGAACCCGTGTGCCCTGCATCAGCAGGCGGACTCTCAACCACTGCGCCACCGGGGAAGCCCGAGTTATTTCCATTTTATAAAAGATTATTTTGTTTGTTTTTTGCTTATCTGGATGACAATCTGTGTGGCAGAGTTGTAATGGCATGTTATAAATATGGCTTCACAGTCTTCTGGCTTTTATTCTTTAATAGCATTATTACTTTTATGAGCTATGGAGTGAATTACTCTAATAATTAACTGTAAAATGTCATACATATCTAGCTTGCATTATAGGTGCATTCAGAGTACAAGTTAAAAGTTTGATCAAAATTGTAGAATAAAAGTAAATTCTACAACAAAGAAGTTTAAAAAATTGTTAGTTTAAAATTCTGATTGGCATGTTTCTTTTTTAGACATTTAGACTTTTTATGACCTATTTATAAGTTTATTGAAGCTGTGCTTCAACAGCAAATGTTTTGAATTGTTGATGTTTCTTTTCTTAACTGTCTTTTATCCTCTTCCTTTCTTAACTTTTTTTAGCCTTGCATTACCAGCCTACTATGTATCAGCCTCTATGATAGATACTTAGTTTATTTTTTAGAACAGTTTTAGATTTAGAGAAAAAATTGAGATGATAATACAGAGTTCATTTATACCCTGAACACAGTTTCCCCATTATTAACATCTGATATTAGTTGGACAGATATTGTATGCTTGTTACAAGTGATGAACCAAAGTTAAACCACTATAGTTAACTAAACTCCATACATTATTCAAGTCTTCTTGGTTATTACATTATATTCTTTTTTTGTTCCAAGATCCCATTAGGATATTCAGGTGTTATATCTCCTTAGGCTCTTCTTGGCTGTGATAGTTTTCCAGATTTTCCCTGGTTTTTGATGACCTTGACAGTTTTGAGGAATACATGTCAGACATTTTGTCAAATGTTCCTTAGTTGGAATTTATGGTTTTTGGGGGGTTTTTTCCCCCTCAAAGATAGACTGAAGTTATGGATTTTAGGGAGGAAAACCATGGAATTAAAGTAAATAGCTCATGCTATTAACTTAATTAGTAGTATTAACATTGATGGTGATGCTGACCTTGATCACACCTGGCTGAGGTAGTGTTTGTCAGATTTTCTCATTGCTTCCCCCCCCCTTTACATATTGTCTTCTTAGAAGACAGTCACTAAACACACTCCACACTTAAGGAGTGGGAGTTTATGGTCCCCTTCCATGAAGACAGTGTACTACAGAAATTATTTGTAATTCTTCTACAAAGAAGATTTCTCTCTTTGCTTCCATTTATTTATCTAGTCAATCATTTTTTTTACATCAGTGTAGATTCATGGACATTTATTTTATACTTTGAATTATAATCCTGTAATAGGGGCTGTGCAGGCTCACAGTCATCAGCATGCTGCCCTTAGCACGCAACCATTAGCCTGACGGTTAGAGGTCCCGCCCCGCCAACAGGTTCGCAGTGGTCCTCCCAGCACAGAGTGCCTTGAGAGGTGGATCAGGGAAATCGCGGCCTTCTCCCTAGGGCCCTCCAGGCCCTCAGGCCTACGGGTGAGCTGGGGGGCCTGGGGACAGGCTGGGGGCTGTGTCCTGCATAGCTCCAGAGCCCTCACTATGGCAGCCCACTGACCAGGCCCAGGCCTTGAAGCAGCAGTGAACCTCTCACCCATCACCCCCTCAGCAACCTAATGGCAGTGGCAGTCTCCATGAGTCGCAGTCAGTGGGACCCGGTTCCCATTTGGGTGGCCTGAGGAGCCTAAGAGCCGGCTGGGTCCTGGGCACCTTGCTCCCTCAGTGATGACGACCGTGTCTAGGGACTTGGCCCTGAGGGTGCTGCCAGCTGAGATATGTCTTCTCAATTGGGCCTGGGCACTACCAGGAGGACCCAGACTGGGTGCTGGATGAATGCTCCTGGGCAGGGTAAGGAGCCCACAAAGGGACCCCCCTCCACTTAGCCAGGGCCTGGACCTCAGAGGGTGAAAGCTGAGCCTTGGGACCTTGCCGTTTCTTGTCAGAACAGAAAATAACATTTGTTTTGGTGGAGGTTTACAGGAACATCTCGACCTGATCTTGATCAGACCTCAAGAACAAAGGATCTGGCACCAAGAAGTTTGCAACAACTAACCAGGCCCCTCCTTCACCTTTCCTCTAAAAGGGCTTTGCTGAAAGCTTTCCAGGAGTTCAGGAGTTTTTAAGGCATGAGCCACCCATCTCCTTGCACGGCCCAGCAATAAACCTTTCATTGCTCCAGGCTCTGACGTTTTGGTATTGTTTGGCTTCACCGTGCATCAGGCACACTGTCTTGCATTCAATAACAATCCAATCCTTTTTTATTTATCTTCTTACTCAAATTTTTCCAGCTTAGGCCATTTGCAATTCTTTCAGTTGGTTCTGTTACCCCTTCAATTTACCCATCAATGTGGGGTTTTATTTTGCTTGTTTTGTTTTAAACACTTCCCATCTTAGTCAGTTCAGGCTGCTATAATAAAGTACCATAGATTGGATGGCTTATAAAAACCAGATATTTATTTCTCACAGTTCTTTTTTTTTCCAATTCTTGAATTTTATTTTATGTATTTTTTTATACAGCAGGTTCTTATTAGTCATCGATTTTATACACATCAATGTATACATGTCAATCCCAATCTCCCAATTCATCCCACACCCACCCCTACCCCCCTGCCATTTTCCCCCCTTGGTGTCCATACGTTTGTTCTCTACATCTGTGTCTCAATTTCTGCCCTGCAAACTGGTTCATCTGTACCATTTTTCTGGGTTCCACATATATGCATTAATATATAATATTTGTTTTTCTCTTTCTGACTTACTTCACTCTGTATGACAGTCTCTAGATTCATCCACATATCTACAAATGACCCAATTTCGTTCCTTTTTATGGCTGACTAATATTCCATTGTATATATGTACCACATCTTCTTTATCCATTCATCTGTCGATGGGCATTTAGGTTGCTTCCATGACCTGGCTATTGTAAATAGTGCTGCAATGAACATGGGGGTGTATGTGTCTTTGGGAATTATGGTTTGCTAAGGGTATATTCCCAGTAGTCAGATTGCTGGGTCATATGGTAATTCTATTTTTAGTTTCTTAAGGAACCTCCATACTGTTCTCCATAGTGGTTGTATCAATTTACATTCCCACCAACAGTGCAAGACGGTTCCCTTTTCTCCACACCCTCTCCAGCATTTGTTGTTTGTAGATTTTCTGATGACACCCATTCTAACTGGTGTGAGGTGATACCTCATTGTACTTTTGATTTGCATTTCTCTAAAAATCAGTGATGTTGAGCAGCTTTTCATGTGCTTCTTGGCCATCTGGATATCTTCTTTGGAGAAATGTCTATTTAGGTCTTCTGCCCATTTTTGGATTGGGTTGTTTGTTTTTTTAATATTGAACTGCATGAGCTGTTTATATATTTTGGAGATTAATCCTTTGTTCGTTGATTCATTTGCAAATATTTTCTCCCATTCTGATGATTGTCTTTTGGTCTTGTTTGTAGTTTCCTTTGCTGTGCAAAAAGATTTGAAGTTTAATTAGGTCCCATTGGTTTATTTTTGTTTTTATTTCCATTACTCTAGGAGGTGGATCAAAAAAGATCTTGCTGTGATTTATGCCAAAGAGTGTTCTTCCTGTGTTTTCCTCTAAGAGTTTTATGGTGTCCGGTCTTACATTTAGGTCTCTAATCAATTTTGAGTTTACTTTTGTGTATCGTGTTAGGGAGTGTTCTAATTTCATTCTTTTACATGTAGCTGTCCAGTTTTCCCAGAACCACTTTTTGAAGAGACTGTCTTTTCTCCATTGTATATCTTTGCCTCCTTTCTCATAGATTAATTGACCATAGGTGTGTGGGTTTGTCTCTGGGCTTTCTATCCTGTTCCATTCATATATATTTCTGTTTTTGTGTAGTATTGTGTTGTCTCGATTACTGTAGCTTTGTAGTATAGCTTCAGTCAGGGAGTCTGATTCATCCAGCTCTGTTTTTTTCCCTCAAGACTGCTTTGGCTACTGGGGATCTTTTGTGTCTACATACAAATTTAAAGATTTTTTGTTCTAGTTCATTAAAAAATGCTATTGGTAATTTGATAGGGCTTGCATTGAATCTGGAGATTGCTTTGAGTACTACAGTCATTTTCACAATATTGATTCTTCCAATCCAAGAACATGGTATATCTCTCCATCTGCTGGTATCATCTTTAATTTCTTTCAACATTGTCATATAGTTTTCTGCATACAGGTCTTTTGTCTCCGTAGGAAGGTTTATTCTTAGGTATTTTATTCTTTTTGTTGCAATGGTAAACGGGAGTTTCCTTAATTTCTCTTTCTGATCTTTTGCTGTTAGTGTACAGGAATGCAAGAGATTTCTGCGCATTAATTTTTATCCTGCAACTTTACTCGATTCATTGATTAGCTCTAGTAGTTTTCTGGTGGCATCTTTAGGATTTTCTGTGTATAGTATCATGTCATTTGCAGACAGTGACAGCTTTGCTTCTTCTTTTCCGATTTGGACTCCTTTTATTTCTTTTTCTTCTTTGATTACCATGGCTAGGACTTTCAAAACTATGTTGAATAGTAGTGGTGAGAGTGGACATCCTTGTCTTGTTACTGATCTTAGAGGAAATGCTTTCAGTTTTTCAACATTGAGAATCATGTTTGCTGTGGGTTTGTCATATATGACCTTTATTATGTTGAGGTAGGTTGCCTCTAGGCCCACTTTCTAGAGACTTTTTATCATAAATGAGTGTTGAATTTTGTCAAAAGCTTTTGCTGCATCTATTGAGATGATCATATAGTTTTTCTTCTTCAATTTGTTAATATGGTGTTTCATATTGATTGATTTATGTATACTGAAGAATCCTTGCATCCCTGGGATAAATCCCACTTGATCACGGTGTATGATCCTTTTAATGTGTTGTTGGATTTCTGTTTGCTAGGATTTTGTTGAGGATTTTTGCATCTATATTAATCAGTGATATTGGTCTGTAATTTTCTTTTTTTGTAGTATCTTTGTCTGGTTTTGGTATCAGGGTGATGGTGGCCTCATAGTGTGAGTTTGGGAGTATTCCTTCCTCTGCAATTTTTTGGAAGAGTTTGAGAAGGATGGGTGTTAGCTCTTCTCTAAATGTTTGATAGAATACACCTGTGAAGCCATCTAGTCCTGAACTTTGGTTTGTTGGAAGATTTGTAATCACAGTTTCAATTTCATTACTTGTGATTGGTCTGTTCATATTTTCTATTTCTTCCTGGTTCAGTCTTAGAAGGTTATACCTGTCTAAGAATTTGTCCGTTTCTTCCAGGTTGTCCATTTTATTGGCATAGAGTTGCTTGTAGAAGTCTCTTAGGATGCTTTGTATTTCTGCAGTGTCTGTTGTAACTTCTCCTTTTTCATTTCTAATTTTATTGATTTGAGTCCTCTCCCTCTTTTTCTTGAAGAGTCTGGCTAATGGTTTACCAATTTTGTTTACCTTCTCAAATAACCAGCTTTTAGTTTTATTGATCTTTGCTATTGTTATGTTTGTTTCTATTTCATTTATTTCTGCTGTGATCTTTATGATTTCTTTCCTTCTGCTAACTTTGGGTTTTGTTTGTTCTTCTTTCTCTAGTTCCTTTAGGTGTAAGGGTAGATTTTTTATTTGAGATTTTTCCTGTTTCTTGAGGTAGGCTTGTATAGCTATAAACTTCCCTCTTAGAACTGCTTTTGCTGCATCCCATAGGTTTTGGATCGTCGTGTTTCCATTGTCATTTGTCTCTAGGTATTTTTTGATTTCCTCTTTGATTTCTTCCATGATCTCTTGGTTATTTAGTAACGTATTGTTTAGCCTTCATGTGTGTGTGTTTTTTACGTTTTTTTCCCTGTAATTGATTTCTAATCTCATAACATTGTGGTCCAAAAAGATGCTTGATATAATTTCAATTTTCTTAAATTTACTGAGGTTTGATTTGTGACCCAAGATGTGATCTATCCTGAAGAATGTTCCATGCGGACTTGAGAAGAAAATGTAATCTGCTGTTTTTGGATGGAATGTCCTATAAATATCAATTAAATCTATCTTGTCTGTTGTGTCATTTAAAGTTTGTGTTTCCTTATTAATTTTCTGTTTGGATGATCTGTCCACTGGTGCAACTGAGGTGTTAAAGTCCCTCACTATTATTGTGTTACTGTTGATTTCCTCTTTTATAGCCGTTAGCAGTTGCCTTATGTATTGAGGTGCTCCTATGTTGGGTGCATATATATTTATAATTGCTATATCTTCTTCTTGGATTGATCCCTTGATCATTATGTAGTGTCCTTCCTTGTTTCTTGTAACATTCTTTTTTTAAAAGTCTATTTTATCTGATATGAGTATTGCTACTCCAGCTTCCTTTTGATTTACATTTGCATGGAATGTCTTTTTCCAACCCCTCACTTTCAGTCTGAATGTGTACCTAGGTCTGAAGTGGGTCTCTTGTAGACAGCGTATATATGGGTCTTGTTTTTGTATCCATTCATTAAGCCTGTGTCTTTTGGTTGGAGCATTTAATCCATTCATGTTTAAGGTAATTATCGATATATATGTTCCTATGACCATTTTCTTAATTGTTTTGGGTTTGTTTTTGTAGGTCCTTTTCTTCTGTTGTGTTTCCCACTTAGAGAAGTTCCTTTAGCGTTTGTCATAGAGCTGGCTTGGTGGTGCTGAATTCTCTTAGCTTTTGCTTGTCTATAAAGCTTTCGATTTCTTCATCAAATCTGAATGAGATCCTTGCTTGGTAGAGTAATCTTGGTTGTAGATTCTTCCCTTTCATCACTTTAAGTATATCATGCCACTCCTTTCTGGCTTATAGAGTTTCTGCTGAGGAATCAGCTGTTAACCATATGGGAGTTTCCTTTTATATTATTTGTCATTTTCCCTTGCTGCTTTCAATATTTTTCTTTTTCTTTAATTTGACAATTTGATAACTATGTGTCTTGGCGTGTTTTTCCTTGGGTTTATCTTGTATGGGATTCTCTGCACTTCCTGGACTTGGGTGGCTATTTCCTTCCCCATGTTAGGGAAGTTTTCAACTATAATCTCTTCAAATATTTTCTTGGGTCCTTTCTCTCTCTCTTCTACTTCTGGGACCCCTATAATGCGAATGTTTTTGCATTTTATGTTGTCCCACAGGTCTCCTAGGCTGTCTTCATTTCTTTTCGTTCTTTTTCCTTTGTTCTGTTCCACAGCAGTGAATTCCACCATTCTGTCTTCCAGGTCACTTATCCGTTCTTTTGCCTCAGTTATTCTGCTATTGATTCCTTCTAGTGTATTTTTCATTTCAGATATTGTATTGTTCATCTTTGTTTCTTTGTTCTTTAATTCTTCTAGGTGTTTTTTCTTTAATTCTTCTAAGTCTTTGTTAAACATTTCTTGCTTCTTCTTGATCTTTGCCTCCATTCTTTTTCCAAGGTCCTGGATCATCTTCTCTATCATTATTCTGAATTCTTTTTCTGGAAGGTTGCCTATCTTCACTTCATTTAGTTGTTTTTCTGGGGTTTTATCTTGTTTCTTCATCTGGTACATAGCCCTCTGCCTTTTCATGTTGTCTATCTGTGAGTAGGGTTTTTGTTCCACAGGCTGCAGGATTGTAGTTCTTCTTGCTTCTGCTGTCTGCCCTCTGGTGGATGAGGCTATCTATGAGGCTTGTGCAAGTTTCCTGATGGGAGGGACTGGTGGTGGTTAGAACTGGCTGTTGCTTTGGTGGGCAGAGCTCAGTAAAACCTTAATCCACTTGTCTGCTGATGGTTTCGGCTGGATTCCCTCCCTGTTGGTTGTTCGACCTGAGATGACCCAACACTGGAGCCTACCCGAGCTCTTTGGTGGGGCTAATGGCGGAGTCTGGGAGGGCTCACACCAAGGAGTACTTCCTGTGATTCTGGTGTTCTTGCAAGAGGGAGTGAGAGCACATCCTTCTACTCTGCCATCTTGAGCCAATCTCTCTCTCACAGTTCTTGAGGTTGAAAGTCCAAGATCAGGGTACCAACATGGTCGGGTTCTAGGACCCTCTTCTGAGTTTTAAACTGCCAACTTATCATTATATCTTCACATGGCAGAAAGAGAGAGGGTTACCTCTCTTGCCTCTTCTTATAAGTGCACTAAACCCATTCAAGAGGGCTCCACCCTCATGACATAATAACCTCCCAAAGCCCCCACCTCCGATTACCATCACACTGAGGATTAGATTTCAGTACGTGAATTTGGAGAGGGGGACACAAACATTCAGTCCATAACACTTCTTTACTACCTTCCAGCACTACACAGTGCTCCAGACTCATATATATTTCCTGGTTCAGTCCTAGAATCAACAATTTATCTAAGAAGTCCTGGCTCCTCATATTGGAGAATGGTATTAGAAACAAAAATCTGGATGTTATATGTGCTTATTGCTCTTAGGGTGTTATTGCTTCTAAGACCTCTCAATAGACTAAGAAAATATAATAGCATATATTAACCTATGTATATACACATATCTACAAATATTTCTATTGTAACCATCTACATTTATATTAAACTAAACATGAGTTCATACTGACGTCTTCAGCTCCAATTCTTTCCCACATGGAAATTCTAGCTCTTCCCTTTCCTTGCTTATCTCTCACCTCTACTGTAACAGTGAGAAACCTAGCTTCCACCTCTTCTGTTCATTTAATGTTAAATTCAAGTATATATGTATAGCAGTTTCAGCATTTTAACTCATACCCTATTGTTAACTCATAAAGCTGTAAAACAGCTTTATCAACTAAAGTACAGTGTTTATGTGCAGTTCCTTTTGCTTAAGCATTATAGGCTCCACTCATTTCCTAAGTTATTTACATTAGCACCTTTCCTCCCTAACTCCTTCATTGAGTTTTTTTCATATACTTGTAATATAGTCTGATACTTTTGTCACAGTGTGCATTCCATTCTGAGATTCTCCAATCTTCTATATAACTTTTAAAATATTTGCATACATTAAGGCTTACTCTTTGTGCTATAAATTTCTATAGGTTTTTGACAAATGCATAATATGCACAAATTATGTCTGAATTACAGTATCTCACGGGGTAATTTTACACCCTCAAATAAAAAACTGTTTCACCTTCCTCCTTCCAAAATCCTGACAACCACTAAACTTAAGAATGTTTCATGTCTTTTCCTAGATTGATAGCCCATTTATTTTCCCTTGGAATAATATTCCATTGTATGGATACATCACAATTTGGTTTTAAAAAAAATTTTTTTAACTGAAGTATAGATTTACAATATTGTGTTATTTTCAAGTGTACAGCACAGTGGTTCCTGAAAAGGAATATGTATGTATATATATACATATATATATGTATATGTATACACATATATATGTATATATATATATACAGATTCTTTTCCCTTATACGTTATTACAAAATATTGAGTATAGTTCCCTGTGCTATACAGTTTTTCCTTTTGATTATCTATTTCATATATAGAAGTATGTATATGTTAATCCCAACCTCCTAATTTATCCCTTCTCCCACCTCCCTTTCCCCTTTTGTTACCATGTTTGTTTTCTATGTCTGTGAGTCTATTTCTATTTTGTAAATAAGTTGATTTGTATCATTTTCATAGATTCCACATATAAGTGATGTTATATCATATTTCTCTTTCTCTGTCTGACTTAATTCACTTAGTATGATAATCTTTAGGTCCATCCATGTTGTTGCAAGTGGCATTATTTCATTCTTTTTTATGGCTGAATAATATTCCACTATATCTATCTATCTATCTCACATCTTCTTTATCCATTCATCTGTCAATGGATACTTAGGTGGCTTCCATGTCTTGGCTATTATAAATAGTGTTGCAATGAACATTGGGGTGCATGTACCTTTTTGAATTATGGTTTTCTCCAGATATATGCCCAGGAGTGGGATTGCAGGATCATATGGTAGCTCCAATTTTAGTTTTTTAAGGAACGTCCATACTATTCTCCATAGTGGCTGTACCAATTTACATTCCCACAACAGTGTAAGAGGGTTCCTTTTTCTCCACATTCTCTCCAGAATTTATATTATTTGTAGACTTTTTGGTGATGGCCATTCTGACCAGTATGAGGTGATACCTCATGGTTTTGATTTGCATTTCTCTAATAATTAGCAATGTTGAGCATCTTTTCATGTGCCTTTTGGCCATCTGTATGTGTTCTTTGGAGAAGTGTCTATTTAGATCTTCTGCCCAGTTTTTGATTGGGTTGTTTGGTTTTTGAAATTTGTTTATTCATTCATCTATTTAGGATATCTTTGTTGCTTCCAGTTTGGGATAATTATGAATAAAGCTACTATAAACATT
The DNA here is from genome assembly GCF_008692025.1 of Phocoena sinus. Lineage (NCBI taxonomy): Eukaryota > Metazoa > Chordata > Mammalia > Artiodactyla > Phocoenidae > Phocoena > Phocoena sinus. The sequence continues at coordinate 106,033,496 of NC_045764.1, read as the reverse complement.
CATGTGAAGTTTTTTTGTGTGACATAAGTATTCAAATCAGTTAAGTAAAAACCTTGGAGTCGAACTGCTATGTGTAGCAAGACCATGTTTAGTTTTGTTTAAAGAAACAAAAAAAACCTGCCAAAATATCTTCCAAAGTGGCTGTACCATTTTGTATTCCCATTAGCAATGAGTGAGAGTTACTATTGCTCCACATTGTCACCAGTATTTGATGTTGTCAGTAGTCTAGATTTTGGGCATTCTAATAGATGTGTAGTGGTCTCTCATTGTTTTAATTTGCATTACCCTGATGACCTACTATATGGAGTCCATGTGTCACAACTACTGAAGCCCACGTGCCTAGAGCCTGTGCTCCACGGTAAGAGAAGCCACCACAGTGAGAAGCCCGTACACGGCAAAGAGTAGCCCCCACTTGCCGCAACTACAGAAAAAAAAAACCCACGTGCAGCAATGAAGACCCAATGCAGCCAAAAATAAAATTAATTAATTAAAAAAAAACTTTAATTTTGAAAAACTTCCTAATCACTAATCCTACTATTTTGCTATTTTTTCAAGCTTATTTAGGGGCTGTCATGTACACACCAAAATTTATGTGGCATACATATGTAAACTTAGGGACTGACATAATGTAAACATCATCTAAATCTATAAACTTTATTTCAAAATCAATTTACATAATATGTAAACACACAGGCTTTCAATCAAAATTTAATTAACTTATTATTAAATATTAATATAAAACTAACATTCCCTCTAATTTATGTAACTACTGATCAAGAAAATGTTTAATTTACTTTGTGGTTTTAAACCTCATTTGTCTTCTTACAAGTAATAGGAAAATATTCCATAGACAAAAGTTGTAAAAGTCAATTTATAGAATATAATTTTACTATTAACCTTATTTCAACTTGAGTAAGTGCATTTTCAACCAATTAGGTCTAAATTTATATAGATTCTTTTTAAAATACATGTTAACCTTTTTAAGATTTAAAATGCACTTAAAGATATTTTGATCTTTTCTGATATAGGTATGCATTATTTTTTCTTAGATATAACCACTACTTGAGACGAGGTAACTGTATAACTTATCAAAAGAAGCACAGGTTTGTGAATAAGAGAGGGTAATAATAATATTAGTAATAATTAGACAATGGGCATAAACTGAGTCTGTTCTAGGCAAACCTGAAAAAAGGGTTAAACCTAAACATTTTTTAAATCTGAGTCAAACATTACCAAAAATACTCAAAAGTTTATGAGATATCTAGCATTAACTGGCACAAATATAAAAACCTATCATTTACAATAGATGCTTATAAATAACTTATTTAATATCAAACTGTTGATATTCACTCATTTTAAAGTAACAGAAGAGCAACTTGATCTTAGCTTGTTAATAAAGGATGAGACACTAAATATGAGACAGTGATTTTTAAAAATTTTATGGAACAATTAAAAAATATATTGAAAAATTTTATAGAGTTTTCCTGCTCCCAACTTATCCACCTAATAGGTTCCCTAAAAAGAATGCTACCAGTAAACATTAGCTGCATTTCTTTAAGGCCACATTTTTCCAAGTCTATTCAAAGCATATCATATCGTCAAATACTACTGGTTATGACAGAACATTAGGAAAATGTCTACTTGGGGGCTGAGACCTTCTGATACAGATAGGGGAGGAATTTGGGAAAGCACTCCAGATTCTGCCCTCCAGCCATAACAATTCACATACAAAGTACACTCGCAGCTTCCCAAGACCCCCCCAGAATTCCCATTCCTTTAGGGCATCACCTCATATCCAAGGCTCTTATCATCTACCGTATACTAGAGCCAGATGTAGATGGGGTGAACTCCTCAAGCTCCTCAGTAGCACCTGTGAACTAAAAAATGAAACACCCCCGCCAAAATCATTATCTGCCCTGTACACACCCATCAAACAATAATGAGGAAAGGACATGACAGCCACAATAGAAACCTCTATTTTAAAAGTGTAAAACAGGAAACACATAATGGATACTGGTTCATAGCAATTCTGAAGTCTAGCAGGATATTTCACCATTTCTTCTGTCCCAGGGACAGAAAATGTTCCTTGATTAGGGCCCATTTCTTCTCCCTGAGAATAGTTCTCCTTGGCTCTGCCTCCTATATCATCCTTACTTTTCCATAAGAAGTGGAATGTGTTTGCAGCTAAGTGGTTTTCTCAGCCTGTGTCCTGCTCATAGGAGGTTAGTAACACAAAGGTCTTTTTTCATTTTGAACTATCTCTGTCCCTTTTAGTTCAAGTTTCTGTTAAAATTTTTGGACTTCCTATGTACTTACACCATATTTTAAGACAGACTTTTAAGGCATATTCTTCTCTACTTTGGCATTAGAATCAGGGTGTGTAGGGACAATACCTTTAAGATTATTGAAATCCCTTTTTTTTTCTAGCCAAAAGGGCCTAAGGAACTCCCTTAAGATTCTTAGAAACTCTACTGTCTAGCTGAGAAGGTCAACAAGGCAAGCCCTTAAGATTCTTAAAGTTTTGCTGGCTAGCTGAGAGAGTCTAACAGGCAAATTCTTAATCTTCCTGAGGGTTAAACAGTCTTTCAACTGTACTCTTGAACTGATCTTCATGCTGTAGCTGTTTTTCTTGAAACACCCTGGATTTGCTCTTTGTCCTCAGGTTTTAATTTACTCTGAAAATCTTTTGTGCTCTGAAAGGGTTAGATAAAAGAGAATAATTTCTGCCCCAACCCAGCAGACTCTTATTTGAAAGTGTTTCTTTAGATCAGAGGTTGATTGACTATAGCCCATATGTCAAATCAAGACTCTCACCTGCTTTTGTCAATTTTTTTTTTATTGGAGCACAGGTAGGTCCATTCACGTACATATTGTCCATGGCTATTTTAATGCTACAACTTCAAAGCTGAGTAGTCACTACAGACACCATACAGCAGTCTGAAAAGGTTAAAATATTTACTATCTGGCCCATTACCAAAAATGTTAGCTGACCTGTACTTTAGATCCTGTTTGAAAATGGAATAGTTTCTTCTTTAGTTCATTTCATCCTATTAATGATTACATACACCTAAAAGAAACCAGTTGACATATCATTCTGTCTAGAAAACTCCTTAGTCAAATATACAAGTTCATTAGATATATTTTCTATCTTTCGTATTGCCACAAGTTACAGCATTGTCAAATATTCTGCCTCTACATCATAGGGCAAAAACTCACTTTTGCTCCAGGCTCAAATAACTATTTCCTCACTGTCTGACCAGCCTCTATTGACTATCTCCTTGAGGCTCTTCTGGCCTATACCCACTGCCTAGACCCAAAGCCAATGGCACATTTTAGATTTTTGTTATGGCAGCACCTTACTTCTAGGTACCAATTTCTATTTTGGTTATCTATTGCTGCAAAACAAACCATTCCAAAACTTAATGGTTTAAAATAACAATCATTTTATTGTCTTTAATGATTCTATATGTTAAACTGGGTCAGGTGACCTGTTCTGCTCCTCATTTCAGCCAGTGCTGCAATCATCTGGGCGTTCAACTGAACAGTAAATGCTTAAGAGGAATACATTAGTTATTTATCACTGTGTAATATATAACACATATATATGTATATATAACATAAGCTGTGAAGTGTCATATATAACTTAACAGCTTAAGACAACAAAAATGTATTATCTCAGAGTTTTTGTGGGTCAGGAATCTGGGAGCAGCTTACTTGGGTGGTTCTGACCCAGGGTCTCTCCTGAGGTTGCAGTCAAGATGTTGGCTGAATTGCACTCATCTGAAATTTGGTAAATCTATTTCATGTATTTGTAGGCAGGGCTCAGCTCTTCACCACAAAGGCCTCTCCATAGGCTGCCTGAGTGTCGTCATGACATTGGCAGCTGGCTTCCTCAAGTGAGTGATCTGAAAGAGGGTCACCACATGAAAACCACAGGACAGTTACAATCTAATCTTGGGAATTATATATTATCACTTCTGTGGTATTCAGTTGGTCACGCAAACCAACACTGATATAACGTAGGACTATACAAGGATGTGAATAATGGGAAGTGGCCTTCATTGGGTGCCATACTGGAGAATGGCTACCACAATGACACACTCACATGGCCATCAATTAGTGTTTAATGTAGCTGGAGTGCCTCAGTTCTCATTTTTGTGGTTCCTCCATCTGCACTGAGCTTCTCCCAGCATGGAGGCTGAGTTCCAGGAGGCAAGTAAAAGCTTCCCGTTCTCTAAAGCCTGGGCTGGGAAATCCCAGAATGTTCTTCTGCTACATTCTATTTGTAAAAGCTAGTCATAGGCCAGTTTAGATTCAAGGGAAGCAGAATTAAGCTCCATCTCTTAATATGAAGAGTGTCATGTATGTACAAGGAAGGGAGGCATTGTTAGGGGACACCTTTGAAGATTACCTAACATTGGAAATGAATACCAAATGTCATTCTGCTCCTGCCCTCTAACCTTGTAGGAACTTCCCATTTTCCCCTCCAAAAGACAGAGCGGCAATTTTGTCCATTGAACTAATCCCTAGATGTCAGCCTTCTGGGACTCAGAAAGGATTTCGAAGGAGTTAAAATAAAACCAGAAGAGCAAATAGAAAATACCCACTACAGTTCTGAAATATGTTATAAATACTCCCAGGGGAATTATATTTTCAGCCCCCAAAAATGATACAATTAAAAGGTTTTCAATTAACTATAAAAGTAGCTGAGTGAACAGGACGCTTTTTATAACCAGTCCCTTCCTTTTGGTCTGGCCAATTGCAAGTACAGAAGTTCTTCATTTTGAAAATTTAACTCTATGTGCTACAAAAGTTGGAAATCATTAAGTCTGGCTGACTATTCAAATATTCATTCCTATTTGAGAAGGGTTTAGAATAAAAGTAGATGCTCTTACTGTGACCCCCCCTGTGTTAATATCTATGTTAACACAGCTAGAGCAAACAGCCACATTTTATATCTTTTCTTTACGATTAGTAACCTACTTTCAGTTCAGCTCTACATTCTAACTCCTTGCTAGCAAACCCTTCCAGCCTGCCCAGTTAATCTGCAACTTCTCTTTGTAGAGACAGGGCCTTATGACTATACACCTGGCTTTGACTTAGGGCCTGTATGAACATGGATGGCTTTCCTTGATGTTAAATGTAGCCATTTTCTAGATACTACTATTAGAGTGTTTCCATCCACCGATCACACCCCAGAGATAGTGTTGTTAACTCAGATCCTACCTGATATTGTCATGTTGACTCAGACATTGTATCTGTGGTCACTCACATTAGAGTCAGTCCTCTAACCCCCGTTTCATTCAGGCCTGACTTAATCTCCTCTCTTTAATGACCTACCTTTGAAGAAAGCACTGTACTAGATGGCATGCACTTTAGAAAAGTGGAAAACTGGTAATTTAGCTGTGTTTTTATGGAAGTGACAATATTTTTTCATGACCATTTGAAAAACTAATGTTGTATGGATGGTTACCTGTCATCTTCAAAAGTTAACACCGAAAGCTAGCAGCATGGCATTTTGACATTTAGTGCTAACATCTTAAGTAAGAAGGTTGCATTTTTGTACTCTGTTCAAAACACACTTCCTATGGATTTGTATGCCCCTGACAGAATTTTTCATCTTACAAAAAGCACTATTAAATAGTTTTCATAGTTTGGTATGTGTTTGAACTTTCAGCTTTCAAAAATCTGTCTAATTGCTATCATTTTTTATCTCTTCCATTAAGCTAAATGTTTCACGTCATCACTTATAACCAAGCCAGTGATGATCTGGTTGCCAATATTTCCATTACTCATTCAAGAACCTCCATTAATCAGAAACTTAGGTGAATTTTCAATATATTATTTTCAAAGGTACTATCGTACTTTAATACAGGATATGGTACTATTTCAGGTGCAATGTGTTTTGTAAACATTAATCTTCAAATAAACTGGTATATCACTGCTATTCCATAAACATAAAAATGGAAATAGAGCTAATAAGTGAACTGCCCAAGATATCAGAAAAATCAAAGCAAAATTAGGATATCATCAATTTCATCTCTGTCTGTGTCCATGGATTATAAAATCAGACTTTTCTTAAGGAGTTTTGTAGGCCACTTATCAAAATATGATTCAAGCTATTTTATGGGCCATTGTGTATCAGGATTATTATTGATGGCTTTAAAATATTTTTGTCTGCAAAGTATAGAACATATAGAAAGAGTATATAAATTGTATAAGGACAGATTACAGTATAATAATAATAACATAAACACCCACATATCCATCACCCAGTTTAGGAAATAGAATATTACCAGTTTAAAGCCCTCTATTGTACCTCCTTGAGTACATTTTGCTTTCTCTTCCACTACCCAGAGAAAACCACTAACCTGAAGTTTGTATTAAATATTTCCTAGGTTTCTTTATATTTTTATAACCTATGCATGAATTCTAACACAATATACGACTTCGATGAACTCTTCACACTTCGCATTTAACATAAATGGAATCTTACTGTTAGCTATTCTGACTTGTTTCTTACACTGAGCAATATAATTTGTGATTTATCTATATCGATGTATGTGGCTATGTTTCATTAAATTTCTCTGCTCTATAGGATTCAGCTGTATAATATATTACAGTTTATTTTTATAGTTGATAGATATTCCATTTTTTCCAGTATTTTGATACTACTGCAGTGCTCTTGTAAAGCATTGTTCTAGATGATTTCTTTGTGCACAGTCAAAAGGGCAAATGCCAGCTACTCGAAATCCTAGCTAATAAGTACAGGCATGTTCAACTTTATTTAGTAATACTATAGCAGTCATAATGTGCTAGAACAATGGCCAAAATTTTAGTGGTTAAAACATCAAAGGTTTATTAGTTGCCCGTGTTGTGTGTTCATCTTAGATAGGGGTCAGGTGATGAGAGTCTTCCACATCATCCTTCCTTAGGGAATATTACCAGTCACCATGGAAGAGGGGGAAAACCTTGGCCAATCACTTACAGGTCTTGAAGCCTCCCACTTTGAAATGATATGGGTCACATAGCTTAACTTCAAGGGGGTGTTACAATTTTAGCACATGCCCAGGAGAAGAATAAGAAATATCTGTGAATGTCTTCTAATGATGACTCCACACTATTTTCAAAGTGATTGTTCCAATGTTCACTCCTACAAGAGATAATGAGAGTTCTGCCAAACTTGATATTGTCAGATATTAAGACTTTTTAATCTTATGGATATGATCAATCTCACTGTGGTTTTAATTCACATCCTCCTGATTAATAATGAGATTGAGCATCTTTTCATAACTATATGTGCTTTGTACTTACACAAAATTCTTCTTTTATAAAATTACTCATTATTTTGTCCATTTTTCTATTGAGTAATCCAGGGTTTTTTAAATGGTGATTTGGAGGAGAAGTTACATAATCTGGATACTAATTGTTTATTGACTTTATGTGTTGCAAATATTTTCTTAAACTCTGTGGCTTATATTTTCACTCTCTTTAAAGTGTGTTTTCATGAACAGATTTTTTAAAATCATCTTTATTGGAGTATAATTGCTTTACAATGGCGTGTTAAGTTCTGCTTTATAACAAAGTGAATCAGCTATACATATACATATATCCCCATATCTCCTACCTCTTGTGTCTCCCTCCCACCCTCCCTATCCCACCCCTCTAGGTGGTCACAAAACACTGAGCTGATCTCCCTGTGCTATGCAGCTTCTTCCTACTAGCTATCTATTTTACATTTGGTAGTATGTATATGTCCATGCCACTATCTCACTTTGTCCCTGCTTACCCTTCCCCCTCCCCATGTCCTCATGTCCATTCTCTACACCTGTGTCTTTATTTCTGTCCTGTCCCTAGGTTCTTCAGAACCATTTTTTTCTTTTTTTTTAGATTCCATATATGTGTTAGCATACGGTATTTATTTTTCTTTTTCTAACTTACTTCACTCTGTATGACAGTCTCTAGGTCCATCCACCTCACTACAAATAACTCAATTTCATTTCTTTTTATGGCTGAATAATATTCCATTGTATATATTGCCACATCTTCTTTATCCATTCATCTGAACAGATATTTTTAATCCAGTCAAATTTATTAATCTTTTATTTTATTGTTTGTTTTTCATGTCTTATTTAGGAAATCTTCTCCTACCTAAAGAAATAAAGATACTCTTCTATATTATCTTCTTAATGATTTATGGTTTTATCTCTCATCTACAAGCCTTTCATCCACTTGGAATTGATTTTCATGTATACTGTGATGTAGAGCACAATTTTTACTTTGTTATTTCCATATGTATAGTTGTATATGAGTCAGGGTAGATTATCGGTGGCTCTCAGCCAGGGGGGATTTTGCTCCCTAGAGGACATTTGACAATATCTGGAAATAATTATGTTTGTCACAAAAGGAAAGAGGGTGCTTCTCGCATTGAATGAATAGATGCCAGGGATGCTTATTAAAAAATCCTACAATTCACAAGACAGCCCCCTACATCAGAGAATTATCCATCTCATCATCAACAGTGCTGAGGTTGAGAAACTCTGGATTAGATTATCCCCCGGTAACAAAAAAACCCAAAATCTTTTGACAATAAAGGTTATTTCTCCCTCACAATCATGTCAGTTGAGGGTTGACTGATCCTCTGTTTCCCTATATGGATCATTGCCAATCTCACAGCAGACAGGAAAAGGGAATGCAGTCATAATGTGTATGCAATAGCTCTACCAGAGCTATCACACATATCTTCTTCTCAAATTTTTTGGCTAAAATCAATGGTCTAGGTTTCTACTTTAAGGAGCTAGGAAACAAAGCAAGTTAAACCCAAACTAAATAAAATAAAGGAGATAATAAAGATAAGAATGGACTCAATGAAATGAGGAAGGCAAATTGTTACAACCGCTACAGAGAACTGTATGGAGGTTCCTTACAAAAACTAAAAATAAAGCTACCATGTGATCCAGCAATCCCAATCCTGGGCATATAACCAGAGAAAACCATAATTCGAAAAGGTATGTGGGTATCTGGTAAATGAGGTCAAAAAGTGGGGGAGGTCAGGCTAGAGAATGAAGAACAAGAAGAAGGAGGTAAAATTGGAACAATGAAGTGAGTATAATAAATAGGGATGAGAAGGGACCGAAAACAGCACAAAGAAGAAAACAATAGACATTTTGTTGACTCCTTCCATTTGCAAAAAGAAGAAATCAATTCACCGTTTCCTCATAGATGAAGTTGTAGCTTTGGGAATATTATTGGGGACAAGTCTTGACCCCAAAGTCCTGGGAGTTGTATACTTGTTTTAAGGCAATTTATTCCTTTGAGAATACTAATTAGTAGAGTCTTGCAGTGGTTTTATTGCTCTCTTTAAAGGTTCTGCCATGATACACATAACTAATAGTGACATATAAATATTAATACATGGGTACTGATTAGCAAATCTATAAAGTATATTAGCAATTAGTTTATATGAATATCTCTTGATGTTTCTGAGATTTCACGCATATGATATTTTAGTGCTTCTTACTATATATTGAGAGCATTAAAAATGATTAAAGAAGACAACTTAGGTGATAAAAACAACTTTTGTGTGTTGTATCTGTTTATTTTTTATTTTGTGGTGAAAATTAAATCATTAATTAAATATTTATTGAGTATATACTATGTGCTAAGCTTTGAGTTGGGTACAAAGAAAGGAAATGATCTTTTTTCCTATGGAACAAACAGTTTTATTACGGAAATTAAATTTACATATCATACATGATAGAAAATACGTGCAAAGAGAAAAATGTAGGTGAAGAGAGACTTTAAGAGATGTAATGTTTATATATAGCTCTGGGTTCAAAAAAGGCATCCTTGAGGTAGAGGGTTGAGCTGCTTGGAAGGTAAGATTGTAAATGGGATAATAATAGCTGACATTTATTCAGTATTTACTAAGTTATGGGATACCTTTCTAAGTACTAATTTTAAGGGGTGAGATTTCAAGTGATGTTTAAAAATATTTTTATTGAAGTATAGTTGATTTACAATGTTGTATTACTTTCTAGTACCCAGCAAAGTGATTCAGTTATATATGTATATATTCTTTTTCATACTCTTTTCCATTATGGCTTATTACAGGATATTGAATATAGTCCCCTGTGCTATACAGTAGAGAGAAAACATTTGCAAATGATGTGAACAGGAAGGGCTTCATTTCTAAAATATACAAACAGCTCATACAACTCAATGACAACAACAACAACAAAAAAACCCAACCCAATAAAAAAGTGGGCAGAAGACCTAAATAGACATTTCTCCAAAGAAGACATCCTGATGGCCAACAGGCACATGAAAAAATGCTCAACTTCACTAATTATTAAAGAAAATGCAAATTCAAATTATAATCAGGTATCACCTCACAACAGTCAGAATGTCCATCATTAAAAAGTCTACAAATAATAAATGCTGGAGAGGGTGTGAAGGAAAGGGAACCCTCCTACATTGTTGGTGGGAATGTAAATTGGATCAACCACTATGGAAAACAGTCTGGAGGTTCCTTAAAAAACTAAAAATAGAGTTACCATATGATCCTGCAATCCCACTCCTCAGTGTATATCTGAAGAAAACTCTACTTTGAAAAGATACATGTACACCAATGTTCATAGAAACACTATTCACAATAGTCAAAACATGGAAGCAACCTAAGTGTCCACCAACAGATGAATGGATAAAGAAGGTGTGAGATACACACACACACACACACACACACACACACACACACACACAATGGAATACTACTCAGCCATTAAAAAGAATGAAATAATGCCACTTGCAGCAACATGGATGGGCTCAGACATTATCATACTAAGTGAAGTAAGTCAGAAGAAGACAAATATCATATGATATCCCTCATATGTGGAATCTAAAATATGATCTAAATGAACTTATTTACAAAACAGAAAGAGACTCACAGACATAGAAAACAAACTTATGGTTACCAAAGGGGAATGGAGGTAGGGAGGAACAAACTAGGAGTTGGGATTAGCAGATACAAACTACTATATATAAAATAGATAAACAAAACAAACTTTTTAAAAAACTTCATGGACAATCTGCTTTCAGGGTATTGCAAAATGGGTCATAAGGCAGGAAGCTTTTATAGAATAAAGGATAAAGAACAAGGAACAGAAAATTGGAAAATACCTGCTTGGCTCGGGCTACATAGCCTTCTTTGGGGTGAGGAGGACCTGGGTTGGATTGGCATTTAGGGACTGGCTGACTGGATATACTGTGTTTCTGTTCAAGTGGAGCATTTACAGGGAAATAAAAGTTATCTAAGTTTTGGTTTGCCCACGTAGCACAGTGGGGAGGAGCAGGAGCGGCTCTAACTATATATATATATATTTAAAATATTGACATATGTCGTGAATTTTTAAATTTATTTATTTATGGCTGTGTTGGGTCTTCGTTTCTGTGCGAGGGCTTTCTCTGGTTGTGGCACGCGGGGGCCACTCTTCATCGCGGCGCGCGGGCCTCTCACTATCTCGGCCTCTCTTGTTGCAGAGTACAGGCTCCAGACGCGCAGGCTCAGTAATTGTGGCTCACGGGCCCAGTTGCTCGGCGGCATGTGGAATCTTTCCGGACCAGGGCTCGAACCCGTGCCCACTGCATTGGCAGGCAGATTCTCAACCACTGTGCCACCAGGGAAGCCCAGCTCTAACTATGGAGCCTAAGATTTATTTCAACAAGAGTAACTGCTATTTTTGAAATTTTAATTGTGTACTAAGTACACTATTTGTAAAAAATACTTTACAACTTCATCCTGTTTTAACTATAAGAGTAGCATCTGTGTGAATATAGTTTCTTATTCTACATGGACCATAGAACAACATAGTAAATAGTACTAAATCTATCAGTTCACCAAATGTAGACTTAGCTTTAAGATATTGAGAAGCCCACATCTGAAAATAGTAAAATAAGGGCTACGCATTGTAACGTGGCTGGCTTAAATGTAGCATAAACCTTGCAAATTTGACTCCTCCTGAGTAGTCTGCATCTGTCTTCATTAGAGTGAATGTATATCCCCAAACTTCTGAGTTCTTACATATAAAGGATAAAATTGATAGCTAATTAAATAGTAGCAGTGATTCATTTAAAAAATATTTATCAGACATATATTCTGGCCATGAATTGTGCTGAGAATTTAAAATGCAATGATGACCTAGCCAGACATAAACCCTGGGTACCTTGGATTTCATAATCTCATAGTGCACATGAATTTGAATGTCTATCATATTTTCTGTGAAGCACTCTAAAACTACCTGTACTATATCCACTGGCCAGGCCAAAGTCACTTTTTAATGCCACTTTTATCAGAGCTAAACTGCATGAAAGAAGCAGCCTTATAAGTTGCTATACGGAAGCGATTTTCACGTTTTCACAGATCTTTGGGAACATCTCAAGATGTCTCGTTATCTCTAGCATCACCACCAAATTCTCAAAACAAAATAAAACAATTAACAAACAAACAATGAAACCTAGTAACACTAATTATCTATGCCAAGTGGCTTATTCGGAAGGCTGGGAAATACATGCTGTAATATAAAACAAAAAACGTTTTTGTAACTTTTGGGTAATGCAACTCCAAAAAGCTTGGAATATCTACCTTAAGGTCTCTATCTTTATTTTCTTCTTCTACATAAACTTCCATGGACACAACACATTATTTCCTATTCTATCATTCATCTGAGACTTCCTAGTGGAAAGAGCACAAATATGGCTGAGGCGTCAAGATAATTTCTTGGTTCAATTGGTTCAAGATTTCTCTTTCAGAATTAAATACTTTTTAAGAAGAGAGGGAAAAAAAGGAAAAGTAATCACTAGCTTTTAAGTGAAATGTTTACTAATCCTGTAAGTATTTTGCTTGCGCTAATTGGTTATTGAACAATATTTTGCAAACTGTGTGCCTTCCAGTATTTTGCCTAAGAGGAAGGATTCTGCATCCATTTGATTAGAATTTTTGAGCTTTTAAATATTTTCATCACTACAAAGCCATGTTAAGGAAAATGTATCAGACGCCAAATCTTAATACATTGGTGACTGGCAATACTTGCCTTTGTGTCGTCACATTAATTTTTTTGGTGTTGCTTTAGCAAAAAGCTTTTTCTGGGATCTTTGAAATATAAATGTATAAGGCTATAAAGTTATAAAATTAAAATTTTCTATTATAAAAAGAATTATAAAATTGGCAGAGATGTATTTTTAAAAATATATATTATTAACAGTTGCAACTTGTCTTTGTAAATCAAAATTTTCTTGATAGTTTGCTACCAAAAAAAAATAAATCAGATGCTAAGGCTGTTATTTACAACTAATTTCAAATCTATATATCATCAAATTAATTTTATCCATAATTAATTTTTAAATAAATGTAAATTTAATTCATATATTAGTCAGTTTATATTAATATAAGGCCATTTTTCTTCCATTTTATAAAAAGATTTTTATTTTTATTGGGAAAAGTAGTCCACTTAAAACCACAACATATATGTGTGTGTTTGGCTTAGCTTTTATTTTCAGTGTTGGGTTATCTGAGTATCTTTATTTGTCAGAGTGGAATATTTAAGAACTATTTATAACTATTATTTAATGGTACTTATGGGGTTGTAATGAAGATATTATGTCCATTGAATTGATATTTAAATTCAGCTGGAAAAATTACATTAGTAATTTTTTTCTGTATTTTCTCTGAAGAATATATAACTCAATGCCTGTCTATATTTGAACATTATGCCAATCAAATGTTGATGTGTACTCACTTCAGAAGGCTTGAGGAAAACCATGTTAAATTTGGATGACAAGAAATCCAAATCCTTTGTTATAAATCCAGAGGAAAAGTTTATTTGAAAATAAAATACAATATTGAATGAAATCAATGTTAACAATCCTATCAAATGGGGGTAAACACATTGGTTGAAATCCCAGGCAGATAACATGATGAGTGAAGTGGTCCAGTACAAGTGTGAATGAGGGAATCAGGGCAATGCCTTGAGCCTGTGTCCTACCTAAAAAGGACAATTGCTATTTAGCTTTGGCCAGTAGTTACTACATGTGAGTGTGGGACTAGAGTTACCAGATTATGTAATTTTTCAAAAAGACACTGAAAAACATATTTTTAAAAAACATGGAAACTATTTTTAAATGTTGACCCCCAAAATAAAAGCACAGTGCTGGCAAAATAAAACAAGGTAGTTAGTCTATAACCTCCCAACTATGTAAATCAAGCTCAATTATTTAAAATAATTTTCTTTTTGTATGAATCACAGGGACATATATGAGTCTGCATTATGAAAGAATAATTCATTATTTAAAACTATGTAAAGAATTCAGGCTCACACATGATATGTAAAGTCACTTAAGCATTTACATATTTTTTGAAAATATATATTTCAGTGCATTTTATTCTTCTTCCTTTGACTACTAACAATATATTAGAAAGCTATAAGTAAATATTCCCTCCAAAAGTAATAGCTTTAAACTTAATTAACTGTTTAACTCCTTAGAAAAGGATTAAAGAAGACATTTCCTTGAGTCCTTAACCATATTTCATACTGTTTTCAAATTAACCTTACAGAAAGTCAGAACTACAAGGATTCTTGAAAATTATTTAATAAAATCCTTTATGTTATGTATGAATAAGGTCCAGAAAGGAGAAATGCTTGTCCAATATCACAGAAATAGCTAATCACAGAACTGATAAGCCAAATAGCATAAAGTTAAGAAGTAACAGTTAATATTCCAAATTAAGTTTATGAAAAGAATTACAAGATAGCATGTGAGAAAATATATCATATGTAGTAAGCTAGAATATAAAATGTACAACTGGTATAGATACTGACATGAGTAAATTTTACTAGGAGGTCTAACTAAATAGCCTTACTGTTACTTTTAATGTACATTCATTAATATTTTTATGGTTGGTAAAGCAGTTTTCAAGCTGTTAACTAAGAGTGAAAGAATTCTGGATGGGTATCATTTGTGAGCATCTGGGGGGATTTTCAAAGAGGCTTGTGCCAGTGGACAGAGCTGGTGTCCTGAGCCTTAATAGTAATTAAACTTACTATCTGTCATTCATCTTTGCTTTGCAAATAAGCTGAGAAATCGGAGATTTCTCATTGACAAAAAAATAGGAATTTAGTGGGCAGTTCAATAGAAAAAGGGTTTTAGAAAGTGTAAAGATGAAAACTCTGCTTCTGTCAGAGAGCTGACAGGATTCAGACAGGTTCCAGCAGGGAATGATGGCATTTTCTATCAGAACCACGGGGACTGGATACTAATGTAGCCAGTGTGAATTTGCTCCACATACTAAGTAGCATGCTTTATTTGTTCTAAAAACAAACTACACCATATTCCAAATCTCCACCATCTAGAGTGGTAAAAAATTATATTTCTTGTATTTAATAAATGAGGTTATTTTCTTCCCTAGAAATATCCAAAGACCTGGAAGAGGTATAGTTGGTCCAGAAATGGAATGGTGGCAGGGAGGTGGTCGTTATGGCAGGTATTATCTCCTTATGCTCCATGATGCATTTATTGCAGTTCATCTTCTGCTCTATGTAGGACACTGATTCACTGACAGGCTCAATAATCCTCCCCTGGTGATGCCACTCACTGAGTGCAAGCTTGGCCTCAAAGACCTATAACGCTGCCTTCTAGGCTGCAATGCTAAGTGGTTTGTTTTTCACATCACTCAGCCATTCCCCATTAATGTTAGCTGCATGCAAGTGGACTCTGACGTTTTATAATTCTGTCTTTCAGGTAGAATCACTTCCCCCTTCTCAATTCTCAGTACTGACATCTCTCTCCTTCTTCTGGGTGAGCCACTCATGCCTCAAAGACTCTTGGGTGGGGTTTTTCCTCCAGATAATAGCTCAATAACTCCTAACACACAAATTCAGGTAAAGGAACTAAGTTTCACTTAAAGTAGAACTAACTTCATAGCCAGTCAGTAAAAATGATTCAGCAAAGGATAAGCCAAATAGGTGAAAGATAAAGACATGTGATGATTGGGCCAGGGGTGGAGTGGAAGGTTGTATTAATAAAATAAGCAATTGAAATCCTTGGGATTAGTTAGGGGATTATGGGTCCATGTCTCAGCTCACATGATTGGTTGAAGTTAAAAGTTCCAGTTTGGGACTGGAGATGGGGATGAAGACCTGAAAATAAACCTGTAAATGAAATTGAGAAATGTATTACCTAGCTGAGGGGGTATTCCAAATCTATCTCCAGCTAACAATACCTGGGTAAACATGCCACCTTGGCATATTTGAAGTAAGAAAAAGGGAAGCAAGCCTTGGTGTTCCATAAACATATGCCAACAAAACCAATTTATGGCTAAGTTTCCATAAAGTTTCAGTTGTTAGTATACAGGGAATGGATTAAACTTTTATTTTTCTATGCTTCTTGTTTTTTTCTTTTCTTAGTTTCCAAATAAACTTTATTAGAAAAATTCCAATTCTTCCTCAGCTTAACAGAGAAAATGTTTTATTAGACCAATCAATGCCAAGGCATAAAGCAAATCTGAGTGTTTATGAAGCTTAGCATGGTGGGGTTACTACTCATTTTGGCTTAACATTATAAGAAGAGCTAGTGGAGCAGAGAAGTGAAAATGCATAATGAGAAAATTTGGAACAGTTAAAATATTTACCCTTTAGCACCACAGGTTTTTCTGTCATGGGGGTAGTAGGGCTTCTGGAGAATGGAGGATGTAGAGAGTATATAAAATTATATATCATAATCCTAGTTAGTGTGTGAGTACCAGGCATTTTGAAGGCCCTGTAACATACTATTGATAGGGATATTGATAACTATATTCAATCTAAAAGAGAATCTTATCATCTCCTTCCTTATGTTTGTCCTCCTTCTTTACCTCCTTCTCAGGTAACAATAAATAGACTTACCTAAATTTTTTTTTTTTTTTTTTGTGGTACGCGGGCTTCTCACTGCTGTGGCCTCTTCTGTCACAGAGCACAGGCTCCGGATGCGCAGGCCCAGTGGCCATGGCCCACGGGCCCAGCCGCTCCGCAGCATGTGGAATCCTCCTGGACCGGGGCATGAACCTGCGTCCCCTGCACCGGCAGGCGGACTCCCAACCACTGCACCACCAGGGAAGCCCCAACTTACCTAAATTTTAATTAAGAAATAGAGTACTGTTAATATTTAGGTCATTGGGAAGTTATAACTATAACCCTCTGGCTTCTGATACCTTCCATGATACATGACAGGCATAGTTAACATTGTGCTGGGACACTGGATTTCCACACAAAAAAGAATGAAGTTGGAATCCTATCTCATACCATATACAAAATTAACTCAAAATGGATCAGTAGCCTAAATATAAGAGCTAAAACCATAAAACTCTAGAAGAAAACATAGAAGTAAATCTTCATGACTTTAAATTTGCAATGAATTCTTAGAAATGACACCAAAAGAAGAAACAAGAAAAAATAGATAAGTTGGACTTCATCAAAATTTAAAACTTTTGTGTATCAAAGCACAGTATCAATAAAATGAAGACAAGTTACAAAATGGGAAAAATATTTGTAAATCATGTATCAGATAAAGGACTAGTATGCAGAATATATAAAGAAAATCTACTACTGAACAACAGAAAGATAACCCAATTTAAAACTGGGCAAAGTAGTTGAATATACATTTTTTCAAAGATGATTATAAAGGCTACGACCAGTGTAAAATGCATAATTTCTGAAAGGAACTGTGATATACTTTTTATTTTTTTAAATAGGTAAGATGGAGTTATCATTAAGAAG
The DNA here is from genome assembly GCF_008692025.1 of Phocoena sinus. NCBI lineage: Eukaryota > Metazoa > Chordata > Mammalia > Artiodactyla > Phocoenidae > Phocoena > Phocoena sinus. The sequence continues at coordinate 106,015,692 of NC_045764.1, read as the reverse complement.
AAATTTTAAAAAAAAATTTATTTATCTATTTTTGGCTGCGTTGGGTCTTCGTTGCTGCGTGCGGGCTTTCTCTAGTTGCGGAGAGCAGGGGCCACTCTTCATTGCAGTGCGCGAGCTTCTCATCACGGTGGCTTCTCTTGTTGCGGAGCATGGGCTCTAGGCACGTGGGCTTCAGTAGTTGTGGCTCGCGTGTCCTAGAACACAGGCTCAGCAGTTGTGGTGCACGGGCCTGGTGGCTCTGTGGCATGTGGGATCTTCCCGGACCAGGGCTCGAACCCGTGTCCCCTACATTGGCAGGCAGATTCTTAACCACTGTGCCACCAGGGAAGCCCTATACTTTTTATTAAATAATATTTTTGACAGGAATTAAAAGCTAAACAGAAGTATACTGTGTGTGAGGTGTGTGTGTGTGTGGGGGGTATATGTGTGTGTATTCTTTCTTCTATCATTGTAGAATAGCCAGATAAATACAATAAACATGTTCTCATCGAACATATAGGCTATATACTTTATGTTAAATGAGAACATGTTTATTATATTTTTAGTATAATCTTTTTGAGGTTCCTCTCCATTGTAGCATGTATAAGTACTTCACTTCTTTTTATGGTTAAGTAATATTCTATTCTATGACTATACCATGTATTTTATCCCTTCATTAGCTGATGGAGATTTGAGTTGCTTCCAGTGTTTGTCTACTGTGAATAATGCTGCTATTAGCATTCATGTAAAAGTATTTGTTTGAACTTATGGTTACTGGGGGGAAAAAGGGGGAGGGATAAATTAGGAGATTGGGATTGACATATACACACTACTATATATAAAATAGATAACTATTAAGGACCTACTGTATAGCACAGGGAACTCTACTCAATATTCTGTAATGACCTATATGAGAAAAGAATATAAAAAAGAGTGGACACATGTATATGTATAACTGATTTACTTTGCTGTACACCTGAAACTAACACAACACTGTAAATCAACTATACTCCAATAAACACTGAAAAAAATATAAGTATTTGTTTGAAACCTGTTTTCAATTCTTTTGGGTAAGTATGTAACCTATGAGTGAAATATCTGGGTTATATAGGAATTCCATATTTAGCTTTTTTTGAGAAACACCAAACAGGGTGGCTAAAGTTCACAGAGTGTCACATTGCTGAGAGAAAAGAGCTTCACAGAGATAAAACTTTGGAAATATGAATGGGTCCCCGTGAGTCTTCAGCTGAGTACTAATTATCTCATGCACTGGAGGAAACTACCTAAAGATTAGAGGTAACAGTACTTGGTGCTCACTCAGAGCTAGAAATATTTCCTGTCCCCTCTACTCAAAATGGAAAACCTCAGAATTCACTCTGCTAGAGTACTAAGAGTGTTTTGCCTCAGTTGTGGGGCAAGATTAGCCCTGGATTATAAGGTGACCTCACCCCATCTCATAAGCTTAAAGCAAGACCCACAAATATCAAACTGTTTCCAGAAGCCACATTAAAGAACAAAGGTCAAGAATATTTGTAGAAACACAAAAATATCCAGCATACAATGTAAAATTAACAATGCCTGACATACCGTAAAAATAATCAGACATGTAGAAAGGTGGGACAATATGATTCATATTGAGGTGAAAAAGCAAACAACCAAAACCGTATCAGAGGGACTTCTCTGGTGGCGCAGTGGTTAAGAATCCGCCTGCCAACGCAGGGGACGCGGTTTCGAGCCCTGGTCCAGGAAGATCCCACATGCCACAGAGCAACTAAGCCCGTGCACCACAACAACTGAACCTGCGCTCTAGAGCCCGCGAGCCACAACTACTGAGTCTGTATGCCACATCTACTGAAGCCCATGTGCCTAGAGCCTGTGCTCCGCAACAAGAGACACCACTGCAGTAAGAAGCCTGCAGACTGCAACGAAAAGTAGCCCCCGTTAACCGCAACTAGAGAAAGCCCGCACACAGTAATGAAGACCCAACACAGCCAAAAATAAATAAATTAATTAATTTTAAAAAAAGTAAGTGGAGCTCAATTAAAAAAATATATCAGAAATTACAAAGGATAGAATCAATAAAGATATTAAAACAATTATTGTAACTGTCTCCCATATATTCAAGAATCTACAGGATTTATTCAACATACTAAGTGGATTCTTGGAAGATATAAAAAAGACCCAAAATTAACTTTCAGAGATGAAAACTTCAACATCGGAGACAGGAAGCCTCCTTAACTTTTACTGGATCTGTATAAATGGAAAATTCTAAGTTTAGTGATCAGAAGTCTGATCTGAATCACCAAAATAGAGTCATGGCCCCTGAATCAAATTCTAGACCTGAATCAATTCACAAATCCTAGAAGGGGACCTTGAGAAAGGATCTTGCTATATTATGAAAATTTTATACTGTGTGACAATGAGCTCCTACTCATGGTATTTCCTGGTCTTATATCATCATTATGAAGCAGCTGGCTTAATAGGACTGTGGATTGCTCTTTTGATGACTCAGTTATGGTGCCAGGTAGGTGGCAATACCTCGTGAGATTGAGACAATGTCCTCTAGGATGTGCTCAATGCTTTAAATCAACCTCTAACATATGGTGCTGTTTCTCCCATCACCAGGATTTACAAATCCTTACATTGTAAATCCAAGAGCTGGAAATGAGAGCCGCTCCTCTCACATTGCCTCTAGTCATCTTGGCTAGCAAAATGTTTCTTTCCCATTCCCTTAACTTTAGGGTATGTTGGCCTAGAGGTCATAGTTTCAAAACAAGGAATGCATCCCCCAGGGGACACAATAAATATTCCATTGAACTGGAAGTGGCTGCCATCTGGCCACTGTGGGCTCTTCAAGCCTCTGAATCAACGGAAAAAGAAAGGAGTTATGCTGGCTGCAGTGATCAGTCCTGGCTATCAAGGAAAATAGGGTGCTATTGCACCATGAGGGTAAAGTAGATTCTGTCTGAAATACAGGAGATCCCCTAGGGCAGCAGTCCCCAACCTTTTTGGCACCAGGGACCGGTTTCATGGAAAACAATTTTTCCACGGATAGGGCAGGGTTGGGGAATGGTTCAAGCGGTAATGCCAGCGATGGGCAGCGTTGGGGAGCGGCAGATGAAGATTGCTCGCTCACCGCTCACCTCCTGCTGTGCGGCCCGTGTTCCGGAGGCTGCGGACTCCTGCCCTAGGGCATCTCTTTGTATTCCTATGTACTTTCATTAAAGTCAGTGGAAAACTATGACAACTCCATTCAGGTAGGATTTCTAATAGCCCAGATCCTTTAGAAATTAAGGTTGGGGTCATCCTACTTGGCAAAGAACCACAACCAGCTGAGGTGCTTGCTGAGGGCAAAGGGAATATGGAAAGAGTAGTGGAAGAAGGAAATCAAAGAAGGTAGTGGAAGAAATACCAGCTATGATAATGTGACCATTTGCAGAAAGGAAGACAATAATCATTATGAGTATTTCTTTACTATTTTCATGCGAATATTTGTATATGTATTAAATATTTTTGTTTTATTACCTCTGTCATCCTCTTATCATGTAACATGTGTTAATAACAATTAACTTTATATTTCAATATTTAAATTATAGGATATCACAGGAGATGTGTGAACATCACCCGAAGATTTTGTATCCTCTCCTGGGGAAAGGGTTAGCATTTTTCAGTTTTACGTGGGATAGTTCATTCTATCATGTCATTAAGTTCATTATGTTAGTCAGAAGTATGATTTTACTATTTATTTAGTGATTAAATATGGTTTAAAGAGATGTATATGGGTGCCAAGTTGACAAACAGTGGCCTGTGATGGCTGTGTGATATGACGGCAGTCTAGTATGTTTCTAGTTAGAGTGGTCTACAAGGGAGATTCTCTTGTGAGAGTTGAAGAACAGAAGGGAGGCAGCAGACATTTTGTTGCATACATAAAACCTCTCCTAGTTATTCAATCAAACAATAGGTTCTGCTGTGAAGGAATTTTGAGATGCAATTAAAATTCCAATTTTGAGTTAATCAAAAGGGAGGTTATTCTGGGTGGACCTGAAAATCAGGTGGTAGTCATTAAAGCAACCATGTCTCTGAAAATCTGAGACTCCAAGCACAGTTGGGCCTGCAATTGTTCTCTCTTCCCTCTGTGTCTTTTCTTCCTGACTGTCCATCTATGGGCTTTGGGCTTGCTTAACCAGAGTCAATTCCCTTATTATCACTATATATCTAGACAGTACCTATATCTATATATGTGTGTGCATGTATACATACCCGTGTGTGTGTGTGTGTGTGTGTGTGTGTGTGTGTGTGTGTATAAATTTTAAAAGTATATATCCTAGTGGTCTGCTTCTCTGGTTGAAACCTGACTGATAGAGATTAAAAGAGATTTGAGAGACACGAACCAGTAACAGTATATTTATCTGGGTTGAGGTTTGAACAAAATGTTAAAAACTTTTTAAGACTATTGAGGAAATTTAAACACAGACCAGATATTGGACAATATTAAGAAGTTTGTGTCAATTATTTTCAATATAATGATGATATTTTAGATATTTTTAAAAGCCTATAATATTTTCAGAATAAAAATGGTATGATAGTTAGAATTTGTTTCAAATTATCCCAAGGGACAGGTTATAAATGAAACAATATTGGTCATGAGTTTACAGTTTTGAAGGTAGGTGTATGGTACATGGGATTCATTATACTATTTTATCTCCTTTTGAATACATTTCAAAGTTTCCATAATAAGAAGGTAAGATAAAAAAATTAAAAGCCCACAAATACTTAACCTTGAGAAGAAAAGGCTAAGTAAAGGCAAATTTTGCATTTACTAATTTTTCTACCCCACTACAGACATTAGGTAGAACTGCAATATCCAGCCTCTTCTGTCTCCCTCTTTCTATCACACACACACACACACACACACACACACACACACACACACTCACAAACACACACACACACACACACACACACTCACTCACATACCCTCTTTCTATACCATATGCACATAAACATCCATACATAAAATGTAGGTTTTAATAAGAAAGCTCTATATACTCTTAGTTATATGAAATGACACATGTATAAAAGAATTTAGAATTACGTGATGTCAATTAAACACTTCTGACCTACCACAGAAATGCTTACATAGTGAAACCAAAAGATTAAATAGCAAGGCAGAATCTAGGGATGAGTACGGTAATGTAATTTTTTAAAATATATAAGGATGTCAATTTTTTTGTACTTATGAACACAAACAACACTGTTATAAGACAAACAGAACTTTAAATTATTTGACCTATAACAAACAGTGGAAATAGCAAATAGAAAGAAGGCTTTCCAGAAACATTAAAAGCTTGTTTGGAAGTCAAGAAGGACTATGGCTTATTTGAGCAGCAAGAAGTAAACAGACAGGAAATCTGAACAATCCATAATGTAAGCAATTCCCTGATGCTACCTGTGGGTCCAGTGGTTTATCATTTGAAGTTGTATTTTATTATATTTATGATGTCTCATTTATTATTTCTTCATTCACTTCATCTTGTTACATATAGTACCTTCTAATGAAGGAGTAATCCTATCAAAATGATAGATTCCATGTTAAAATGTGAAAAGATACATTAAAAAATTCTATTCTAGGGCTTCCCTGATGGCACAGTGGTTGAGAGTCCGCCTGCGGATGCAGGGGACACGGGTTCGTGCCCCGGTCCGGGAAGATCCCACATGCTGTGGAGTGGCTGGGCCCGTGAGCCATGGCCGCTGAGCCTGCGCATCCGGAGCCTGTGCTCCACAATGGGAGAGGCCACAGCAGTGAGAGGCTCGCGTACTGCAAAAAAAAAAAAAAAAATTCTATTCTACTCCTTTCTACCTCTGTTCTTAATCTTTGGCCTTAGCTCTAGCTAATAAAAGTATAGATAGGGAATAAAACATCATGGAGGATAGAGGATGTGAGAATGTGCTAGTTTATTACACCACAATGTAATATATGATTGACCTATGATAAACATTTCTACTATTACACATGGGGAAGTTGTTATTTAAAGGAATTCGATGAATAAAAAAGACTTTATGGTTTATAACTGGCAGGGCTAAAACAAAAAGTCAAAGCTCTTGAGTATTATTAGGGTGACCATATAATTTATTGTCCAAATTGGGAAAATTCTAAGGGTAACTGATAATTGCTCTGGGACATCTGGCACAAGCCAAGAACATCTTGGTCAAATGAAGACTCAGGATCACTCTAGACATTATCAGAATAAAATATAATGTATGTGTACTTGAAGATATTTTATGGAAGCAACAGATAAGTGATTTAAACTTAGTTGATAAAACATATGAGTACTACTCAACTATTGCTTCTTTAGTTTACTTTTATAGCTCTTTTTTTCTTACTTTTTTTTTTGCTCTGTCTTAACAACTTTATCATTTACTTTTTTCACCCCAGCAATTTTTCACATCTAAATGGCTTAAAAGATGAAACTTCACAATTTGAATTATCGTCTCAAGAAAATATTTTCAACTATAGATTTTAGTGAATTATTTTTAAATGCAAAAATATAGGGAACAAATGTATTAAATATATTCTTTACAGTATCAAAATTGTTTTCCTTGGTATATTATTTTGCAGTGCACCTAAAGTACATCTTCAAAATGTGTATTATTAACTGATTTAAAAATGCATCTTAAAGCACACAATACGTACTTTGATTTTGATAATTTTCTTTGTATGATTCTATGAATGGTAGCAAACATACTTATATAGAAATTTGTTTTTGGAGACTTACAGAGCATTTTCCAATTCTATTTTATAGATGAGGAAACTGAAACTCAGAGCAGGTAAATGAGTTACTGTACATAACAAAGTAAGTTTAAGAGTCAGAACCAGATTATCAGTTCAAGGTTCTTTTTGTTGTTTTTAACTTTTTATTTTAAAATAAGTTTAGTCTTAAAGAAGAGTTGCAAAGATAGAAGTTCCCCAATACTTTCCCCCAGGTTCCCCTAAGGTTAACCTTTTACATATCCATGTTCCAATTATCACAAGGCTCTTTTTATCACACTGTGGAAAGTGTTATTTATTGTCTAAACATGCATTTCATAATATACCCAATGATAAAGAAATTAGGATTTTTAAAATAATATTAACATATCTCATTATCTATTAGGATGACACATTTGCAACTGGAATATTGAGGTTTGGGGACTTTTTGGAATAATGCTAATAACACATTTATGTCTCTATATAAATTAGTGTGAGCTTTCATAGACTGTTTCATAAACATATCCACGACAGTGAATTTATACTCTTAGATACATAAACATAAAACCTGTTTGAATTTTTGAGATGATAAATTTCAATAAATCATTTTTTAAGAAGTGCAATCTTAGAAAAATACTTCTAATCAATGTCTATTTATAGAACTTGTTATATAAGATCTGGGATATAGGATTAGGTGATACACTTTTTGGTATGTATTTTCTCCTATTTTCTTTGTGCTGCATTGAGTGAAAAAAGGATCAGAATAGGTATATTGATTCTCTCTGTCTAAAAAACTAAAAACACGGTTTTTAAAAACATAGAGAAAATTAGTTGGGTTGTTGACAAGCTATGCTTGGTTACAATATTTGGATTGTGAAAACTGTAAAACTCTTTTTAGTACTTTAAGCTTTCCAAATTTTTTCGTACTTATTTGATCTTTCCCAACAGTACTTTGAAGTAACAGGCTTCTCATTTTCCTTTTTCCTAATTTCATTTTGATACTAGTAGCAAACTGTTACTGCCCTACCCATGTCTCCTTGTCTACCATTTCAGAGCACACTGGCCTGATTTTCCATATTGGTGGGGGATATTCCACAGCATTTCCAGCCTCTGTAAGGGCAGAACAGCCTCCAGCCTCCATAGAAAGTCCTCAGAAAAAGATGCAGCTCTAGCAGTTGGAAGATTGGCCAGCATGCATTGAATAGACTTCGACCAATGACTAAAGGGAGGTGGTGTATATTTATACCTGCTTTCTCACGCTTTGGGTGGGATAATTCTAAGGCTACTGTTTTAAATGGTTTTCCAGGAAATCCCAGTGAGATTAAGCTCTGTTTACTCACAGTGATAATTTGCCTGGGAATTCACACCCTTCATTGCCTCCCTTCCATTCCCTGTCTCACTTCCCCAAGATGCTACTGTGTTTTCTGAAATCACTTCCAAAATAAACTACTTGCACTTGAATCCTTAACTCAGGATCTGCTTCTAATAGAACATAAAATCAGAAAATATATTCCCAAAGTACAGGCTGCAGAGAAACACTCAGTATTTATGTTGTTTAGTAACAGAACAGATTTTAGGACAGGTAGGAGCATGGAGACAAAGAAAATAGGTTTGGGGATATTTGTGGATATCAACTATCTGTGCTTTCTCTAGAAAGCCAATCATAATTACTGAAAATATATTATCTTTTGCTACTCAGACTAAAATTTAGGAAGGAAAAGAATACCTAATGAAAGCCAAAAAAGACTAGGGATTTTGTTCTTCAGATTAATATCATTTTCTATCATAGCTGCTTATGTTCATAAGTCATCAACTAATTGGCAAGGAAAAGCACACAAATTCTATTGTGTCAAGGTGTTAAAATATTATTAAATTTGCAGTGCCAATTGCTTGGTTAATTAAAAAATAAATGATTTCTTTTCACAGAATTAAAAGGTCAAGTGTTTCTATTATATTTTTTGAAAAGTTCATTCAGTTTATTTGTAGCGTAAGATGTATAGCATGCTGTAATAATAATATAGCATGCTGTATAGCAGCTTATTAATGAACTGGAAGCTGCTTTACCTTTTTTTTCCTTCAGTTTTATTAGCTGGTACAAATGCAGAAGACAACAGGTAAAATGTTTATCTGTTTAATCAGAATGGTAGAGGTATATGCAGTGAGAAACGGAGAAGTATAATTTTTTTTCAAAAGGCAATGAAATATACTAGGGAATAGAGCCTTAATTGGAATGTATTCTCTGATAATCTTCATTGACCAAATCAGCTCAGAGCTGACTGATCCATAGATGTTTGACCAGGTCAGAGGCTTAGGATAGCCTCTGTAATTGCTGGCATATCATAGCTTGGTTACTATTAGGTATACTATCCATATTAAAAATCTTATCTTCTGCTTCTGGGTCCCATGTAGTGGTGAATAGTATTTAAATATTAAGTCTAAAGAAGGAATAAGAGAAGGGTCAAATAAATACCATAAGAATACAGTGTCATGACTATTTCAGTTAGCTTATGTGTATAAGGCAATTTAATTTAGAAGGCTCATTTTGAACCTAACTTACACATGGCAATGACAAATATTTTCTAAACTATTTTAGAAATAGTTTACTTATTTTTAGAAATTTGCGAACTTCAGGTTTTCCAGTTCTAAAACATAGTCTTTCCCCAATTTAAAACTACATTCTATTGAGTACTTTGCCCAGGCTTTAATGTAATATAGCTTTGAACTATATTTGCCTTTGAATTATTTTTGTCCCTTGTCTTTTACTGTTTCAAAACAATCTAGTTGCAAATCCCAGCCCTTTTCTAATTTTTCATTTTTGAAAAATATGTCCTTACATATTTTTCACAGACTACTTTGTACAAGGTCTGGCATCAGCCTTTTCTCTATCTTGACTACCACAGACTTATTCCAAACCTCATTTTTTTCTCATCATAGCTTCCCCTTTTGTAAAAAAAAAAAAAAAAAAATCCAATTCCGTGTAAAAATCCTCTTTATATTTGGTCATGAAGGCTACATTGTGGTTTCCTATTACATCATACATCAGATCAAAATTCTGAACTTTGGTTCACAGACCTTTACCAATATGTACTAACTTACCTGCTTTTCCTTTCTTTCAGCTCTCAGCTTATCTTCTTCCCTGACTTGAGGCAAATGTGCTTTTCATATTCCAGATGAATTTTTATTCCCAAATAAACGTTATTCTCTTCCTCATTCAGCAGAGTGTCACCTATCTTTCATTACTTAAAAGCACCAGAAATCCCAATGCCTCCTAGATGCTCCTTCCAATAAAGCACACTAAGAGTAGAGTTAATATTCTTTTCCATTCCCTTCTCTATCTACCAGGAATTAAAATTTATCCTATTATTCTGAGGTTACTGCCTCAGCTATGCAAGTATTCTTGGTCAGAATACTACAGAATTCCAGTGAAGTTCTTTCTATGCTAGCTTAATACTAAAGCCATTTTCACGTTGAAGTGCTGTTGTAGAAATGTATAGGTAAGGAGCATCTTTGTTCTAGAAATCTAGTGAATATGTTCATACGTTTTTACATCTTACAACACATCGCCATGACATTATCTCATTTGACTCAAGAATTTCGGGAGGTAGAGTTGAGGTCCCTTTTTTAAGTGGGAGGGAACCTGAGGCTCCAGTGTACTGCAGTATTCAAGAGGACAGACTTTGTAATCAAGACGACCTCAGTTTGAATTATTACGACAGTGTTTACACCAGTGTGACTTCGGGAAAATTATTAATATCTCTAAACCCAAACTGCCTCATAAAGTGCGGACAGTAATAACTACATGATATACAGCATGTAAAAAGCACCACATGTGAAGCGGATTGCCTGGCTCACGGTAAGCACTTAATACATATAGCAACATGTTAAGGGATTGCCCGACACATACTTTTAGAATATGCCCGCAAGGACTCGAAACCAAGATTTTGAATTCCAAAGCCCATACTTTTCCACTATCACTGCCTCCTAGCACACTGATTTAATTAAACTACTAACTTGATGGATGACCTTGAGCAAAATACTTTACTGAGTCAGTTTACTCATCTGTAAACGGAGTCTTTTCAGACTTTCAGCGTCTACTCCAAATACATATTTTTTTTCCTGTAGTGTTCTAGGTTGTGGTTCAGGTTCGTTATATATCCAAGATCTGTATAATCATAAGCTGTGCACATTGCACTGAATTTTACTCGTATATTCATAGTTCGTTCAGTATTTAGTTTGGGATACACACTCAGCTGTTGCCTGTCTTTAGTCCGCTTCTCGGCGCCTCGTGAAGGGGATACCCATACCTAGCTTTATTTATTTATATGCTGGCTTGTTTCCGAAAGGATTTAAGGCAGCGAGTGACACTTTAAGTTCCCTAACGAAGTCACACAGTGCGAGTAATACTCTTTTGATGAAATCTCCCGTAGAACCGCCCTTGAGTGAGATGCTAACTAATGTCTTTTACCTAACTCTTAAAAATAAAGACTGATGTACCCAGCTAGAAGTCCTGGAAGCATACAGTTAAGGTTTTTTCCTCAGCCTTGACGCTGTCCCACCCTTTGTCAACGGTCACTCGAATGCCCTTCTCAGACAAGCCAAAATTGTCGCCGCTCCAGTCCGGGCTGGAGAGAGATCCCACCCCGCCCCTTCACTCCCTCTCATACCCAAGTTTCCCGATTGGGAAGGGGCCTGAAGAGCCTTTCTCACGTTTCCATATTATTGGCTGGCACGGCTGTCAGTAATATCTACTTCCCGCCTTCCAGCCTAGCGGGTTTCTTGGACCCCTCGGTTTCTGCGACTAGCCGCTTACGTTTGCCTGAGCCGTGTTGCCGGGGACCCGTGACCTTTCACCCCCTCCCTTCCCACAGGAGCGCCCCGGCCCCCGGCCCCGCCCCCGCCGCCGGCGCGCGCCCCCGCGCACGCTCTCAGCCCGCGCGCGCTCACTCCCGCGCAGACACGCACACTCTCGCCCCCCGCACTGGCCCCCCCGCCCCCGCCCCCGCAGGCTGAGACTTCGGCGTCGGGAGGCGGCGGCGGCGGCGGCGGCGCTGCTGAGAGGCAGGGACCCGAGCTCGAAGTGTGTAGGAGTCTGCGAACTCAACCCCTCACTACCCTCCCCTCGCAGCCATCCCCCTCCCTCCCCGCCAGCACCCCCCCCCCCCCCCTCCACAAGCGGGAGAAATAATGAGCGAGACCAGGCGGCAGCAGCAGCAGCAGCAGCGCCGAGCAGCCCAGGCAACGGCAGAACCGCTCCGGCGGCGGCGGCAGCACCAGCAGCGGGAGCGAGCGCAGCGCTAGCGCGGCGCGGGGACCGCCGCGCTCCTTCCCGGCTCCTGCCCTCCTCCGCCGCTCGCTCTTCTCTCCGCGTCCACCTCTTTCCCCTCCTCCTGCTCATTCACTCTTTCCCTCACTCTCCCCTCCTCCTCGGCTTTTCCCTGCGCCCCGCCAGCCCTCGCGCTCTCCCACTCCCTCTGCCCGTCCTCCCCGCTCCCCTCCTCCCGCTCATTCACTCGCCCCTCTCCCTTCTCCACTCTCTCCCCCTCTCTCCTTTCTTCTCCTTCTTTCACCCTCCGTCTCTCACACCCCCTCCATTCCCCTGTCTCCTTTCTGACACTGCACTGCAGCTGCTCCTCAGCCCTGCCCCCTCCCCAGTGAGAACAAACCAGCAACATTGCTTTTTTTTCCTAAAGAGATTTCTATTGATCCGATTAAAAAAAACAAAAACAAAACAACCTTAAGAAACCCCAAAAGCAAAAAAAAAAAAAAAAAAAAGAAAAAAAAAGAAAAGAAAAAGCCAAAACAAAAGGGAGAACCTTCTCCCCGTAGAAGCGGCAGGAACTGCAAACATGATGGCGGCAGCTCCCATCCAGCAGAACGGGACCCACACTGGGGTTCCCATAGACCTGGACCCGCCGGACTCGCGGAAAAGGCCGCTGGAAGCCCCCCCTGAAGCCGGCAGCACCAAGAGGACCAATACGGGCGGTGGGTATCGCTTCCACCTCCCCGCTGGCCCCATCCCCCGCCGCCCGCCCCTGCCTCCCTCCCTCCCGCCGCCCTCCCTCCCTCCCTCCCGCGGCCCGGACACCTCCAGCCCGAACCCGGCGGCTCCCGCGCCCTGCCTCGCGCCCCCTCCCCTGCACCTGCCCCGCATCTCGCCGGCCCCGACACATTTCCATTTCTATGTTTATCATTCATCAAAATGGCGACCGGTTTTTCGGAATAGACCTATCTTTCCATTTAATCGGTCGAAAGGCTGACCATTTAAATATCCTAGACCTGGGCAAGGGGGTCCGTTAAGGAGGAGGAGGATGACCCCGAGTGAGGTGACGGCCGCCCGAAGATGCGCGCTGCATTTAACGGTCTGATTAAATAAATAAATAAATGGCACTTGGGTAGCGGAGAGCAAATGATTGGGGCACCGGAGAGTTTTGCTCTCTTCATCCCCTTGGTTTGGGCCACAAGTAGTATGCAAAATCTGGAAGAGTGCATACTCTTACCGCACTTACATTGTCGGTGCAAATATTTCACTGATTTGTCTTCAGGGGTGTGCATACGAGGGTGGGGGTGTCTGGTACTCTGACTTGTTAGTTAACATCCTGCGCTTCTTGGGAAGATGAGTTTTAACGGGACCGGTATCGCTTCTTCATTTGCACTGGAGTCATCTTAACAATGCACCCAATGCATCGAGGCAGAGGTGAATTTATCTACAGCACGTACATTAGAGACGGATGGGGGTCTTGCGAATGGCACACTCGAAAAATTTGGAACGTTCATTCACATAAGGAAGCTGGATTTACCGGGGTGTTTCCTATTTAAGACATGATCAGTTTGACGGAAATTAAAGTTTATGGAGTTGGCTTTATTTTTTTAAAACATTTCAATCTTTCTTGGTTAATCTACCCCCTTCGTTTTAATGATTGTGATTCTTTTGGAGAAGGAACATTATCTGGTCACTTTTAAGTGTATTTGATGTAAATGACTCCTAAGCTTTTTAGTATTGGCAAAATTCTTCTTAAGGTCCTTTAATTAATGAGCTTAAACGAGATCATAGTAGACTAAGGAGTGCTAAAGAAATACTCCAGGATTAGTTAGATTTGGCAGTCCACATCACTTTGAGTTATTTCCTGGCAATTATTGAAGGCTTGGAATACACCCTACAGTTTGGGTGGATTATTTGGTAGGAGAATGGTTGTTTTGCATACTTTAGGTAGGATATAGGCAATGGCTAATTGTAGTCCTTATGTGTTTGCTCATGTTAAACAAATATAGCTCATCACTATTTACTGTCTTTTTATTTATTTATTTTGCAATATGTTAAGGTTTGTCATGGTGTAAATCTCTGAAGTTTTGTTAAAGGGTCAGTTCATTTTGTTTTACCATAGTAACTACAGATAGAATTGGAAGACTTCCATGTTTGGAATAACAACTGGAATTTAGTCATCAGTTTATACAGTGCTGCAAAATAATAGAACATGTTTAGATTTTAATTCCAAGTTTGAAAGTATAAATTCTACAGAATGGGAAACATTTCGTACGTATTTATTTTTCAGTGTAATTGGCTTATTTTCGTTCTTTAAAAAAAAAAAATTAACCCCATATTTCCTGCAGCTGTATGCCCAATGTTTTAATCGCTCTTTTTCTCTCTTGAGGGTGGAGGGAGGATACAAAGTTTAAAATTATTGTGTTAACGAAGTATATTTCCTTGCATTTTTCAGAAGACGGCCAGTATTTTCTAAAGGTTCTCATACCTAGTTATGCTGCTGGATCTATAATTGGGAAGGGAGGACAGACAATTGTTCAGTTGCAAAAAGAAACTGGAGCCACCATCAAGCTGTCTAAGTCCAAAGATTTTTACCCAGGTAGGTGCAATGGTGAAGAGATTGTTTGATAAATCCCCAAGGAAATAAAAGATCTACCTGTGTTGTGTGCTGTATTGAAAAAATTCTTAATAGTGTAGACTGTTTATTTATTTGATGTATTAGAGTATTTGTGGAAAAATTTTAAGAGTATTTTCACTCTTGGTTATGTTTTGTTTCTGTAATTGATATTCTGTCTATGATGTAGACCAATTTTGAGATGAATCTTCTGGGTATTTCTAAATACTTCTTTCTAATTAGGGGAAAAAACTCTAAAATTTAAAGATAGAAACCTAGACAGCTGGCATCAGGAAATAGGGTTCTTCTGAAGTTTTCAGAAATAATTGTAATGACAATTAGACTAGAGTGAATTCAGAAGAGGGGGTAGAAAGGCTTCTTAAAGAATGCACCATTTACTTTCTAAATCCATTATGTACCTCTTTCTGCTTCATTGCTTTGTTTGTTGGCCCTGGAGTGAAGAGGACAAGTGCTGCCTCTTCAGATTTTTAAAATATTGTGTTTTTAATATAACTGTGACAAGGAAATATATTATTATGTAAGAAGTAAAATAATGCTTCAAAATTTGTGTTACTTAAGAGCTGTATTAAGAGCTGTATTTGATCAAAATATATTAACAGTTTGTGTGGTACTGTAGGTACTGTAACCCAGTGGAATATGGCAAGTTTCCTAGGTGGTATAATTTTTTTTTATAACTTTTCAGTGTGTTTTTTAAATTTAAACTGTTTATAGTACTATGCATTTATCTTTATCTTTTTAAAATCATTTTGCTACTTAATATATGGATTTTAAGTTTAACAGTGTATCTCCTAGATAAAACATTAATTGATTTGCTTTTACCTACATGTAGCTTCTGCAGTTTTTTTTTTGGTTATTTCATATTTATGGCCATAAAAAATATTTATTCAGTGCTGAGGGGACCAACACTGCTTATTTTTTTTCTTGGTAGGAAAGAAAAGCTGATTTGCTTTCAGTGATCTAATTCAGTAAGAGTTCTTTAGTACAGCAAAGACATCTGGTATGAATGTAAGCAAAACATTTGGAGGATTTCTTTTTCATAGCCAATCGCTTGGTGGTAGAAAGTGGACCACTGTACTGCATAAGACGGTTTTAGAATGGTTGGAACTGTCATTTAGTTATGTAAATTAAATGTAGTATGTTTGGCAAACATTACATTTATTAAACTAAGGTGTTATCTATTAGATATGTCCTATGAAAGTTTGTTTTCTGTGAGTGTAGTTTTGTAGATGGCTTTCCTTGTCTCTGAAACTTTCCTTATGCATTAAGAAAGTTTGCTGACATATTCACATTCTTATATTTAAAAGGTATGTTATGATGAAAAAAATGTGGAATTGTGAAAATCTTTAGTGCAAATAAAAGCATTCAAAAGAGCTTGATTGCAGAATTAATAATGTTATAGTTCTAGGAAAAGAGCTGCAATGGTAAATTAAATTCACTGTCAATAGATGAAAATGAAATAGCTTTTTCTGCATTATACATGAGGGTATCAGATGTGCAAGGATGTTACAGAAAATTGGTGTTTATCAAGGATATTCCAAATAGTAAATTAAATGCCTTTTCATTTGAATATAGTGTATTTTCAGTGGGTTGGAAAGGGTGCAACTAGAATTAGATCTTTTGTTTTTAGTCCACAGTTGTGTATTTTTTTCTTATTACATTGAAATTGCTTATTTTATTTATAGTTCTGAGGCATGTTATTCATATAGAGCAAGAATATCCGTTGGAAAAAATGGAAAACTGGAACGCGTTGAATAAAATTTTGTGTGTGTAGTGACGTAACGTGATCAAATGTGAGTTGAAATGTCTGGATAAAAGAAGGCTTATACTCTGCCTGTAACAGGTGGAAACCAGTCACAAACTATGGAATCAATTGTAAGGATAAAAAAAGCCCTGTAATTTATAAGAAGCTTTAATAATTTTGAACACTTTGTATGTAAATATGATTTTAGCTAGGTTATTACCTGTTCAGACAGATACATCTCTCTTCTGACAGACTTTAATAGTCTTTCTGTTCATACTTGACCATAAGCCTGTGGAATTATCTGAGGTCCTGGTATTCTTCAACATAGCAGCCTCTGAGCTACTTTCAACTTCTCTTACTCAGATATATTTAAGGGATACTTACCTTGCTCATCTCAAATGAACTAAATTATAAAGCTGTGATTTATACTGCCTAGTTATGAGGACTTTCTTGTAGGATTATGCAGTAATTAAAGCCCTTTTTTGTGTGTTTCATATATGTACTTACGACTCATATTCCATTACAATGAATATGCCCGATGTTTATTTCATGAAGCATTTTTCTGTTTCTTATTTGTAAGACAGAATATTTGGGGATAAGTGCACTTCAGTTGTATAACTTAATGGATTTTCTCAAATACCTAAGTTTTAAAACAATGCAATTGTTTTCAGAAGGTTCACTTAAAATACTGGTGTATTTGAGAAAAACTTTCTTCAGAGTATATATTACAGAGTACAGACATTGCTTAAGTAATCTCTTAAGCAACCTTGCTTTTCTGAGTAATTTTTAATATTTATGGTTGAGATGAAGAAAATAGTTTTTGCACATTAATTGGTATGAATTTAGAATTTATAGAACTGTATATTACATTGTGTATTTTAGCATGTCATAAAATAAAATAATTTGGGGACATTGTATGATGAGGATTGTAAAGTGCATTTATCAATTACTGTAATCGGAAAAAAAAGATCGATAAGTAGATTCATTTTTTTGCTGTGCTGTGTAATTCATTTATCTATTACTAAAAATCTAAATCTTATAAAATACTAACTTATTACCTGTGGTTTATGAATATATCTTTTATTCTTACTTGATTAAAGGAACCTAATTTGATTTATTTATATATCCTTTTTATAAGTAGGTTACCCAAAGTTAATGCCTTTTAATTAAAAAACAGCTTTCTCATTTTGGGAAATACATTACTGTATGCATTTTCAGGATGGCAATAGGATAGTATTCTTTTATTCCTTTATTTGGCATCTGAAGATGTGTTTGGTTTTGTTAATAAATAGATTGATTTTATCTGTTAAAATCATTTAATGAATGGTTCAGGTAGATAATTGGGAAAATTTATTGAATACATTATTCATTGGGAATAGTAAAGGATATATAAAATAAATATTGTCATGTATGCCTTAGATTTTAGAACATTTCATAGTGTACCTATTTTATTCCATTATATGACACTGGAGATATTCATTATATCAAACAGGAATTCTCTATAATCTTAGCATGTATTTGTGTGTGTTTTAAACTGTTTTTATACTTGTGGCTATAAAACTGGATCACATTTAATATAAATTATTTCCTTTTTTGGTCCTTAAATTAAAATTTGAGCGCATTATTCCTAGATTTATTGTAGCTTAATTTATCACTATCCAACTTGGGTGATGCTTTTTTAAAAAACCACAAACTATTTATATGTGAAATCTTTAAAAATCATAAAAAAGCAGAATGTGAGTGAAATTTTCTTTTAGTGAAGGAAATACCCCACACTGCCTTAATTTTGACATGGGGAAAATTCAGTGGCCAATTTAACCATTAGGGTTGAGATTGTATAAGAATGATAATTCTTTTGGAAATAAGAGGAGTTTATGAAGTTTGGAATAGATCACTTTTGTTTACATTGTTGAAGGAAGAGTATTATTGTATTGGTAGTACAATGTGAATACTTTTGTTATAGCTTCTGAAAGTTGCAGTCTATACTCTTCTTTGATCTGAGTTGCTTTGCATCTTAGAAATTTACTGGCATATATTTTAAGGCAAAATTAGCAGGTAAATATAATTGTAACAAGTAGAAAATAAAGTATAATTTCCAATATTGTTGAATTTAATAGGGTAGCTGCCATTACACTGTGCTATACCTTTGGTTTTAGTATTGTCAAAGAGTTGCTGATACATAATGTGTTTTTCTTTAAATATTAAAGTTGTAATATTTATGTTTGTCATGCTGCCTATGGTTGTGGGTTATTTTATGTTTTGTCTGTCTCTATCCTCAGTTGTGGGAGGAGCCATAAGCTTTCACTTATACATTAATATCTGTCTGAAAATTTGCTGCATTTTTAATACTTTATTTCTCATGTTAAGCAATGGGAAATCTCAGCACATGAAGGAATTAGCATAGCACAATCTATATTATAATTGTACTTTCCGAAAGTTATAATTTTTATACTTAACCCATGAAAGCAAATGTTTTGTGGTATGAAATTTTTTAGAAAGATTGAATTAGCATTAAAAATCTTAGCTATTCATTTTATTTGATTCTTTTTTTAATTTCATCTGGATGTTATATCTTCTATTATCGATTTAGTAAGTTATGGCTTTACAGTGTCAGTGTTTTCATGAATGATATAGCACAATGTCACTTTGAAATTTGCTATTTGAAGCCTTCTAGATTTTGGAAAAATAGCTCGTGTAAAATTTGTGGCATTGTAAGGTAATATAGTATGTCTAACAACATTGTCTTGCAAATATCACCCCCAAAGGATTTCAGGAATAGTTTAAAAATAGTGAGCACAGTCAGTGAAATAGTTCAATATTTATGTATTGAAGGTGTTTCGTATAATATACAAAGAGGAAAAACGATCTGTGTCTTGGGAACTCTAAGGAGTATGTGGTATCACTAAAAACGGAGCAAGAAACCACCAGTTAGAAACATGTCTTTTTATAGTTCGGTTCTTTTGTTTTGTTTTGCTCTGGCTTAAGATAATTAATTTTTGCTCTTAAATATTACAAATAACATTTGCTGAACACACTTATGCCACTTGTTAACTAAAATTCAGCACCTAATAATTTTTTTTTTTACTTAGAGTTTAGTCTCAGTTGTTTCCAGTTTAGTGGAGCTGTGTTTTAAAGGATAACTTTTATGAGCAAGTGCAGCTTTTCAGAATAAAATTGGGGGGATGAGGGTGGGAGATTTGTACTTGATTGCCATCTCATTTCCATCTTTGGATGAAGCTCTAGCATAAAGTTAAACAACATCTGCAGATATCTGACTGACAAACATCTCTCTGGGACTCATCATTGCAGCCTGCAGCAGGTGCATTCAGCTTTGCAGTCTTTTCCAAAAAGAGGTTAGTTTGTTCTAACATTTATCGGTAGACCAGTGGAAGCAAGTGACTAGAAAGAAGAGGTTGGTTGTCACTTGTCCAGTGCTGGAATACTACAGGTAATTGGACTGGATTGGTGGGAACTGTAGCAGTATGTGTCTCACATTGCATTGCAGCTGCTATGGAGCTTAATTAACCTTACCCTCAGAGACTGAAGTGTCACGGTATAAAATGTAACATGCAAGAAATGAAGCAGTACTTTTCAATACTTCCTGATGCTTGGATTGGTAAAATTTCTGTTTTCTTCATCCTATTCTTTAAAGATATGGCATCACATTTTCCATTTTTTATATGGAAGTATTTGAAACTAAAATGATTTCCATGAATCTGATAGAATCTACATGAAAAGGAGATAGGGGCTTTAGGTGTAGAAATAAAGAGAAAATAACCTTAAGTAGGAAGTAAGTTTGCTATTCCACAAGTATATTTTCAGGTTATGAGTGAGTGGAAATAAGTGGAAGTACATTGTAGTTCTTTTTTTATTATCTTAGATTAACATTTATTTATTTATTTTTACAAGAGAAAGAACCTGTGTAAAATTAAGTTGTATCTTTTTAGCATGTTAGGGACTTTGACAGGCAAACTTTGCTGAGTGTTTTGATGTGTTCCAACACAGAAGACAGGCATAGTATGTTAAAAATGTTTTTAGGATGCTTCAGCTTAATATAGGAGTGCTGTTGAAGTGGTTCTTTACCACAATTTATTATAAGTAAATTAAAATTTGATTAAATAAAAACTCTAAAAAAGTCAATCATTCATTTCTTTTGTTTTAAATTTTTTGATATATTTGAAATACTGACAGTATGCTTCCATGACACATATAGAAGTTTCTTGTATGTTCTAATAGTGTTCCCAATTAATGTAGATGTCTCATCACAGTCCTGTTTATCAGTTGGCCTTTGAACGGAAAAAATGTCTTTAAATTAAATCTGGCAAAGTGCTATACTATTTTAAAATAATTCAGAATTTTAAAATATCATTTAGAGTCTTTGTGAAGCAGTTTTATTATTTTGACTTTTTTATTAGTTTTACTAAATTGAATTTTTTGGTATCCATTGACTACAACTTGTCAATTACCCAAGAGTAATTAAGTTTTGGAGTTTGCAGATTTTTTGTAATCTATATACTTTTATTGAAGGAATTTTTACCAGAGTGGCCAATAACTATTTGATTCTGAAGTTACTGTTTGTAAGAAAAAGCTTCTAAATTTTATCTTAATTAGATTATGAATAATAGGTAATTTATTGGTAATTATAGTAATTGTGGAAAATAAGATTAAAATAATCATCTTTAGAAGTGGAGAGAATCGTTCCTCCACTTTTAAACATATTTCATTTATCAATCAAGATTTTTCATTTTTGACATTGTGGAATGTTGTTTTCTTATTAATTCTCATCAATATAAAAATATTCTTTAAAATTACACATTTAAGAAGTTTTGATAAAGAAGATATTGAATAAGAATAAACATTTTGAGACTAGAAAATAGAAAATAAAGATTACTATGTAACTAACAAACTTTTTGAGATATTTTCAACATTTGCTAAGTTTCAAACCACTATATGGATATCCTTTTCCATGACAAACTTGATCATGAAAACACATAATATCTGCACTCCATCATTGATCTTTTGCTGCTTCCTGCAGGGCCTGTCATAGCATCGTTGACAGGACCAGATGAAAAATGAAATCAGTATCTTGAGTTTTTTAACAGCAAAATGATTCAGGTAAGATTATTTGGTGTGGAAAATAAAACATTTTTTACCATTTTTATACTCATTTAATAATTGATATTTAAAATTAATATTTTTCTTATTTTAAGACCTGTTTTATGTCTTACTGATGTTCAGTATATTTGTCATATCCAATGAATTTTATTCTGAACTCAGTAATTTTTAAGTTTTAGACTGTAGTGTTTCTTACTTTCCTTGTGAAACTTAGCATACTTTTTGAAGCTTTGAAGAATAACTTTTCTTTCTCTTTGAAAGATTTTTGAGAACAGTTACATGATGAAGGCCCCATAATTTGATTGTAGGATAAATTTTCACACAATGAACTTACTAATTAAGAGTTCAAATCCTGCATTTCCTCTAGGATAGATATAATAAATGCTACTCTCAGTTTGATTGAATTTTTAGAAATCATTCTTACCTTGAAGAAAGTTGTCTTCATTTAAATTGTTAATAATTTGCTGCTCTAGTACTTAGATTGGGCGGTGACTTTATTTTAAGATTTAGTAGATAGAGGGAAGGACAGAAAAGAAGGAAAGGGGTAGTGCATTTTAACACGATAGTAGAGAATTCAGTATGTGTTTTTGTTTTATGTTACTAAATATTTTTGAATAACTGCAGCTTTTCAATTTTGGTTATATCCATTCTTGAAATACTTGTTTTTGAAGGAATTATTGTTGGAAGCAGTTGAGCTTCTACTTGGAGACCTTTCATTCACATACATAGTTTTAATTATTCTTTGTATAACTCCTGTGTTTTTAATTTTCTAAGACTAATTAATTTTTTTAAGTCAGAGAAGTACTTTTTAAAAAAAAATCTAGTTTCAGCCTTCACTCTGAAATCTGTCTGGAAGTTTTTCTCTTGTCAATATAAGTATTTATCAGCTGCTTCCTATGAGTCCAGGTGTCCTATGGTCATTATGACTTAGAAGTATTACGAAGCATCTTTTCTTTGTAAAGTAATATGGGTATGTTTTACTTCACCCTAAAATGTTGTGCTTTGATTGTTATTGTGTCCTTAAGTTTTGTTTAAAAATATTTTTTATATTGCATCTGTGATATCTGTCAGTGACTTAGTGAGGACACTTAGGAGTATCGAAGAGGCTTTTTTTTTTCGTTTAAAGGGATTGGAAAAATAATGGAATTGTGGAACTAGATGAAAGAAATGGTGCTTAGGTGCGATCTCTTCCAGAATCTTCATTTAATAGTTGAGAAAACCAAGATACCAAGAGTGATATAGGCAAATAATTGTCCTGCAACTTTTAAATATGTTTTCTGAATTTGTGGTACAATTATAGTACGTACTTCATTCTCTTTTTATTTTGCTTTACTTTTTTTTTTTTTTTCCTCCTCTTTTTGAATGTGCCTCTCTGAGGAAATAAGTCTTCACTTCTCTCTCCTAGTTTTAAAATAAATACTCCTACCCCCACCCCCGCTTTTTTAAACTAAGTTGAAAGCACAGTAGTTATTTTACAGTAATTTTTGTTGTTGTTGATTTGCTACACTGAAAGGCCAAAGACAGGTACTCTTTATCATTACCATATGTTAAAAAACAAAGATATGGTAGATTATATTGCCCGGAATATAACCTGGTCATTTCTGTATTTTCATAATTGTACTGTTTGAAAATGGCAGTGTTCAGGGTTATTTGATTTCTACAGCTTTGTTACTTCATTTACGAAGTTTTTTTTTTTTCCTTCTTTTTTTCTTCCTTCCTTTGTTCCTTAGCTCAACTTTTTAATTTCTTCATTTTTGGTTAAACAGAGTATTGACATTGCTAAAAAAAATTATATAGACTTTCTAAGTCAAATTCTGTTTTTGGGGATATGTATATTTTCCATATTTTTATGACATATAATTTCCTTAAGTATTGCATATTTGGCTAGGTATTCATAACAGTTGGTTTTAAAAGGGCAGAGTATTATGATTAAGAAATAAGCATGAGCGTAATTGTACGGCAATCTAAGTACAAATGAAGATATATAATAATTATTAATTTTAAAACATAATTATTTTCTCTTTTTTGTCTATCCATTTCATCAAATTGGTCCACTTCTCGGTTAATTAGAATTCTGGTGCTCTTTGCGTTGCATTATAGGCTTAAGGACTACTTTCTAACATAATTATAAAAGTCACTTAACGTGATTTTGAAGACATTTTTCCTTCACGGATTTAAATTAAAACAAAAAAATTTGTCACAGTCTTTACTTACTACAGTTGAATAGTAGAATTAAGCTTCATTGATATGAAGGAATTTATGTCATCCTTCATGCCTGCTGTATGTTCAGCATATAGCCCAGTGCTTTAAACATCTGTGGCATTTGAAACATAAATGAATGAATGTGTGATTGAATGAATGACCAATCTGAGGCTTCATCTGTGAATGTGGTGGATATAGAAGGCAATCTGTAGTTTTTCATTATATTTCTAGTTTACTTCAGTGGGGTGATATCAATACAGTGAATGTAGAAGGCAATTCATCTTTAATTTTGTATTATATTTCTAGTTTACTTAGGGGTGTGTGTGTGGGAGTATATGTGTGTGTGAAACATCTGTATTTCGGATAAGTAAACTAATGAGTTCAAAATTCAAACGAACAAGGAAAGACCATAGAAGTGTTAAGACAAATATGGGCCAGGTCTTATGAAAGAAGAGTAGAATTTTGTTTTCTATTTAGCATGTTGTCCTGAAACTTTCAGAAAACTGAAAGCTAGTATTATGGAGAGTACTTAAAAGCCGTCTCCCAGATGAAGATCAATTTAAAAATACTCTGTCTTAAGAAACATGAGCTTAACTAATATTTATTAATAAAGTAATACAAAGTACCTATATTACCAGATTTGATAGTTATATCACATTACAGTTTACTTATTGCCACATGGCTACCTGTGCAGTAAGGAACAATCTACTGATGACTTTTCTTGAAATACCCTGAAAATCAAAGATTACTAACCACTAAATTGAGGTTACTTTATTAAAAATATGATTAGTAAATGTTTTGTTTTTAATATATTTTAATATCTCATTCCCCACCTATAGTGGGGAAGTAAACATGTATAAATACATTAGGACTTTTAGAAGCTGGACTATTAAATTTTCTTATTTACTCAGGAGAGGAGTATACCAACTATGTAGTAGATTGGAATTTATATGCTTTGAGCTTGACTAACTCAAATACTTTATTTGAAATTAATAGGAAAGTTATTGAATTTGGTTTTCTTCAAAGTCTTTTAAATACTTTTTAAACAGAATTTAGAGAAATGTATGAAATATTAGTGTTTATCTTGTATTAATACATTGTTTGATTTTTGCTGCAATAAACCAATGAAACTTCTAAGATTTAATAAATATATTTAGTTTCAGGCTTAGTCCCTTACATTTTTATAAATTCGATTTATTTTTTAAAAAGCTGATGGAGAATAATGGGTTAAAATAACTCTTAAGTGTTTACTTGGCTGCTTCCCCTGCCCTTCTCTGCCACCATGGCCAGATTTTAACATTCTCATGGACATTTATGCGTTCCCTTTGGGGTTAGAACGAGATATACAGTTTTCTGAAGTTCTTACTCTCAAGCAGGGGAGCAATAAGAAACAATAAATAGCTGGTTATAATGAAATTTGATAATTGTATAATGATAGAATTATGTCTTGAAGTTGAAACCGCCTGTGTCAGTGGCAAGATCTTGAGAGAAGAGGATATACTTCAAAAAAGACTTCAAGGAGGAGCTGACAGAGTTTTGAGGGTTGAATTTTAATTTGCTTGGTGCACAAGAGTGGAAGGTCATTTGAAGCAGAGACAATATATATATCCATGGAGTTATGAAAAATTCCTGGTATATGCAGGGGTCCAAAAGTAGTTTGTATTACTGGGATACAAAGTAGATATTGCTGTGGGCAGAGAGTGGGAGTAGGGAGATACTATCGATATTTGTACAGATAAGAGAAAATGTATTAAAAATGTAAAAGAAAAGAGTTTGATGGAAATATTTTTAATTTGGAGACATTCAATAGGAAGAAATATTTTAAAGAAAAAGTACATTTGTTATGTCTATAAGATGAATGACAGTGGTACTGTAATTAAAATAGATGTATTTGTATAAATATAAATAGTGATACTTGTACCTTGGAGGAAGGATTGCCCTAGTTATCTAAAAACAGAGTTAAATAGTAGATTGGGGAGTCTGGCTTTCTGCCTCGGTTATATAAGTAGAATTAAAGAGAAGACTAATTTGTTTAGAAAGAAAGGAAAAAACTACTAGAGATAAATGTTAAATATGAAAGCTATCTTTTTATTAAGCAACTATGTGCTGAGGGTAGAAGAAAAAAGGTGTGGAACCTAGTGAATGAAAATGTCAGTGAGGAATGTTTTGCCGTATTCAGGAAAGCTCTGGAGATAGAAATCCGTTTTTGACATTTGTTCACTCTTATATAACCTGTTGTCTATGCAGGTGCATTTAAAGTTAGTGACTCAAATGGTTTCTTTTACTAGTTTGCCTTTGATTAATAGCTGTTTAGAATCATAGATCGGATAAAAATTTTCTCATTCCTTAAATTATGAATATGTAGGCCTAGTTTCTAGCTCTCTTGGTATATGAACATTTATTTTTAATTTGATGAAAATTAGTGATTTGCACAACGTATGCAATTTTAATGTGTGAATTTTAATTTTTTGACAGTGTTCAAACACTAAAGTTTTGGTATGTGATAGAGACATTGGTGTGTGTTATGTCAATGAAAATGAGAGTTGAAGCTTTCATTATTGTTAGTGGA
Source organism: Phocoena sinus (assembly GCF_008692025.1). Classification (NCBI taxonomy): domain Eukaryota; kingdom Metazoa; phylum Chordata; class Mammalia; order Artiodactyla; family Phocoenidae; genus Phocoena; species Phocoena sinus. The sequence goes on along the minus strand of NC_045764.1, from coordinate 105,989,443 downwards.
TTCTCTGTCGTATAATTATTTTGTTTGGCATTTCAATTGATTATTGAGATTCAGCAGGATTCTCCATCATTGATAAATATTTATTTCATATGAAAATTAGTCTTAATTGATAATCTGTCAAATCCAGATGAGTTTAAAAAGTCACTGTGAAAAATATGGCACTGTTTTACATTTAGAAAATGAGATTAAAAATCTATTTAGCATTTATATTTATTTGTGAAATTATTGGCTAGTTGTGTAGAGAAACATTAAAAAATTGAACAGCTGAAGTGACATTAAGCACCAGATGGGAATTTGAAATAAAAATATTCATTGTGTAATCTTTATTTAAATGCTATTCATAATTCAATAATACCAGTTGTATAACTCAAGGTTGACTTCAATATAAAAAGGAAGCATAAGCAGAGTCTCATTGCCTTCAAATTGATGTGCATATCATGGCATGGTAACATAACTTGTTCTTTAAGGGATAAATAATATAGGTAAGGTGACTGCATGCATTGCAGAACCAATACAATTCCTTCTGAGAAAATCTGTGAAGGAACTTTGGGTTTGTGAATTGTTTCAAAGTGACATTTATTTAAATTGAACATCTTTTACGAATTCTGCCTTTAAGATGATATTCTATTTTACATTTACACGTATATTCTCAACTGAAAATTTCCAGCCATGTTTTCTTTACAGTAATGTTTGACATTGTTTCTTCTGAAGTACGTACCTATTCTGTTTAAGGAAAGGTATGTTCCTTTGAAAGCTTTATCACATTTTTAGCTACACTGGTATATTTGACATCTTATTTAAAAACTAGAATGACTCTAGATGTGAAAACACAAACTGTGATAATAAGCTAAATATGCCATATGTGGTAGTTTAGGTTGGCATATATCTCAAATGGCATGTTTAATGTACTGTATTAGTAAGATTAGTAATTTTACGGTGGAAGGCTGCTACTTTTATTTTATAGTCTTTTGCTGGTGGGCTTAGAATGCTGACAGACCCTTTACTTTGTAAATCCTTGTTTTCAGCCCAATGGCAAATTTTTTTGCCATTGAAATTATCTACATGGGATCCCTCTTAGTAACTAACTTATTCTCTAAAGTTTGTGAAAATTAATGAGAATTACAAGTAATCAGTATATAGTTTGACAGATGATTATGAATGTGAAATGTAATCATGTATTTTTGTTAAGGAATAATCTATTTGGTATAACCAAAATGGTTTAGTAAAATAATTAAGAATTGAAAATGGTGTTTTTATTTTTGGAAAATGTATATATATTAATAGGAAAAGCCTTGAGGTTCTATGTCTATATACCATTTATAAAACCATTTAAAGCAAACTGCAATAAATATTGCCCCTTTATGACAGTATGACTGCACTCTGAAATCATATTCCAGGTTTCTTGAACAAATTTTTTTCTTTAATTTTTTTAAAAATATTGCTTTTATTAAAAATTTTTCTGAAAACCCTTCAAATACTTCAGCGGATTACATTAAAAATAAGTAGAAACTGCACTGTGAGCAGGATAATTTCCCTAAATGAAAGGGATAAATAATGTAGGTAAGGACTATGTACATTTTTTGACTACTTAAAATATGCAGAACAAATACAATTCTGTTTGAGGAAAATTTTGAAGAAATTTTGGGTTTAGGAAACATTTCAAGTAACAGTTAGCTAAATTAAGTATCATTTAAAGAGCCAGGCTCTGATTTTCTTTATGTACATATTTAAACTATCTCTTGACCATTAATGGGAAAAATGATTATCTTGTTTTTAAAAGTCTAGAACTGTATAACTAAAATTTAATAAAAGTAAGTAAGCAGTACATAAAAGTAATTTGCTAATCATGCCTTAATTTGATCTTACATCTCTGCTTAAAATGTCAGTATAGGCAGGAATTCTTATATCTGTTTTACAGTTGAGGAAAATAAGATAGTGAAAGTTAAAATGATTTGTGATATAGAAAGTTAATGATGAACCTGTTTGTTTACTGTTATTCTATAACTCTTTGCATCAGACTGCTTATAAATTTCAGTTAAAAAATACAGTATTCAAAATTTAGGTAAGATTCACCAAACTGCCACATTTGACCCATCACCGAGAAATAATTAGATATTTTTTATGGATTGATAATTTTCCCTGTTCATCTGGAAATGCTTCAAATTTCAGTTTTGCCATTGAAAGTGAAACTGTAATAATTCAGCAAAATAGAGACTAAAAACAAGTTTTCTGTTCTGACCAGACCTCTGTAAACATAGAACCTTGATATTGTCTAGGTATTTCCTGTCTTCATATTGCTATTAGACATTAGGAGAGTTTGAAATTTTGCCTTGTCTACGAAGTTTTTTACATGAAATCATTTGATTATTCTTCATTTAGCATTATAAGATTTGTCTTTCACATTTTAAATCATATATAACCACTGCTCTAGAGATTTGTTAAACTGTAGACTTAAGGTTAGTAAGGTCTAGTCAAATCACTGTGATAGTACTTAATATAATCAAAGTTTTTATGAAGATAATTTGCTTTGGATATTACACAGTGGAGTTTATTAAGAAAATATCAAATCAATTCAGTACTTTTTAATGCTTTATGGGGATGTGAGATAGAATACAAGACTCCTAGAGAACATGTGGCATCAGACAGAGCAGAGTTTGAATCCGAGCTCTGCCACTTAACTAGTTGTATGATTTTGGTCAAATCATTTAATCTTCTTGGACCTCTAATTTTCTCATCTGTGTGTGATTAGTACTTCTTGCATAGTTATAAAATGTTGGTCTAGGTATCACAAAAGGAAAAAATGTAAAAGCATGTCACATAATACCTGACATATAGTAAGCATTTTATGACTTATCTTTTTTCATCTTCTTCTTCCCGTGTTTGTTACATTTAATAATACTAAGTTTACAGCAAAGATTTAATGTAAAATAAATTACATTAATGGGGTGGCAAAAAGGAAACGTTGGTATAAGGATTTTTTCAAAAATTTTTTTCTCATAACAACTGATTATTATAAAGTGTAGGCAATACAGAGAAAGTTAGTTAACCTCTCCTCATCCTTTAGGATAATTAATATAAATAATTTCGTATGTATTCTTTCATACTTTATAAATGTCTTTTTATATAGGTTCATATTTTACTAGATAATTACAAACGATATTTGTTATATATAGGAATGAGTTTTCAGCAAATCACCTCTTTTGGCTAATGGACTTACGGAGGTTCTAAGGTGTCCTTCCTATTTCAGCTATGTGGATATTTTTACTGACATAGCCAAAAAATATGCTCTGTGATATACCTGAATGTATGCAGAGCTTTGTTTGTTTTTCACCCATATGGTTGAGATAAAAACTAGGGACATGATTTTATAATATTTAAGCAGATTAAATTGCATATGAAGCATATGGGCTTCTTTATATTAAGACTCAAAAATTAACATAATTCATTAGTCTGTCCTTCATTCTTGTACATTAAAAGTACCGATCAGGGCTTCAGTAGGAATAAAGCAAGTGGCATACAGAATATTTAATACTTGCTTTAATGATATTTTTCAAGATACTAAGACTTCTGAAAATTCTTTTTCTGTTAGTCAAAAAGAGTCATAGTGTACTGAATGATAAAACTAGATATTTAGTAATATAGATGATGATTCATAAGACTTGTTTTTCAAGTTAAATTTTTTGATTACTTCTGTGAAGGCCTTAAACACGTTAATTCATGCAGCTTCCATGAAAGATCTAAGAGAATTTAGTGATATAGTTTTACTAAGAGTGTCTTTTAGGGGTCTGATTTATTGCTTTACATTCCTTAACAAGTATTCATATTTTCCGTGAGTCGTCACAAAAATTCTTGATTGCCATTATGGTAAAATTCTTTTTTATGATATGTCTATATTTTGTTATAATCAGTGTATAAACTTAATGCTATATTCAAATTCCTTATGTATTAAATATTACTTACGTATTAAATATTTAAGATTCATCTAATACTATAATAGCAAGAACAACAGTATATGTGATTTTGTTTTGTGTGAATGCGCCCTTGAGGACGATAAATGTAATTAAGATCATATTGATTTGGGGGTTGCTTTGTTGAAAATATAAAATATTAGTGAATATCTGTTATAGTATTGAGTAAATTCAATTTTGTATTTAGAATGTTACACCTTTGAATATATAAAAATACTAGATGCTGTAGGAAAAAATAAAATGAGAAGATTTGCAAAAGGTAATTTAATTCTAGAATGATTAAATACTATGGGCCTAATCTTTACAGCAATGGACTTATTTTAGATACTTAGAACCTGTAGAGATGATGAAGTCTAGTTGGAATGAGAGTAATATTGAAAGTTGGCAGTTTATAAAAGAGGAATGTGTATTTGTCTAGGGTACAGATGACTAAGGGTTATCTCTGTTTATATTAGGATATGGTTTTGGGAAATGGAACAATTTGAGATAGGCTGTGAATGCTGAAAATAACCCCAACTTCCTTCTCATGTGTAACATTTTCACTTTTCTTTGGAACTAAGGCAGCAGGCCACACAATATATGATGAATTTAAGTATCAATTGCAAAACATCCTCTGTCATCCTAATTGACAATCTTATGTCCTATTTCACTGAGAAAAAAAGTAATTAAAAGAAATTTAACAAGCTTTCACCAGTAGATCTAGCAACCCAACTGTATCAGTACCTATATGGTCTATATTTTCTCTTATTATTCTGAGAAACTGTCCCTGCCCCAGGAAAGGCCAATCCTTTACTTTTATTCTAGATTCCATTCCCTCTTAGGTACTCAGATATCATTTAGAAATTCTTTCTTCTCTTTCTTGTGTTATCAGTTCCCCCCCCATTCTATTTTTTTTCAACCTGCAAGTATACTGTATTTCTCCAGTGTTAAAAAAGAAAAAAAGCATATTCTCTTATCCCACTGCCTGTTCCAATTACCAGGCCGTTAACAGTAAAATGCTTCAAACTATCTGTCCATACTTGTGCTGTCTCCAGTTCCTCTCCTCCCATTTTTCTTTAAAAGCTATTCCAATTAGAATTTTGACCCCATCCTTCCAGTGAAACTGTTCTTGTCAGGGTCATTGGTGACCTTAATGAGGATAATTCAGAGGTGGATTCTCAGTTCTTATCTCTATATACAATCAGCAGTATTTGACATAGTGATCACTGCCTCTTCTTTGAAACATTTCTTTCTGCATCCAGCATACCTCTACCTAACTAATTGCAGCCTCAAGTTTCCTTTGTTGGTTTGTTCTCATTTCTCTGAGCCCAGTCTTGGACCACTCTCTCCTTTTTCCTATACATGTTTACTCCCTTGGTGATCTTATCCAGTGTCATGGCTTCAAATAACCATCTGTTCTTTGATGACTACCAAATGTTTATATCCATTCTGGACTTTTTCACCTGGACTCTAGACTAATGATGCAACTGCCCACTTGATATCACTTGTTATGTCTAATAAGTACGTTAGAATTAGATGTGATTTTAAATATTCTGATTTTTCTCTCCAATCTCAAAATCTACTTCTCCCACAATCTTCTCCATCTTAATTGCAGCTTCATTCTTCCAGTTTTCTAAGGCCAGAAATCTTGGAGGTACCCTTACCTTCTCTCATTCAGTCAGATTTTACATCTAATCTGTCATGATTCTGATTGTTTAAGATATGTGTCTTAAATGAAAGCTGAAAGCAGATATTAAAAACAAAAGTAAATGTTGCAAAAATGCATTTTGCTCTGCTTAGTCAGTTAAAGAATTAATTAAAGATGTGGTTGGCTGTGAATTCAGTGTGTTAAAACTCTTTCTGGAAAGTGGCAGAAAGTAGTCTGTCCTAGTTATTGCGTTGACCAGACTGAGTCCCCAAATTATAATTTCAAAAGATAAAGCACCAGGAAAACTAGATTCATGTTTAATTTTATGTTTTAGGGAAGTCTGTTGGAAGCAGTCTGTACCCTAAGGAATATCAGCATCAGTATATTCATTATAGTAAGATAAATATTTTCATACCTGCAAGAATTGATTTTTAAAGAATAAATATGAGGCAGTAGGATTAATAAAATTCTAAATAATACCAGTTCATTGGATTATATAAAAATGAAATCCATTGATCCTGGAGGACACAGTTAGCTTAAAATGTAAACTATGTTAAGTGGTATGTACATGTGAATAATAATATATACTGAACAATTTGGAAAATTTTGCTAAATCAAAACTTCATCTTTTTGAGGATTACACGTTAAAGAAATTACATACCTGGAACAAAATTATCCAAGTGGTAAATATTTTCCTATAAAATATTTTGAGATAATTTTATGCTTATCAGCTATGAATCTTCTCATTTTATGGCCCATGAAAAATTATTCTAATTAATGAACTTCATTTCTCTCTTTAATTAGTTTTTACTTTACTACTTTATGTTTTTTTTATTCTGTACTCAGTTATTAATGGAAATAGTATTATTTCACATACAGGAAGAAAAATAATTGACTTTTTATAGAACCAATATGTTTTTAATCAATTATGTAATTAACAATTTTGACTTTTTTCTAATCATGCATTTTATTAATATGTCTTACTGGCAAAAGAATCTGCTGGAATAAGACAAGATACATCTGTACATTTCTCTATATAAATGGTACAGTAGAGGAAGTTTGTTTAGTCACTGCTGTGTAAAAAGGAAAACTGTGGTAATTGTGGCTTCCTGGATTACAGGGATAAGAATATGTGGGTTTGTATTTGGTTTCATTTTAAAGTTTAACATTTAAATTTAATTTTCTGGCTTAAAATTATGGCTTAAAGTTTGTGACTTAAAACATTTTATTGGGCTTCCCTGGTGGCGCAGTGGTTGAGAGTCTGCCTGCCGATGCAGGGGATGCGGGTTCGTGCCCCGGTCCGGGAAGATCCCACATGCCGCGGAGCGGCTGGGCCCGTGAGCCATGGCCGCTGAGCCTGTGCGTCCGGAGTCTGTGCGCCACAACAGTGAGAGGCCCGCGTACCGCAAAAAAAAAAAAAAAAAAATTATTTTGGTATGCTTATTATTTACATGTTTCTTAAATCATCCCTTAGTTTTAGTGCTCATTTATGTGAGATTTGGGTTTGCATATCATTCTTACATTATTATTTTAGAAAAATCTATATTATAATATTTTCACACAGCTGATAGAGACAGGTTTTATACAGGTTTATCTGACTCCAAAGCCCATGCATGGTCTTTTTACCTTATCCTATTATGACAAAATAATTCCTTTGAATGAAGGTAATTTTCCCATATTTGACTTATTTTTAAAGTTTCTTGTATTGAAGCTTTATTTTGAAAGTGTTATTATGTGCTTGATTTCAGTGTGCTCAAATCATGGTTTTAATTTTTATTCTTATAAGATAGCTTTAAGATTTGTCTATATAAGCAATTAAAACATATTTAGACTATGGTCATATTTAATAAAAGTTATATATAAGTAAGAAATACAAATTGGAATTTTAATGTATCCTGATGAGTAATTTTTCACGTTTTTCTTTAAATTTAGTGTTAACCAAGGTAAAGATTTCCAGTTTTTCCAACATTTATTTATCCATGTATGTAGCTAGCAAGTACTTACTAAGTATGGATTATATACGGGGCATTTTACTATGTACAGAAGATACAAAGGTATTTAAGGTCAAACCTCTTCTTAATGATAAGGGATAAAGCTGGAGAGTTAGGCAAGAGCTAGATTATGGAGGCCCATTTAGTCTGTCAAGTCATTTGGATTTTTATTTATCTTAAGATAGATGACACCCAACATGTTAAAAGGAGTTTCTAAATCTCCAGTTACTACATATTCAAACCTACATCAATGACCAAAACTCCTAAATGGTAGTGAATGTATACAGTTTTTAGAGAATTATTTTACCTAGAAGATACTTGACAATATAGTTAAGATTTTTTAATATAAAAAGCCATTATGTTTGGAGTAGTTTTAAATTTTGAAGTTATTAAAGTAACTATTTTCTCATAATATTTTTCAGTTTTAATTTAAATGACTACTAATTTATGTGGCTCTGTTTAAAGCTGGAACCCAAAGCTGTTTGGTGTAAGATGTTTTACATTAAGATGCTGTTAAAGAGAAGGATACATGTGGAATTAAAATAGAATTAAATGTTTTTAAATTAAGAATGGATGACATTTCCAAGGTAGCAATGAATGTATTATACTGTACACTAATCATATCGTTAGTGTTTTACTTTTTTCAATTTTATGATATCCATTTCTATTCTTGAAAATCTTTAAAAATGTGTTATCTTTGTTTTTCTTGAACTGTCAGTATTTACAATATAAACGTAAGATCTTATATAGCTCAGCCTCATGCTTTTATTATCATCCACTTTATGTACTTTTGCTCTGGGGTTGCTGAGCATCCCTAGATAAAAGACTAAAATTGGGCCAATTGATGCTACTTCTCAGTCTAATATATATTTCTAACTGAACCAGCTCTTGTTGTTGTTATCCTTTTGTTTATCTCTATTTAGCTTTCTGTCCTGTGCCTACTTTCTGTCCTATGCCGTCAGCCTAGAAATTCACCCAGATACCTTCATACTCTGTAAATGAATGTGCTTTACAGTTTACTTAGATTCTCTTCAAGGACCTCCATCAACTTCTTTTATACTTCATATTACTCTGTAATTTCAACTTTAATCCTTGCCTACATTTCTAGAGAGAGAATTTTCTCTTCCTCTTTTGAGGCTATCATTTATCTTGTTTCTTTTTACCTTTTTCAGACCCTTGTTTTATTCTCTTTTTTTTTTTCTATCTTTTAATTTTTTTCAGTAGATCTTTCTCTTTGGCTTAGAAATATATACAGTTCTTATTTATCTTAAATTACAAAAGACTAAATTCTTTATTTGATTTTGATAATAACCTTATGGTTTCTGCCTCTCTCCCCTTTCCATAGCCATCAAGTTTCTTGAAAGGGTAATCTGTACACTTGAGTTTCTACTTTTTCAGCATTCTGCTGCTCTTGAAGTTACCCAATTCCCTTAAAATTCGTTGTTATCCTCTTACTTCCTTACTCACTGAACTAACTTTTCAGTCATCTAGTCATCAGCCCCTTTTACTTTTCTGGAGCATTCCATGTTGATAACCACTCTCTTCTTTGGGCACTTTTCTTCCTTTGATTTTCTTGACACGGTAAGATTCTCTGTCTCTTATTGTCTGTCTCACTGTACCTTTTCAAGCATTTTGTTGGGTTTTTCTTTTTTTAATCATTCCATAAATGTAGGAATCATTCTGTTCTTGCCCCTATAGATTCCTCTGAGTTATTACCTTTATTTAGATCATTCCTAAGTCCATATGTTCAGCTCAAAACTGTTTTGAACTTTTATTTGTGTACATCTCGTCATAGATATATTTCATGTATTTGAAAACAAATCTGATTATTTAAACCTTATTTTAAAATCTTCCTATAAATTACCTTGCCTTAAAAGTACAAGTTCCTTTATGTGATTCACATAATTTGGCCTGCTACTCCTCTTTCCAGAGATATTTGGTTGTCTTTCTATACTAACACATCTTGAATATACACACACACATCCACTCACTATTCCTATATATCATTAAGGTTTCAACTTATATATGTCATCATTTAGGAAGTCTTTCCTAACTATCTAAATCTAGTTAAAGTACCCTTTTTTTTTGTGCTCTGGAAGCATTATGTACTTCTCATGCTTATTCCAATTGCAAATTTTGTCTAGCATTATAGGCTGCTAGCTCTATGACAACAAAGACCATTTCACCCTTATTTACAATGTATTCCTAATAGGGTCTTTTACATAGTAGGCTCACAATATGCATATATCGGTTCATTTATGAATGAATGAGTGGAAGAAGAACTCAGAATATCAAAAACTATTTATTTTCATAATTTATAACTCTACCTTTCTTCTTGTTTTCTGTTTCAGTTAACTGGTACCAGTGACTTTCAAGTTACCTAAACTAAAAAAATTAGTTATCATTGATCTTGTTCTCTTCTTTATTTTCCTTTTCTTCTCTCTCTAGTTATTGCCAGTTCTTGGTCTGTTTTACCCATGAATTGTATTTTTTTTTTTTTTTTTTTTTTTTTTTGCGGTACGCGGGCCTCTCACTGTTGTGGCCTCTCCCATTGCGGAGCACAGGCTCCGGACGCGCAGGCTCAGCGGCCATGGCTCACGGGCCCAGCCGCTTCGTGGCATGTGGGATCTTCCTGGACTGGGTGCACGAACCTGTGTCCCCTGCATCGGCAGGCGGACTCTCAGCCACTGTGCCACCAGGGAAGCCCATGAATTGTATCTTGAATTAGTCTCCCTCTTTATGTTCTTGCTGGTTTGTTCCATGATAGGCTGTTTAACCTACAACTGTGCTGTGTGGAGATTCTACTGGGGTTGTAGAGGACCTTATCTTGGCGTATTTTATAACATCCCATTCTTCTTCGGTCATTTAAAAACACCCTCTAGGCTAGTGTAATATGAAATTTGAATCTCATATCTGATTTAAAGTTCTTCCTCTGCCCTAGCACTAGTCAGGGTTTGGGCCCTAGGAACTTGAAGTTGGTAGGGTCTGTTCTTTCTCATTCTCTCTAGATTTCAGTAGAGGCAAAGATTGATTCTGACATACCACTCCCCACCCCCATTGCTGATTCTGGCTCCCTTAGTTTAGGGTTTAGTTGGAAAGAAATGGGCAAAACTTTGACTTACCTAGGTTTATGATTGTAATATTCTTTTGAGTTTTTCTCCCTCTGTGGTTTATACTGACTGGCCATTTAGTGCCTTCTTCTATGTGGCAAGTGTTCAAATGGTGGCTTTCTCATGGGGTGCATGTTTTGAATCTGTGAAGGGATCTATTGGCGTCTCCTATTGCACAGTTAACCTGCTATGATGAGATATCCTTAGAGAACTCTCTTCCAGGCCCTCTATGTTCTGGCCACTTGGGCATAGTATAATATCTAAGAATTCATCTAAGCCAGGAGTGAAAAGGCATTCTCCTCTTGTCCAGCACCCTCAGTGTATAGAGAACATTTTCTTTTATTGCAGTACCACAGGGGAGGCATACTCCCAAAAGACAGTCTCTAAGTCGAGTCTATAGGTTGGTAGAGAGGAAGAGCGAGAAACTTTGTAACGCATCCAGTTCTGCATATATGTGTACAGTAGATTAAGCCAGGAAAAATACTTTTGTAGACATATTTATAATCTTTGAAAAGAAACATTTCACAGAATTTGGGAAGATTAAACAAGGGAGAATATAAATGATAATACATTGAACTTAATAGAATAAATGTTGGTTTAGAATACTTTAAAAAGGTGAAATATCTGCATAATATAAAACTTAGGGAAGATTCTGTTTTGGCACATTACTGTATAATAACAATGCTTCCTGAACAATTGAAAGAGGTGATTCAGGAGATGGTAGACACACTGGAGTAGTTTATGCATTGTTTTAGGAACAAAATGCCTCTGGAACTTTTGTCTGTTGGTTTAAATAAATGCACATATGTGTTACATATGTGTTATGTATAACACAAATTTATTATATAGATAATTGATAGCCCTTTTTGTTTTTTAATCTGTTTTGATGAGAAGTTCATCTTGACAACTGCAGTTTTGCCAGTGACAAGATTTCAGTGCTGTAGCTACGGGGATTGAGGATGGACTACTTTAGTTAATTCAGTTTAAGAAAATTATTTAATAATTTGTATCTTTATTTGAGTGAGAGAGAAAATGGTTTCCTCCTGTTACTCTTTCTGACATTTACTTCTGTAGATTCTTTAAGAACCAGGAATGGAAGGTATGGAGTCATCATTAAGTAACAAAAACATTGGATTCTTGTTTAAGTATGTATTAAATCAGATCCTCAAAATTATTTAGGCTTGTTTCATTTATGATACTGAAAGGAAAGATCAACACGAAGAAATAGTATACTGGGGAGGAAGTAAAGATTTGAACAATCTGAGACTAATTCTTTTCAATTAGAGAATTGCTTTAGGCTATGCTCTCAAGTATACTCCAGTTGAAATTAGGTGTGATAATTATTTGTCAATAATGGGGAAGTTTCAAGTTTCACATCTTCAATTTTGCTACTTTGAAGTTTTTGATAATTTATATGTCTAGATCTGAGGCTTATCCATTTACTTTCCATGATAAACAACTTTCTAGATAAAATAAAGATGGCAAATAAGACTGTAAGGAATACGTTATTTTTAAAAATTACATTGGAAACATTCCTTATCATTCAAATACATCATTCTTACCCACTTCTCTGTCTTCTCAAACCACTTTAGTTGTCTGGTGTGTTGTCAAGAAATAATGATTTAATAACTTGCACATAAATGCATAATATAATTAGGCTTTTAAATAAGTCAGATTTACTGCTCCCCATTTAATCAGAATGTTTATGTTTCGGGGAGGAATAGCCATTTCAGAAGTGAGGTAACCTGACCAAAATCATGCAGCTAGTAAGTGAAGACGATTGATCTTCACTCCAGAGTCCATACTCTACATTGTACAGCACCATCTCCATGTGGGTTTAGATTCTTCATCTACAAATACTTGTTTCAAATAGCATTTATTTTGTTGATTGACGGTGGTAGATATGCAGAAATGGCATCCTGAATTATTGCCTGCAAGGAGTTTTGAGAAAGAAGATATAATAACAGTTACTACATTGTAAATACTAATTAGCAATAAGTGTCAAAAACAGGTAGTAAAAAAAACAGGTAGTAAGTGCCCTGGGATTCCCTACAAAAACATGTACCATTTCAATTTTCCCTAAATCTCTCCTGTTATCTTGATATTATCTCCCTATTGTTTTTAAGATCCCAGCAGTTCTTCCTTACTGCACTTTTTCCTTGACTTTCTCCTTTAGCAGTCTTATCAGTATTTTTGTTGAGATGTATTACATAGTAAATGTTAAGAAACTCTTCAGGTGTTTCAAATACAGGCGGAAATAAACATATTTGTTAGGCTTTTCTCCATAATGATACAGTAGTACAGAGAGCTTTATTGATTACCAAATGGAAAACAATTAAATAAAAATTTATAAAAAGCATAACTAGTTTATCTTGAGCAAGAAAATAAAATCCCTCAAAATGTTATGAGATGTTTTGCCTTTTTAGATAACTACTTCAGATTTAATAGATTTGAGAAAAGGAAAAGTTAATGAAGCAGAAGAGTGGAAATGAAACAGGTGTAGAATAGCCAAACAAAACAGAAGTGATCTTATTAACAGTTCTCCAGATTAGGTTCCTGTAACCACTGCCAAACTATGTAAATCAAGCAAGACATGTAAATGTCATAGGATAGGGCAAATAAGGGAAACTATAAATAAATTTTTCTGAAAACATTCTTCATAAATTACTTACAAAATTGGTTATACTGTGTTTTATGTCTAAATAATATTTAAAAATTTAAACCAAAAAGTATGTAGACCATGATGTATTTGGTTTGGGGATTGTAACTTGGCATCTTTTTGTGAAGTTCACTGGGAAAAATGAGTTGAATTGAAAGCAAGTGTTTTTATAGGTAATGAAATGGATTTTTTTTTTTTTCATTTGCCATATATTTATTGAGCTCATCCTATGTGAGAGGTCCTTCTGAGTGATGTTGAAGGTATATCCCCAGGTTCTTGTTTTGGGAAAGGGAAAAGAAAAATAGAATGTTCGTGTAAGGATTGGTCTCTTAGGGAAGATTTTTTTAAAGTATATAAATTGATTTATTCTTTTTGCTTTGCTCTAACATACTGTTATACTTCTCTTATTATGATGACTTCTGTTTTCTCATATTTTTTATTGATGACAGAAATTGCCAGTGTCAGTAAGGAATACCAAGTAATAAAGAAGAATATGGTGCGTCCTATTTCTCAGTATCTGTTATTTTACTTTCAGTGTTACGATTTTGCTCCCATAGCCTTGGCCATATTGTGAGATTAATTTCCTTATTAGCTAAGTGGTGAGATAATAGATGATAAGGGAAACAATGTAATGTAATAATAATGATAATGATAATAACATTTATTAACCATTTACTGTATGCAAGGCCATATTCAGCACACTGTGTATATATTATTTAGTCTGCCCAATAACTTAATAAGGAGGGTCTGTTCTTATAAATAGAACACCAAAGCACGAAAAAGTTAAATCGCTTTCCCTAGGTACTTAGTTGTAACCATTGGGCAAGACTGGAAAGCACATGTATATAGTACTCTGCATATAGTTGATTTTTAATGGTAACTCTTATATTGATGACAGTGAATTAGACCTGAAATTTGAAGCTTGTGATAATATAAAATAGTTCCGCTAACAGCCTTCAAAGTAGATAAGATACTTTCTTAGAAATTGTAAATGTTGTTATGTATCGTGTCTCTAAGTAACTGTAATTTAAGTGCTGCTTAAATTCTTTAATCATTACATTTTAAAGATTTTGCTAAGCTGTTTTTTTACACATTTCTTATGGCATTTTTAGCCTTTTAGTTTATAATAACCCTGAAAGGATATTTCATCATTTAGTAATTCATATAGTTTTATTTTCCAAATTATGTTTTTGTTTCTATCTTTTTTCACCATGCAGCATGTTTCTACCTATTTTTAACTGTATCATGTCTTCTTTCCTTCTCATTTAAATTCCCTTGGAACTATCACAGATCATTATTCTAAGTTATTGCATTTTTCTCTCTATGAATGCCCATTTTTTAATGTCTTTTTAAGAGCTCTACATTCAGTTTACATTCTCATGCTCTTTTTTTCTTCTGTCACATTTTTCTCACCAATCAAGGATTAAAGAAGACTAAAAATAAAACCAATAAAAGAGAGAATATGTTGGTTCTGGTTTCAAGTTAGTTCATCTCATTTGTTGATGATTTGCTCGTATTATGTAGTTAGTTCAGTTCCACACAGTATTTGGTCCTTACTATGGAACTGTGCTCAATGCTAGGTTATAAAAATATATGAGCCCTGGTCTACCTTTTTTCTTTCTTGTTTATCCAATCTCTTGCCATTTCTTGGCCTCATGTCACACTGAATTTTTGGTCTTTTATACATGGAAGCCAAGAATTAGTAAGGGACTAGTTGGACAAGAAAGAATAAAGTTGGAGAAAAGTAAAGGGAAAAGAATGGTGGGCTTGGAAGCAGGCATGGAAGCACTATTCTGCTAGAACAATAGCAGGTACAGTAGAACAGAAAGAAGTCAGTGGAGAAGCAAGCAGAATGTTTTTGCAATCTTCAAGGGTGGGAAGGGTGCTTAAAAGACTTCAAGGGGAGCTCTGTAAAATAGTTTAAAAGCAAAAACAACAGGGCTTCCCTGGTGGCGCAGTGGTTGAGAGTCCGCCTGCCGATGCAGGGGACACGGGTTCATGCCCCGGTCCGGGAGGATCCCACATGCCGCGGAGCGGCTGGGCCCGTGAGCCATGGCCGCTGAGCCTGCGCGTCCGGAGCCTGTGCTCCGCAACGGGAGAGGCCACAACAGTGAGAGGCCCGCGTACCGAAAACAAACAAACAAAACAACAACAACAAAACAAAACATCAGTCACAGAATAGTTCTTTTAGTTTGTTTTGGGAATAGAGAAGGAGTCAAATAGCTACCTAGATATTAAAAAGGGTAACATTTTGTCTTTAGAAAAGAGCAAGAGTCTAGGTTCAGTGAGTATAGATGGAGAGTAAAAGTCAAACAGCTATTGTGGTTTTTTAAGACAGAGAAAGACTGGTAACAAAAGTGAATTTTATCAGCCTGGACTTCTTTAACAAAGTTAACGGGACTCCCACTGACTTCAGTAGCTCTTAAGTTTTTTTTTTTGTACTATCTACACCTTCAGCTACCTTGCCACACAGTGTAATTATTGATGCCCACAGTGATGACACTGATTCATCAATAAATGTTTAAATTGTATTCATAACATTTTAAGAAGTTAGGGATATGTGTGATACATGTTAGAAAGTTTTCCATAAATCTATTTAAAATTTAGGTACAGTATTTAAAAGTTTAACTTAAAATAAAATACTGTTGTGAAGAAATCACAGTCCCTGCCTTAAATCAGCTTACATATCTCATTTGCACCTTCAAGCAAATTTCATTGTGAAGATTTTAAAAGACATTATGTCATATTATGACTTTAAATAACTTTTTCCAAAGGACTTACTTCATGTCATGTAAATACAAATTGCACAAAAATGTAGTTTTTTGTTGAGGTATAACTGAAATGCAACATTATATGTAAAAGATTTAACATTTTTATCTCACAGAAACACTAAATCAGATGTGCCTGCTGGACATATTTTTATAACTAAAAGTCCTTTACCATATGGTTTATATATTGCATCATTATAGGATCTCTCTGTTTTACAGTTTTTTAGTATAAACATGGATATGGTAGTACCTATCTCAAGGAGCTGTAATGAGTGATGGTGTGTGTAAAAACTTTATCAAAATACAGACTAAACCCTCAGTAAATGGTATTGTTTCAGTGTAAAACAAAGTGTGGTTATGGAATTATTTAAGCAATGGGTTCTTGATTTTTACCTTATTTAGCGGTGATTGAGGTTCTCCTTATTTACCAAAGAAGAATTATTCACATAAGAAATTATTAGTAAAGGTAATTGTAGAAGATTGTTTAACATTTCTTCATTAAAGTTGGATTGTACATAATTTCTTTAGGCATGAATCTGAAATTGTCTATGTAGTGGAAAACCTTGGTACTTTGTTTTTAGGGAAGAATTATTCCATACCGTATGTATGCCAATTCACTGCTTAAACATCTTCCATCAGAACTGAAAGTATTTTGAGGTTTTGTATCCCGAGGGTTTATAAGAGAAAGGGTGAGAAGCAGCTGAGCAGGGAATTGAAGAATGAATGCTGACTAATTGTCCCATTTATGCTCCTTATTCACTGGCAACCAAGTAGCTCTACTTTTGATTTTATTCTCTAATACAACCAAAGAAACAGTAGATTTTGTTTACGTAAAGTGTTCTAGCTAAAAGCAGTTGCAGTTTCAGAGAAGAAAAAAGTACTAGGAGTTAGCAGGTCTCAGAGAAAGGGACAAATGTGTATAGTGATGTGGCTGTACTGTATAATATTTAAGAGCTTAGTGTCTGTAACTAGATTTCATGCTGAAGTTGGAATCCTCACTTTCCACTCATTAGTTCCAGCAATTTATTTAATCTGTTTCAGTTTTCTTGCATAAATAAGGATAGTAATAGTACCTGCCTCACTGAATTGTTAGGATTAAGTTAGTAAATATGTATAAAGCAAGTGGAATAGTGCCTGATACATTGTAAGTGCTATGAAACTGTTAGTTGCCATATTTCATTAAACCTGAAATACCAGTGTTTGTAAGAAACACCAATACTTTATATACCAAGAAAAAAAATGTGGAAGTATATGTGTCTTAGAATCGATGCAATATAATATTATGTTATTGGATCAGTAAGTTTAATAAGCTTTTCATATTGTGATTCATTTAAAAGATAATGTTTATCTTGTTCCTCTGTGTTATATTGCTTATATTTAATTGACTTTATAAATTACCAGATATAATAGTGGTGCTCTTTTTAGGGGAAAAATAGAACTATGCCAAAACTCTGCTTGAAAATATTTAATTTACATGAGCCTTATATGTTGTTTTGCTAATTTTTATATATATATTTTTTGTGGGAGAGCTTTTTATGTTGATTTTATACAGTGAATATCTTTTGGTGTCTAGCCTTTTGTTAATTTTGAATGCACGTTCATATATCTCTAATACATTAATAACAGTAGATTTTAGTTATGTGCTTTAGATCCTGCAAAATTCTAAAGTGTTTTCCAAATAATCAAGACAATATATTGTGTTCAATAGATTTATAGTGCTAAGTAGCACATAGCAGTAAAGATCACAGGCTCTGGAGTCAAATTGCCTGTGTTCAAAATCTTAATTCAGTCACTAACTAACCCCGTCAAGTAGCTTTGCCTCTCTGTGCCTTTGTTTTCTCATCTGTAAAATGGGGAAATTGAAGTGTGTATGAAAAGTGCTTAGAATGTTGTCACATAGTAAGCACAATGAGCTTGCTGTTTTTTATATTAATTTGATTATTGCATTCTAAGTATTTTTTCAAAGTTCTGATCAGTTTTATGAACCAGTATCCTTAGTAAACCAGATCATTCTATTTTTTACTCTTCCTTTAAAATTATAAAGAAAGAGAGACCTGGGGACATTTAATGTAAGATAGAGAACATATATACTCCAGAGGTCCTGGTGTGAATATGATAATGGATATCTATAATAATAACATGTAATTATCAAGAAGGTAAGGAATGATACTTAATCATTCAAGAATATGTGTGGTAAATTAAAAATCTTTTAAAAAAGGAAAGTTTTGTCACTTGAAGGTGTAAACTTAAATTTATCTCCAGATTTTCTTATGTGAAGCCATGCTGGTGCTGGGTATTGAGATATTACTATGTTAAAATTTAAAAATTGATGTTAATCAACTACTATTTTTATATATCAGCATATTATTTTACATTTATAAGTTGGAAATGTATCTGATTTACTTTTTAAAATTCATTCTTATCACTTATATACATACAGAATTAAAAAGCCAAAGTAGTATTAAAGACTTGATAAAGAAGATGTGGCACATATATACAGTGGAATATTACTCAGCCATAAAAAGAAATGAAATTGAGCTATTAGTAATGAGGTGGATAGACCTAGAGTCTGTCATACAGAGTGAAGTAAGTCAGAAAGAGAAAGACAAATACTGTATGCTAACACATATATATGGAATTTAAGGGGAAAAAAAATGTCATGAAGAACCTAGGAGTAAGACAGGAATAAAGACACAGACCTACTAGAGAATGGAATTGAGAATATGGGGAGGGGGAAGGGTAAGCTGTGAGAAAGCGAGAGAGAGGCATGGACATATATACACTACCAAATGTAAAATAGATAGCTAGTGGGAAGCAGCCGCATAGCACAGGGAGATCAGGTCGGTGCTTTGAGACCGCCTGGAGGGGTGGGGTAGGGAGGGTGGGAGGGAGGGAGACACAAGAGGGAGGAGATATGGGAACATATGTATAACTGATAACATATGTATAACTGATATAACATATGTATAACTGATACGTATAACTAATTCACTTTGTTATAAAGCAGAAACTAACACACCATTGTAAAGCAATTATACTCCAATAAAGATGTGGAAAAAAAAAAAAAAAAAGACTTGAAACTAAGTAAAGCGCTCCCGTTTCACTGCTCACCATCTTCCACAGCCCTGCTCCCCAGAGGCAGTCACTTTGCATTCTTGGAGCTGTTTCTTATGGCATTTCCATATTTTTAAATGACACTTTTAAGCTGCTCTTTATTGATTTATCAATTTTTTCTCTATCAATTTACTTCCTATTATTAGTTGGGGACTTACTATTCTTAAATTCATTACCATCTCATTCTCTCAACATACTTATACAAAGATTACCCCATTTTCTCAACATACTTATCCAATAAGTATGTTGCATTAAATCAGCACTAAATATTGCTCCTTTTTGAGCAATTTATTATGATTGTTTCTTTTCTCCTATAACTTTTTATTTTGGGGGGAGTTAGTAATAACCTCATTTTTATTTGCTTATTTTTTGTGTACCTACTGTATTTTTCCTAAATGTTTCAACAGATCTGTAAGATGATGTCAGTATTTTTTTGAGTGCTGAAACGTGGTTCAGACACTGTATCAAATTTGCTTTTCTTTGTGGAGGCCTTTCCATACTGATCTGTTTTACAATCTAGATTGGTTGCTTTCTACACCTGGTGCATAGTGGACATCTTGGGACTTCCCTTGGCTCTTCTCCTATGTTAGATCCTTTATTTCCTGAGTCCCACACTCTTCCTCCCCCCTTTTCCTCCTTTATTTTATAGAGGTATATTTTTCAGCTACTTCCTGATAAAGGAGTCATAAAAGTTTGCCCTC
The DNA here is from genome assembly GCF_008692025.1 of Phocoena sinus. NCBI lineage: Eukaryota > Metazoa > Chordata > Mammalia > Artiodactyla > Phocoenidae > Phocoena > Phocoena sinus. The sequence continues at coordinate 105,969,505 of NC_045764.1, read as the reverse complement.
TTGAAAATATCTTCATCCCATCCTCACATCTGATTGAATATTAGCTTATGTATATAATTGTAGACTACAAAATAATTTTCCCTTAGAGTTATGAAAGCATTGCTCCCTTCTCTTCCTTCATTTTTCTGTTCTCTATCTCTGGTCATAGGGCATATGTTCATCTGGATTTGTATGCTTGTTTTCTTGTGTTTTCTCTTCTTTTAAAAAGTTCTTTGTCTTTATATTCTACTTACTAGGAGATTTTCTAGATGTTCTCTTTCATTGAATGTTTTATTTCAGCAATTATTTTTATTTTCTGAAAGTTCTTACTGTTTCTCTAATTATTCAGTTTTTTAACATAGTACATTCTTATTTTGCCGCTGTAATTACCTTTTCTTATGTCAGAGGATGCTAATAATTTTCTTAAGGTTTCTTCTCTTGGTACTGTATTTCCTCTGAGTACTTTTTTTTTTTTAAATTTATTTTGGTTTTAGTCTTTCATGTTGGAGGCTTTTCTGAAAGCCTAGACTTAATGAGGTGCTACAGATTTATTTGGAAGCTGTGTGTCTACAGGCAAGAATTGTTTCGTAGGTGGCTTCATTAGGGTGATCAAGAAAAGAGCTAAAATTTCTCTTGGGAGATCCCAGATTGTGGTATCTATATATATGTCTTTTTCTGGGGTCTTAAACGTTCTCCAATGAATTTTCAAATATTCTTTCTTGGATAGTTTACATCTGTCTGCCAACAATTAGGAACCAGTTCAGGTCCGACTGAGCCTTGTCCTTCGACTCCCATCTATGTTGTGCTTGGTCGTTCCAAGTCAGGAACATCCCTGGTTTAAGATATCCAACATTCTGATCCTCTAGAGGCCGAAGAGGACATGTGGAATGAGGTAGTTAACCTGTGTGTGGAAATTTTCTTTATATAGACTTTTAGAGAACCCCTCAGTATTCAGTGCTAATATTACCCCAGCCTTTCAGGGTTTCATTAGGCAAATTATCTTGATTCTTACATTCTCCTCCTTTTCTGCCACTTAATTTTCTGCATCCTCTGCTGTGCTGAATCAGTCACTAGTCTTCTGCCTGAGTTTTTCATTTTACAAAAGCTTGTGTTTGTTGTTGTCTTCTCTACTGTTCTTTTTGTCCTTCAGTTTTGTACTTTTTTGGTTAATTTAAAGGAGTTTCAGAAGGAAGCATGCTTCATTTGCCATACTTACCTGTAACAATAATGGTAATAATCTAGTGATTCGCTCTGTGCTAGACTTGTTCTTTGTGGTTTTGTTTTTTTGCGGTACGCGGGCCTCTCACTGCTGTGGCCTCTCCTGTTGCGGAGCACAGGCTCCGGACGCGCAGGCTCAGCGGCCATGGCTCACGGGCCCAGCCGCTCCGCGGCATGTGGGATCTTCCGGGACCGGGGCACGAACCCGCGTGCCCTGCATCGGCAGACGGACCCTCAACCACTGCGCCACCAGGGAAGCCCAGTTCTTTGTGTTTTAATGTTGATTTTCTTTTAATCTTCAAACAGATCCCATTAGAAAGACACTACTATTATCCTCATTTTACAGATGGGGGAACAAAATAATAAGTAAGCTATCCAATATCACATGACTAGTAAACGGCAGAAAGATTTGAATCTACAGACTTACTTCTGGAACCTGAGGTTGGTACTTTATCATTATGAACCAGAAGTCTACAATACTTCTTCATAACCTCTAGAGTTACTTTAACATATGGCTTAAAAGTCACTTCACATAAGACAAATTGCTAGATTTTCATATATCTAAATTAGAAGAAAACCTAGTAGCTTATAAATATGCTACGTACACACACACACACACACACACACACACACACACACGCCACACATATAGAAATCATTACTTATTACTTCTGTGAAGAATGAATTTTTGGTGACACAAAACTTTAATATAAACTATTAGTTACCACCTAACACCATTCTTCTAAGTAAAATTTTTAAATGATATTTACTGTCTGAACTAGGGCACAATGTTCTATACACTAAGTATAATAAATAAAATCAGAGGATTAATAAATTTTAGTTGATCTTATTAAAATTTTTCCTCTGTTTAAAAATTTTAGGAAGAAATATAAGATTTGTTTGCAAGATTATACATAAACAAAACTTTTGTTTCTTTCAAAAATATTATGGCTAAGCACTTGAAATTTAATATAAACTGAATTCTACTTTGAGTGTCACCAACTAAAAATAAATCCTCTTCGATACAGTTTGATTTTTTCTTTTATAATAATAATAAATCATTTCTATTTTGTGTAATTTTTCTATCCTTCTGTTTCTTCAGTGTAGACAGAAATCTATTGCCTCCCTGCTGAGAATATAATTTCTGAATCTAGGTGATGTACTGTCAGCACAGTGAAGCAGGAAATTATTCTCCTGTGTCAGCTGCTGCTGTTAAAGAATAAACAAGGTTTGGGATAGGATGCATTTCTGTCATCTCTACTTGCAAATCTCATATGACACGCAAATAGATTTTAATTCAAGAGAGTTCAAAGTATTTTGTGACAAAAGATACTCCCTGCTTTCAGTTCTTTCTCTACTCCTTCTAAAAATCTCAAGTGTATTTCAAAATTCTGTGCTTTTTTGTCTCTCTGAGTGGTAGCAGTCATCAAATTTATTCAGTCTTTTCAAGTGATAGAGCATGTGGAAGTCATATTCTTTAGGACACTGGGAATATTGGTATATTAAACTTAGCGGTAATAGTAGCAGCAGTGATAATAATACTAATAGCTGAATGGAACTTAGTATGAGCCAGGGACGACAACTACATGCTTTCCACATATTAACTGAATTAGTTTACACACTAATTCTGTGAGGAAAAGGCAGCACAGAAGGTTAAATGATTTGCCCACAGCATGTATATATGTGTGGTATGTATATGTTTGTATATAAACACATATGTGTATGTAAGGGTATATATGTGTGTGTGTATTCATATACATACATATATACATACCTGTGTATGTGTGTGTGTGTGTATACACACACACACTTACATATATGTATGGAAATTTATATATACATATGTAAATTTTTTTTTCTCTATAAAATTAGAGGCAGAGATAGGATTTGCCTAATCTGCTCCCAGGGTCTGCCCTCTTAACTACCATGTTATACTAATAGAATAGTCTTGTATAGGCAAATAGTAGGAATTATCAAATATTAAAAATTAGGTAAAATCTCAGAATTTGTCAATTTCATCCCTTAATCTAAGTTTTTCATGGATTGGGGAAAGACTGCTGTTACTTAATTTTTTTCTCCAAAAAAGTCTCAGGAGCTTATAGAATACCAGTTTGATGGACAGTCTCTGCCTTGTGTCTTTATATGGCATAGACAGTAAATTTATATTTCCTTATCCAATAAAGTTTTCATTTTACTAAATTGTCACAATGAATGATTTCAATATTATATTTCTATAACTTTGTGGTAGAAGTAACTATAATACTCATTCTTTTTCATTTGATGAAATTATTATTTAAGGACATGTATTATTAAAATGACAAATTATATTATAGACATCACAAGGAGTTCTGAGAAATTCACGTACAGTTTTGTCAACCTTAAAGTGGAGAGATGGTCTTAGAATCATGACGAAGCCTGTATTTATTTTTAGTGTCATTATAAAGTATAAATTTGGTATATGATCTCCCTTGAATATCATTCTTGGATATTTAAATTTGGAAATGTTAGCAGCAATTGATAATAAGATAGTCTCAAATATAAGCCTGTCTACATCATATAAAAATATTAAAATTTATAGTTACCCCATATTTTAAAAATTGGGCATTCAGTATCCTTCCCAGAGTTACCAGTAGAGTATTTGATAAATGATGAGGGTAAGAATAAATTCCAAATTGTTGGGTTCCAAAGCAAACTTTATATGTCTAATTATGCTTACACAGCTACCAGGATATTTTATATATTCTATTTTCTTAAGATTGGTGGTTATTTCTCCTTTTAGAAAACATGCATTAGAGTCATAAATATTACTAAAGAATATTAAAAAATAAATATGTAATTGCACAGGAGTATGGATAGATCTACACACTTTAGAAAAGTAACCACTTTTTTTTAACTTTAAAGGATAGAAAACTATTTCCTTCTCTTGTAAAAATCAACTTATAGTTAATTTAAAATTTCCTTGTTTCTATAAATTTTCTGTTGCATCCAAGTAAGATGCATGATATGTAGGCAGGGAGGGAAAACTTAACCTTGAATTCCTTTAGCCAGAAGTTTTCTGTCTTAGTTTGCTGAAACAATATTACCTGGTTCCATTCTAATATCATCAGGTAGGCTAGGGAATTTTAGAATGACTAAAGTATAGCGTGAATACTAAAATAATAATAACCTTAAACTCTTGATACTGTTATATCCATGGCATTATCTGGGTTTCTGAAATTAAAATAGAACATTGTTAAAACCTAACAAAATGTTTTGGCCTATTTAAACCCTGTTTCCTAGCTATAACTTTCCTATATATAGATTATAATTTTATTGAGTTTTATAGCAAAACTTAATATGCCCTGCGATCCTAGAAACAAAATATCACTTGCATGTGATGAGAGCAGGTTTGAGTAGCTGTATGTTTAGATTTATTTCTTATTTTAAATGTATGAAATTCTTGCTATGCTCTGTCACTGTGTTCCATTTCAAGTGCAGGTAGCCTGAAAAAGAAGTTTCAAATTGAAAATGCGTTTTTGTTTTTGGAAAAGCTATAAAAAAATAGCTTTACAGGAAAATGTCAGTGGAAAAACGAAGAACAAAATTTTGCCTTAATAAACTCATTTGCATATCAGCCACTGTAACAATATTACCATTGTCTCTATATTACCATTGTTTCACTCAGGTCACCATATTTAAAAATATAATTTATAATTATATTTACTTTTTTAATAATTTACTTTCATGACTATTGCTGAAAAATCATATGTCTCCATTTGCACTTAGATTTTTTTGAGGCCCGTTTCTGTTTCCATGTAATTATCCTAAATTTTTTACTTCTTGATCTTATTAGTAGAACAACTACTTTAAAAAAATTAATAGACTACACTTTTTAGAGCAGTTTTAACCTTAACAGAAAAATTTAGTAGAAAGTCCAAGGGAGTTGCAATATACAATTGACCCTTCATATCTGCAGGATCCGCAGCCTCAGATTCAACCAACCAAGGATTGAAAATATTTGGAAAAAAAAAAAAAATCCCAGAAAGTTCCAAAAAGAAAAAACTCGTATTTGTTGTGTGGTAGCAACTGTTTACGTAGAATTTACATTATATTAGGTATTATAAGTAATACAGAGATGTTTAATGTGTATGGGAGGATTGCATAGGGTATATGCCAGTACTACGCAATTTTATATAAGGGACTTGAGCACCCTTGGATTTTGGTATCTGCGGGAATCCTGGGACTAATTTCCAATGGATACTGACGGTTGACTGTACCTTTTATTGTCCCTACTTCTCCTGCCCCCCACCCCAGCACACGGTTTCTCCTATTACCATCTTGCATTAGTATGGTAGAGTTGAAGTCCATAGTTTACATTAGGATTCGCTTTCAGTGCTTTTACAAATGTATAATGATATTTATCCATCATTGCAGTGTCATACATAACATCTTCCCTGCCCTAAATATCCCCTCATGATGTGTTCTACCTCATCCTTCCTTTCCTCCCCGTGCATCTCTGGCAACCATTAATCTTTTAACTGTCTCTGTAGTTTTGCCTTTTCCAGAATGTCATATACTTGAAATCATGGAGTATGTAGCCTTTTCAGATTGTTTTTTTTCATTTTGTAATATGCATTTAAGCTTTCTTTCTGTCTTTTTGTGATACGATACCTCATTTTATATAATATGGGTATACCACAGTTTGTTTATTCATTCTCCTGTTGAAGAACATCTTGATTGCTTCCAAGTTTTGGCAATTATGAATAAAGCTGCTATAAACATTTGTGTGTAGATTTTTTTTTATAGATATGAGTTTTTAGCTCATTTGGGTAAATGCCAAGGAGTGTGATTGCTGGATCATATGGTAAGAGTATGTTTAGTTTGAAAGAAACTGCCAAACTGTTTTCCAAAATGGCTGTACTGTTTTCCATTCCACTAGCAGTGGATGAGAGTTCCTGTTGCTCTACATGCTCATTAACATTTGGTGTTGTCACTGTTTTGGATTTTAGCCATTCTGATAGATGTGTAGTGGTATCTCATGGTGGTTTTAATTTGCAATTCCCTAATGACATACCATTATATCCCCCCCTCAAATTCATATCTTGAATTTCTAACCCCCCAGTACCTGACAGTGTGACCTTATGACCTTATTTGGAGTTATGGTTTTTACAGAGTTAATCAAGTTAAAGTGAGGTTATTACAGTGGGTCGGAATCCAATATGACTGGTGTCCTTATAAAAAGGGGAAGTTCGGACACAGATATGCATAGAGGGAGAATGCCATGGGAACATGAAGACTGCCATCTATAAGCCAAGAATTGAGGCCTGGAATCTGATCCTACCCTCACAGCCCTCAGAAGGAACCAGCCCTGCCAACACCTTGATTTCAGACTTTGACCTCCAAAACTGTGAGACGATTAATTTCTATTAAGTCATCCAGTTTGTCATACTTGGTTATGGCAGCCCTGGCAAACTAATACACATTTGATTGATGTTCAGCATCTTTTCATATGCTCATATGTTATCATCTTATCTTTTTAGGAAGGTGTCTGCTCAGACCATTTGCTCATTTTTTAATTGAGTTGTTTGTATTCTAGTTGTTGAATTTGAGTTTTTTGTATATTTAGATTACTAGTCCTTTATCATATATGTGTTTTCCAAATATTTTCTCCCTATCTGTAGCTTTTTTTCTTTCATGGATTGTGCTTTTGGTGTTGTATCTGAAAAGTTACTGTCATTTCCAAGGTCACCTAGATTTTTCTCCTATGTTATATTCTGGGAGGTTCATAACTTTGTCTTTTTTCTATTTTGAGCTCATTTTTATAAAAGGTTTATTGTCTGTGTCTAGATTTTTTTGGGGGGGGATATGGATATCCAATTAGGCCAGCACCATTTGTTGAAAAGGCTATCCTTTCTTCATTGAATTTTGTTTGCTTTGTCAAAGATCAGTTGATTACATTTGTGTGAGTTTGTTTCTGGTCTCTCTGTTCTCTTCCATTGGTCAATTTTTCTGTTCTTTGACTGCTATTACACAGTCTTGAATACTGTTGCTTTACAGTAAGTAGTAAGTCTTAAAGTCTGATAGAGTCAGTCTTCCAACTTTGTTCTTCTCCTTCAATACTGTGTTGACAATCCGGCTGACATTATTTACTGACAGTAAATTAACATGTAAGTTTGAATGACTTGAGTTTGTATGGTTTTCCTTACACTTTCCAATTTACTTATAAATGATAATGTTTATTCTTATATCCCATGAAATAGTAGACTAGAAAAAAGGTATAAATATAGAACTTAGTTCTGTAATTTTGAGTCATATTACTTTCATTATGTTGTATCTCTGAGAAGGACTAACTGATAAAATGTTATATACATGGCATAATTTAGGATGATAAGTGATTGTAAAATGAATAGGACCATTACATAAGGAGTTATAAACATCAATGTAATAGGATCCTGTATTCTCTAAAAGTGTGACATTTAAACAGAGATAACGTTATGTATTATTTAGTCATGTAAAATACTGATACCTTAATTTATTTAAAAAGATATACCTAAGTTTTCAGAGAATTCCCATTAAAGATTAATTTAAATATTAAATAAATGGGAAGGGCATGATTCAATTTGGGGGAAAGCCCAAAGTTATTAAGCTATAAATCAAGGCAGAATATTCTTTAAAGTTGGGCTTCAGGTTACTCCAATATGAATATCGAAAATGTTCCTTTAAAACAATAAATGTTTTAACCTGTTTTTTCTTTTTCCTTCCCTGTAGCCTTTTTGTTCTTCAAGTTTGGTGTCTTATTTAGGGGATTCTACTTTTTAGTTTCTATACAACCTAGTATTCTCCACAAATGTATAAAATATTTATATTTGTTCGTATTTGTAATAAGACCTAGTATTATTTACAAATGTTCAAAATATTTCTGTAACTTTTATACAAGGGGAAATATGAAGACTTCCTTATAAAATACCCATAGTTATATAATTACTAGTAGTTCTTAAGAATAAGAAAAATATGATAATGCAGCTATTCAGCCTGATAGTCATAGAATATTTTAGAGAGATGAAAAGTAAAAAATCACTTACTAGCTCATTGCTGTTAACCATTTCATAATACAGTATGACTTGAGATGGAGAATGAAGTGGGAATGCAAACATGAAGTGATTTTATTTTTCTCGAATCTGACCTTTGTGATTGGTCAAATCAGGTTTTTGTTTGTTTCTTTACTCATCTCGAGGAAATGTCAACGCTTTCTGGACACTTCAGAAAATCAGTTTAATCTGACTAGTTTGAATTTTAACCTCATAGCCCAATTTAAAACTCAGCTTTCCCCCTTCTACTCAGTGCTGCTTAGGCTGTTCTAGGAGATTGTAGTGGGGAAAGGGTTGAATATAGTCATTCAGTCTGCTCACTCCAGTGAGTAGAGAGTGATCTGCTCTTTCATTTATATTCCTTTCTCCTCCTGGGTGAGAGATAGAAAGGGAAAAGATTTTCCTACTTTAGTGGTGCCCTTTTTGTTTCTTTTCTTTTTCTATTTCTGGTCATCTGAGTAACACTGACTAGACCTCATGCCTTCTGAGGGGAAAGAGAGGCGAATACTACTGTTGATGTGGCACGTGTGTAAAACTTTTTTTGGGAGGATGAGGTATTTTTGCAGAGTCACACTATCCAGTTTGTCTTTTTCTATCGAAGTTTCTACTTCTCCAGTACGCCCACAGCCTCTGGCTGCTGGGATCCCCATTGTCTGGAGGCTCAATCCAGCTACTTTGTTAGTCACACTCTGCTGTTACAAATAGTGAGTCCAGTTCTCTCTACCCTGTTTTCCAATCCACATCTTTTTTTCCTCTCCTCGTGTAGGCATGGGTAGTAGGTATGGGCATGGGATGATAAGCAAGTCTAAACACAAGCAGAAATCCAGCTGAAAGATGAGATACCAGTCTTCCATTCTTGCCAATCTTTCGACCCGCTCTGACTTGATTTAGACTCTTGGAAATAGCACTATCCAACTACGTTAAGTCAGTGAAGCAAACTCTGATGATTGACTCACTCAAGGTGGGCAGGGGTGGGCAGTTCTAGGGTAAAGAGGAACTGAGGAAGGTAAAGATGTTTCGGTTATGGTGGAGAGGTAGTTGGCTCTCACTTGTTTAGGCTGTCTTTTGAACGTGAAATACTTGATTGGTGACTCTTTGTTCTCAGTCTTGGGTTGTAATGCCAATCCCTGGCAATGGGAAAAGTCCCACCTGATAGTCTGTTATGTAAATTTTATCATAGTCTTGCGAGTACTGCCATTCTTGTTGGCTACCATCAGTTCCACCATTTGTTCCCATCTCAGGGCTTTGCTCTCACTGTTCCATCAGTGTTCTTACCCCAGATAGTCAGTCTGTAGACTCCTGCCACTTCATTCTTCATTCATATAATGCTGCTTCCTTGGGTTTTCTTTGTACACTGTTAAAATAGTGTGTTGGTCACTCTTTTCCCATGGCTTGCTTTACTTTTAGTTCATATGTGAATCATTTTCTTACATTTTATTATATATTTAATAGTTTATTATCTGTCTTTCCCGTTTGCATATAATCTTTTTTTTTTTTTTTTTTTTTTTTTTTGCGGTACGCGGGCCTCTCACTGCTGTGGCCCCTCCCGCTGCGGAGCACAGGCTCCGGACGTGCAGGCCCAGTGGCCATGGCTCACGGGCCCAGCCGCTTCGCGGCATGTGGGACCCTCCCGGACCAGGACACGAACCCACATCCCATGCATCGGCAGGCGGACTCTCAACTACTGCGCCACCAGGGAAGCCCTGCATATAATTTTAAAGAGAGCAAGTCACTGGCTCCTTTGTTCAGTGCTTTGCCCAGTGCCTAAAATGGGACCTGATGCATAGGAGACAGTCGATTTTTTTTTGTTTTTGTTGAGTGAATTAATGAATGAATGGATGCTACTTTCTATACTCAAACTTGAGAAATAGCTTTGATTTATCTAACAATGTTTACCCTTCTAGTGTTTTACAGAGTAGTATACTTTAAAAAGTTTTTACAGATCTTTTATTATTCCTAACTATGTATTCCCATTGTTGTCATCCCAGTTGAACCATCTACACCTTTAGTTCATTTTCCATGCTGCTGCTAGAAATGATTTTTATAAAATACTTCTCAAAATGCCATCCTCTGGAATAAAATATTCAAAAATTCCTTAGCATAATTGGGCCTGTGCCTCTTGTCCTTCTCCTCACTGACCCCTCCGTGTACTCTATATTCTAGTCTTATTCTTTTCATTGCAGTACTCTGAATGCTTAATATGTTTCTCTTCTACTTCTGTATCTTTACTTAAAGCCTATACCGTTTGTTCTTACTGCTATATATTTTATTAGTGTGTGAATACATAAAATATGACTCCTATCATGAGAAGACTCTAGGAAAGGTACTTGACATTTGAAATGATTGGGAACCAACTACATAGTTGCACTGTATGCTATTATTTCAGATATATTTACCAACCTCTTCCTTCACTGAGCATCTTTAATACATGGTAACAGTTCATTTGTCATTTTTTGATGGGTATTTAAAAGTTACCACAATCTTGAAGAGCACCATGCACATGATTTTGTAATGATGTTGGTAATATTGTGAATTCATTTTAAAGGTAAGGCTAATCTACATGTTGTAACACAAGGATTCTTTTTAAAGGTTGTGTATGTATGAATGTTTGTTGCATCTTTTATCTTCAGAAAACTAACCTGAGTAAAGAAAATGATATGTGAAAGTAAAAGTATTATATGTATAACTTTTTCAGAAAATGTGTTTCCTTGATAGATTCTTCAAATTTAGATTTTTTTATTTGTTTGAAAGGCAAGACTGATAAAGGAGGTGAAATTATTTTATATAAACAATTGAAGCCAAATGTTTTTCATATCTGAGCCTTTTCCAAGTAAGTACTGTGTCATAGAAGGGACCGGTATGGCTTTTGGGGAAATGTAGATTCTAGGAGTATGTAGCAGTGTTCCAAAACTTGTATTTAGCATTTTTGTATCTAAAATAATGCAGAAATGTATAGCTTGTGATGTTGATGTCTTTTAAAAGACACACCTAAATAAGAGTAGAAGACGCAGCTAAGTAAAAGTAATATATTATGAAGTTATGTAGCAGTAAATAAAGATGGGACCCTATACGGAAGTTTTATTTTTTTGACATAGCTCTTTTGAACAATTACTGCTATTACTGATAATAATAGGTCAGTATTAGGTGCTTTATGAGTTATTTCATTTAATGGTTGGAACATTCCTGTGTCTGCCACTCATTTTACATAATGAACTGCTCAGATTTAGGCATTTGATTTAAATGATTACTGCTGCTTATGCAATTGGGTGTCTTCACATCATTTATCAGTAGTTCCTTAAACTTTTTTTGGAAAATCACAGAGCCTTTTGAGAACCTGACAAAAGTCCATTTCCCCTAGAAAAAAATGTACTTATACACCTGTATAATATGTCTTTATTTTAGCCTGCACTTTTGCAGAATTCCTAGGTTTCCTAATTCCCATAAGTAGACCCCAGATTGGGGATCTCTGATCCATGTCTTTTAATAAAGAGACTGGAAAACTCTGTACTTTTTTCTTCCTTTATGACCTCTTGTCACTTAAAGGAAATAATATTCATTTACATTATGCCTTATTATAGAAAGAATTTAAGAAAGCTGAAGGGAATTGTTGGCTACCTCTAACTTCACTGAATGTATGCCAGAATAAATTCTGTTATGGCAAGTGAGATTCAGATAAGTTTGATGGATGGGACACTTTTTAATGGTCATATTTGTTGCACTTCACATCAAAGCATTCTCAGTCTGTTTCAGGAACCTAAATGTGATATTTTGAAATAATGTAATCAGTTACCTCTTCAGATTAGCATAAATATAGTAGCTGTGCCTAGAGATAGAAGATTAGAAAGATAGTACCTTCAAGCCTAGTGATTCAGTGATATTTCTCAGAGAATAATTTTTGGATTTTATCTTCTGATTCCATCAAAGATAAATCATGTAGAAAGGGGTGTTGTTTTGTAATAAAAGTAGGTTATAGTAATAATTTTATGTATTAATGAGCTAAAGTTACCATATAGTTACCATTGATGCATTGTTTATATGGGTTAAGGATGAAGATGTGTTTAGATCCTGACTCATTGTGACTTTGGAGAAGAGAAGTTGTCATTTTATAATGAGGTCACTTTTAAAGCTCCCTTTTATGAAAAATAACCATTGCTAGTAGTTGAGGACTGGTTATTTTATAAAATTTTTAATACGAAGTAATTAAGAATTTCAGAATGTTTTTTCTTACAGTTCGTTTTAGATATTTTCATGTTACTTATTTATACTTCAGGTTTGATATCTCACCTATTTTTTTTTTTACCCCTTGAATTGTTAACTAAAACAGAAGTATTAAATTGGCTGAACAGAATAAAGAATCATACTGTATACATTTGCCTGGTTTTAGGTAAATTACTATAGAAATAATGTTATAAATCAGTATATAATGTTTGGGTTTAATTTTTTAACATATGTTTTAACAATGATTTCTAGTTATATTGTGAATTGAATAACTGTATTTCTATTTTTTCCTTCTCATTCTTAACATTCAATTTTTAAGTGAATAGTAGCCTATCTGTGTAGGGCTCTTGTGACTGAATGATGTATTCTGCTTTGCTGTGGCACAGTTTTCAGACAGCCACTTTTGTTGTTAAATGTTTTCATTTTCTATAGTACTTTTCATCCCTGTATATATGTACAGGAGTCACTTCACCCACCACCGAATTGCAGCCACTTCTGAGGTGGAACGCAGCAACTGTTTAACAGCGCACTTTCCCCTAGGTGCTGACAGCTGTAGAAGAAATTGTACATGGTCCTGTACAGAAGGTATTTCTCCACTGTGCCATCTGCAGAGTGAAACTGACTAGGAGTACTACATAGACTGTAAGTTTCTTGTGTACCCGCCCTAGACTGGAAAACCCAATATGAGAGAATAACGAAAAACTGGGAAGCATCATTTAAAAATGTATTGAGGTCAGTTAAACTTAGTGCTGCTCTCCCTGGCTCTAAATTTTATTTTAAGGTCATCTAATTTGTGATTGGTACTGTTTAAATAACAAACAAATGGATGCACTGCTCAGAAATGATTTTATTCTAAAAGCAAATGTAACTAAAATGCTTTTATAAATACTTCACTTTTAATGCAACTTAAGAGAATCAATTTGTTTTTAAATATTTTTCAAATAACCAAATCAGTATTATATGATTTTAGAGCTGTGTTCTTAAAGTAGCAAATCAACTTATAATTCAACAGAAACATCCTAATTAGCTTTCCTTGCAGTGTTGTATGCCTTAGTGTTAATACTTTCATTCTTCTCATGAAAGTTTTGCAACAAAGCCAGTTTGTGATAAATGTAGTTTTGATTTTTTTGTTTTAGAAGCATTGTGTTTGAACTTTTTAACATATTGAAAGAAAGCGTGGGAGAGAATAAATAGTAAATATTTGAACTTCCACGTAACGTATTTTAGTCTCTCCCTCCCATTTAACTGTTTAATGATTTCCTTTTTTCCTTTTGTAAAAGCAATTTTACAAGAATGCTGCTTTTGTAATAGTTTGGCATGGTTATGACTTATAGGATAGGAAAATAACATTAGGAACTGCTGTGTCTATTTTTAAACAATATGATATGGATTGTTATATTTCATTGTTTTGCTTTTTTTGAGTCAGTTGTATGACTTACTAGTTATCTTTGTGTGTGTGTTGTGTGTGTGTGCATCTATAGACGTTTCTGTGGCAAGAAATTAGGGTCTCAGTCATTAGAAAGTCTTAATCTTATAAAACATAGTGTCATTTGTTTTAGGTAACTTTAAAGTATGTGTCATAACTTAAATGATATTTGTGTACATCTCTATACTGTAGGTTCTCAGTGAAAGCAGATAAAAGCCTCTCTGGGCCACAGTTTGTTAACTTGTAAAATGAGGTGGGTGGAAGAAATTATTTTCTAGAGACCTGTAAGTGTTTTCTGTTTAACTCAGTGGTAGAATTCTATGTATTGAGAATTGTACCTTACATTATGTAACCAAGATATTTTGGTGCAAGTGATTTTGTTCCAGTTAGAATATTATTTGTACTAATTAAATACAGAGTGATGCTATTTTAGAATCAAAAGAGGAGTTCTGATTTCCTACAAAGATTTTAAACTGTCTCTAATTTTATAGTGGAGTTACCCCCAATGTTTTGAAACAAATTTTTTTGAGAAATAATACAGTATGATTCTCATCAGGGAGCATCAAGCAGATTAGAAAAAGCTAGACTTTATTTACATTCAGAAAAGAATGCACTTAAATATTACCAAAAAACTAACATTTTAAGGAGATTTTACCCCTTACTTGCATAGACTTAATACTTTACTCAGTAGTCAAAGCATTAAAAAAGTGAACATTAGTATTTTTAAAAATATAGTTTAGACATAATATAATATACTTACGTGTCTCTAGCAAGAGGGTATTTTATCAGTATGTGAAATATTCGATTTGCTATAACTGGTTCCTTTGTATTTTCTGCATGCAGTGTAAGTATTACTTAATCCCATTCATCTTATTAACTGAAGTAATCATATTTGACAGAATAGGCCATATGTTTTATATATTAATTTACTGTGTTGGTGAAAAGGTACAAACTTTACCTGTGGTGCATTGTGAGTATATATTTTTCAGTTACACAGGATATTTAGATCTTCCGTGGATGATGAAGTTTAACAACTTATTAGATTCATATGAAACTTATACTTTAATATACTCCCAGTATATGGTATTTGGAAAAGGGAATTATATGGAAACTTTCATTTTTGTTTAATACACTTGTGTACTATTTGAATTTAATGAACATGTACTACTTGTGTAATCAAAAATAATGTTGGTGTTTCAGTTCAGTTGTATATTTGAAACGTTAGTTTATTTAGAAATTATCCTCATTGCATAAAGTATCTTATCGATATCTAATATCTCTATTTAATTGTTTATTTTCCAAGGGAGTGCTCTTCATCATATTCTGAAGAACTAGAATTGTGGTCAGGCTTATTATTTAATTTATACTCTCTTAATAATTTGGCATTCAGAAATAAATACTAAATCAAGAGTAGTTAATCTTAATGAAACCTTTATTATTTCATCCTCCCCATTATAATTTTCTATTTGAAATAGGAAAAATGAATCAAATGCATAGATAATAGAAATTTCTAAATAATTATATGTACTTAGACTTCCAGCAATAATGTTCTAGCAACATCTAGCTTTCAATTAAAGATTTTAAAAAGAAATATTACGACTAGCTGAAGAAATAAGTGAAAATGATGAGAAAATAAGCTACAGAGAAGTATACTTTGTAGATTTTAATTTAAATTAATTTTAAAGAACATACATTTTTAAATGGAGTTTCAATATATATTTTTAAATTCTCAGGTACTCTTCTCAGTTTTACAAAGTACATACTCTGTCTTTTAAATTAGAGATATTTTTAGATCCATCCCAAACAGATTGTTAAAAAATTGTCTTACCGAATTTGTCTGAACAAATTTTTGTGATATTATAGGGAGATAAAAAACCTTTCAAATATATTTCCCAAATAACCTCTGGCAAATATATTGAGATAAAATCATCATATAATTACCTCAATCTTTGCTATATCTTATTTTATATATATATTAATTCCTGTCTGTCTTCATGAATTCTGCAGGTATTTCTCATTATAAATCGAATTAGTTGAAAATTTTAAATGTGTAAGTTTGCTTAAAGAACTATTTAATGCCACAAATCTTTTATCTTTAATACTGAATTAACAAGCATTATTACTTAAAACATTTTTTTAACTCTGAAATTTCAATGTGTTGTATGTAATATTTGTGTGTGTGTGTGTGTGTGTGTGTGTGTGTGTGATCTTCCTAATGTATTTTGTGAAGCATGGTTGGCATACTGATTGCCAGGACTTTGTAGCTATTTAATCAAGTGTAATTTAACAAATTTAAGGTTTTTTTTTTTTTTTTTTCAATCTGTTAATTGGAAATCATTACACCTACCTCACAGGGTTGTTGTGAGGAAAAAACAATCAAACATGTGAAAGAGTGCTTAGCATATACTAGATATGCAGTATATGAAAAATGAGTGTTACTAAAACCTTTCAGTGGCTTCCATCGTTCTTTTGATAAAATCCAAATTCCCTGTCCAGGTATTGATCTGGCTCCTCAACTTTATTTCTTTCCTTGTAGACTGCATGTATTGATTGATTGATTGCTACTGAACTTTTTACAGTTCCCAGAATATGCCATGCTTTCTTTGGGCCTTTGCCTGCCTGCAGCATTCTTTCCAACCACTCACATCCCCTTAATCCCTAGGCTACTATCATCTGTATAACTCAATTCTTTAGACCTAACTTATTTTTAAAATTTATTTATTTATTTTTATTTATTTATTGTTGGCTGCATTGGGTCTTCGTTGCTGCGCGCAGGCTTTCTCTAGTTGTGGTGAGCCAGGGCTACTCTTCTTTGCGGTGTGTGGGCTTCTCATTGCGGTGGCTTCTCTTGTTGCGGAGCATGGGCTCTAGGCACGTGGGCTTCAGTAGTTGTGGCATGTGGGCTCAGTAGTTGTGGCCCATGGGCTCTAGAGTGCAGGCTCAGTAGTTGTGGCGCACGGGCTTAGTTGCTCCGCGGCATGTGGGATCTTCCTGGACCAGGACTCAAACCTGTGTCCCCTGCATTGGCAGGTGGATTCTTAACCACTGTGCCACCAGGGAAGCCCTTAGACCTAACTTTAATTTCTCCTTAACTGAGGTGTTTCCTACTGCTTCATCCTTTATACTTTTGTTAGGTGACCCTCATACATGATCCTGTAGGCTTTGCTTATTCCTGTTCTTGTGTGTTTCTTTCTGTAAACTCCTTGAAGGTGGAATCTGCCTTTAACTTCTTTTTCCCAGTGCTTACAGAGTTTCTGCAACTCAGGACATGCGTGAACATTTAAAAATAAATGTAAGTTCTCCCTAAACAAATTCACAGTATGTACATGATTATGTGATTGGTACTCCTTTAAAAAAATAACTTTAATTTTTCTGTATTTATAGACTAGATTTCAGACTTCACAATAATCACATCAAAATTATCGCTTTATAATCAGACTACTTTGCCCACCATTTAGCACTCTCTGTGGGTTTATTAAAAGAGATGGACTCACCAGGGTACAAGCAGAAAGTTATTTTTTTCTGTCACTGTACCCAAAATCCCATTTTGAATATTATTTTTTCTGTCTCAGTGCTGTTCAAGTACCTATCCTTGTTCTGCCCTTCCCTTGCTCTTCTTCCTTTTTCTCCTCCTCTTGCTCTTCTCTCTCTCTTGTTCTTTTGTTTTCTCTGTCATTCCTTCTTTACTCACTCTCTGGCATTGCAAATTAGACTGTTTTCAGGCAGTAAAAAAAACAGGCTAAGAAATTAAAATTCCAAACTGTCATCCAACGTAAAATTTCTCCCTTACATCAGCCTTACTCAAAGCATTCTTAAAACTCTGAGTGGGGAAGGGGAACAGGACATGTCAACTAGCAGACTT
This sequence comes from Phocoena sinus, assembly GCF_008692025.1. NCBI lineage: Eukaryota > Metazoa > Chordata > Mammalia > Artiodactyla > Phocoenidae > Phocoena > Phocoena sinus. The sequence continues at coordinate 105,951,735 of NC_045764.1, read as the reverse complement.
TTGTATTAATTTCTTTTGCCTTATTTTTCCTCCCTACACACTGTGCAGCTCCTGGGTCTTCCAAAGATTCAAGATTAGAAATAGAGAACAACTAATTGGTAGTAAAGGTATGTTGGAAATCTGAATGGATTCTTTCTCTTGCTTTTTGGGGTTTATCAAAGATTCCTACTGTCTGAGGATAACCCAGTTGTAATTTGATACTTTCTTTGTCTTCCTTTGACTACCTTCCTTAGTCTCTGACTTTCTGGTCTACCTCCAGCCTCTTTCTTCTGGGGTTATCTTGTTCCTTTTGTAGTCCTTTGGGTAGAGTTTCTTTAAAAATGGCTCAGGGCTAGTTCCTTTCCCAGGGATCCTAATCTGTCCTATGGGAAAATGTAATTCTGTACTCCACGATCTCTGAAGTGGAATTCTTGGCCATTTCTGAGGTAGTAGCCTGGAGTGAGGTCATCTTGCCCTCTTGCCTTTAGATTTTTTCTTCAGACCTAAGTCCAGTTCCTGTACCATTCCTTAAGTGTCCTGTATTCTGAAGGGCATAAGCCAAAGTCTGAGTGAATCATTGTTCTGTTCCTTCCCCAAACAATTTATAAACTCCCCTCCTCCAATAGATGCTTATATTTTTTTATGTGAATGATAGACTAAAGGATACATGAGCAATTATTGGCCACATTCTTTCCAAGTGTTGCATAGATGATGTATCACCTCAGCTCTAGTACTTGGAACCTATTGTTCTCAGCTTCGGGTCCTTAGCAGAAACGGAGAAAACAGGAAAATTCCCATTTGAATATCCTTTTAAATCACCTGCACTGAGCCCATTATGGGGAGCTGGCATATCTATGAACGTTCATCCATTTCTGTATCTCCATACGTTGTCGTAGGCTATTCTGTGAGTTTGGAATATTCTTTCTAGCTTTTCCTCCTGATAGAATCTTACTCAGTCTTCGATGTCCAATTTAGGTGAAGTCTTTATTGGTCTTGGCAGTTAGAATAAATGCTTTTCTCTAGTGTGTTCTGTGTTCTCACTAATACTGTGTTTAAAGTATTACTGTATTATGTATAAATATGTCTGTCTTCCTATTAGATTGTGAGCATTTTTAAGACAGCTACTGACTTATTTCTTGGTGAATCCCTTACTGCTGTTCTCTGTTATGTATTCAGTATATTATTTGCTGAATTAATGAATCTCTTCTAAACACTGAGATTGGGGTTTATAATATTACTGTTGAGTAATTAATACTTCTATTTTTATTTATGTATATCCTTAGTCCAAAAATATTTGAGGGTACAAGAATTATTTTTTATGCCTCTGATTGTTTTTTTTTTTAAGCCAGTGGTCTTGCCCTTCATTCATTCTTAGGCAAGTGCATTTTAGGTTTTAGTTGTGTTTTGGCTCAGTTGATCTTCCATTTCCGTTGCATCTCTTTGTTTTTCTTCCTTGTTTTATTACAATTGACAGAGTGTCAATGATGATTAAATAAGGATAACCAGGTAATCCAAGCAGGTTCAGGTTGAAAGTTAGAAAAAAAAAAAAAAAAAACAATTTCTTTCCATTATCAGTTTTTCTTTTCTTTCTTTCTTTTTTTTTTTTTAAATTCTTCAAGGTTTCAGATTGTATCACAAAATATGGTCAGAAATGGTAAAAAATCAAGCTGTTGGTCACCAAGAACACTGGTTATGAGAGAGTAGTATTCCTATAACAGAAAATTAAATTGAAGTTGTGTTTGTTGGGAGTAAAGTGCTGTTTCAGTCAGACTTTATTGTTATTTTGAGTGATTGCTGTGCAAAAGTGACTTAAACAGTTTGGAATGCAGCATTGAATTTCTGCCATTCCTGAACATAATTTAATGCAATCTTTATTGCTGGAATTTAGCCAAAAGTAGGATTCTTTAATATGTATTGTCAGGTAAATATATGATAATTAGATAATTCCCAAGTCAAAAGGGCATTGTAAGTAGAAATAATTGAAAAGTTCCTTTGATGTTTAAAAATCTTTTTTTTTTCCTGGAAAAATTCCTTTGATGTTTAAAAATCTTTTTTTTTTACAGGCAGTTTTTCTGGAAAGTTCCAAATGAGTATAGCTAGTATACTAAGAAGTAAAATAGAAAAAAAATGTGTTCTCTTCAAATCAGATCATTAAAGTTTGAGAGAAGATAAATCAATTATCAATAAAATATCAATAAAAATTAAAAAAATAATTTTTTGCTCCTATTTCCACATTGCTATTAAATATGGATTATCTCATTTAAAATTTCAAAGAAAGAGTTTTACCTTATTTACTAACTTTCACCAATATAACTAGTGATACTTTAATACTTAATTTTTGATTTTTATCAATTAATACTTCCTAGCCTAGGAATCTTAGTGAATGGATGTTCTGACCTTTATGTCAGGTGAAATGGTAAATATGACAAATCTCAGGACCAGATGAATTTCAAACAGCATTGATGCAAGGAATTGTAATATATGTGGTTACTTTATGAAGTCATATTTCTTATACCAATAGACTTTTGTATTTGTGTTTTCATAAGAAGGAACAAACTGTAAAATATGACAAAGTGCATCTAGGTATCAAGAAACGATTTATTCCTGCTACTTTACTCTTTTCCCAACCATTGCAGTAATTCAAACATTCTATTTACTTTACAAAATTAGTAAAATTAATTATTCTTGTATTTTAGTTTAAGGTGAATATTGCTATGTGATGGAAGTTTGATATTAGAAAGAACAAATTTCTATTTTTCTAAGTTTTCATGAGCATATTTGGGAAAACTAAAATTCAGGAGTGTTTTTAGGAAGCATCTGGTATGTATAGCCACCAGTCATCATATAGGAAAATTAATACTTAAAAATATAGTTTTTCAAAATATACTATCTGAAATATATTTCTCTTTTAAAATTTGTCATTCTGTTTTTTTTTTTCCTTTTAAATGGCTCTTTCTGTTTTTTAATTGTGATATTTCTAGGACTTTAGTATAGAAACCGTTGCAGTGGGTCAAGTAAAATGTTAAAAATTAAGTAGTAAAGAGCTCTAAAATTCATCAGAAACCTACTTCTTTATTTTATACTTAATGTTAGTGCTCCATGGCATAATACCTTACTCATGTTGCGGAGGTAAACGCAAATAATAAGAAAATTGGCCATTAATTGATATTTACTTTTTATGCTTCTTTTTGAAATTCTATCTCCACATTTTCCCACTGTGCTGCAGGTTGTGACAGATTCAGCTTGTCTGAAACCAAACCAGATCTTTAGTTCTCCATTCTCATTCTGCCTCCCAACCTAAATCATTCTTGCTGTGGCTTCACCATAAACCTGTGACGTAGGGTCAAAATATTATCTCTCTCTTCTCTCCTTCGATTTGAATATCATTCTGTTTATTTCCAGATTCTAAAATTGTTTTGCTTTTAAGATGTCTTAAATCAGTATGCTTCATTCTATATTTACTGATAAAACTCTAGTTCATTACTTATCACTTACCAAGATTTGTGTACTAGTTTGGTCTTTCTATTTATATTACATTTTCCTTGAGTAGAAACCACATATTATTCACATGTGTGATTTCCATAGAGAAATATTCTCAGTAAATCCTTTCTAAGTTCACTCAGTTAATTGTGAGATAGTTGATTCTTGGTATTTAACTCTTAAAAATATTGAATGGATTGCCAAAACACAGGTCAGTCCTACATTTAAAATCAGTCACACATTATTCCAACTAGATAATTTTCCTATTAATGTTAACACTACCAGGAAAGTACCTTAAATGAATTCTGAACAATAACCTATTAAGAACACTTGGCTTGGTACTAACTATGTGAAAGCAAATTTTACTGGCCTTATGCTAGTATATATGCTAGTTTGTAGGCTCCTGTTATAACTTACAAACTGAGTTCAGTCTTTTTTTCCTTTGATCCCATTTTTAAAATATGGAGTTACAGGCAGTTTTGAGAAAATAATTTTAGCAGAAGACAACTAATGGGTTAGTTCTCTTTTTACGTTAGTCCCTTTCTAGCTCTTTTGGACATACGTGATACAAATGGGAAGCAAGTTTCTTTTGAAGTCAACTCAATTCCCAGTCCCACTGTGGATCTGATTTATCCTAGTAAAATACAGTGGCCTCCTAAGAAGAGTAATATCCAAGAACATGCACAGATTGCTTACCATATGCCTTTTCAGCCTCTTCCCACATCACCTGTGGACATTAACTTGCCAGAGGTGAAGCTCCTGCCAGATCTGTGATACAATCAAATGAAATAACTCAAGACTATTCTAGACAGATAAGCAATCACACATGTACAGAAAACAAAAACAAAAAAACAGCCTTACCCTAAGTACCAGGGAATTGGGTCAATAAAGGAAAACTGAATTGGAAGATTTTTAATAGAAAAACAATGGAAACAATTTCACATCATATTTTTCAATGGAGGCTTGGGAGGAAGCCCATTTTTCTCAAGGAGGTAATTGAATGTTCCCTTTTTCTATATTTAAATTGAGAATTTTTTCGCTATATTTTGGGCCATTATTTATCTTGGTCATTGACAATATTCATTTTTTAGATTATAACATAGTCATTTCTCATTTTTTATTTTTGGTTTTTTAGAAATAAAAAGCATTTTTAAAACTTCAAAAAATTATTTAAGTGCTTCCTGTGCTAGAACTTTATAGATAGCTTATTTTTCCCCTTTGCCTTTTCTTCTTATAGTCTTTGAAGATAATCACTGGTTTATGAAAATTTTCATTATGAATGTGCTATCAGTTCAGGTCAGATTGAATATGGGCTTACTGTGGTTTTTTAGAGTGTTTCATAAAATTATTTGAATGAATGTCAGTGTTATATAGAAATAAGATGACCTCTTAAATGTGTTCTCTTAAAAATATTCTTTTCAGTCTATAATTTTGAATATTTTCATTAGTATAATCCTATTTTCTTCTCATTCCCCTCATCTTTCTTTTAGTAGTATGTGTGTGTATTTATCTACATATGTCTATCATCTGTCTACACACATTCACACATACATACATAAGAGCTCTTAATTTTGTAAATTGACTTTTAATATTTCAGTGTCTCAGTTATTTCTTTGAAAATGATAAATTTTCAAGTTAGTTAAATTTTCTTTTGGTTTATATAAAAATAAACTTTGAAGCCTATGTATGTTTTATAATCTGTTTTCCAGTTTCGCCCATATTTATATTAACATTGGCATATGTTGCTTTTATACGCTATATATTATATCTACTTGGTGGTTTGTGTGTCACTTAGTAAATTTAATATAATCAACATTCTGTTATTTATATAATATTCTATTCTCATTCTTCATTCATTCATTCAATAAATGTTTATTTTGTAGTACTGTTCTCTAGGTCCTGTATGCTGGGAATACAGAAAGTCTCTGCTCTAGTGGAGCTTATACTCTTATAAGTGAAGAGGAAGACATATAACACTAAATAATTTCACATAGGCATAAATACTATAAAGGAACTAAGTGCATGTGATAAAATTGTTGAGGAGGAGTATGCTTTAGCTAGGATAGCAAGAGGAGACCTCTTCGAAGAAGGGATATTTAAATTGAGCTCTAAATGATTCGGAGGAAGAAAATCACATTCCAGGTATCAGGAATAACAAGGACAAAAGTCTTTGGATCTGAACGAGTTTGGCAAGTTCAAAGAACAGAGACAAATGCTGTGTGTGTTGAATGTTGTTGGGGGAGAGAGTGGCAAAAGGAGATGTTTATGAGATAACACGGGGTGAGCTCACATGGGCCGTACATAGCAAGGAGAATTTTATTATAGTTAAAATGTGAATATATTGGGCACTTGAATGTTATGATGATTAACACTGAGGGATTCACTCTCCCTGCTGTATAGAAGATTAACAAGGGAAGGGGTGAGGGGCTATAAAGAGGTAGTTATTAGGAAGTTATTGCAGTAGTCTTAGAAATTATGGTGGCTTAGGGCTTTTTGAAGTAGAAATGATGTTTTGGAGGGGCACTGTTAGAATTTATGAATGGATTAGAAATGGTGTAATCAACAGTATCAGACATAATTAAACATTAAATATTCTTCGAAGATTTAATGGACACACACTTTTCCATGGCAGAAATGTACCATAATTTATTTAAATTACACCTCTATTTTTGATTAGTTTTTTTCCTTATTTTTTGCTAGCATAAATAACAATCTTGTCATTTTCTCACCTCACTGCCATTGTATATAAATGATGATTTGTGATAGCTTTCCAATTTGAAAGGTAAAAAATTGTATCTTGCTATTTTAATTTGCTTATCTTTGATTGCTAGGTAGATTGAAATTTTAATGTGTGTATTGATCGATCAGTTGTATTTTTTCAGTTGTGAATTGTTTCTAGTCTTGTTTGGGGATTTTGATATTTTCCTTATTGTTTTGAAATGCCATATTAACTTTCTGTGATGATTTAAAGGTCCCAACATGATTTGGCCTTGAGATTTCTTGATTACATCTTATTTCAGTCTCCCCACTGCCCTTTATGCTCAGACACTTCAACCACTTCTCAAACAGGCTAATCTTTGTCTTGCCTCATGGCTTTTGCACTTGTGGTTATCCATTTTCTGGATCCCTCTTCCTCAAATCTTTACATGGTGATTATGTCTCATCATTAATGTTTCAGCTCAAATGTCACCTCCTTAGCGGAACTGTTATCAACTTTCTAGTGCTACATCCCTCTCACCCCTTTCACATTCCATCACGTTACTGGCTGTGGGGTTTTTGTTTGTTTGTGTGTTTCCCGAGTCTTTTATGGTCTTCATAGCACTAATCACTGTTTGAAGTTACCTTCTTACCTGTCCTTTCCAATGAGAATGAAAGAACCACGGGAGCAGGTATCTACTCTGATTTTGTTTACTGCTATGCCCTCTGGGGTAGAATATTGTTGGCCAAAATTAATATTTTTGTCAAATGGATAATATAAAAACAAATACATTTGTTCCATGTACTTGTGTTTTTCCCTTTTGTCAATTGTCTTTATCTTTGTTTATGGCATTATTTTATACAAAGAATTTTATATTTTCTTGGAGTCAAATCAATGAAGCATTTTTCTTTTGACTTTTTCATTACTTTTAGAAGGAAAGGAAAAACCTTCCCATCTTGAGTTCTTCCATTTTCCTATATTCTAATTAAAATGTTTCTGAATGTAAAATTTATCATTTATTTTTATGAATTAGGGAAGGTTTTAAAGATAAAAATAGCTCTTGTAAATGTATTTTTATGCTTCTAGTCTTCTAGAGATCATACTGTATAGAGAGCTTTTTACCTTTTTTCAATTAATATTGTACCATGTGCATATTTAGATGGTATATATTCTTCATTCTTCACAAGCGTGATCTTTTCAGTGTCTGCAGAATATCCCATCTTAGGCATTTGTTATATTTAATCAATCCCTTATTGTATACTTGTTTTAATCTTTTAAAATATAAACACAGTGTGTGGGGCTTCCCTGGTGGCGCAGTGGTTGAGAGTCCGCCTGCCGATGCAGGGGACGCAGGTTCGCGCCCTGGTCCGGGTAGATCCCACATGCCGCGGAGCGGCTGGGCCCGTGAGCCATGGCCGCTGAGCCTGTGCGTCCGGAGCCTGTGCTCCGCAACGGGAGAGGCCACAACAGTGAGAGGCCCGCGTACCGCAAAAAAAAAATTAAAAAAAAAAAAAAAAAAAATTAAACACAGTGTGTATTATTGTGTTTAAGTTTTTGTGTACACTTACGATTGTTCTGTTATGATAAATTACTGAACATAGAATAGTGGGTCATAGGAGTATATACAATATTTTAAGATATTTGAGTATTCATTGCCAAATTATATCTCAGGAAATTGAAATCAGTTCACAGTCCTAGTAGTAATTTATGCCTGTGTCTGTTTCTCATGATATTTTCCAATTCCCGATAATTGTGTGCTTTTAAAATCTTGGCCCATTTCTTCCCATCTGTGCCTTTCCCCCAAATTATATAAAACAATTATCATATTTTTCACATTAAAAATCTTAAGAATTTTATATGGTCATCTCTGTTTGCCTTTCCCTTTTCCTTTCATGTCTGTGTTTAAAATAACTTTTCTCCTTCTGAGGTTGTACGTATGCTCACTTACGGTTTGATCTAAATTTTGGCTGCTGCAACTCTCTCATTTATATAGAATTTTAAAAACATTTATTTATTTATTTTCTTTATTTTTTTAGGCTGCATTGGGTGTTAGTTGCATCCTGCGGGATCTTCGTTGAGGCATGCGGGATCTTTAATTGCAGCGCATGGGCTTCTCTCTAGTTGTGGCGCACGGGCTCCGTGGCACGTGGGCTCTGTAGTTGTGGCTCGCCAGCTTAGTTGCCCCGCAGCATGTGAGATCTTAGTGGCCCAACCAGGGATCGAACCCGCATCCCCAGCATTGGAAGGCAGATTTTTTACCACTGGACCACTAGGGAAGTCCCTTATTTATATAGAATTTATTTTAAGATATTTTGGAGGAAAATTTCTCACTGTGATTTCTCCAGTTATGCCAGCCATATTATTTTTGAGTAATGATATGTGCTAGTTTCATGCTAAACTTTTATATATTCCACGGTTTTGGGGGGAAGGTTATTTATTCTGGCCCATTGTTACATTAATTCTTGTGTTACTTATTGTTGATTTGTAGTGTCTCTTTATTTTGAATTATCTACTAGAGTAATAATTCTCTGATTCTATTATCCCTGAGTTTTAAAACTATCCTGGTTTATTGCTATGTTTCTTTTCCTCATGAACTTAGGCTCATTTTGCCAAGTATCCTTCCCAAATAAAGCATTCTTGTTTTTTATTTTAGTGAAATTGTGTTAAAACTATTAAATTGTTTATGTAAGATATTCTTATAATACCTAGGATTTCATATATGAGCTGAGATTATTTTTCTTTTCTGTCTTAGCAAAGTTTTTTTCTGTATAGATGTCCAACATGTTTCATTTAAGATCATTCCTAGTTGTTTATTTAAGGCCATTTCTAGTTGCTTTTTCAAATCTTTTTTTCATTTATATATTTAACTGATTATTGTAGTTCTATACACTATTGGATTTCTGTGGTCACTGTAACAGTTACCACAAATTTTGTATCTTAAGACAACACAAATTTATTTATTCTCTTACAGTTCTGGAGGCCAGAAGTCGAAAATCAGTTTCATTTGGCCAAAGTCAAGGTGTTGACAGGACTGGTTCCTTTGGAGGCTGTAGAGGAGAATCCCTTTCCTTGCCTTTTCTAATTTCTGGAGGCTGCCTGCTTTCCTTGGCTCGTGACCCCTTCCTTGAGTCACTCCAACATCTTACTTCTGTCACCACATCTACATCCTCCTTTGACATTGTTTCCCTCTTATGAGGACCCTTTTGATTATATTTAGGGACCATCTAGGTAATCTAGGGTACTCTCCTCATCTCAAGATCTTTAGTTTAATCACATCTGCAAGTTCCTCTTGCCATTTAAGGGGACATTGATAGTTCTAGGGGTTAGGATGTGAGTACTATGCAGGAGGCCACTATTCAATCACATGTAAGAAAATTCTTAATTTTCTATACTATTTTACTTTCATTTATTTTATTCAACTTCTGTATTAAGTATAGTTGTATTTAGTTTATTTTCTAGATAGTCATAAAATTGTTAAGTAATCATAACTTTTTCTGTTTTACAGTAGTAACTTTATACCTCTTGTTTCTACTTCTACCTTTTTGCTGTTTTCAATGTTTAATGCAAATGCCCAAAATACTTTAATTTTATCATATTTGCTGTTGGTTTAGGATAGGTGTATTTTCTAATCTTGGGAAGTAATTTGTTTATAATCTTCTCTCGTCCCCTGCTCCTTTGACATATTTGTGTTATATTTATGTACAACTCAGTATTAACCCACATTTGCATTTCTGGATTAAGTTATACTTGACTATAGTATATCAGTTTTTCAATACATTGCTGGACTTAATTTACCACTACTTTATTTCTGAGTTTTAAAATATTTACATTAGTAAATGTGACTCATTTTTGTGTGGTTGGTTTTGTGTATGACTTCCTTTTCCGTTTGGAATATCAGAGTTATGCTAGTTAATAAATGAATTTAAAGCATTCTATTTTTCTCTGTAGACTGGAATAGTTATTATAGCTTAATAACTGTCTCCTCATTTAAATTTTTCAAGACCATATAAAGCAATCTGAGCTCAGAGCTTATTTGAATATAATTTTGACAGACTTAAATTTCTTTGGTTATTTAATTTTTGAGTCAATTCTGAAAATTTACATTGTCGCAGGCAAGTTGTCCATTCTATCAAGATTTTAAAGGAACATTTGTTGCATGCTTACTATGTCTTAAACATTATGCTAGGTACTGTATATGCAAAAATAAAGAATATAGGAGTCCTAATCTCAAGAAGCATATAGTAGTAAGAAGAAAGTTAATTTTGCCAGGAAGAAAACAGAAGAAATAGAAAAGAAGAAATTAACACTTAAACAGAACTTCTGGTAAGGATTTCATCATGAATACAGGAACCAAGGCATAAAAATGGTTGGATATGGGAAGATTTGAGAGAACTGCAGGTAGAAAATTACAACTAGAATTTAGGTCTGGCCAAGAAGAAATAGTGGGTAGATATTAGAAGCCGTTGTAGATTGTTCTTGAATTTTTACTCTTCCTGTAGACATTGTTAGACTGTTAATGATGTTAATTCTGGAGTTATCATGAACAGATTCATATTTTTACAAGACTAGTCTGATGGTAGCATGGAGGACATTACTGAAGGCAGAGGATGGTTAGAAATGTAGGTGCCTCCTAAACTAGAGATATAAGTAGAGAAGGAAAGGAAGAAAGGAATATAGATGAAAAAATGCTAATCAAATAGAATCACCAAAGACTTGTTCACTGGTTGGATGTAGTAGGTGAGAGAAAAGTTAAGACAATTCCCAGCTTTTGTCAAGTGTATTTGGGGTTGAAGGAAATGTTTGCCTTATCTTTATTTCATAATAATAAGCTCTGATTTCATTTGAAAGGCTTTATTATATTCTAGATAGGCTGTCATTAATGTGAAAAGTTGGAACAGGCAGATCAATATCCAAGTGATAGTTTGTTAGAAACCAAGATTATCTACTACAGTGTATATGCAATAGTTATCCAGAAGAGAAGAAATGGACATTCTAATAAGATTTCTGAGCCATATAGCATGAAGGGTGACCTAAAAAAAAATCATATTTTATTTAGTGATATTTTTTAGTAAGTATCTGGAAAAGTGAAATAAAGAATTTTTTAGTGAGGGAGTTTAAACATAATATTTGAAATTTGTTTGAGGAAATTTCTCAGCAAATGTGTGCAAAGCACGTGAGATATGGATATCAAAATGAAATATTTTCTACCCTCAAAAGATCTGAAAGTCTTGTAAGACATGTTTTATAAGGGTGATTTCAAAGTATCTGTCCATCTGCCTTACATACATGAGTAATGTAAGCCCATGTAACTACCACCACATGGGTCACACATGTCAAGATATGGTATATTTCCATCATGCCAGAAATTACATAGTACTGCCTGCCAGACCATCCCTCACTTCCGCCTCTCACCCCAGGGTTCCCTTCTTTACCCTCTCCTGCCACTAACAATCACTGATCTGTTTCCTGTTACTATAGAGTCAATTACACTTTTCTAGGGTTTTATTAAATGACATCATAAAATATGTAGCCTTGTGTCTGGCTTCTTTTGCTCTGCGTAATGTTTTTGAAATTCATTCGTGTTGTTGCATGTATAAGTAATTTGTTCCTTTATGTTGAGGACTGATCATTGTCTGAATATGTAGTTTTTAAAAAAATTCATTCATCTATTGATGGATTTTTAAATTGTTTTCAGTTTTTGACTGTTAGAAAGAAAATTGCTATGAAAAATTTTCAAGTCTATCTGCAGGCATATGTTTTCATTTCCTGTAACTAAACACTTAGGAATAGAATATCTAGGTCGTATGGAATATTAAAGTTTACAAGAAACTGCCAGACTTTTCCAAAGGGGTTGTGCCATTTTACATTCCTTCCGCCAATGCATGAGCATTTTAGTTGGTCCACATCTTTATCAGTACTTGGTGGTATCAGTCTTTTAAAATTTTAGCCATTATAATTTGTGTATAGTTTATCTCATTGTAGTTTTAACTTACACTTCCCTAATGGGTTTTCTTGTGCTTATTGACCATTGCTATATTTGCTGTTGTGAGCCATCTTCAAATCTTTTGCCCATTTGTATTAGATTGTTTGTTTTCTTCTTTTTAAGTTACAAGAGTTCTTTACATATTCTGGATACAAGTCCTTTGTCAGATATATGTGAATGTGTTCTTCCATGCATGTTATGGCTTGCCTTTTTATTTACTTGTGTCCTTCAAGGAGCAGACAATTTTAATTTTTATGAAGTCCAGTTTATAAATGTTTTCTTTTATGTTTCTTGCTTTTTGTATCTTAAGTAACTTTTGCAAATGTCTAGTTTTCTCCTAGAAGTTGTTACCTTTATAATATATCTTGAGTTAATTGTTGACTACAGTGTGAAAACAAATTTGATCAATAAGCATAATTTAATTAAGAGAAGTCTAAAAGAGATAGATTTTCTTCTGGAGTTAAAGATAGATTTGGTATTGGTTTATGTAAGAAATGCTATTCTAGCTTCTATACCCATGCAAAAAATGAAAGGATGCTTTGTAAATTAATGAATTTCCTGTTAGTGGTGGTATTTAATAAAAATTGGTAACATTCTGTCTCAAATGAATTTGTACATACAAATACCTTACCATTGTACTTGTCAGACATAAAATATTCAGTAAATGTTTGTGGTTGTTATGGTTATTGCTAATGTTGTTATTACTATATTCAGAACTCTTGCCTTCTGGAAGTTTAGAGAGGATGATATTTAGTTGGAAAAGGTTTGTATTCTATTATTTATTACACACAGTGGTCATATTTTTATGTTTTTTTTTTCTGCCCCCAATAGAGAGCTTAATTGTTAGTGGGTACCCATAAATAAATGTTAGGAAGCAGTCTTTTAAAAATTATTTTAATGATCTCCTTTAACTGCATGGGTAATTCATGAATACATTCTTTTGAAAAACTTTTTTGAAATGCTTGCCTTATAATCAGTTTACTGGACATGTTATTGTAACATGAAAACTGTAAATTATCCATAAACTCAAAGTATTTTAGCAAGACTAGTATCAATGTAAAAGTGTATTAAAAGTGATATATATTATAGTTCTAAGGAATTTTTATGACTATTTAAGCAGTTGCTCTTATGAAACAGAAAGAAACAAAACAGACTCATGAACTACATCTCAAAAAATGTGTTTTTCTGTTTTGTTTTAGTTGGGGCTGAGCATTTGGTTTTGTTTGTTTGCATTACATGGTGTGAGAGAATAGTAGATTGGTGCTTTTCCCTGTATATCATACTTGTTTTTGTTTTGGTTTGGTTTTAAGTAGTCAGTGTTTGCATAAATATTTCATTCTTTATAAATAATGAGTTTTCTTTTCAATTTAATCTGTATCTTTTTTCTTAAAATATAAAAAAGATGTAGTATGGAAATATTTATTGAAAAACCTAATAAGTGAAAGTAGGCATATTAGAGCAGGAGTTGGCAACCTTTTTCTGTAATGGGTTAGAAAGCAATTATTTTAGGCTTTGCACACGAAGAGGTAAAATCAGGGATATCATATAGGTATTACATAACGGGAAAAAACAGATTTCTACAATTTTGTGTTGACAAAATTCAAACTATAACAATACTACTACTAGTAACAACACCAGCAGCAGTGGAGAACAGCATAGAGATGTAAAGAAAATAATGAAGTTCTTTGGGGGGAAAGAAAGAAATAACATTTTTCTTAATTAGGGTTCAAAGTCAGCATTCCTATCAAATCAGTTGTGAATTTCCATTTGTTAATGTCAATCTAGAATGAGATTTTACATATTTCATTCTTGAAAATGAAACGTCTTCACACAGATAGGTACTGCCGAATACTGATATTAATTTATGAGCATGTGATAATTTGGGGGCACATCTATTTTTTAGGAGGCATTTAGAGAATTCTAACACATTTTTCTCTTAAAATTTGCTTTTAGCATATTATTATATTACATTAATCATTGCCAATTGAAAATTAGATAGAAGCTCCTCAAATGCACAGTTAAGTAGATTTTGGAATATAGAAATCTTTTTAGCACTACATTGAAGTATGAAAAATGCTGCAGGAGCTATAGTTTAGACTCAGAAAATACACCTGCTGCAAATGTGTGTAGGATTGAGTTCTCACTTCTTATTTTAATTGTCGATAGCATGGGAAATATATACTTGTGATTCAAAAACTTAGTTGTTGTATAAATGACTTTATTGCAATTTAAGTTTTGCATATAAGTGTTTTTTTGCCCTGTATCTTGAATTCATTACAGACATTGTCAAGTCTACAGCAAAAACTAATTTTCAAAGCTATTTAGTGTCAGTAACAGTGGTTGAGAGTCACAGTCATTGTTCTCATTCAGAAAAATTTCCATCTTAGCCTGAGCTCAGTAAATCACAGTAAAGTTTATCACTGCTAAATTATTGAACTGTTAAGTGGTAGGGCAAATCAGGCGTTCATCTTTTATTTCTGACAAAAATTCATAGAATTGACAATGATTAAGTCTATCAGAGCGAATAAAGTTTACTGTTGAAGCTCCTGGTTCAATAACACATGATAGATTCAAATATATTCTACAACGTATTTGCTGATTTAATAATACAATGAATAACCATAGGTTTTCAATGCCTTAATATCTTTGCCAAGTTTGTAAATTTGTGCAACTAAATCTCTTTTGGTCCCACACATACTTTTACCACCATGAGTTGTAACTCATCTTAGCAGATTCTACTGCAAGTTATGAATTCATGTTTTCCCAACTTTTTTGAAATATCCTTGCTTGTAGTTTTCCACACAACTATTTTTTTTTTTTTTTTTTTTTTTTGGTGCGGTATGCAGGCGTCTCACTGTTGTGGCCTCTCCCGTTGCGGAGCGCAGGCTCAGCGGCCATGGCTCATGGGCCCAGCCGCTCCGCGGCACGTGGGATCTTCCCAGACCGAGGCACGAACCCCCGTCCCCTGCATCGGCAGGTGGACTCTCAACCACTGCGCCACCAGGGAAGCCCCTCCACACAACTATTAATATGAGGTTTATTTATCAAATCACATTAATTCCTTGAATAAACAACTGGCATTAACGCCGTAGGTAAAAGTTTATTTTCTCTGGACAGGTTTTAATTTACTCATCATTGTGAAATGCTTTTCTTGTTTGGCTAACAAACTAGCTACTCAGAAACTTACTTTGGTGGCAGCATCATTTCTTTTTCTTTTTTTTTGCGGTACGCGGGCCTCTCACTGTTGTGGCCTCTCCCGTTGTGGAGCACAGGCTCTGGACGCGCAGGCTCAGCAGCCATGGCTCACGGGCCCAGCCGCTCCGCGGCACGTGGGATCCTCCCGGACCGGGGCACGAACCCGTGTCCCCTGTATCAGCAGGCGGACTCTCAACCACTGCACCACCAGGGAAGCCCCATTTTTGTTTTTTGGAATAAGACATTTCATTTCAAGTTTTTCTGACCATTGCCTTCTTGTGTGATGGGAATGTTGTGATGAGTGTATAATCTGGTAACGTTGACATTTTTTCTTTTAGCACAGCCGTAGTGTTATTGCTTAAAACACAATGCTTCCTGTCAAATCACAGGAAGATATAGAGGACTTTTTTCAATTAAGTTACCAAAGCAGCGAACATGACCTAGCAGTCATAGGTCATCTTCTGAAATAATAATAAAAAATGTTCCAGAATATCCAGTAAGTTCTTCAAGGTGTGTTTGGAACACTTTTCTTCGCATGTAAAATGTGAAGGAATCAATGAAGTGAAAATGTTTTCTTTGGTTTTACATATATGGTAGAGCCAAGAAGACACCCAAGGGCGTAACTTAAGTAATCATTCCATAAAAGGTGAAAATTTGAAAGTAGAGGAAGTATTTTAAAAACCCATAAAACTGAGAAACATCATCAATACTTTATGGCATAGAAGGGGTATTACAAACTGAGTAGTATGTTAGTAATTATTTTGTTACCTAAAATGTAATTAACTGAAGTTAGTCCCATGTATACTTGAAAGTATAATGCAAAAATAACAACAACAAAAAATCATTTCACATGTACATTTTGGGAAAGAAAAAATATTTGCATGAGTTAACACATACTTGATTTCAGAGTAACACATTCAAATTCTGGGGACCAAGACCAGGTTAATTCTGTTAAAAATTTCAACTCTTTTACCAAAATGCATCTGTCCGGTGCTGTGTAATGAGGAAAACATCTGTCTGTTTTACATTAACAATTATTGTACTTTTATTACCAGCCAACTTATTTTTTGTCGGATGTCTCAGCTGCAAACAATAAAACAGATGTGACTAATTCCTAGGAGAGCTTTTTTTGTAGTCAACAAATAACTCTGCTAACTTTTCTTCCATTTCCAATATAAAAAGAAAATTACTTTAGGCATTTGATATCTTATTTTAAGATTCACATGACCCGCTACTATATTGACAATGAAGGAAAAGAAAACAAACAAGATTCAGGAAAGGATGTGTGAACAGTCTTTGTATTCTGTCTTATCACACTTTCACTAAGTGACTGTGACATACTTCATATAACAGTAACATGTCTGAAAGTTATTTGTGAAGTTATTAGAAAATGAAATCATATTCTCCCATTTTAGTATCATCCCTGCATATAGTAAGTCCACATTTCCTCCTTCCTTCTCATACTACCTTAACGATTTGCATCTATCAGTAAATATAGAGCTGATTAACAGTCACCTGGGTTCAAAGTATGATAGCTGATTCATGAAAGTGTATGTCTCATAGACACCAACACAAATCAATAATGGGAATGTATAGCTAAAACAAGGAGATTTGTTGTTTAAAAAACACAGTTCCATGGCTTCCATTTGAGTAATTTCATATTTTTATTACTGGATTAACATGTACTAAGCAACTTCTGATATTGAAGTGGTCTAAAGCTCGCTCTCTTGAGGTTGTTGTAGTATGATCCTCTTACAAGTCTCTCAGCCTTCTTATCTTCTAAATCTGCCTCCCTCATTGTTTCTCCAGCATTTTTCTTTTAATATTTTATTTTTGGCTGTGTTGGGTCTTCATTGCTGCACATGGGCTGTCTCTAGTTGCAGTGAGCTACTCTTCGTTGCCGTGTGCAGGCTTCTCATTGTGGTGGCTTCTCTTGTTGTGGAGCACGGGCTCTAGGCACGGGCTTCAGTAGTTGTGGCACATGGACTCAGCAGTTGTGGCTCACGGGCTCTAGAGCGCAGGCTTAGTAGTTGTGGTGCACGGGCTTAGTTGCTCTGCAGCATGTGGGATCTTTCTGGACCAGGGCTCGAACCCGTGTCCCCTGCATTGGCAGGCAGATTCTTAACCACTGCGCCACCAGGGAAGCCCCTCTCCAGCATTTTTGTCTCTACTCTTATTCTGCTTTCTAGCTTGTGAAGAAAAATGTTAATATATTTGTTTGGGGAAGGTGGTACTTAGGATTAGTTTGAATATGGTAGTAGTATACACAATAATACACATTTTTAAACCTGAGATTCTAAAATGCAAAGTGTCATTAAAGAAGTTTAAATTATAAGACAACGTTTTCTTCATCTGGAAGTTTTAGTTTACATTATATTATATATTGGAAATATTAGACAATTCTTTTTCTGTTTTTTTTTTTACATCTTTATTGGAGTATAATTGCTTTACAATGGTGTGTTAGTTTTTGCTTCATAACAAAGTGAATCAGTTATGAATATACATATGTTCCCATATCTCTTCCTTCTTGCGTCTCCCTCCCTCCCACCCTCCCTATTCCACCCCTGTAGGTGGTCACAAAGCACCGAGCTGATCTCCCTGTGCTATGCGGCTGCTTCCCACTAGCTATCTACCTTACGTTTGGTAGCGTATATATGTCCATGCCTCTCTCTCGCTTTCTCACAGCTTACCTTTCCCGCTCCCCATATCCTCAAGTCCATTCTCTAGTAGGTCTGTGTCTTTATTCCTGTCTTACTGCTAGCTTCTTCATGACATTTTTTTTCTTAAATTCCATATATATGTGTTAGCGTATGGTATTTGTCTCTCTCTTTCTGACTTACTTCACTCTGTATGACAGACTCTAAGTCTATCCATCTCATTACAAATAGCTCGATTTCGTTTCTTTTTATGGCTGAGTAATATTCCATTGTATATATGTGCCACATCTTCTTTATCCATTCATCCGATGATGGACACTTAGGTTGTTTCCATCTCCTGGCTATTGTAAATAGAGCTGCAATGAACATTTTGGTACATGACTCCTTTTGAATTATGGTTTTCTCAGGGTATATGCCCAGTAGTGGGATTGCTGGGTCATATGGTAGTTCTATTTGTAGTTTTTAAAGGAACCTCCATACTGTTCTCCATAGTGGCTGTACCAATTCACATTCCCACCAGCAGTGCAAGAGTGTTCCCTTTTCTCCACACCCTCTCCAGCATTTATTGTTTCTAGATTTTTTGATGATGGCCATTCTGACTGGTGTGAGATGATATCTCATTGTAGTTTTGATTTGCATTTCTCTAATGATTAGCGATGTTGAGCATTCTTTCATGTGTTTGTTGGCAGTCTGTAAGGCCAGAAACTATCAAACTCTTAGAGGAAAACATAGGCAGAACACTATGACATAAATCACAGCAAGATCCTTTTTGACCCACCTCCTAGAGAAATGGAAATAAAAACAAAAATAAACAAATGGGATCTAATGAAACTTCAAAGCTTTTGCACAGCAAAGGAAACCATAAACAAGACCAAAAAAGAATGGGAGAAAATATTTGCAAATGAAGCAACTGACAAAGGATTAATCTCCAAAATTTACAAGTAGCTCATGCAGCTCAATAACAAAAAAACAAACAACCCAATCCAAAAATGGGCAGAAGACGTAAATAGACATTTCTCCAAAGAAGATATACAGACTGTTGTTTGTTTTTTAAGTTAAAGTTCAATTTTGAAGAACAGCTTGCTGGCTAATTTATTATGTACTCAATGTAAATCCTCATAACATGCTAACATATGAGAAATTAACCTCTTTTGACAGTATTAATTGAGAAATCAATCCAAATGTGCTCTGTAACAACTCAAATTTGACAGACATTAAATATGAGAATGTAGTTTTAACTCTGAAAACTGGGTGGGATTTATTGATGACTAACATGGTTCTGTTTTTCATTAGTTACTAAATTCCAAAAGTATAACAACTTTGGATCAGTTGCTTTTGTATTCAAACATTCTTACAGTTTCAAAGCCAGTGTTGCTTAGAAACCTGTATAAACACCTAATGTCTTCTCAAAGGAGGAAATAAAAAAATTCTTCACATAATTTTAAGTGAGATAACTGTAAAACTAGACCAAAAATACCTATATTTATTTAAAAGCTCTAGAACTATTTGGAAAATTCTTAAAGAAATGGAAAATTATTTTAATTTGTTACATATGTAATATTAGAAAATACATATGTATATGCTTACTCACTTTATTAACAGATGAACCATATTAGGGGTTACTCTTATTTTCCTTTGTAATTAGCTACATTGTATCTGAAACTAACACTAATATTAGATGATGAAATTGTATGTTTAAGGTTTACCCTGAATTTAGAATACAGGGGAACAGAACTAAAAGCATCTTGTCATTATTTTTCAGCAATACCTGCTGCCTTAAGAGGCCTAAAATGATTTATGGGCAAATCTACTTTTAAGACAGTATGCTTTTGCAAATGCATGATAGACCGTATATTTTATATTATTAAAGAAAATCAGAGATATAGCAGCTGCATGAAAAAGTTGCCAGTCACCCTCAAAATGTGGCTATACCAGATGCAGAGTCTGTACTAGAAGTTTGGACACCCTGGGGGCGCTTCAGTCCTTTGAGGTTCCTGAGGATGCCTAGGTCTAGTTCACAGATGAATCGAGTATTTTAAAATCCCATGGGGTGTACTAGGCCACTGCACCTGTGTAGTCCTAAAGAAAATTACTTAAAACATGCATGGAAAAGGGACCTCTGCCCATTGGGTAAAGTCATGAGCTGTGGTGCTTACTCTGGAAAAGTACCCGCCAAGTTTGTTACATTTTCAGTGACTCTGGGGCCTGGCAGTACAACAATTAAATGATTAAGTCCCAGTCTCTGTGGAAATTAACACTGCGACTGCAGATTGTACAAGACCCACACTCTGTTCATGATGTATGTGGATGCCCACGGGGAAGGACCCTTTGAGGAGGAACGTCAATAGAGTCAACAAGCTGATCAGACTTGCGCTGCCCGGGTAAGTCACCACAGCCACCTAGATACCATTGTCCAGGGCATGGTATTCATTTACAATTTAGAACCAAAAAACAAAGCCTAGTGATTCCAGCACATGAAGCCAAGGAAACCTGGCATATATGTCCAGACTATATATATATATATATATATATATATAGGCGGCCTTCCCTCCTCTTGAGGATACTGCTGAGCATTTATGCATTAGATACCTTTCTGGTGAGCCACCTAGGGCTGCGTCTAAACCATGTGGTACGGGTAAGACAGACAATCAGGAAAAGGGTGAAGTGACTGCTGAAAAGACTGATCGTGCTGCAGAGACTGAATCACGTGGTTATGGAAAGAAACCAACAACCCAGGCTGTGGAAAAGAGAATACTTAGACACCAGCAGGCCAGAAGTGTAGAGAGAAAATATTAATCTCTCTCAGCTCTTATGCACAGAGCATCTGGCCAGTGTAACCCAGACTACAGCCATCACTTTCAACTTGACCATTAACCACTGAAGAATCTTAGTCCGTCAGTTTTCAGAAACTTCCCAGAAGCTTCTGACTTTAGGAGTGAGCAGGCAGCAGAGTAAGATTTACTTTCTGGATACTGTTATGATTCTCTTTAGCCTAATCGTATTATTGTTGGTACCCTGTGGTCTCCCTCTGCTACTTAAGGGAAGACAGATTCTTTTGCGTGTTTTTCAGATTATAGCTGATTATTCTAGACTCTCTAAGCCGAGTGGTAATGAAAAATCACATTGCCCTGGACTCCCTGCTGGCCAAAGTGGGGTATGTGTGATTGCCAACACCTCTTGCTGCACTTGGGTTAATGACAGATTTAACTGCTTTGGCTTTGGTTGAAGAGCTTGGCTGAGGTCTGTCCTCCAAGTGCACCTGATTACCTTTCCGGGAGTCATAGTTTATCTAAGCCACTATAAGGACAATTAAGTAAAATATCTGATGAAATGGTTGTGTTCTTGAGATTTGTTATCTGAATACATGAAAGATTAAGGGTTCAAGTTGTAGGGGAACAGCTCCAGCATAATGCCCCGGCAACTGTGAATGTACAGGCATACCCCATTTTATTGTGCTTCGCAGATACTGCCTTTTTTTTTTTTTTTAAACAAATCGAAGGTTTGTAGCAACTGTATTCCTGTATGGAGAAAGTCTGTTGGTGCTATTTTGCCAACACCATTTGCTCACTTTGTGTCTCTGTGTCACATTTTGGTAACTCTCACAACATTTCAAACTTTTTCATTATTATTTTATTTGTTATGGTAATCTGTGATCAGTGGTCCTTGATGTTCCTATTGCAAAAACATTACAACTAGCTGAAGGCTCAGATGATGGTTACCATTTTTAGCAATAAAATATTGTTTAATTAAGGTATGTACATTGTTCTATTAGACATAATGCTGTTGCACACTTAATAGACTACAGTATAGTGTAAACATAACTTTTACAGGCACTGGGAAACCAAAAAATTAGTGACTCACTTTTTTGAGATATTTGCTTTATTGCAGTGGTCTGGAACCAAATCTGCAGTACCTCTGAGGTATGCTTGTTTACAAACTTGGCAGTTTTGAACCTAATTCTACTGCTAGGAAATTTAGAAGGCATGTCTCTTTTTCTTTACACATTTTTCAGCTTGTGACCTAAAATATTCATACTGAACTATCTCAAATGGGCATTGATTTTCAAATCCTGTTTGGGAAGTTAGTAGCTCTGACTACTTTCCTCAGAACTACTTTGGGACCAAACTTTGTTTAGTTTGTTTATTTTTTGCTATGCATAAAATTTACCAAATCTAATGTTAGACTTTAGAGTTCTAACATTAACTAACCAGACAGCTCTAACATTAACTTTTGTCAGAGCCTGTTTGAAAATGTCATTACCGGAAATTGTAAGCTGTACATAATGGAATTATACAGTGTTTGAGCTAGAAGAGTCAATAAACTTGGAGAGCCTTTCAATTTCTCAGATAAGAAAATTTGTGTCTTGCTCCTGGTTATGTATCTAATTATTTAAAGAGTAAGAATTAAATTAAGATCATACAAGTCTTTCCATTAAATACAGTCAATTCTATTATTCATGGATTTTATATTTACAAATTTGCTCAGCCACTAAAATCTATTTGTAAGCCCAGTATCAGTACTCACAGGGCTTTCAGTATCATTCGAAGACTTGGGTGGAGTGGTGAAAAATTTGGGTCACTTGGCGCTCACATCCGCAGCCTAGGTCAAACAAGGCTATGCTTTGCCTCTTGTTTCAGTTCTCATACTCTAAGCCAGTGTACTTTCACAGTTTAGTGCCATACTGCTCACATTTTTGTGCATTTTGTTGACGATTTTGTCGTTTGAAATGGTCCCCAAGTATAGTGCTGAAATGCTGTTTACATTGTCTAGTGGTCCTAAGTTCTGGAAGGCTGTGATGTGCTTTACGGAGAAAACACGTGTGATAGGTAATCTTTATTCGGGAATGACATACAGGGCCACTGGCCATGAGTTCAATGCTAATGAATCAACAATATGTACTAAATAAGGTGTCCCTAAATAGAAACACAATGAAGCCAAGTTATATATTAGAGATTGATGAAAATGTTGTGACCAGAGGCTCAGAGAAACCTAAACCTGTATTTGCCCTAGGAGTTCTAGTTCAGTGTTCACTAATTCATTGTTTATAGTTACTGTGTAGACCATAACTGCATTATCCACAAGGAATCCAGGGAGAGAGGAATTGAATCATGCAAATCCGTTAGCATTGTTAGGAAAACAACTCAGAATACATAACAGGAAGACATATTTTATTGTAATTCATCATTTCAGGAGTTACTTAATGCTTCCTCATTCTCCTTCAATTTGACCTTGTTTTTCCTAATCCTTTTGCATATGTGTTAACAGTCTAATTTTTTCTAAAACAAACTCGAATGGCATCACTTATCTAAGAACTGATACATCAAATCCAAAATTTTTTGTCTTAATTTCAAAGCCCTTTATAAACTGGCCCTGTTCTATTGATACCTATCCTTAATCTGTCCTATTTATTCTCTGATGCACATTATTTGCTACTACCATGATCTTCTCACTGTTTCTCCTCACTTGCTCTGTAGGCACTCACATCTGCTTTTGCTCATGCTGTCTCCTAATATCCTCCAGCATCTAACTCGGAGTTTAGTTCACAAATTGTAATATGATTGCTTCGTTTGTGAACATAGCTGACAAGTTTTTATCTGGTTGCTTGTGTATTGACAATATATTTAACTTTAAAATTCTTCAGTTTACAGTTATGTTGGATGAAATATAGTATATTCTAAATATATTTTTAAAATGCTAATTTTACATGAAAAGACTTGAGTAAATCATTTAGGGCTAAAATAAAGCAATATCCTACAGGGGGAAAATGTTTTCTAGTATGTTAGTTTACCCATTACAAAATTTTGATAAAAATTATTCCAGTATGGAACGTACATTTTTATTTTCATAGACAACCCCATAGAACTTATAGAATGTTTGATTTCAAACTTGAAAAAGGAATGTAATCTAATACTTAAAGATGAGAACTCTTAGCAATAGTTATTTCCAAATGAAAAGATGAGATTGAATCTTTTTATACCAATATGTTTATTCTAAACCAAGAAATACAGTGAAATTTCAAATAATTTGTTATATCATAAAAACTGTAAAAGAGGTGGCTATTAATAAAAGAGTGCTTTGTAAAATAAGTTAATGTCTGCTATCTAATATATAAAAATAATGGCAATTCTTTTCTTTTAAAAGGCTTTTATCATAATTACTGTAGTTATTTATAAGTGTACTTATTTATAGAAAGTTTGGACAACATAGAAAACTATAGAAAGGAAAATAAAAATCTCCTGTAATCGTAACACAAATACTGGTATAAAGTTTTAACTGTCTTCTTCTTCATAAGAAACTTTATCTTCTTATTCCTTTCTCTATAAACAATTGTGATTCTCACAGGAATTTATCATTCCTGTGAAGTGTAAATTGATACAAAATGTTGGAAGATCATCTGGGAGCATCTCATAAAGCTGAATATACCCTTCCCATATGGCCTAGCAATGCTATTCCTACAACATAACAGCAGAATTGTGTATCGGTATTCACCAAAACACATATACAAGAATGTTCACAGCAGCACTACTAGCAATAGATCCAACTGAAAAGCACTCAAATACTTATCAACAGAAGAATGTAAAAATAACTCTGTGCTGTATTTACACAATGGGAATAAGAATGAGTTAACCACGAATACAACGACTGAATCTTACAAATGTAATACTGAGACAAAGAAACCGGGCATAAAAGAGTCAATGCTGTATGATTCCCTTTACATATAGCTTAAAATAAGCACATATAATAAGGAAATACTATAATCAGTGTTTCAGGAAATTTGTTGAGTAACATCACCTGACTTTAGCAACTTTTAGAATTAGACGATTTTCCCCTTATATAAATATAGGCTGGAGCAATCATATTGCACAATTCCAGGTAACACATCATAATCTATGTAAACTAGAACTCTAAGCAGAGGCGCTGTGAACCAGCCATTTTCAAAAGTGATAAAGCTATCAACAACATAAGGAATAAAATAAGAACTTCTCTAGAGATTGTTTTCATAGCTTTAAGGTAACCAATATTGTCCATTTTTGTTTTTTATTGGCCATTTTTGAAGTACTATTTGGAAGTTTGTAGAGACATTAGAAAGATGAATAAGTAGATAGTTGGTAAGAAAAAGAAGAAAAGTTATTAGATGTAAGTAGAAAGATTAGAAACATGAAAATAGTAATGAAATAGCATATTAAGATAATTAGGGTAGAATGATATAAGAAGAAAATGAAAGATATACTTTTGGGGTGTGGGTTTGCTTTTGAAGATACAGGCAAATGTAATAGGGGTTTGATAATTAAGGCAAATTAGGACAGTTTATCGTGTTCTTGTCCCAATTCATATTTATTTTTGAGTAATAGAATAGATTTTTTTTCAGCCAAAGTTCTTTGAAATACTTGATTTAAACTGGTAAAAATAAAATATATCAAGGCAGTTTTTACTTAGCAAGGGCATACTAGTATAAAACCTGTTTATATTTTTCTGGTAACCTTTGATTTTGGTTTGATGTTCTTTGAGAAAAAGTCAAGGTCAACTGTCATAAGAACTACACACATTCCTTTACTTGTAATGAAAGAATGAATCTTAAATATTACCTATTTATAAATAATGTCACCTTTTAAAACATTTTAACTCCTCCTTAGTATATTAACAAGCTAATGATTATCTGTTGGAGAATCACGTTCCTTTATTTAACCTAAACATTTTGTTGCAATTATATAAAATATTAATCTATTAGAATACACATTTGCCATAACTGTGAACATGTCAATCAGTTTTTCCTCATGGATATTATGCATGAAAAAGTGTTTAATAGAGTGTGTATGAAGGTTTTATTTATTTATTTTTGATATTGTCAAGATGCAGGTAATGTGAGGGTCGGATATGCACATTGTTGCCTGTACTTACGACATATATTTTTAGCTCTAAGATTTTGGTATAATATAATTTGGCTAGGTGTTTATTGTTTAACTGTTCCCGATTCCATGAATTTTAAAATATAAAGCTATTTTGCTTAGATTTTTAAAAATAAATGATTGACAGTAACATTAGAGTAGTCTTTTAAACATTTTAATTCTGTATTGAATATTACATTAATAAATTGTTAGAATATTTTGGTTAAAAGCAATGCATTAATATTGTATTATCAGTGTTTTTTCCAAATAAAATTTATAGAAAGGAATTGAAAATTTTAAACATTTTAAACAACATTATGTTGTTTTATTTCACAAATAGCTTTTTGTGTTCATTCATTGTTCAGAAGCACTGACATTTTCTTCTGGATTTATTGCCATTTACACTGTTTCCATGATGACAGGTTTCCTCATGCATGCTTCCAGATGATTTTTAAAAATCAGATTCCTACTTTAATATGTTAATAATTTTTAAAAAGTACTGCCAGTTGGTTAATCGTGCGTCCCTGCTTCATTTCAAAGAATTAAATTTAATGCCTATTGTAGCATTTAAGATTCTTTAAAATACTAGCTTATTTTTAGAAAATTACTTTGTGTAATTTTTCTAAGAAATTCCTTAAATAAGATCTTAAAATTGAATATCCTTCATTAGAATTTACCAGGAGAAATTTGAACCTATTATGTTTCAAAACCCAAATAAAATATCCTTCTTACTAAATTTTAAATCACTATCCTAAGGAGCATTATAGGAGCATTTTCTGTTAATTGTTAAAATATAGAAGACAAAGTACACAAAGCATTATATAAAGTTCCCAAAATCCTTTATTGCTTTTAAGATGGAAAGTTTAGACTTACCTGTATTGTTTAGCATTCATATATACTTTCCTAGATGTTGAAGGCAGTAGACATTATTGGCCAGTAGCCATTGCATTAAATATCAATCATTTAAAAAGTATCTTTTATATACTTGAAAATTAAGTGCAGATAAAAGTAACTTAAAAGGAGAAAATATAAATCTTTTTGTATATAACATGAGATAATTATATTTTAAAATATACTTGTTCATCTTCTGTGTAGTATGTAAATTGAAAGTAGTGTATTTGATTCCTCTTCAAATAAAATCTACTTTTAAGAACTACATACACATATTTCTCTGTGTCGTAAATCATAACATGTCTAGAGAGAGTAAAACCACAATTTTAAGAGCTTTGGTATTATGTAAATTCATTTGTTATTGTGCCATCTTTGTTGTGTTCATACTATAGCTCTTTATAATATTTAAGGCCTTTAGTATGGATATTAAGCAATATGGTGAAGTTTGACTGTAAGGCCTTTTATGCAATTGATATTGCATAATTTAAAACACTGGGAATTTAATAATTTCCTAATACATGCTATTCATTTCACTTTCAAAAATGTTATATTATCTATGTAATATGCCCCCTGTATAAACATTCATAATCCTAATATGTTATATTTTACAGTATACTAATCACCTATATTTATTTTGTGTATCTCAATAGTAGTTATGGTGAAAAAGATATGGTGGCAAACAAAATTTGCATTGCTTTCTGTACCTTTTTCATGACTTCTGAGCAAAGATTAGTCATTTGCAATTGGAATAATAAATTATTGAATATAAAAATTAGCTTTATTTAGAAAATCAGTACAAGTGATACTTTGGCTGCGGAGTCTTAGAATTTGTGCTAATGGCTATGGATTATCTCATGAATTGGATTATCTCATGAATTGTATGGAAAATATTTAATTTTAAGTCTTTATTTTAATTTTTCATTTATTAACAAAATTAGGTATATTTTAGTTTGTAGTTTTACATTTCCATGCTGTTTCTGATATCCTAATTAAAAGTGCCATTTATCTTTTCACGATCCTCTAAGGCAAAGGTTCTTAATCCCTGGTCTGTGAAAAATTACATCTTTGTTTCCTTAATCTCTATCTGAAATTTAGGATTTCTCTCAATTATGAATATGGGCCACAACCACAATATCATTAGTGGATCTATGACATCACTACCATTAGAAATCACAGATATTTCAATATCACGTTATAGTATTGAAGATAACTAGAAATGAGTGTGATCTCTCTCAATAAAACTTTATTCACAAAAACGCAGTAAGGTAGATTTGGCCTACAGGTAGTAGCTTGCTGAACCCTGTTTTAGACTGTTTCCTCAGACTCACCTTCTCCTCTTGTATCCCGTCTTTTACTTCTTGATCCTTTATAGTTAGAAGTACTCCTGTGAAAAAGTATGAAAAGCATTCCTAAATAATTCAAATAGGACTGACTTTGTTATTAGCTCATAAACTTGACCTTGAAAGCAGTTTCCAAAAAGAGTCTTAACTAAATGTTTTGTTTAATTCTGGGATAAGTAGCTTCCTAGTGAGGCAGATTTGAAGCAAAGCATATATGCAGATTTAAGCTTTGGTGTATTCTTTTCTAAAGTGTCTTTACAGTATATCATAGTATTTCCCAGGATATAGTCTTTGCAACAGTTGTTGGAACAGAATGAGGTCCTTCAGGAAAAGGTATTCTGTAGTTAAGCAACTTTGAAAAATGCTGTATTTATTTATTTAATTTCCCCCAAGAATTCACAGTGTGCATTATTGAACTAAATGTTCAGAGAGCCAGTGAACAATTCTTTTTAATGATGTTTTCACCTATGTTTCCCATACTTAATAGCCTACTAGACTATGAAATCTTCCCTCAAAAGAGGCTTTCTCCCCCTCCTTCCCTCCTCCCTTTCTCTCCTCTTTTCCCTCTTCTTTCTCTTTAAAAACCTATCAGTATACTGTGGGAAACTCTTCTTTAAATGAATATCCCATCTATAAACTGGGGTTGACTATATTAATATCTGAGTACCTGAGGATGTAATCAGAATAGATGCATTGTGTGCTTTAGTTATTGACTGAATTTCATGTGACCAAGAAAGTATACAAATCAATATGGCTTTTCCCCTAACTATAATTTCTACTATTACATCAAATAATCTTTAAAATACCTCATTTTTTGAGTAATAAGAATATTAATTTAGCATACTTTTCTGTACATCTGGGCAGCTTAGCTATACATATTGCACAAAATTCTAGGTATTAACCATTTTGTTAGATAAAAATAAATTCTAATAAGAAATTTTCTTTACTCATTGATTTATTCAACAGTATTTATCAAGCATCTCAAATATACCAGGCACTGTACTAGATGTTAGTTTCATGGAGCTTTGATCTTATGGATGACATTATCAAGTTAATTTAATGTACATTTGCAACATAGTATGGTATTTTCTTTTAGACTTTTTATTCTGAAAATGGTATTTTCATGTATAATCTGTTTATTGAATCTTTGAACCAATGGTAACCAGTCTGATTTGTCCTATTTATAATTATATATTAATGTGAAATGCTGTTTGAAAGTTATGTTCATTTTAAAAATGTAACTGTGTCAAAACTGTCTACAATCTTATTAATTAAATGTAAAATACAGCCCACTTATATGAGGATTTTTTTCAATAAATAAGTGCTACAGTACTACACAATCTGCAGTTGGTTGAATCCATGGATGTGAAACTGCAGATATGGAGGACTGACTGTCAAGTTATACTCGGATTTTCGACTATGTGGAGGGTCAGTGCCTCTAACCCCCACATTGTTCAAGATCAACTGTAAAACTATAATAACTCTGACAAGTAGTCTTTTATATTTGAGTGAGCAGCAAGAAACAGAAGATTTTTAATGAAGTGCATGTAAAACCTTTAGGTCCACAAGTTTATTTTGCCATTAGTTTGTTGTCCATGTTCAGATAAAGCAGTGGAACACTTCTTCATGCTGACTCTTTGATTTAGATTTTTTCACTTTATTCTTAATCTGTACTTTTAATTACTACCCACCTTCCCCAATGTTTTTTATTTGCTTTCTGCCAAGTACATGGAAACTTTATAAGAGAAAATGTGTCTTTGGTCTCTAATTTTTAACCTTTCTTCTATCAGTTATCTCATTTTAATCTTCCCTTTTGTTTATATATATCATTTCACAATATTAACTGAGATCCTTCAGAAGATTTTTTTGTATCCAGAAAATAATGTCTGGAAACAGCAGGTAAACTTATTATCTTTTATTGTTTAACTCTTCATCTTATTCTAAAAACAGCAACCAAGACTACTGAGGGAATTTAACTAGATCTTAAGTGGATTCTGAGCTATCTGAGGGCAGAGGCCATTATGTACTTAGCTTATATTTCTTTCACGTGGTCCAGAATAGGAAGTTAATAAAATAATATTCAATGAATCAAACGTGAAGCTAAAACAGTAAATCTTCTTTCTGTATTTTCCCTCTTTCAGTGAATATTCTTGGAGCTCCCTGTTCTAACCACTTTACCTCTTTCCCTGTTGTCTTCTGAGCCTTCTATTTGTTCATGTTTCCTAAAGATTTAGCTTTGATCCTATCCTCTTCTGTCTATATTGTATGCTCTTACTAAAGGCCTATTTGCAGTACAAAAACCACCAGTACTAAAACTATATATCTTTAATCTTCACATCTAGAGAATGTATCAAATTCACAGTAGACCCAACTAAACTTAATTTGTCTAAGTTCTTCCTCCTTTCTTGTGCCTTATTCTATCAGTTGCATTACCGTCATCCTGATCATGAAGATTTAGAAATTTGAGGTTAATTTTTAGTTTCTTTTCCATTGCTTATAATATCCAATCAATTGCTAACTTTTGAAATATAGATGCAAAATATATTTTGCATCTGTTCAACCCCACTAGAACTATAATTTTCATTGACTCTTAACCTGAATTGTTGAATACTTTCTTAATCTCCCTATAAGCGGTCTCACTCCTCTTAATGTGTCTTATGCCAGTTTAACAGTTATTGTCCCATTCTCCTGCTCATATTTGTTTTTGCATTGTCTACCATGAAATTCAGAATCTTTAATGTAGTGTTTGAGGCTCTCTGCCTATTATTCTCTTAAGATACATCAATGAGTATTCAAAACTTACTCATCTTTTAAGACCCTGATTAATGCAATGCCATATTCTGCATGAATCCTTTCTTGAGATATCTTATACTTTATCATCTTCTTTCAAGATAAAGAAACAGTACTGTGTTTATTCATCATATCACCAAGCACGATGCCTTACACATACTAAATATTCAGTAAATATTTTTGAACATTTGAAAGAAAGAGAAAAAATTTCTCCGTAACATTGTTAAAACTATTTGATGTATTTTCCTTAAATAAAATTTACAGAACAACATTTAAATGAGGTCGTCATTGTTCTTTGCCACACATTCAATTTTAATACTGAGTCTGTCCACTTTAAATAATACTAATTCCCAGTCTGTCCTATTCTAGATTGGCTTATACTTTGCTAATCTAGACAACTTTTGTATCTTTAAACATGTATACTCCTCTAACTTTTGCTCTTTCATTTTAAAATTTAAGATTCAATTTTTAAAATTTAAAGAAGATTTAAAAAAATCATCTAAGTCATTCCATTTATTTGTGTGTTAAATTCTTTCCTTACGATTCTTTTCTATTTTGTATATAATATACAAATGATTTTTAGTGACTGAATACCCTACTGATCTTTTGCTGCTTTATAATTTTATCATCTCTATGACATTTCTTTCCATCACATTGAATGTACTTAACTGTCCTTAAGTATGCATAATATATAGTATTTATAGTGTGAAATATGCTTAAGTGGATATAGTAAACAGGTAAGGTAGGAATAAGGGCTTTTTATGTGTGTGTTTATAAATTGTGTGTGTGTGTTATAAAAATTTTTGTTGATTGAATCTTGGTGCTCATCAAACCCAGTAGGAATTGTTCTTTTCTTAGATCACATCATCAGTTAGAGCCTTCCTAACTACAAATCTTTTCACATTGTTGTAAGTATTTATAGAAATTGATGAATTTAAGCCAAGTTGCTTCTTTTGTTTCTTAATAAGTTCACTGGAATCAAGAACATATTCACTCTCTGACTTTCAAGAAAGAAAAGATTTTTTTTAAAAAATACTTAGGAGAATTATCTACTAAGTCCTTAAGAACATTTCACTTGATGCTCAATTTAAAAAAATTAAAATATTACTTTTAGAAAAAAGTTAATAAAAGAATGTGATATTCATCTTTGTGAGAGAAACCAAACAATGACCTGTCTCTTGCAGTCAGTGCCATATTAGTTATTAATTATAATTATTAAATTAATGTGAACAACAGCTATTACTGTATTTACCCAAAAGCATATGAATTTCCAAATATAATACAGAGTTCCACATGAGTAACAGAAAGTGTTAGTGATCACTTGCATTGCTAGAAGATTTTTCTTTTCCTCCTCTATTTGATGAACCCTGGTTATGCTGAAAACTTGGTCTTGTTTAGGACCGAATTTTATTCCTTTCAGTAGCCTAATTTCTTCTTCAAAGGAATGGATTTTCATCACAACTGTTTTGTGTGGAATTTTTAAGGTATAAGTTGGTAATTTTAGAGTAGTGCACATTTATGTTTTGGTTTTGTATCAGGATCTTCTAGTGTAGAGGTTATTAGCATGATGAACATGTCACTATAGTATAGTGGGAACAACAGCAGAAAGCATACACTTGCTGAATCTGCTGCATGATTATTTAGAATACTAGTTTGATCTGACAAAACAAAGAACATAGTGATTTTAGTATGAAATGAACTAAGGCTGTTTTAAAATGTTTCCAAAGGATAGGATTCACGACATTAAATAAAAATATTGAAACATATTAATCAAACATTTTTTTAACTATCTGTTCTTTTACTTTTTTCTTTCGAAATTTATTTTGGACAACTTTGTAAAAAGCACTCTTTACGATTTTGAATCAAGGGAGGGTTGGCTTTCTGTAGCCATAACACTGTAAAAATTTGCAGCCTAACATGAATAAAAGGCTGTGTAGTAGGAAACATGCTTCAGTTATCAATTCAAATCTGTTAACTACTGTGACAGGATTTGCAGATATCATCAGGCGTGCCATTAGAGCCTAGTTTTGACATTAATCTGTTTTTTCTAAGTTAATAATATGAGTGTGTTCCGCTGAGGTTTTTTTAAATTTTTTTTTGCTATCATCCTAATTAAGTCAATGTGCCCTTTATCTGAGTTTTAATTAAGTAGATACCTTAAAGTTTGGAAATTGTGCTGAGTATTTATTTATTATAACATAAAACAAATGTAACTTATGATAAATCAATACTTAAGGAATTTCACATCTCTCACACTATTCACTAGCACATAGCAACCAGAATGCTCTTCAGTTACGAAATTGTAAACTGCTGGTTTGGAAATTCATCACAACATTAACTTGGAACTCTAAGGCATCTCACATCACTAATATATACAAATGAGCTCTTTGCAACATGTCAAGTAATCTTTTTATATGAATAATTGAGCTTGTTTGGATCAGTACAAAAGTGAAATTCAGGAAATTTCAGATAACTGTTGAATGATTAATAAAATTTTCCAGACTTTAATTTTATTTGGTGTCAAATATCTGATACCAAATATGATGTGTTGACAGCCCTTAAAGGATAGTTGTTTATGTGTCTGTCTGCAGAGGCCATTCAGGTTCAAGGTCAGCACTGGTCAAGATTTTCTTTATCATTGAGGACTAGAGGACTCATGAAAGATAAAGAGAACTGTGATTTAAATCCAGCAATGTGGCCTTACTTTGACTAAGCATGAAAAGTTCTTGGATTTCTTAAAGCAAATTTTTCCCCCAAGTCTATCTTATGTTGAATTTGCTTCCTTTTATGAACCCCAGATAAAACTATTCTTCTAAAAATCTACTGAAGTAATTGTTATGCTCTGAAAGATTATCTAGCCGAACTCAAAATGTCTATATAACCTGGGAAAATGTTAGGCCTAAAGAAGGAGTAATTTATGCAGGTACTGGTAACATAACTTTGGCTTGAGAATGAGATTTCTAAGAATGAGATTTGTTTTCTAAGAAATGATAAATAACTTGGCACTTATTAGGAGGCTGTAATTACTGTATTGTGAATATTCTATCTACTCGAACGTATTTTTTCTGATACAATTAGTTATAATATTTACTTGTATTCTTTGATTACTCAGGGTGGTAAGTTTTAGATGGGCATGTGTTTTTATGTACAACTGATTTTGAAAATTTGCTTTAATTTCTCTGAGTGACTAATTTTTGATTTTAAAATATTTTAATACAAATGAAATGAGATTTTTAAAAAAACTCTTTAAACTTGAGTGTTTTTCTAAATGAATTATAAAATGGAACAAAATATTTGAAACACTATGTTTTAATTATTTACAATGGTGTCATTTTATTTGAATATGTATTATGAATATCAAGAATACATGAATATTATAAGAACATTTAAATATGCAGTTGAGCAAAAATTAAAAAAATAAGACTAAGTCATACTGTTCAGAGATAATTACTTTTAAAATTTGGTATATAGCATATTATAGTTTGAATAGTTTTCCTTAATTCACTTCTACTAAGCACAATGTCATTTTATTAACAAAACATATAAAATACACACATATATGCATGAAAAAAGTAGGAAATAATATGCTGTATACCGTATTTTAAAAGTAATTATCTCTGAACAGTATGATTTAGTCTAATTTTTTATTTTTGCTCAGCTGCATATTCACTTTGTTATACAGCAGCAACTAACACAACAATGTAAAGCAATTATACTCCAATAAAGATGTTAAAAAAAAAAATTCAGTTTACTGTTCATCTCATTCATAAATTATGTATAGTTTAAACGCTGTTCAGCTGTTGTTATTTTTCCTCAAATGTATAATGATATCTTGGTTCTGTACTTATCTTTATATATGAGCTTACCTGTTAGCCTAAGTAGGATTTTCTACAGGCCTTTCTTCAGTATGTCTGTAGTTACCTGTTTTCCTGAGTGTGTCTAATCAAGCACTCCCTGACTTTCAAGACAAAGTTTCTGTAGTCAGTGCTACCACCTGGGATGAAAGCCCATTTTTTTCCCTTAGCATTACTGGAGGAAGGGAGGATGCAAGGGATTAATTCCCTTTTCTCTTCCTGCACATGTGTCAAAGAGCTGCTCAATCTTCCGCTCTAGCAACCCGCCCTTACTTCTGTCTGCTGCTTAAGAGTTTGAACTAGTCTCTGTTTTCTGTGGGTTTGGGGCTGTTTTAATTTTTCCATTCCATTCATGGCCATTTGTTCATTCAACAGTTATTTATTGAATAAATACTGTGCATAGGGCACACTTCCAAGCACACTTCCAAGCACTGGGAATACAGCAGTAAAAAGTCATACAAGATCACTGCCCTTAAGGAAGAGAAAGAATTGAACAAATAATGAATAGCATAAGTAAGATTTTACAAAAACATAATGTAGTGCTAGTGTACAAGGGGTGCACATAATGGAGAGAACCTGCCTTAGTAAGAATGGCCATCTTCCTTATTCAGGAATGTTTTGTAAACTCTGGTTCAATAAGATAGCTTTCTAAGATTTTAAGACAGGGACAGATGTTGAAGTGTCTCTCCTATCTTGAGCTACATCTACCTTTGTTAAGTATGAAAACATCACTGAAAAAATGGAAAATATGTTTCTTGTTAACGCAGGTTTCCATGTGTGTATAAATACTGTGTATAAAAATGTAAAGCAGTTCCACTACCATTGAAATTGATACCTATTTAATGGAAGTAAAATCTGTTGAATGTTTTTGTGATGTCCATATATAAGGTGCATGCTGTAGCTATAGGCTGTGCTGTGGATCGTGAAGTAGGTAATTGACATTCACCTGACATAAGAAAAGTTAGTTGAACATTAGAAAAGTCAACTAAAATTCTACAAGTGAGTAATGCATGGTATAGTACTGTTTTTAAGTAATGAATAACTTACACTTTTATCCAGATTTTAAATGGTTATTATGCCTTCCAGAAAGTTCTGGTTCAGAAAATCTCATGTTATATAATTCTTTAATTTGAATATAAAGAGATATGTACCCTCACTGTACACTGAACAACTATTTAAAACATGTTATTAAAGAGGTACCAGATATACTCAGGGGACTCCATGTTTTGGTTTGTGCCTACTATTCTCTTATCTGATTTTTTTCTTCATTTAATTCATCATGAACCTCTTACCATGCCAGTAAATAAAGGTTTTCATCATAAGCTTATTTATGGTTTCTTATGATGAATCACAGTTTATTTAACCAACTTCCTCTTGCTGAACCTTAAGTTTGATTTAAGTTTTTTACCATTAGAAACAAATGCTTTGATGAACAACTCATTATTTGTATCTGTATGCTTTTCAAATTGTTTCATGTGAATTTTAAATGTTTTTTTTAATGAGATTACTGGGTCATCGTACTTCTGATACTTTTTGCTAAATGGCCCTCCAGAAAGAATGTGCCAACCTGTAATTAGAGCGAGATTATACTACAGTATCGATTTCTACGTATTCATACCAACCCTTTATAGTTATTTGCCAATCAGAGCTTTATAGTGGTAGGTGATTGTTGTTTGATTTACTTTTTTGAGTACAGTGGACTGGAATAATTTTGCATTTGATTATTAAGCCATTCTTTCCTCACTCCTTCCCTTCCTTTGGCTTTTCTTTCTTTCTTTGGTATGATCATGACACAAGGATATGTAGTGTGCATGTGAGGTTGGGTGTGCAAATGAGTGAGTGAAATGGCCATTTATATACCTAGCTCATTTTTTTCCTGGTTGATGTTTATCTTCTTCATAAGGGTTTTTAAGAACCCTTATTCATATCTTATGGAATAAGTACTAGCTATCAATCTAGCAATTTACAGTCTTGCAGATTCTCCCAGTTTGATCTTAGCCTTCTAACTTTGTTCTGTATCTACAGAATTAATAAGTATGTATGAGTTAAACTCTGTTTTGAAGCACCTGTATGGAAATAGGGACTTTTATACATTGTTGATGAGAAACTAAGGGAGACTAAGCAGACATGACGAAAAATATGACTTAAATCCTTGATTGATCCTCAATTAGGGGAAAAACAGCTGGAAAGAACATTGTTTAGCATAGCACTTTATATAGAACTAGATGATTTATCTTGCGATTCTAAAATGTCATCATAAGAACTATAACCCAAAACTTGAAGACAGTGTTATCATTGTACATATCATATTTCAAGTAAGGTGAGATGATGAGGTTTTTTAAAGTTTACTAGGAAAAATACAGTTGTCAGAACTATTTAATTTATGAAATGTAATTGTTTATATTTGAACTTTGTGGCATCATAAATTTTTGAAGGAGCCAACAGATCCTTAACCCTTCAGTTTCTGCAGTGTAGTTAACTTTACATAGTGGGTTTTTAAAATTTCTGGAAACATTATATTATCTTTAAAGTCAGTTATATGTGTAACCTGTAATAAAATTTATATTTTCATGTAAGACATATTCTAAATAACCTGTATTCTCTGGAAAATATGTTCTTAGCAAGTAAAAAAAATCTAGTACTATGAAATTCTGACTGCTGTGTACTAGAAAGAATGAAAAACGGTAGAAAATGTGTTTGTTTTTTTTTTTTTTTTTACTTTACTATGGCTTTAATAGCTGGGATGATTACTTGCAAATGAACAGCTGCATCTTTAATACCACAGGCTTAAATTAAGGTCCCAAAGTCCCATAGGTTTTACATTCCATGACATGTTAGCAAGAAACTTACAAATATAGAAAGGCTCATGTTCTAAGATGGAACACAATCCATATAATATCCATGACTAGTAAAGCAAATAAAATTCAGTCCAACATCAGCCTCTGTAAAAGAACTACAAAATGATGAAAGAGAAAAAAGGTAGAAGGAACTAGTTGGTTTCTGTTAAAGTTGAACAACAGTAAAAACAAACCATTTTCATCATGTTAGCAGTATTGAAGAAATTGATTTAGTTGAGCTGCTAATGTAATTATTTTGAATTTGTCATTTTTTTAATCTGAAATATTTTCATGTATTTTTCAGCCCTTGCTGAAACTATTTCTCTTATAATACTTAATAATACAAACATATAAGCCATGTGAGTTTTCCCCTTTATTTTCATTTTCATAAATCAGAAATATGAGAAAAGAGTGATTGAATACTTTGAATTCATAATAAATAAGCACTTCAATAAAGATTTGGTTATTTTAATAGCTGAATAGTCTTAGAACAGCTTAATGAATATTTTGTTCTGATCAAATAATTATTAAACTTTAAAATCTGTCGTATCAAATATAATTTCAGTTTTGCTGGAAGTTTGCTGAAGCTGAGAATGTAGAACTCTCAATACAAAAAGGATAGTCCCTTGATTCTTTACCAATAATACCTGTATCTTTTTCTTAATAAAATAATAATTAAAAATTAACTTCCTAATTTCCTACCTGTATTAATAAGAAACAAGAATAATCTGGCCATTCTTTCTCTATACTAAAAAATTATGTCTAAATTCAAATCAAATCTTCCAATTTTGATGTCATACTTCCAATGAATTTTTCTTTAAAAAGACAGTCATAATGGTTGAAATATGTCAACCTTTAATGTTGTGTGTTGTACACATAGAATGTATTTGCATATGGGATTTGTGTATCCATTCATATGCAATTAAATGCACATCTAGCCTCTCATCCCTAGCACTTGTACAACTGTATGTCATTATATGACCTCTTTATTTTCTCTGGCCACAAATATACTAGCAAAATGAGAATGATACTATTTTAACAATCTCAAGACAATGGTAATGGAGATTATTTCCAACCTTAAGGTGTTATTATGTCTTTCTTTTTTAACATCTTGGCTTTATGTTCTGCAAATAATAGTGAATTGCTACCTTTTTAAAACTGTAAGGTAAGTAATTTAAATAGGAATTTGATTTGTGACATTTTAGTTTTGGAGAGATTATTTTGTAAAAAACTGGGCAGGATGCTAATAGGTTTTACATTCAAAAAGGTGTCATGAATAATTAAATTTATTCATAAAAATGTTAAATGGTAATTCTTTATTGTAGGACTTTATATTTTTAATATGCTGATACACATTGTGAATCATTCAGAGAGGAGGATACTATATGTAATATTTCCCCTCAAAAGTATTTGACCAGAGATTTCTTCTTTTTCATGAAGCATATTGTAGGGCAAGTATTATGTAAAATATACTTAGAGAGGTGCTAGACTAGCATTTGGGGGTTTTAATACTTTAAGAAAATTTTACATCTTTTTCTTCAGCTTATCTTAAAACAGGGTGATTGTATAACACGATTATGTTTTTTCTTTTTAAAAATACTTCTCTCAATTCCTAAATTTTCTTGAAGTAGCAGCTTCAAAATTTTTACCAATATGGTCATATTATTCAACTCATAATAATAATATCTGTTTTCTTATAAATACTTTGTATGATCTGGGTTCTTACTCTTTTTTCATCTTCATCTCTTTCCATATTTCCCTTGAACTTTTTTCCCAACTGTATGGAGCATACATTTACATGGGGCACCATGGTTCTGACAGACCTTTTTTTCTCAACCTTCCTTACCTTTATACATGTACTTTCTTTCTGGAATGCCCCTTTCTTACTTCACATCTGCTGATGAATACTTGCTTCATATGATTTAGAACTCAGATTAAGTGTAACCCCTTCAGTAAAGCTTTAATGAGCTAATACTTGCCATCTGTATACACATCCTTAGAATCAGTTATCAATTCATAAATATTTATTAAGTATTTGACACACACATATGTCAGGATGCTGTGGGTGTAAGGATGGACAATATAAACATATAAACAAAGAGCTCATATTCTTGAGGGCTAGACAGGTTAGTGAATAGACAACTGTAATAATCTATGATAACTGCTATTCTAAGGAAGTACAGCTGTGGTTACACATAGGAGGAGGTATGGAAACCAGGTAAAACTTTGGGAAACTGATGCCTGGCCAGAGATTTGAAAGATAAATAGGAGTTACTGAGGTAAAAGGTTGAGTTCAGTTAAAACATCTAAGACAATAGTTAAAAACAGAGATGGACCTACATGAAAATAGGTGGAATTACTGGGGAAATAGTCAAGCAGACGTTGATAATTACATGGTATAGTAATTATATAGTACTACCAGCATTGTAGTATTACCAAATACAATGGCTTTGCGGATTGTAGGTCTGAACTTTGAGACCATGTTGGAATTGACTGTGGCTAGTAAGATGGTGTTCTGCTATGTTTGTAGCACTGTATGTAACATATATTGAGTTTGTTTCTCTACACCATAGGCATTTGGTATACAATAGAAAAGGAAGCCCTACCTGGATTTCCATAAAAGAGTAAATTTTCAACGAATTTGAATAGGTTAGTTATGTATACCTCTTCTGCTAACATGATATCTTAGGAACACAGGACCGCTTAAAGTCCATATATGTTTCCTCCAGACTAAGAGTATTCAAGGTCCTTGTAAATTTTTTAGTAGGCTCCATACTAATATTATCCATGGAATTTCTATATTACTTTATTTTCCTTTTTAGAGTTACATGTAAATAGTAGCCTGTAGCTTAAAATTTTCCTGTCAGTAAAGGTTTTCTCCCCTGCTTTATTAGAAATTTGAGAAGAAAAATCAATTTGCTGTACCTTACACATTCACATTACTTTATGTGTAGTTTTAGATTATTGGTCCCTAATTTTAAATTGTTCAGATGATTAATAAGAAGACTAGAGGTCAAATTCCCAAAATGTTCATTCCTTTTAAGTCAATTCACAGAAATTATTTTATAATATTCCCAGGGTCAACCTTTCAGGGCTCTTTTAAAGGTCTTATTCAGAAATAAGATTCTTTGTAAAGTATTCAGACAAATTTACTCTTAATATCAAATTTGTTTTTGTTCATTTATGTTTCTGTGATATTTTAGCTTGTTAATATATATTGTGCCCTATTATATGCAAATGTCTATAATCTTGACTTGACAATAGAAAAAGACCTAGGGATAGTTTTACTTTAGGTGAAATTATTTTACTATTACAGTAATAAGTCTCATTTGTTTTCTTTTCAGAATATTTTAGTTAATGATAGATGTTTATAAAGTCATAGTTCCTTTGAGCCTATTAAAGACTTGTTGAGTGAGTAAATGAATGTTTTCTGGTCCTTTAGAAATACTGCGTATTAGCAGTTCCTTTTTCATCAATTAAATAGAGGTGAACTGTATTTTAAGTCATACAGTTTAGAATTTTTACATAGAAATGGTCATGACCAATATAATAAAACTTTGATTTAGTTCTAATGTAATCTAACAGAATTTGGTCAAATAATTTAATTGATAAAGACATTTTTTTCCTTAGCAGTGTGTAGTTATTGGCATTTAGTAGATGCCAAAGCTAAAACATCATGCTTTGATATGCAGCAGTATTGTAAGAAATTCTTCATTTGTGGTCAGGATTTGATATTTTATCATTACAGTGATTAAGTTTAACTATGAAGTTTCATCTGTACTCTTTACTCCGAAGTAGAGAATTGGTTTACTTTTTCCCTGGTAAAACCCTTGGTAAAATTATTCTGTGGAGTTGGGTGTACCTTCCAAGGAATAATCAGTAGATAATTGGATAGGAGGGCATTGAGCTGAGCTTCCTTTCCTGGGTGTTTCTAAAAGGATTAGTAGAAAGAACATAATCTTTTGAAAGAGAAATGTATACTACATACATGCATTTGTAGATTTCATTAGGAAACATTATATAATAATGATCCTTAATAAAAGAAAATAGTCTAATAATGGTCCTTGGTTTACCTGGTATCATTGATAGTTCATCTGTTCAGTACTTCTCTCTGTATATATTTTTTTCTCTTCTTTTGATATCTACAATAGATTTAATGTAATTGATCTAGATTAATAAAATCTTACTGTAATGTTTTTCATCCAAGGCCATGGTTTTAATTCATTAAATTAATAATTCCTTATGAACAATTTGCTAAGTACTGGACTGGGGATACAGCTGTGAGCAAAATAGTCAAGGTTTCTGCCCTCTTGGACTTTTTGTGTCAGTGGGGAGAGACAAACAATGAAGTAAACAAATTACAACAAACTTT
Organism: Phocoena sinus; assembly: GCF_008692025.1. Classification (NCBI taxonomy): domain Eukaryota; kingdom Metazoa; phylum Chordata; class Mammalia; order Artiodactyla; family Phocoenidae; genus Phocoena; species Phocoena sinus. The sequence goes on along the minus strand of NC_045764.1, from coordinate 105,909,773 downwards.
AATTTCAGAAAGTGTTAGAATCATGGAGAAAGTAAAGGAACATAAAGTGATAAATAGTGATTGAGAACAAGCTATTTCATGGTTGTTAAGGAATACTTCTCTGCTGTGGTATCACTGAACCAAGGTCTTAATAATGAGAAAGGGGCTGGTATGGGAAAAGCCACAGGAAAAGTGTTCCTAGTATGGACATCAGTAGGAAAAAAAAAGGCCTAAGTGAGAACAAGCTTGGCATTTTCCAAGAACTAAAAAAGACCCAGCTCCCTAGAGTGAAGAAGAGAGGGAGAGTAATATGAGATGAGGACTGAGAACTAAGCAGAGGCCAGATTGTGATGTGTTTTGAAAGCCAGTGTAAAGGATTTAACGCTACAATGAGAATACAGTACATTGTTTATAAACAGGTAAATTACATATGATTCGTGTGTTTAAGAAACTACTTTGAACAAGGAGTGGATTATAGAGGTGCAAGAAGTGAAGCAGGCTATTGTAATGGTCCTTTTTAGAGACAATGATGACTTGGACTAGGAGGTGTCAGTAGAAAGAGGGTAAATTAGTTCACATTATGTTTTTATGGCATTTACAACCATGGAACTGGATTACTTATCCAAGGAAGAGAGTAGCAACAAGAAAGCCAAAGGAAGAAAGTGTTTACATAAGAAGGAAATGATTAACTGAGGCTACTACCTGGAGAAGAAAGGTAAAATGCCATAATAGTATACAACTTGCTATTTTTCTTCATTGCTATAATTTTCCAGTATCCCTGTCATTCGAGCTGACTGAAAACTTTAGCATCTGACTCACTGTCTACCTCTATACCTGTACTCCTGTTCAGCCTTTGTTTCCAAAAACTTTGAAAGAAAAAGAAGTGATGGCAAAGAGAGCAAGAGAGTGGCAAAGTGGAGCAAGGAAAATATGTAAACAGTTTGTGGCCCAAATAACCTGAGATTTGAGAGAGAAAAAAACTGCCCCAGTTGAGAGAGCTCTGTGGGACATAAAGAGGTAGGGAACAGCCAGATTTTATCAGGTGGTGAGACTAAAATGAACATTCAGAAAAGGGGTTTTGCATATGGAGCATATGTTGAAACAGAGGTAACAGAGGGCATAATGAAGAGGTTTAGAAAGACAGAGGATAGGGATTTGGGTCATATTCAGAGATATAGAGAAGACTATGTGCATAGGAATTTGATTATGGTGACTGGAGAGATTTAGACTTCTGCTGGTAACTTAGATATACAGGAATATGAGGAATGGTAGTCTCTTTTAGGATGATGGACAGGTAGTTATGGTCCAGCTTATTATTTTAAAGGTATGATACTACTGACCTTTCTTTTCTGTTCCTGAAAATGCTGTACTGGTCTTTGATGGGGGAGGAGCAGGAATAGTGAGATACCGAGGTGTTGTGGTAGCCACTGGCCGGGGGAACTGTTGACTCAGACGAACTAAGAAGGTTACTCAAGGATTTATTTATATGGGTAGGTTAATGAGTAAGGGCAGGAGGCCAGAGAGTGGACAGGAAACCAAAGACTCAGAGATTCCTTCTAAAGGAAAGGAGGCCAGAGGATGACAGAGAGAGAGCCAGTCATCTGTCCTCACATGGATCAGAGGCCAGTGGGCGACCAAGAGTCCAAGGATCTGTCTTCAAGTGGATTATAAGTCAAAAGGACTAGCCTGAGAGTCACGATATTTAAACCAATGGAAAGTTATGTATTACTATGAATGTACATGAGTATGTCTGACAGTCACCCTCTGTTACAGATAACATCTAGTCTGGGATTCTTCCAGTTGACAGGTCTTATCCATAATATTTTAATAATCCAGAATAATAGAGACAAAAAGGGTTATATGAAACAAAAATTAGAATTATAAAAATTACTATAGAAACACAATTTTGCCATTTTCTGAGACATATTTTTAAAACTAAGAGTATAATAGGTAGGTCAATTAAATTTGGTTTGTGATATCACAGAAACTCATCTGAACAGTAGCCACCAGTTTTAAGCTACAGTCGAACTGGTGTTAGATGTATGATCTATTTTCATATATCACTTTTATCTCCTATAACTAATATATTCTGATATTCTTTAGTTTATAATTAATACTTCATATTGAAAAAATGAAGTGATAAGATACTCTGTTGTCTGTTCACATCAGAGGATACAAAAATAACTTTTGGCAAGTGAGCTGGAGAACTCTGAAGAACTTCTGAGCCTCACCTTGATCCCCAAAGTCACATTTCTCTCTAAATATATTGTGGCATGCTGAAACTATTTATTTAAATAAGATATTGTGCTGCTTGTTCTCAGCATCATGATCATAGGAAAACTGTAATGCACAGGGAGAGTATAGACTGACAAGATGTATTCGTGGTAGATTTGTATATTCTTTCCTGACAAAATATTGCCCTTTTTTTTCCAATGCGATAAAGGGCATTTATGGAACCCACATCTAACATCACACTCAGAAGTGAAAAACTGAAAGCTTTCCCCCTAATAAAATCAAGAACAACTGCTTTCTCCACTGCTCTGCAATACTGTGCAAGTAGTTCTAGCCAGAATAATTGAACAGGGAAATTTTTTAAAGAGTATCCAAATTGGAAAGGAAGAAGTAAAATTTATCTCTGTTAGTAGATGACATAATCCCATATGTAGAAAACCCCAAAGAATCTATAAGAAAACTACTGGAACTAATAAACAAGTTCAGTAATATTGTAGGGTATAAGATCAACACACAAAAATCAGTGTGTTTCTATATACCAACAAGGAACAATCCCAAAAGGTAATTAAGAAAGCAATTTCATTTGCAATAGCATCGAAAACAAAAGAATACCTAGGAGTAAATTTAACTAAGAAGATGAAAGATTAAAGAAGACATAAATAATTGGAAAAGCATCCCATGTTCATGGGTAAAAAGACTTAGTATTGTTAAGATACCAATACTGCCCAAAGCAATCTACACATGCAATTACATACCTATTAAAATTCCAACAGCCTTTTTTGTAGAAATGGAAAACCCAGTCCTCAAATTCATATGGAAATGCAAGGGACCCTGAATAGCCAAAGCAGTCTTGAAAAAGAACAAGTTTGGGGACTTACATTTCTTGATTTCAAAAATTACTACAAAGCTACAGTAATCAAAACAGTGTGGTACTTACATAAAGATAGACATATAGATTAATAGAGTATGATTGAGAGTCCAGAAATAAACCCATATATCTGAAGGTATTTGCAAATTATATGATAAGGCTTTAATATCTAGAATATATAAAGAACTCCTAAAACTCAACAACAAAAAGACAAACAACCAAAAGAAACCATGGGCAAAGAGTGTGATAGACATTTCTCCACAGAAAATATACAAATGGCCAATAAGCAATGAAAAGATAACCAACATTATTAGTCATTAGAGAAATGCAAATCAAAACTACAATGAGATACCACCTCACATTCATTAGAATGGTTATTATTAAAAAATAATAATAACAAGCGTTATTGAGGAGGTAGAGAAATTAGAACTCTTGTACATTGATGGTGGGAATGTAAAATGGTGCAGCTGCTGTGGAAAACAATTTAGCTGCTCCTCAAAAAGCTACATATAAAATTACCATATGACCCAACAATTCTACTACTAGATATATGCCCAAAAGAACTGAAAAAGAGGGACCTAAGCAGATACTTGTACACTAATGTTCATTGCAGCATTATTCACAACAACCAAAAGGTAAAAACAAGTGTCTGTAAATAGATAAATGGATAAACAAAATGTTTTATATATACTCAGTGGAAAATTATTCAGCCACAGAAAGGAATGAAGTTCTGGTATATGCTTCAACATGAATGAATAAAATATTATGCTAAATAAAATGTCAGATACAAAAGAACAAATATTGTATGATTCCCTTTATATGAAATATCTAGAATAGGCAAATTCATAGAAACAGAAAGTTTAGAAGTTACTAGGGGATATAGGGAAGACATGGTGATTTGTTTCTTAAGGGTTATAGATTCTCTGTTTGGGGTTATAAAATAATTTTGGAAATAGTGGTAATATTTGTACAACCTTGTGAATATAGTTAATGCCACTGAATTGTGTGATTAAAAATGGTTTAAATGGCAAATTTTTTGTTATGTATAATTTACAATTTAAAAATATTTTGTCATTTTATATTAACTCAGTGTATATAAAACTGCCACAATTAATACATTTTAAATATCTTTAATGTAATAATTTTAAAAATAAAGGATTACATGTACTCTTGAAATTTTTATCATTTTCCCAAACTTTACAAATTTACCTTCCCATATTCCTTCTCCCAGCAACTTAATGGGTCACAAATCTTCATGCTTCCTCTATGTTCATTTGATATGGTGCATATGCTCAACTGTATAACAATTGTTATCATTCTTTGACTTGAATAATTCACTCTCAAACTCTATGCAAATGTGGGCTTGCTTTCATATTGGATTTGCTAATGCATTAATCTCTATTGGCTCTGAAGGTAATAACTTACGTCATATGGTAGGAGTGGGGCTATCACCAGAGACGGCTCATCTTCTTGTCAGCTTATAGCAGCAGCACTCTTCAAATCTGGTTACTATGCTGCATGTCTTGTGGTATGTTTTGCTCCTGACTTTTGAATGACTTTGATTAGCTCTGCATGCCACCACTGGTCACACTTTGAGTTTCTGAGCTTGATTTGACATCACATGTTTGTTGCAAGTTGTGTCCCCAGCTTCCACGCGTGGTTCACAAAATTCTGCAAGTGAATTCCTACCAGTCTGTAAGGAATAGCTAGAAAAATGCCAAGCGCCATTTTTCTTATAGCAGAAATTTAAGAGTACAAATTAGTGTCAAAAATGTTGACACTGATTGGGAGTGGAGGCAAAGTCAGGAAGTCTATTTTATATATACTTATAAAAATGTGATTACATTTTAAATAAAATTTAGTCATGGCAGTTTTTATATTCCTGTAATCCATAATGGAAGTCAAAAGGTAATAATGTCGACCAACCTAGGATTGCTAGTTCTGTTCCTCCGTCTGGAACACACTCTTTTGCTGTCTCATTTTGTCTAAATTTCTATTTGTATTTTTATGTATGTGAAAGGTTAGTTATGTTTCTCAACCTTAGAGAAGTGGCCCTCTGTAAAGGATGTCCTGTGTGTCCCAGCAGTACACTCCCCTCTTGTCACCCAAGGGCCAGGGACCAGCTGGTCCCAGGATAGGTTCTGATCTGTGTTTTCGGACTTAGTTCCACAGGCTGCTGGGTTATAGTTTTCTTGCCTCTGGTGTCTGTGCCATGGTGGGTGAGGCTGGTCTAGAGGCTTGTGCAGGCTTCCTGGTGGGAGGAGCCAGTGCCTGCCCACTGGTGAGTGAAGCTGGGTCTTGACCCTCTGGTGGGCAGGGCAATGCCAAGGGGTGTGTCTAGAGGTGACTGGGTTCAGGAAGTCTTTAGACAGCCTGTCTGCTGCTGGGTGGGGCTGTGTCTCCTCCCTGTTGGTTGTTTGGCCTGAGGCATCCCAGCACTGGAGCCTACAGGCTGCTGGGTGGGGCCAGGTCTTAGTACCAAAATGGTGGCTTCCAGGAGAGCTCATGCTGATGGATATTCCCCAGTACCTCCACCACCAAGTGTCATTGTCCCCACAGTGAGCCATAGCCACTCCCCCCACCTCCGTAAGAGACCCTTCAAGACTAGCAGGTAGGTGTGGCCCAGGATCCTATGAAATCACTGCTTTTGCCCTGGGTCCCAGTGTGCACAAGACCTTGTGTATGCCCTCCAAGAGTGGAGTCTCTGTTTCCCCAGTCCTATGGAGCTCCTGCACTCAAGCCCCGCTCGTCTTTAAAGCCAAATGCTCTGGGGACTTCTCCTGATGCCAGACCCCCAGGCTCGGGAGCCTGACATGGGGCTCAGAACTCTCGCTCATGTGGGAGAACTTCTGCGATATAATTGGTCTCCAGTTTGTGGGTTGCCCACCCAGGGGGGTATTGGATTTAATTATATCATGAGTGCACCCCTCCTACCATCTTGTTGGGTTTCTTCTTATGTCTTTGGCTGTAGAATATCTTTTTTAGTAGGTTCCAGTCTTTTTTGTCAATGGTTGTTCAGCAGTTAGTTGTGATTTTGGTGTGCTTGTGAGAGGAGGTGAGCTCAAGGTCCTTCTACTCTGCCATCTTGTCCTCCATCCCAGGATTACTATAATTCTGAACGTAGCATAAACCTGTGCTAAAGATGAATGAACAACTAGTCATCATCATAACTATTAGTAGGATCTTTTGCATGACCTCAGAAGTTAACTGGAAATGAATTACAATTATTTAGAATTTTCAGATATGTCTGCTTTCAAACCTCACAGTTCTTGAGAACTTCGAGTCTCCTAAACTCCTGATGTTACTTTGTGGGAATTGCTACTTAAAAGTAAATGAGTATGCCATTTGCATGCATAGGACAGAGACTGAGTGAGTGAGAAGCTGGACATCTACTCTGTCATTCATTGTTTCATCTTAACTTCTTTGAAGAATATGAGTACTTTTAGAGTTTTCTGAAAAGTATACTTTCATCCTTTGGCTTAATTGAGTCTATTTTAATGTTAAAGCATGTTCTATAAACAGATACTCAAGCTTCACTCTATTGATTTGGGACTAAAACATGTTATGATGGCCCCCTACAGATTTTTACAGTTTAGAAGTAGAGACATGATTGTGTAGAGAGCTAATCACCAGAAGAAGAAAAGCAATTATTAGTTTGTATTATGAGATGTCAATTCCTGTGATTTCCTTTTCTAAAAAACCCTCTCCTTGAAATAGTATATTTTTCCCTTAGTAATTGTAGAGTAGGGGGAAGCTTTATCAAATGTGCAAAACTGTACAATGTTATAAAAGCTGCAATTACAAATTCAACTTACTTTTTTTTTTTTTTTTTTTGCGCTATGCGGGCCTCTCACTGTTTGCGGAGCACAGGCTCCGGACGCGCAGGCTCAGCAGCCATGGCTCACGGGCCAGCCACTCCGCGGCATGTGGGATCTTCCCGGACCGGGGCACGAACCCGTGTCCCCTGCATCGGCAGGCGGACTCCCAACCACTGCGCCACCAGGGAAGCCCTCAACTTACTTTTTATGGCAGTTTTTCTAAGTGCTTTTGTTGATCTGAAAATTTGTTCTAAAAACTTTGCTAATAGCCCACACAATTATTAACCACCTCCTATGGTGGTCTCTTCTCTGTAAGAAGGGTCAGTCTTTTCTTTCATTTTATGCCAGATTTGAAATAAATCTGTGAAGTGATATTAATAGTATGACTCAATGCATTTAAAAAAATTATCAAGCTTGGGTGAAAATTATTTTTCCATCATCAGGCTGAAACATATGTGACTTTCTTAAAAGGATGTAATTTGGTAGCTGGCCTAACATTACATTTTCAGAAGGTATATGTTGTAATGGAAAAAATACGGTATTTGACAAAATCTTCTCTCTGCATTTGTTAGTTACGTTTCCTTGGCTCAGCTGCTTTCTCTTCTTTACCTGTAAGTTGAAGAAAATATTATCTGCCTTGGTAATTGTGAACATTAAATGTGAGATACCATATAATACATTGTATAATACATAATTAATGAAATATTAAATATATGTATTATAAATTATATTATATATATACTTTTGTTCTGTTTTTAAATAATTTACATTTTGTTCTAACCTGAAATTTGTAATAAATATTATTACTAATGATTGATACTCTATACTTTACTCTTAATAGTTAAACTAAAGGACAGTTAATGAGCTAATGTTTTTGCTTTATTTAAACCACAAAGGCATTCACATAATTAGATTACCATGATTATAGATTGAGAATAAAGAATTACTGTAAATCGCTTTATTCATTAAAAAATTATACTCTTTATTTTAGTTTTAAAAATAAAACCTACATGCACTTTTAAACCTTAAGAAGGCATTAAAGGAACATTTTGCCTATTGATACTGGCCTCAGATTCAGAAATAAAGGGGAAAAAAGCCAGAATAGATTTCACAGAGATCAACCATCCCCTATGGTTGTCACCAAGAATCTGTCTATTGCTAGTTTATATAGTTTCAACAACCTTGCTTAGCTGGTTATCCAGCCTTTGAGGACTAGAAGCAGCAAAGTAGACGTAAAGAGAGGAGCCTGCTGGAATCAGATGTACCAACAAACAGCAGGGATAAGTGGCAGTAAGGAAAAGAATATGAAAACTAAAAGAACAAATACCAATCACAGAGCACCATATCTATAAGGAAAAATAGACATACATAGCCAAAGAAATCTTGAGTTTGCCACTTTATTACTGTCCGGAACTATATAGCTTTTCCCAAGTATTATGGAAATGTTAAATATATTTGAAAATATGTAGCAAATTGGGAGATATTTCTTAAAAATGGTAGAAGCTAAATGTTATGTTGAAAAAAATAAACCCTATCAATTCAGAATATTAGCTATCCAGATCTAGTAATTTCTCAGTGCTATAAGTAGCTGCTTTCTTACTCTAAAAATTATATGTCATGTTTTGTTTTAAACTTCAGTTTTTGCCTATTGCAGAGTTAATTGGCATTTCCATTTTCTTAGTTCTTTTTGAGGCCAACAACATTGCCTATAGGTTGTCATAGAATTATTAATATTCGGCTAGATTTTTGGTATTTTTCATTTTCAATGTTTCACTGATATTCATTCAACCAAATTTCTTACTCTAGACTTGACACTAATATTTCCTAAAGAAATATCTTATCATAAGATACTGAGTTATATTCTCAGTAGGAGTATAAACTGATGCATTTTCTTACATCCAAACAAAATGTTTGCTAATTTTCATTATAGTTGACCATTGGAAATAAGTGGATCAGATTGTTAGTATATACCCATTATTCTAAACCAGACTCATTCTGGTTGAAATAGGTCTCAGGTATCTAAAAAGTTTTAGACTGTATTTTTTTTTTTTTTTTTTTTTTTTTTTTTTTTTGCGGTACGCGGGCCTCTCACTGTTGTGGCCTCTCCCGTTGCGGAGCACAGGCTCAGGACGTGCAGCCTCAGCGGCCATGGCTCACTGGCCCAGCCGCTCTGCGGCATGTGGAATCTTCCCGGACCGGGGCACGAACCCGTGTCCCCTGCATCGGCAGGCGGACTCTCAACCACTGCGCCACCAGAGAAGCCCTAGACTGTATTTTATACAGCAAAAAGCATTCCTTTTTTTTCCCTTAATTTTATTCTTTTAGGTAGATCACATTTTTAGAGTTTACTTTTCTATTCTAGGAAGAAAAAAACTACTGAGCTATTCATTATTTTTCCTATTACCTTTCTCAAATCTTTTTTAAAATCAAGTATCCTTTTTATTGACATTATAATTTATAACTTATTATAGTTTTTTAAATCATTTCCCAAAATATATCTCATTTGTACATACATTGACTCATCTTGTAAACCCAAAGAGGCTTACTTGTTTTATAGACATTTTATAGGTAAAAAGGTCTTAAAGTCAATCATATGTTTTCAATTCACAGGTAAGAAAATTAGACTCAGGGAGTTATGCATTATTCAAAGAATACTTCTTGAGTGTATACAGTGTGCCAGGCACTATTCCAGACACTGAGAATACAGTAGTGAACATGACAGACAAGGTCTCTTTTATACTTTATTTTTGTCTTTCCTTATCCTGGTATTGTCCTCAAACTTTTTCTGTAGTACTAATTTCATTTCATACTCTCTCTATATATTTTTCATTTGTTTTATGTATAGTATCTGTCTGCATGAACTAGAGTAAGAACTCCATGAAAGCAGGTTTGTCTGTTTGGTCATTGCTGTATCTAGTACAATACTTAACATTTAGTGGGGAATCAATAGATTTTTTTTGTCAAATGAATGAATGAATTGAATTAAATGAGGGCCATATGGTATCCTGAAATCCAAATGAAGTATTTTTAGAACAGACTGGTCAGCTATGTCAAATGCTGCTGATGGGTCAGACAATGTAAAGACATGAAGATTGGATTTACCAAGGTATAGATGGCTGTGATAAGTGGTTTTAGTTGAGTGGTGGCACAAAAGCCATATTGGAGTAGAGTCAAGAAAAAAAGGAATGGGTAGTGAAGAAGTAGAAAGAAGAGATATATCTATATAAATTGTTCACGGAATTTTGAGGGATAAGGAAATTGAGCTGTAACCAGAAGACGGGTATGAGGTCAGGGAGGGCTTTAAAGTGTTTTTCTTTTATTATAAAAATTTCAAACATACATAGAAGAAAGAACCTCTTTCATGTTTGTTAGCAATATCAAGATTTTGGCATATGTATTTCATTTACTCATTTTTGTTGTTGCAAAAATATTTTGAAGCAAATCCCAGCCATTTTAGCTGTATATACTTCAATATGCATCTAAAAAAGAGAGAAAAGGCACTTTCTTACACAACCTGATGCCATAATCACACCTATTAAAATTAACAGTAATTCTTTGATACTATTTAACACCCAGTGTTTATGAGATTGCCACAATTATGTTTAAAATAGAAGTTGTTTGAATTTAGATCCAAATTCTGATTCACATTTGATCGTTGTATCTTTTAAGACTCTTTAAGTCTAGAGAACAGTCTTTCCTATATTGATGAAACTAGATTAATTGTCCTGTAGCCTATCTTACATTCTTGATTTGTATCTTTTCTTCTTCATGGGTCATCTAATTTATTTCTCCATTTTCAATATTATTTGTAAGCTGTTACATAGTGCTAAATGTTTGATTAGATTTAGGTTCAGCTATTTTGGGATACATACTTTATAGTTGGTGGCCTCTGCTTCATATTGCATCACGACAAGAGGCGTATGTTTGATTTTCACACTCTTAGTTATGCTAATGTTGATCAGTGAAGTCAGTTGGTGACTGCCAGATGTTTCCACTGAAATTTGCCCATTAACCTTTCATCTTATGATTTTATGACCTTTGCCTAAATCAGTTATTTCATTTGCTTTACCCAAAGATAATTTTCTATTTCTGTCATAAAGGAGGGATCTTTAAAAATTGAAGAAATTATAACATGTTTTTCTGCTGATGGGCATGATCTAATAGAAAAGGAAAAATTATGATACCTGGAGAAACACTGGACTTGGTAGTTAAGAGGGGATGGGGTCCACTGCACAGGTGATAGAATGCCTTAGGTAGGAGGAGGAACAGTTTAAGCGACTTGTCCAAGGTTATAGTAGCACAGAGTGGATTTATTTTATTAAATGTATATCAGAATTTTACTTTGGAATCTTATAATTGTACCTAATTTTAGAAACATGCATATTCAGTTGATGATATTGCATGTGAAGTAGGAACTTAAAGCTATTTTGAATTTCACTGCCTATATTTGACCCTACTTGTTAGGGATTTTTAAATTTTTTCTAATTTCTCCCTTAAAATTAATGGTGTCTTATACACCTGTATCTTTACATTATAAAAATTATAAGCATATACTTTTATGTAATTTTTCAGCTTTTGGTGCTAGTCTGTTGCAAAGAGAAGTAAATGCTGCTGTTAAACAAAATGATAAATAACTCGCAGTTCAGTTTAGACACTAATGGGCCCTAAAAGCCTGTAAAATGACAAAAAACAGCAACTTTTATGATTTATAGGCTAATTTTTGTTACACAGTTTGGTCATATACCTGACAGTCTTCCCTCTTTGTGACTTTCTCCTAAAAATTATAGTTTTGTGTTACCTAAGTGAAAAGTCCTTTAGAGGTCAGTAGAAGAATATGACAGCCTCTCTTCTGAGGATTGCAGCAGTTCCCATTGGTGGAATTACAATTTCCTTTTTTTTTTTTTTTGTAGTAGTAGTTCTAATGGTAGTGGTATAATTTAATCTTGAAAGAATATTTATTGCAACTTTGGACCTGTAAACTATCTCCAAATTGTCTCATACATGCTATGTGAAATTTAGTTTTAGACAATCATATTTCTTTATGGCTCAGTGATTTCCATTTACTACTTGTTAGTCATACAGTCTGAAGAGTATTGGGGTTATTGTGTTGTCTGACACAGTATGTATTCTGTTAAATTTGAATTTTAAAAGCAATATGGATTATATAGTCCCTTTAGTTACTTAGTACCATGTTTTCTTTTTTACAAATCTCTGTTGAGGTTTGACTGATTTCCTTTTCTGTCTTGGCGTCCCCAAAAGAGCACTCCGTAGTTGCCTCCAAAAGCAGGAATGTAATCTGATCTGTGTTTTGTATTGTTTGCTGACTTCCATGAGAACACTTTGCATGAGCTACATTGATCAGTTCTCATCCTTTCTAATCAGTTATTGAACAATTAATACAACCTTGTAAAGACTCCCTAGAGTATCCCTAATAAACTAGATCGTTTTACCCAGGAATAGATACATAAAGATATTCAAGAATGAGAAAAGCTGATTAGGAGAAACAGGAAATATTAAGCTTTCACACTCACGGTATGTTTTTCAGATTGTCTCCATCCTTACAATTGAAAGATATTGCTTTCTATTGAAATATTTTGTACAGATTAGGAAATGGTAGCTTTTCATAAATTTGCATCTTCATTGTTTAAAACAGGAAAGTTTAATTTAGGTGGATTCATATAATATTATTCATATAATATTATTTTATTTTTGCTCCTAATTCTTGTGATCTAATTTTCTAAAGGTAAGAGTGATAATCTTTCACTATTCTTTTAAACATTTAAAACTGCTAGGAAAACGGTTTATGTGGCAGTTAATCCTTAAAGCAGTGTTAACTCCATGCAGTTTTTTTAATGTGTAGATTCACACTTTTGTCCTTCAAAATGTACTTTAAAAATATTTTATAGAGTGGCTTAGAATTTTGAAACTGTGGTATGAAGAGGATACATGCTAAGTACTTGGTAGTTTTCATATTAGTTCAAAAACAGATATTTTATAAATTTTAAAATACCATTCTTTTGACTTTTTGATAACTGTTTAGTAAAAGAATAGTTACGTCTGAGAAGTTTATATGCTTGTTGTGTTGGGCTGCTCAGCAGAAGATCACAGTTTAATATCAGGATGCTGCAGGGAGGCTCAAAATAGTCTGAAAAACTAATCATTTGTTTTTATTGCCTTCAGGTATATCTGTAAAGTATGAAATGGGTTAAAGGACCTGTGTATCAGACGCAACCAATTTCATTTTAGTCTTGTCTCACATCATGTGTCTACATTTTATTCACCAGATATGAAGCAAATAATATTAGTAGTATCTTTATCAATTATTCATCAATTTCAAATTAAAAATAGTTTAAAATGTTTTTAATTATGATATTATATCTTCTTAAAATTACATAATCAGTAAAAGCAGGGTTGATTCATTTTCCAATAAATATTTGTCATGGACCTGTCATGTGCCAGGGACTGCTCTAGGCTTTGGGGAGACTATAGCACAAAACAAAACAGACTAATTAACTGTTCTCCTAGAGCTTGCATTCTAGTAGAAAAGTAAAAAAATAAACAAATACAAAATGTCAGATAGCATTGTTGCTGTGATTAAAAGAAGAACAGGGTAAGTGAATAAAGGGTGGTAAAAATTCAGAAATTCACCTACTATGTAAACTTTCCAAGACTCCTTCTCCCCACTGATTTAAATGATGTTTTTACTGTAGACCAACCGTATGTGCTGCCCATGTAGACACCTCCATTATTTTTCATATCATAGTATCTTGTAATTCTCTGGCTTGATGTCTGTTTTTTGCCCGTAAGAGTATGTGCTTTGAAAGTTGGGTGCGTAGATCTTCACATCTGTGTTACCAGTTTCTAACCCAAAGTTCTTTTATACGTGCTCAGTAAGTATTGGTTATATCAGTGAATGAATGATATACTCAGAACTTCTCAGGATTTCTGGCTCTGCTGACCCTTTTGGGGATTTAGAGTTCTACATTTTACATTATTTTATTGGCATTAGTATATCATCCTTTTTTTTTTTAATTAGGTGCACATCTTTATTGGAGTATACTTGCTTCACAGTGCTGTGTTAGTTGCTGTTGTACAGAACAGAATCAGCCATTCACAAAGTGAATCAGCCATATACATACATATATCCCCTCCCTCTTAAGCCTCCCTCCCACCCTCCCTATCCCACCCAACTAGGTCTTCCGCAAGCGCCGAGCTGATCTCTCTATGCTATGCAGCTGCTTCCCACTAGCTATCTGTTTTGCATTTGGTAGTGTATATATGTCCATGCCACTCTCTCACTTTGTCCCAGCTTCCCCTTCCCCCACCACTTGTGTCCTCAAGTCCATTCTCTATGTCTCCGTCTTTAGTCCTGCCCTGCCATTAGGTTAATTAGTACCAGTTTTTTAGATTCCATATATATGCGTTAGCATACGGTATTTGTTTTCCTCTTTCAGACTTACTTCACTCTGTATGACAGACTCTAGGTCCATCCACCTCACTACAGATAACTCAATTTTGTTCCTTTTAATGGCTGAGTAATATTCCATTGTGTATATATATGCCACATCTTCTTTATCCATTCATCTGTTGATGGACGTTTAGGTTGTCTCCATGTCCTGGCTATTGTAAATAGTGCCGCACTGAACATTTTGGTACATGACTTTTTTTTAATTATGGTTTTCTCAGGGTATATGCACAGTAATGGGGTTGCTGGGTCATATGGTAGTTCTATTTGTAGTTTTTTAAGGAACCTCCATACAGCATTTTTGAAGAACATACAAAGTAAGAAGGGAAGTTTTCTGAAAATTAATCTTTTATCCACAGGTACTACTGAACGAGTGTGCTTGATCCAGGGAACAGTTGAAGCACTGAATGCAGTTCATGGATTCATTGCAGAAAAAATTCGAGAAATGCCCCAAAATGTGGCCAAGACAGAACCAGTCAGCATTCTACAACCCCAGACCACCGTTAACCCAGATCGCATCAAACAAGTGAGTGTTTAGTTGGGAAATCAAAGACTAACATCCACAGTGTAGTATGAATTCCTTCTGAAAGAAGCCTTAAAGTTTTAGCACATAAAGCTTTTTTCTAAGTAATACTTATAACAGAGTTGTCTTTTATTTATTTAAAGACTGTCAGAGTCTCTTCTTTAGATTGATCAGATAATTGAATTACTCATTTATTAGTGTTACACTGAGGAGCGATTATGTGACTCATTTCTTTTATGGTGCCCTTTAAAAAATTATAGACACAAATTTGATTAATTTATAGAAATTTAATCTATTTAAAATAATATCAATTTTTAAATAAAGTATAAACATTGAAACTATATTCTCAAAATTCCTAATACCATATTCTTAATAATATTTTTAGCCTTTAGTATAGTTATTATGCATATAAACTCCTATTTTGTTAACTTGTCATGTTCAACATTTTTTATCAACAAATATGTATAAGTAAACTTTTGTACCTAGCAAACAGTTCTTTGTTACAAATCAGCTATTACGTTCTGTATAACTTGTGTAGTATTTATATATATGTCATAAAGGGCCAATGTTTATTTTTAATGTGTGGGATTTTCTGTAACAAAAATTTTACTTGATAGAAGACAATGTGAGTTCTTAAGATTGAATAATGGCTGACATGATGTAGGAAAAAAATGACATTCTTTAATGTTAAATAAGGTGAATTCTTCCCCTCAACCTCGTTTAAATCCTCAAAATTGTTTGATACTTTATGTTTATAATGTTTCTGCATTTGCCCTTTTATAATTAGCTGCTTAATTTGTGATCATATTGATAGACTTCAAAAGAAATGTATTATTCATTAGTTCACAGAATATTTATGTTCATTGTAATAAATTTGAAATGTAGCTCAAAATCTTATTAATTTCATGTTTCTGAATTGAAAAAAAATATTTTATACTAGGCAGTGTTATGAATCTATTATAATTTTACCAATATATTGATAAATATAAGGCTGTCTAATTAAATACAAACATAGCAATTAATAATTAGGTAATATATTTTCAAATTATGGGCCAAGACTCGATTTTCTTTTAATTACCATTTTAAAAAGTCCTTCCATGTTTAAATCATGAGTGGGTAGTTGTTATTCCATATAAAATCGTTCATTTTATGCTCTTTGTCAGTGTCAAAATAGTTTAATTTGTAACCCTTTATAACTTTTGAAGGAAGTATCTTTTAGTTTATACATGGCAGAATGTAAATATTTTAAACTTCTAAACACAGGTAGATATTTTTATTCTTCACAGCCATTTATAGTTTTGAAATGTTTATTTTATCTGTGCTAGGTGCATACAAAGGATAATTTAAAAACTGATGCCTTGAAAGTGGTACCATGATTTTATCCAAATTCTAAAAGTATGAGTTTAAAGACCTCTAGGTTACAATTTCCTGGGTCTAAGAATTTATAGAATTGGCGCTGAAGTGCCATTGAAGGTTTATTGACTTTCTGCTCTAATCCAGCCTATTACTTCTCCGCTTTATTTTGTAATTTCTGTAAGTTCAAACATTTAGGGAAGGCAGTGAATATCTTGATTTTTTTAAAAAAGTAAAACATAAAATATACTTTGAGTACTGTATCACTGGCAATATATTCAGGACAATGATATGAATGAATTTTTATTATTTTTATAATACTAAATAGCTAGTACCATCAAATAATAGTCTATGAGTCATTGTTGAAACTTTAATTTTCTCTATGGCGATATGAGATTTATAGATTATCGTATATCCAGTCTCAGTAAAGATTTATGAAAGCCAGAATTTTAAAATGTTGGGTTCATTTCTATTTTTATTTGCCTTGTTCAGATAATATTATTTAAATTCAAGATAAGTGGTAAAAAATAATGGTGATTGATTTACTTTTGTGTATTTGCATTCATTTGTAAGCTTTGTAGACATTCATGGCATTGAAATTATTATTGATTAATATTTTCATGTAATAAATAATGTGAAATAGAGTATCATTTTAAAAGATTTATTAAGAAGTACACTACATCTAGTAGGGTAATATATTTAATACTTAAACAGTTTCTTATAAATGTAAAATTTGAAAAATTTACTCAAAAAATCTGGAAGAGAGATTTATCATACTGTAGATCAACAGAGTTATTTATACTCTCAATTTCGGATTCTCTAACTTTCTAGGTATCCTGTTTTACAATGTAATACTTTTTGTTGGATCATTGTCTAAATAGTAAGTGAAGTATATAAATTTAAATTACCATGCTTTTATTTCTGAAGAAATTATGCTGGTAATCCAGTATAAAATAATTATTTCTAAAATAAATTATTTTACACTAGAATAGATAAAAACGTATTTCATATAATGTTTATATTTTTTTTATATTTTAGTACATAGAATAATAATAAGATTTCTTTTAAAATGGTAGTCTTTCCCTTAACTAATGGCATAACATTTACATTCCCTTTGGACTTCAATTCTGAAGTTAATTTTTAAAATAACTTCTTTAAAATATTTTTAAACATTTTCTTCTAGTTAAGATTGTGCAAAGAATAAAATTTGAGTTTTAAAAATTTCTGGAACTGGAAAATGTAATTTCTGCATAGAAATGAATTAATGTTGGATCTGAAATTATATTTTCTTAATTTTTGTTACTACGTATCTTGTTTTTTATGGTTGATAATTTAAGATTTTGCTTACTACAAAAAGTATAATTAATATGTAACTTGGACTTAAAATAGGAAGTCAGAGTTAGTTCTAAATGAATAAAACTTGCTTTAAAAGTTAGAATTTTACACCATATATTATTATGACTTTTATAAAATATTATTTTCTGAATTATGTGATCTAGATACAGTTGGTTTCTGAATAAATTACATGAACCAGAATATTCTCCCCAAATGAAGCCTTATTGACTTAATGAAATCTCAACCAAATATAAGTTCTTAGGAAAGCAGTACATACTGGTCTCACAAGTCTTTCATATGGAAGCATGATGATATCTAGCATGACAGCCTTACATCCAATTTAGATATTAGATGTGAACTATTCACTTCTTTATTCTCAAATGTGTTTTTTTGTTTGTTTGTTTTATTTAAATCAAATATATATTTGCTAATAGAGAGGGACTCCAATATTTTATATATTCAAAATGACAATAATAATAATATTTATTGAATAATCAAAGTATGTAGCCTCTGTTCTATAGCCTTAATATCAGAAGATTATAACGTACATAACACCATTGTGCTCATTTCACAAGGCAGTATACTAAGAAACAGATATGCAGCAAGAGCCAGTAAGCCAAAATTAAACATATAATTGCAACATAGAACATTATATTTCTTATTTTCAGGAAATGAAAATAGCAGAGACCTTCAGTGATCTTCAAATAATTTAGACTTTGTTTACCTAGAAGCTCTGAACTCATTCCTGGGGCACGTCTTAGCCCAGATTTTTTGGTGTACATATTTTCATTTCCACCTTTTATGTTTTGAATTTTGTACTTTTTACTTTTTTTTCTTCACGGGATTATTGAAACATTTCCTGTTGCTGTAAGTCCCTCAAATCCCGCTCTAAGTATGGTTGTTTATACCTAATGAGTCAATAAATGAACCCCAAAACATGGTAGAAACAACAAATCAGTAAGATAGTTGGCATTTGTTAACTTCCTTTGTCTATTACAGTTTTTCAGCATTTTTTTCTCTTTGGCTCAAATGCATTTTTAAGAAAATCTACATTAAAAAGAAGTGGTTATAGGCATTTAAATAATTATTTTGTATGTAAAAATTAAATTAAGATACCAAAAATCTCACTTAGCTCAAAGAATTCTACTTTCATCATGAAAAATTGGCAAAATTAGCACATAATTTGTTCATTATTCATTCAATCATAAGTTTATTAAATGCCTTCTTAGTGAATTGTAAAATATATTAAAATGTAGCCCTTGCTCTGTCAAGCTAGTTTATGAGAGATCCTAAATACTTTCAATAACTAATAAAAATATAAAACTGTATTTATATACCAAAACTACAATATAAACAATGTAGTATAAAAGTTTGGAGGAGTGTGAAAGAAATGTAGGCTAGAGTGACATTTGGTCTTGTAAAATAGGTGAAGACTTGAACTGGACCTTGAAGATTGTACAGGAATTGCCTGATTAGAGGAGAAAAAAGAGAAAAGCTTATTTTAGGCAGATGAAGCAATATGCATTTGAGGAGAAAGACATCATAATTGTTAAATAGTAAAGAGATTATCTTGACAGAAGTGGAATATCTGTGTTGTAGTTTAGAGGAAATTAATGTTAGATAAGCCATGTGGGACCAGATAATGGAGAGTCTTGGATGTCTGGCCAAAGGGTATCCTGTAGACTACTGATTCTTCCTAATATTTTCCAAAAGAGCCCTTTTAATTTCTCTGGAAGGTTATGGAAAAAAAAAAAGAGGCACCTCTACCCTTTGTTCTCTTCTGTGCTAAAACTCCACACAGATTCTTAGAGTGCTTGTAGGAACACCTATTGTTAGGAGAGGAAGAGAATTATGACACTTGCTGAGTAATCTACTATGCAGATCTTTAGATTTGAAGGTTTATAAAATAATATTTTTTAAAACTTCTTTTATGTAATACCCGCAAATCCAGGGGATGTTAATCTTTGCCAGGAAAAGCACTTTTATGGTCAAGAATGAAGGATCAGTAATACTGGTAACAGTGATGTATATGGTGCTTATTCTGTTTCTGTGCTAGCCGTTGTACTATGCACTTTACATTTATTATCACCTTTCATTCATCCTTCCAAAATTCTTCTGAGGCAGGTAAAGAGTCCATGTTATACAAATAGAAACTGATGCTTAAAGGAATTTGAGTAACTTACCCAAGTAAATGTAACTGGTAATTGATCTTAACACTGAGCTGTATGGCTTCTAAGTTTGAGTAATGCTGATTAAACAAAATCCAATAGATTTCTCTCTTCTGGAATTTCTCAGAGTCTTGAATAAGCATCTCCAAGAGGAGGACCTCAGTTGTAATAGAAAGTCTTGTATCAGGGTGAAGTTAGGAGACCAGGGAATATTTTAAGAATAAGATGATGAACACAATCTCCTCTGGTGGTGAAAGTTGAGACAAAGCTTGAAGTTAAAAGATATTTCAAAGTGAAATCTGTGAGGCTTTGAGACTGGTTTGAATCCAGTTCTAAAATAATAAGGAAAATTTTTAAATGACTATATGTGGTTTTGAGCCTAGCAAAATGTTGAATTCTAGGAAGCAACTAGTGAATTTTAGTCAGGCATCTATGTGAGATAATACTTTTGTATGTTTGTTTCAGGCAAGTTGAATAAGTTGTACATAGTATGTTTTTTCCTTGAAGTAGTCTTTGATAGAAGCATAGGTGACAGTTTAAAACTGAAAATATAGATCCTTAATTGCAGTATAGGTGATAATTTCACTTACACCTTCATTGTAGGAGAGAAAAAAAGAGATAAAGAAGCAGTTACTTTTTTTTAAACAAAGTCAGAAGCATTATAGTATAGCGGTTAGGTATAGGATCTGAAATAGGATTGCCAGGTTTCAAATCCTGCGTCTTTAATTTACCAGTTGTGTACATTTGGACAAGCTGTTTTACTTCTGTATACCTCAACTTCTTTACCTATAACATGGGAAAAGTAATAGTAATCTGTTCTGTAAGGATATTGTGAGTATTAACTGAGTGGATCTATACCTGGTTCGTAGTAAGTGCTCCTTATTAACCATAAAGATAAAAGGAAGAAAATGAGGAAAGTACAATATAAGGAAAGATGCTAAAAAGGATCAAATACCCAAAGAAAAGTTAGAGAATAACTATTATTTTAATAGGAAATCATTGGAGATTCTAAAAGTTAGTTTCAAGTCTATGTTGAGAGAAAAGTTGTTATTTGTTAATAATATTTCCTAAAGGTAAAGAGGCTGGTTAGGTAAAAAAAAAAAAAAAAAAAAAAGTGTGAAGTGTGGGAACTGCTGACTTGAAATTGTGGATATAAAATGAGTAAAATACAAGTTAGAGAGACTCACATAACCCCTGCTACTAAAGAGCGAATGGCTAATGTTAAAGAATAAAAAGGAGCTTGAAAAGGTAGAGAAATTGGAGATGCCAAATAAAGATGAGATCATTAAGGGAACAAAATGACTCAGGAGTGGTGGAAAGATAATAGTTTAGGGTGTTAAGGTCCTAGCCCCTGAAGAGTAGGACGTTTGAATGGGAGATCACAATTTTGTCTACATTGAAAAGAATGAGAAGATAGGGAAAAAAGTGGTTTGGAAAACTGAACAGGTTGAAATGAGGCCAATTGTAGTAGATAAGGAAGCTCATTCTGGAAAATCATGATTTCTTTCAAGTAATAAAAACTATCAATTGAAAGGAAGATAAAATACATGGGATTGAATGGTTGAAGAGAAGGATAAAGGTGTAGAATAGTAATTAGGAGGAATATAAGCTGTGGAATAGGAATCAATTGTAAAAGACCTTTTGAAATTAGACAACATGAGTTTATATTAGGGCTAAGTGGTTCCAGATAGTTCAGACATTGGGAGAATGCTGGATACTTGTCAGGATGAAAAACCACAGATAACAATTACATATTTAAATAGCTGATCTATTATTTTTTATACAGTAGTATGCAGATTTATTTAACAGAACTGAAAACAAAGGATTGAGAAGGCGATTACTCAAGTAATGTTACTCAGTTAGCTAGTAGTACCTTCCAAATTAAAATTGAAGTTTGCTGTTTGTTGCTGTTTTCACTATACATATAATAGACCTTGACAGTCTATTATTGTAGATTTGCTTGAGGTAAGCTTATTTATTATGGAGTTTATTTATAGTAATATTCTCTGGTCCAGTAAAACTGTCACTTGTTAACAAGAATGCACTTCATAATTTGTAATCACTTTTTAGTTCTTATTCCCAAGAGCCTAGTGAAATCTACATTTAATTAAATGACTATTATTAAATCTTGAATTTTAAAAAACTGTTTTATATTCCAAAGGATCCACTATTTTAAAATTATAAACCACTTCAAATTTTTCTGCAATAAGTAATTCAGCCTTCAACGTTTAGAGCAGAATTCTTAAATAGACATTTGTGTCATATAAATAAAAATATCATACTTTTCCATTTGAAAGATAAAATTGTGCTAAAAAATGCCTGTGCCCTTCATAATCACTAATAGATAAATATAAAAAAAGTTTTTCGCAGTATATATCCTTTATAAATGTTATTTATAACATATTTTAATATATTGTTGCTATATGGATATTCAGTTAGTTATATCTTCCAGATATATATCAGAAGTTTTACTAAATGATTTTTTTAAACTTGAAACCACTTTCACTTTTAGTCTGCATAGTAAATAGGAATAAAAATGTTTATAAAATATTAGGGAAACAAACATATTGTACATTGAAGTATTTCTTACTAATTTTTCTGTTCTATTTGTGTGGTTGAGAACAACTATCAAAGCTGTTTTTTAATCTAATTAATAGAACCTTTTAAACTAAAGGCAGTACGTTAATATATTTATTTACACATATCTATTTATGAGAACAATTTTTACCACCAGCATTTAAAAAATCAACTGAAATGCAAACTTGCTGGATTCTCTTTATTGCTATAGGTTAAATTTGTAAAGGAAGGAGACTTTTTCTGTTTAAGGGTATCTATATGACTAATGGATAAATATCAATAGAAAACTCATCACCTGTTTACTTCATTACATGTTTATTATTTTAGGAATATAAACAAGAAAATATATTTAGATGCAATTGACTGTGTCAAAAGACTCTGACAATCTTATCCCTTAAAGCCCAAACTTATTTAATTTTCACTTTTTATTTAAAACCTTAAACTCTTAACTTATCAGAATATGATATTTAATAACCAAACCCTTAATGATTTTTAAACATATTAATATTGTTCCAGAAGTTTAAAATTATTGTTTTTATTTCTGTGAGAAAGAAACAGCATCAGAATTATTAAGGACAATGTTGATGAATATGAATTCTATCGATTATTAATACATGCCCAATACCTCACATATACGCCAAGTAAAAAGAAAAATACTGAATAAATTGACAGAAGATAATATTAATCTTAGTGACCACAAATTCTGAGTCACTTGATATTACTACTTTTTCCACATATTTCTTTGCAATATTTCAAGAGAATTCATATCTAGGGCAAGATAGATGTCATAATGAACACCTGTGATACTTCAAGTTGATTTTATCCTGATGCAAATAGAAGAGCCCAACACACATACCTCATGCTTCTGTAGGTTAATGAACTTGGCTTCTAACCTATATTGGGATAGATGGCCTCTAGATTTATCTCACATCTATTTAGTCAGCAGTCTCATAATCACTCTGAGATTAGTAAAGAACATATTCTTAAATATATGTTAACTACCCCCAGGAAATCTGTACAGTAACAACTGTAGCCAGAGATGGGAAAATAAAACCTTTACTCTTCAGTTCATAGTACAAGAGTAGCCCAAAGTCAATAGTGTATGTCTCTGCATAGTATTGCATGGAAAATAAAATATTAGGGCAATTATTAATGACTGGAAATGAAAGTCTCTCTGGAGAAATGACTTTGTAAAATGAATTTATTACAAATAGCAAAAACAGAAAACAAAGGATTCGAAGGGTTTTTTTCTTTTGTGATGTTTTACTTCTGAATGTAGCTCCTCTCCCCTTTTAAAGTATGATTTAACAAAAATCTTGGTATGACTCAACATTAAGTCTGGTTTTCCTCAAAGTATCTTAGGTTTTAACTTAAGAATCAAGAATCCCTAGAGGAGTAGACTGTTTAAAATGTGATCTGATATTAGAATCAGTCTTTGTTACTTGAGAACAGTGAGTTAAGCAGGAGCCTGTGAATTTTTTATCCTTTCTTTTACTCTTAAATGCTTTATTCTATCCTAATTAGGACTTTTGAAATATTAAATGCATAAATATGACTGTATTAAGTAATTTCATCTGCTTTTCCTGACACTGCTGAACCTTTAAAGTTATGCTTTTGCTCATATGTGAGTAATTTTGATGGATATATATTAATATAAAACATAATGTCCATATAGAATTTTGTCTGTCCTATAAAACTACCCCATTTCATGTATTAAGAAATATTATCTATTGAGGGTGCTACTTAAGCCATGCTATTTGCTGAGTGAAAATATACCTTTTTAAAAAGATAACATCTTAACATGTTACACACACATTAAGGTTACTCTATTAGACATGAGAAGTTTTTTAAATATCTTAAGTATATTATGGTCTCATATGGCATATTTTATATATAGTTTGTATATGTGTTTAGAAATGAAATGAACAATAATTTGATTCCTAATATTTTTGTACCTATTTTCAACACAGGCTGATGACGCTATAATATATTATACACCTTATCTATATAAACTTTTAGTGTTTAACACAAATGATAAAAAATATTATGGCAATTTGTTAAAATGCTATTAGTTACTTGTTTATTAATATGAGGTTAATGTTTACATTTTCAGACGGGCTCTAAATTTATTAAAAATTAATGTTTTAGAAGATAATGTGATATTAAGAACTCAGAACAGCAAATTTAATTGCTTTTAAGTATGGAACCCTAAATTCATGTGGAATCAACTTGTTGGTGATGTTCAACATATTAAGTAGGTGGATACTTTTATGCGAAAGTAAACTTCATTTCACCACTTCTTTCAACCCCCGACTGTATTCATTGATAGGAAAATGACTTTCAGTTTTACTCATTAAATTTCTTGAATTTTTGTTTGAGATCTCTTTTCCCCCAAGAAAACAAGAGGGAAAGAAAAGAGACTACTATTCATGAATATGGTCAGGATACCTTTAATACTCATGTGAATTTTTATCGGTCACCATCATGATTTCAAGTCATGAATTTATTTTTACATGCTTATGCATGCATATTTACATGCATTAGTTACTTAATTGATCTTAAATTCCATTAAATTTGAATGAATAGGAGAAAAATTTGTTCATAGGATTTTGTTCTCGTTATATTACATTTTATTTTATTTTGTTTTATTTAAATAATCAGTTTAAGGCTTATAAAGGTTGATTTGCTCCTGAACTGCTTTATTCCCAGACATTGCCATCTTCCCCAACTACCACCAAGTCCTCTCCATCTGATCCCATGACCACCTCCAGAGCTAATCAGGTACAGTATCATCCTGTCATCTACACCATACTTTTCACGGGTGATTGCCTGCACACTGGAGAAAAAGATACTGGTGGGTTAAGGATGTATTCGTTCATTCACATATGTGCACCATGAACAGATTCCAAATAACTTGAGAAAGAAATATCAATTATTCCTGAAAATTTATATGCATTTTTAGCTTTAGATAACAAAAATATATTCAGATGGTAGACTACTAGAATTTTGGATTTTCCCCCTAAAATTATGACTTTATGAGCTTTGAGGGTTATTTATTGAGTTGGTGTTTATAATCTCCCTTATTATTTCTCCCTAGGATTCTTGGTATATAAGTTAAGAATATCATATATGTAAAAACTAAATGTATAAATATGACTTACTGAGCAAAGGTATATCTTTAAATGTGAATGCATTTTTCTTTGTTTTTTATTTCAGATATGCCTTACTGTGTAACAATTTTAAACTTTTGATGAAAAGCATTCCTAGCAATCTAAAAGTAACTGGAAATTGGAATTTGTGATAATTTTAATGCTGTTTAACAACTCAGGAAATGGTACTTTCTTAGAATTTAATAATAGCATTTTCTTTGCTGGAGTGGCAAACTTTGCAATTAGAAATATATCTTAGTTTGACTTGATTGTTTTGGTACTGAACATTTGTAGGACATTCTTCAAAAATGTAGTTATTTTTGGCACGTTTAAGGAAATCACTAAAATATTCTATGTAATTCAGTGCCTTACTGTACTTTAACATGACAAATGTTGAAAAATATATTTATTAAAATGATTAAACACATTTTCATTTTGTCTGAGTTGAGCTTCATTTAGGTGAGAAATGTTATTTTCCTTAATATTTCCACTTTTTTACTAATACAAGGCCTTATGGGATTATTTAAATATTAAACAAGAGCTTATGTTTTTAATATATTTTTCATACAGTTGATTAATAAATTATTAACTTTGAACTATATTTGCTAAATATATTAAATGTGGCTTTTGAATATGATCTAATATAAGGCTATCAGAATTATTTTGCTCATTTATGGATTCTAATACCTTTGCAACCTCAGGAAAAAATTTTAAATAACTGAAAGCAAAACTAACATTTAGAATGTTATTCTATAGTAGGAGCTTGATTTTTATTTTATGCAGTAATATTCCCTTCAAAGAAAAATACTTTATAATGTTCACATTTTAGCCCCAATAAATTGGTTAAAAAAGTACACATCTCTAGTGATGAAACCCAGCACTTCTCTTTGAAGGTAATGGTACTACATAAAGTGAGAACCAAGCTTGTATTATTGATGCATAAAGTTGAAAAGTGTATATACATTTTCACTCATACCTTATCTCCTATATGAGCTTTAATTATATGATATAGAAAACTATTGTGAAAACAACTGACTTTATGTTTTTAATGTTTCTTGTACTTCATTCTCTTCCAAATAAAAACAAGACAAATGAGTACAACAGTAATAAAAACAAATGATTTTTCTCAAAGTAAAAAGTAAAAAATTCTGGATCTAGAGAGAAAAACCATCTCAATAATTTTGTCTTTGAAGTTAGATTTGTATTTTCTTTATTTTATGTGAACATGAATTTTTATAAAATGATTTCTTAAAAAGGTTACTTGTTGAAGTTTACTAACAATATAACATTTTTACCCTCTAGATATGTTACTACATCCACCTTTGGATATTTTTCTAATTATATTTTTCTCATTTGAAATAATAAGTCATTTGTGGTTTTATACTCTGTTCACTGTTCTAGCTATGTTTGTTAAATGTGTTTTATTTATACTTTGATTTCTTCTGTTCTTCTACAAAGAAGTATAATATCTCCTGGATAACATGAGGCAAGGTATAAAAGAACAAAACAAAATCCTTAAATTTATTGAAGGAATTGTAGTTATCTTTCATCTTTATGTTATTAGTAGTGTGTAATTATTCATTCCCTATCGGTATTTCCCAATAGATTCTATTAATGTTGTAGGACAGAAGATAATTTGGTTTTTGCTGTTTATTCAGTCTTTAGATAGCTCACAGTTATTTCTTGTGGATAGTCCTAATTAATTCAGCTTCACTAAATTGACTTAGATCTGTAAGAGTAACCAAGATAGAAAAATGGGTTTTAATGTGATCATCTTAAACTCTCCATACTTAAAATAGACTCTCAAACCTATAATAATATAACGTTCATTTCTGGTATAAGTTTACTTTATTCTTACCCAGCAATTTAGCAGATATGTCTCCAGTTTTGTGTTAAAATTATTGTTTATGTGTTATAGCTAATCTGATATCCTATGCTGTTAAAAGTAACTGCAGACTTTTTCCATGTGAATTTTCATAAACCAATATAAAGCAATCTAGACGACTGCTTGTGTTATTTCATCTATAATAGCTAAATGAGTTATGATTGAGTTTTCTTTAGAATAAATAGTTTGTGTTACAAACTAATGTAATAAAAGGAACTAAGGGACTATTAACATTTAGAAAACCCAACAATAAAAAGCACAGAAAATACATTAAAGAGTAAGTTTTATCTGCAGTTTCAACGTTTAAAAATCTTTTCTGTTCTTTTTAAAAATGACTATGATGTTTCAGTACATACTGGATTTTACTTTCCTACCCTCATGTTTCCACGGGTCAGACTGTTTTCACTGATCAGACTGACAGACTGTAACTACAGTGTTATGGGTCTATAATAATTTCCCCTGGAAAACTGAAGGACTGTCATATGAGAAGCTTTATAGAATGGTGGTTAAAAGTCAAGACTGGAGCCTAATTTCCTATAATCAAATCCTTGTTCTGCCACTTGCTGAGTAAATTGGGCCTCAGTTTCCCCTTCTGTGAAATTCAGATAATAAATTCATTAACTATTCTTAGAACAGTGCTATTCTAGAGTGTACTACTCACCGTATAAATGTTAGGTTATGTTTATTTAATATTTTCTGAAATTTCTTTCAAGTGATAATGAAAAAGAAAGATTATTCTTTAAGATGGTAAATAATATAGCATAAAACAGCTTAAACTGTTTGAGTTTTATTTTTAAAAAAAGATTCTGTGATACTAATATTGCTGCTTTTTCAACTCTAAAATATTTCTATACAAAGTTTCTGTATGCTTTTTAGGATAGCCTGAGATGCTCTATAGTTATTTTCTTCCCTAGTGAGAGTACTGAGCTACTTGTTGTCTAACTTATAAATCAAATTGCTATTATTTTCCTATTAAGAAAGAAAAGTTAGGGCTAATACTTTTACAACTTACACTTTTTTTTTTGCATGCATTGCATATTGCAAAGTGCAGGTTTGATACTTTTTACATGTGGAACTTTAAGAAGCAAATATAAAGATACAAATAGAATTAGAGTCTTAATCAATGTGTTTATAAACTTAAGATAAAAAACAGAACCAGTTGTATTTGATCAGTTCTAAGTTATTGATGCTACATTTTTCAATCACTTCAAGATTCAACAAAATGGTTTTGTTAATCAGTCAATGGTGCCAATAATTAAATTCTTAATTTTAGATTCCTGATTGTTAGCTCTCCTGGGATTCTTCTCAAATTTCAGGAAAAGTAAAAAGAATAAAAAGAGTTTCAGAAATATGTGCTTTATAGATATTTATTTATGTACTAATTTGAAATTATATATCAAAATATACAAAACAAATGAAAATAGATAACTCATACTCATATATAGCACTTTTGGTATAGTTACAGAAAAACACAAATAGAACTCACTGGTCCTACTTTGATTTCATGAACACAGATCTCAAATGGACCCTTAATTCTGTCAGGTAATCATAAGCCCAGTTACTTTTTTACTCTTTAGAGGACTGTTTCATAAATTCTTGTCTCCTTTCTCCTTTCCTTTAATTAGTTTTCTGTTGCTGTATAAAAGATTACCACAAACTTATGGGCTTAAACAGCACACCTTTATTATCTCATAGTTTCTTTGAGTCAAGAGTCAAAGACTGTTAGCTGAGTCCTCGGCTCAGAGTTAAAAGTCAGCAATCAAAGTACTGGCTGGGGTGTATTCTCATCTAGAGGCTTCACTGGAGTCTAATCCGATTTTAAGTTCATGTAGGTTGATGGCAGCATCCAGTTTTTTGCAGCTGTATGACTGAGGACCCCAACTTCTCATTGGCTGTTGGCAAGAGGAAGCTCTCAGAATATAGAGGCTGCCCAAGTTCCCTGCTGTGTGACCCTCTCTACAGGCATTTCATAGTTTGGCTCTTTGCGTCTTGCAAAGCCAACAGGAAAATCTCTCTCTCTCCGTTGTGTGTTAGCAAGATGAAGTCTTATTGAACTTAAACACAGGAGTGACTTCTCACATCCTTTTCCGTACAGTGTAACTTAATCAAGAGTAGTGACATTCCATCCCTTTGCCATATTCTGTTGATTAGAAATCAGGTTACAATTTCTACTCACACTTAAATGGAGGAAACTATACAAGGCATAACACCAAGGGAGCAGAGATCATGGGGCCATCTAAGGATTGTCCCTGAGCACCCCAATATCTCTTGCTCCATCCTCACTCCCGGCTGATGATCTTACTTCCTACTTCACTGAGAAAAATGGAAGCAATAAAAAGAAAAATTGTACAAAATCACAACTTCATTTATACCCACATATTCTACCTCTCATCTATTACCATAAACTTTCCCTGCTCCTGTCTAAAACCAGTAATTTCATTTGCACATTAAACCTTATTATTTTTCCTTTACTCAAGGTCATCTCTTCAACAATTCTACCTTCTCTCTCCTTTATCTTTCAAGTTTCTGACCTCTATAGGGTCATTCCCATCAGCATACATACATCTGTTTTTTTTCTCCCATCTTAAAAGACAAAACAAAACTTTTAATCTCACTTCCCTCACCCACTAATGCCCTATTTATTATACTCCTTTGTAGCAAAACTCACAAAAGCTATTTACTCTCTGTTTTCCAGTTTCTGTCTTCCCATCTTTTCTTAAATTCACTCCTATCAGGTTTTTGCCTCCATTCTACCAAAACTATGTTTGCATAGGACATCAGTGATGATCATATAGCTAATTCCAGTTGTCTGTTCTCAATCTACGTATTTTTTGGCCTATCAGCAGTATTTGTTATAATTTGTCACTTTCACTTTCTTGGTATACTTTCATTACTTGGCTTCTAGGATATTATTGCACAACCTTGATTTTCCTCCTGTGTCATACCTTGTGCTTCATCTCAAAATCCTCTGCTAGTTCTTCCCATCATCCCTCTTAATGTTGGAGTGATCTGGGTCTTAATATTTGAAACTCTTTCTGGGTATATAGTTTTCTTTCTCCTCATATAATACCTTGGCTTTTATATTCTGACATATGCAAAATTTATGTTTCCAATGAGAGGCAGGTTTACTATGAACTAATGAAGGCTTAAGCCTTAAGATTCCTAACCTGCACAGGCTTATTACAAGGCCCTCTACCTAGTTTTATCTTTATAATTTTGAATGTAGAGGACAAAGATGTCCTCTAAAATTGTGTAAGATCCCACATAACTTGGGTTCACATTTATCTCTCATCTGGATCTCAGAGTGAAACTACAGACTGTATCCAGTTTCCCACTCAGCATTGCCACATCCATATCTAATGGACATCTTTAATTTAGGAGTCCTAAAACTACTCCAAACCTGCTCCACCTATGGCCTTTACCGTCTCAGTTGAAGCAATTCCATGCATCTACTTTCTCAGATCAGAAATCTTGGATTCATCCTCATCTCTTTTCTTTAATACCCCAAATCCAGTTCCTATAAGAAATAATGTTGACTCTACCATTAAAAAAATATATAGAATGTTGACCACTTCTCATTACATCTACTGCTACCCTAGTCCAAGCCTGAATTATTACAAAGGCCTCTGTATAGGTTTCTCTGACTTTCTACCTTTGCTCCCCAAAGTCTGTTCTCCACTGAGCAGACTATGGCTTCTAAAATATGTCAGTTTTTAAAAATTACACCTGTGATAGTTTTCCATTGAACTAAGCAAAAGCCAATATCCCCAAAATGACATCCATTAAGTTACAAGATCTGGACGTTGCCACATTACCTTTTTCACTTCATTTCCTACCACTTGCCTCCTTCCTCACCCTGCCCCAGGCAAATTCACCTGCTTGCATTTCCTTGCAGACATTAGGCATGTGCTTGCCTCTCTGTACAGGAAATTCTCTTATCTCAGAGATCTACTTGGCTAACACCTTCATAGTCATCAAGTCTTTGTTCAAAATTCACCTCTCAATACCCTATTGAGAAGGATATACCTGGCCACCCTATTTGACACTGCAACCTGGCCTCCCCATTCTCCCAGGTACTTCTGATTCCCTTTATCTTGCTGTATTTTTTTCCATTGCCTCATGAATACTACATACTTTGCTTATTATCATATTTATTGTGTATTGTCAGTCTCACTTTCCTAGAAAATAAGTTACGTGAGAACCGTGGTCTTTGTTTTATTCTCTTATGTATTAAGAAGCACTAACCGGGAGCATTATAGGTTCTCAATATTTGTTGAGTGACTAGTATTAGTTGGAAGAATACACTTATGGTCTATATGTTGTAAAACTCATTTTTTATTTTTGAAAATCCCTTCTTCAAGTGAAATTTTGCAATAATAATAAAAGCCATGTGGTATTAACACAAACAAATATAATTGGTCAATGAAACATAAAAGAGATTTCAGAAATATCAATAGATCCAAGTACATATGGGAACTTAACTGTATTCTATCATTCATTAAGAAAGGTAGTGTAATTTAGGGATTAAGAGAATTGTACTCTTAGGCCATAGTTCCTAGCTTCTTTGCCACTTCCTAATTTTCTGATTTAAGGAAACATCCTTAACTTCACCATGTGTTTTCTGTTTGTAAAATGAATAATAACAGTGCCTCCTTCATAGGGTTGTCATGATTCTTAAATAAATCAGTACATGAGAAGCATTTAGAACACTGCCTGGTCCAGAGTAATAGTTGGGTCATTTTATTTATTTTAGAAAAGGATGTTTTATTTAATAAATGGTGCTGGCATACTTGACTGTCCACCTGAAAGAAAATAAATTTGACCTCTACCTTGTACAATATATAAAAATAAATCTCAATGCATACAAGATTGAAACTGTAAGACTATTTGATGAAATTATGGTGTGTGAAATCAAGTTGAGGATGACTTTCTTAAGCAAGAAGGAAATCTAAAACATAAAGGAATAGGTTAGAACATTCAAATATATAAATATTTTATATTTTGGTATAGTAGAATAATACACCATTAATAAGCAAAAGGTGACAGTACCCTTGGAAAAATATGTTGAACACATATGACAGTGAATTAATTACTATACAGAGAAACCCTAGATTGATATTAAAAAATAAAAACCCAGGAGAAAAAAATAGGTCAAGATTATGAAAAGGCAGTTTACAGAAGAGGAAATGGAAATGCCCAATAAACATATGAAAGCATGTTTAACCTTACCAGGCATCAGGAAAATTTGAATCAACATCACAAGATTATATATTTTTTTACCAGATAGACAGAATTTTATGTGTGTGTATATAATACACATATATCAAGAACACAAAAATTTTATCTCTGTGTGTGTGCCTGTGTGTGTGTGCATGTGTTTATAAATTAAAAGTGCTGTCAAGAATATAGGAAATAGGGCTTCCCTGGTGGCGCAGTGGTTGAGAGTCCGGCTGCCGATGCAGGGGACACGGGTTCGTGCCCCGGTCAGGGAAGATCCCACATGCCGCGGAGCGGCTGCGCCCGTGAGCCATGGCCTCTGAGCCTGCGCGTCCGGAGCCTGTGCTCCGCAACGGGAGAGGCCACAACAGTGAGAGAGGCCCACGTACCACAAAAAAAAAAAAAAAAAAAAAGAATATAGGAAATAATCATTTTCATACACTGTTGATATAAGAGATGCTATAATAGTACAGCTTTTGAGAATCTACCCAGTAAAATTTAATGTACCAATACATAGAAATATAGACAAAGGTGTATGTTGCAGTAGTATTTACAGTGGCAACAGTTGGAAAACCATCTGCTTTAACAGGAGAGTGGCTGAATATATATGGTATTGTAGAATATTATGTGGTGAAACTATTAAAATTAATGAGTTAGAGCCATATAAATTGGCCTAGAATAGTGTTTGTAATATATTAACTAAAGAAAATTAAGTTGCTAAGAAACATATGGCCTCATTTTTAAGTCAGAAATATCCTGTGTTCATGTATCATCAGGGTGATGACAAGGAATATTAACATTATTAACTTTTTATGTTTCTACTTTGTTTTTAAAGTGTTAACTAAGGGAATGTAAAACAAGATGGAAAAAAATAATGGCCCCAGTTGCGATATTATGTAATGTTCTAAGGCATATAAAGTGGTAACTTTCCAAAAGATTGAGAAAGATTGGACTGTCTTTGATAGATATGTTTGGACTACTTGACTCCTTCATTTCCTAGTTGTGGGATGCTTTTTGAGGAGTTTCAAGAAGGATCACAAGAGAGGCTTTAAGGATCAGAGGAGACATTTATTAAGTGGCAAAGGAACTGTAATATTTTTCTTTATTCTTTGTTAATTAATATATCAAATGTTCTCAATTCTAGCCTCATCAAAATTATCTATGTAGATTCTTATTTAATAGATTTAGGATGAGATTAGGCATCTATATTTGGAGAGTTGGAAAAATGTTTCCTGAAGCCTCTTGTTATTTGGGAATCACCATTTACCATATGAAAAATGCACAGTAGTTTATTAAAAATATGATAATTATATAATTGTGTATTACATAACACTATCTCTTCACAACTTCAACTTTTTAATGAAATAACACACTTTGAATATTATTTGATTAACATTAAATTAAAGAACAAATATTTGATTTGATTTGTGCACAAGTTGAAGGGAAAGTGTTAGTATTATCACTGAAAACAGTAAAGGTTACTAATTAATACAATTTAAATCTATGAAGAAATATTATACAAAGGATGATTGTCTTTTCAGATAGCAGTAGTAGTCTTTTGACTGTTACCAAATACAGTTAGAGGTTCTCTAACCATGGAAATATTTATATGTGCAGATTACATTACTGTTTTTAAAGATTATTTAGCAATATTCTTGCCAAAATTTATGGCGGAGAGCTAAATGAGCACTTCCTAACCATACCCATTCCACTGCAAACTTCTAATTTTGTTAGTGTGTTATGCTATAGACGGTTTGTCCTTCATACCCAGTGATGGGCATTAGAGGATCTTCCTGAGGGCAAGTTAAGAATTACTGCTGAAAGCAGCACACCATTAATATTTTCCAGTTAGAATTATAACACATCACTTAGTAAATACCATGTTATGTGACCTTCCAAAGTCCCTTCTAAAGGTTTGATTTTATATGAAGGCATTTTTATATTTATGGAAAGCCTAGGGCTTTTCAAGTTTTCATATTGAAAAAATGGTAAACTTCAGGGGAAAAGAGTTAATGAAATATGAAATGTTCCTTATTTTACATCCCATATATGGCTCAGTCAATGATAAAAATCCAGAGTGCCTTGTCTAGTGTTGGCTGGTAAGTAGGCAGATATGCAATATTCTTCGTCTTTCTGGACTACCTAGTAGGTAAAGGTGGTTGGTTGTTTCATCAGCATTCTCCCTGCAGTCATAGCTCTGGTAGTTCTTGCACACAGTGTGTTCTCAAGACAGAACGTTATATGTGCCTTTAGATAACTAAAGCACTTAGTGCCTCATTACTCCAGAATGTGCACTAGTCTTGCTCTGTGTGTGTGTATATATACCCTTCAACAGAATTTTTCTATCTTTCTAATAGAGCCATATAAAATGGAAAATACATAAAACAGGAAAACCAGGTAGTTATCAAGTTTATTTTCAATATTTTAATTTTATTTTAAAAAAGCTTAGAAATAGGAAAATCTTTGCTTGTTCTCTCTGATAATATCTTTTCATATTCTCATAGTTTTGCCAGATTGAGGAGTTTGATACCTGATCACTGTGGAATAAAAATTGTTTCTCGTTTTTTCTAATATTTTAATCTTTGATTTGGGAATATTCCAGTTGATCTTTTTCACCTTTTCTTCTGAACCTCGTACCTTATAATTAATTTTATTGGTCTTTGGTTTAGCTATTGTTTTCTTCCTTCCATTAGGTGATACAGTCCTTCAGTTACTCTTTAAAAATATATTTGAGAAAGGAAGTGATCTGTTTCATTAACTTTAGCCAAATAATGGCTATAAAAGTAATGTATTTTTATTTGTGATTCACTAAGTATTAGAAGTGAATTACTTCAATCCATATGTAGGAAAAAAATTTAGTTTTATGACTAATAATACATTTTGTTAAATTGCAGACATTTTTCTGTAGCTTTTTATATATTAGTCAATATGTATTTGCACATTACAAGTATTAATGTAATAAGAAAAATTCAGGACATTTTCATTTCTTAATGATAGTCATTTGTGATAGTAAACTGTCAACTTCCCTTTACTAATAAGACACTGAAATGTAGGCAACTATTAGTTTTTAAAAAATAAATATTGCCTTCAGAAAAATTCTTGGTGAAATTAAAATATAAGAAATGTTGAATTCGCTTGATTAGTAAATATAAAATACAAGCAACTGTAATTTGATATCAATAATATTTTAAATCATGTTAAAATATGGTACATCAATTATCATTAACTAATTAATAATAATACTTAATTTTAATGGTAAAAATGGCTTAATCAAAAATTTGTAAAAGAAAAATAATCCAAATTGTGAAAATTTTTTTAATAATTAGTTACCTAGTTATACAAGTTTAAATACAGATCAGTTTTTAAACATAGTTGAGAAATTTACTTCCAATAATATCAAATTAGTTTGCTTACATCATAGAATATTAAATCAACCCATGTACCAAACTCAGACTTTTAAATAGCTTTATATTCCTAGATTAGATTAACTTTGTGGTTTTCCTGAACAGGCATTTAGCATAATTACATGATTCTTATTTAAAACTATGATTTTAAATTTTCTTGTTTTAAAATTTTAAAGTATTTTATAAATCTGCTTTTCTGTCGTTTATCAAATCATTTTATATACACATTTAAATGTTTATTAGTATTTATTGTACCACGTGTCTGGAAGCTTCATGAAAGCGAGATCTTAACCTTTTTATTTAACTCTGTATTTCCAACATCTGGAACAGTACCTGGAACTCAGTAAATAATTGTTCATTGAATACCAGAAATATACAAAATTTATTTTTAATGAATTGTTTATTCTGCTTTTGTGGCATTTGTTTATTCAGCATCCTAATTTGGGGATAATTCTATTTCCTTTTGTTATACTAATTTTTAAAAATTTAATACAAGGTTTATATGGTAAGAAAAAAAGCTCATCTGAAACCCAACCTCTATTATTTTCTTTATTTCAGTTTTATCTGCATATAATTTTACACTGTTTAATTCAAATTCTACATATACATTTATGTATTTTAAAAATTTTGCATAGATATTTTCCACATTATTTTATAGCTTTATATAGTGTCTTTACACTGTTCTGTGTATATGACATTTTCCATGTTTTGGATTATTTCCCAGATGGATCACAGAAGGAAAGAAACTAAGTTAAAGATTATGCTCATTTTATAACTTAATGTGTTCTATAAGGTGATTTCCAAAAGCTGATATATACTGCCACAGAAGAGATTGAAAGAAAGAGATTAGTAGTTAAGCCATTCCCTCATTTTCATTTGGTTTGCCTTTGTTTTTTTTTTTTGGTGATTAATTTTGCTGCTCTGCTTTGAATATCTGATTATTTTAGAAGTTAAATATTTTCTTATCCTGCACAATTCTTTGCTGTCCACTATTTAATGAACTGTTTGTTCATTTTTACCTTCCACTGGATTACCTTATCCATTTCTCTGGCTTTAAATACTATCTCTATGTTAACTCTCAAACTCATAGCCAATCACCTACATATCATTGATATCTTCACTTGGATGACTGGTAGGCATTTCAAACTTGATATATCCAAAATAGAATTCGTGATTCCCTCTATCCTTTTCTTTCACACCTTTCCATTATCTCCTTCAGTAAACAGCCCCTACTTTCATGTGCATGGCTGTTTTTCACTTTTTCAATTGATTTCAATCAATTACACTTAAATTGATTGTTGCAACCTTTAAAATATTAAGTTGAAAATATTAGTTTTCATATAAAAAGTCCAAATATTTCAAATATGTTTTTCCACTAATAAGAATTAAGAAATCTGAACATATATCTTAGTATACATGCCCTGAAAGAGATGAACCAAAAGAGAGGGTTTAAAAATAATAATAGTTTCAAAGAGCTTTTTGATAATTTGACACATGGATGATAATGGCAAATGGGACTTCCAGAAATTTAACCTCAGTTTAGTAAAAGCTGGTTTAGTAAGCATTAAGAAGGCAATACCCCAAATTATTTTCATTTGTAAATAATGAGCTGCTCTATAATAGTTTATCATTTACAACCCTCATAGTTTCTTCATAATTACTTGACTTCTAGTAGTATTCTTTTTTGATATCATTATGTCTAGCTTTTTTTTCACTTCCTTCTTATAAAGAATAGATTTCTCCTATTTTTCTTATTCCTAAGTATATCCCTCTCTGAAATGTAATATGGTATATTTTTAAAATATGCAACAGTCATCAAAAGAAAAAAAACTTGGAATAATGCTTCAAGGGGAAAAGTAAAAAATATATGAAGTAAAAAAAAATAGTTCAGTTAAACTTTATTTGCCTTTGGAAATTTTTTGGTGATTATCATTCATTTTTCTGTCTTGTTCCAAAGAGATACAAAAAAGAGGTATACTGTCATTTTCTGCCGTGTCTTACAGCCAGAGGGGAAAGTAAAGTATGGCCCTTTGGAAGAAGATATAAAATGGATGATGTATGGTCTCCACAAAACTTTTTAAATTCAATTATTTTAAGGTAAAAATGCAATTGCTTGAAGCAAGGCAAGGTGTGGGAGGTAACTGCACCGGTTATGAATTGTGATTATGATTCAGTAGATACTGTCATTTCGTCATCTTATTAATTGATCCAGTTCATTGCTTAATCAAGTAAACACTAATATGTTTATATTCTAGACTTTTAGAACCAATCTGACCACATTTTTTATGGCTAAAGAAGCCTAGCCACAAGCTTGATTAGTAAGAAGCTATAAAATTACATAGGAAAAACATAATACATTGATGAAAACTTAAGAAAAAGGCATATAGTGCATATTTAATTACTGTACTCTTATTGGATTTTTAAATGACAAATCTGTGTTACTGATTTCAGGAATTTTATGACAAGATTAAAACATCTGTATATTTGTCTTTTTGTAAATTTCAGCATGGGCGCAATATAATTTGAATTTTAGATTTTAGAGATGATAAAGTTGTTTTTGTTTTAAGAACCCAGTGTCGTATTTTACACACACACACACACACACACACACACACACACTCCTGCATGGCCATGCTGGAGTCTTTCAAATACTTTATTATTTAGTTCTTACATAAATCCATATATTTTGCATTACATTCAAGCTGCTCTGGAAGACATAAGATTTCAGCAAGCAAAAATGTGTGAGTTAAAGGGGAAGAACAGTGTTGGAAATATAGGCAACATTTTAGTCATTTGGAACAAATGAATAAACAAAGGCAAAGACCTAGAAAAACAACTAATATAGAGTATATTTAAGAACTAGCAGGTAAAGTTTGGATTCAGCATAGAATACTAGTCATAGAAAATGAAACTGGGAAGACAAGTTGGGGACAGGGTATGGAGAATTTGGAATATCTACATAAGGAGTCTTTATAATTTAGTGGGTAGCTGGAAAGAGATCATTGAAGGCTGTTGATTAGGGCTTTTTAATAATGCTAAAATAAAAACTCATCCACAGTCTTATCAAGTTGTCTGGTTTTATAGATGATGAAACTGAAGTGATTGACAAAGGTCACACAGCAGAGCCAGGGTGAAGGTCCATATGTCCTAACTGTCAATTCTAGATTCTTTTTATTACACCACACATTCCTTTAGATAGGCTAAAGCAGTAGGACTGGCAAGAAGCATTTCAGGGGAAAAAAAATCAACAGTGCATAACAGGATGTAGAGATCTAGGGAGCAAGGGAAGGCACAGATGGCTTCCAGGTTTAAAACCTGGTGTTGGCAGTAGGTGGGGGTTAAGGATATATGAGAGAACATAGCATAGTATTTTACGATAGATATAAAGACATGCTTATGAAAACTGTACGGCCTTGAATTTGGTTATCAAAAGTAAGTAGATTAAACACACAGAGAGAGTTGGAAGAGCTGCTTTTTCATTCATTTTGGATATTTAATGTAGCTCTGTCATACATACTTTGTCAGAGCAGTACTTTTTAGAAAGACAGTTATTTATATATTTTAAAATCTATAATCAAAAGAAAGATACACTTTTTTCAGTTTACTTTGGTCAGTAGTTCAGTGTGGATCCCCCCACATGACACATACATCTCCAATGGCCACTAATAAATGGTGCCTCAGTAGCCTAAGGTGTAATACATTAGGCAAATGAAAGAAATTTATCCTATTAGATCATGTATATCTCAGTAAAAGATACGTTAAATAATGCACTCATGTCTCTTTACCAGAGTTATGACATCTTGACTTTTAGAGCATCAAGAGATACAATAAACTGTCAGTATTTCTTTTGGATAGGCAAATACTACACAATATAACAAGAACTTATTTTCAAGGATACTGTTTTGTCGATTACAGTTTATTGAAATCCAATTCTAAGTGGCTTAACCAAAACAAAAAAAAAGCGGGGGGGGAATTATATTGATTCTGTCCTGGCTTTATACATGGTTAGGTTCAGATGCCAAAATGGTATCAGAAACTTCTCTCTCTCCATTTCTGAAGTCTCCTTTTATCTAAGTCAACTTAAAATTATTTTCAGTCAGCTTCTTCCTCTTTCCATATAGTGACAAGATAGCACTAGTAATATCAAGCTTGTGTTCTGCTAGATTAAACACACAGTTACTTCCATCCCAACAATTTCACAGATTCTTAAGGCTAACTCTTATTGGACCATCCAGTGTCATGTGCTCAGTCCCAAATCAGTACCTACTACGAGTGTGGAAAGTGTGATATGCAGGCTTCTTAGGTCATGTGTCCAGTTCTAGAGGTATTGGAAGGTGGTCAGCCTTACCTAAAGTACATGGCATTCAGAATGAGAGAGGGTTATTTCCTGAAGGAAAACTGAAGTCTTTTGTTGTAAGGAAGATCGACGTCAGCTGACTGAATGAATGAAATAGCAGGTATCCACAATTGATAGGAATTGCTTTGAAAATGTAAAGCAGTACATATATAGTGTATAACATGGCAGCCCTAAATAAAATAGTTCATACTATTAACTGAGCTATCTTAAATTATACTGGAAATTGTTTTGCATTTATTTTAAAGTATCGCTTTATGAAATAGTTCAATAACTTTCCTGCCATGATAATGAAGAAATACGATGCCTACAGACACTGTCTTTCTTTTTTAAGACCATAATGAATTGGGGTTCTTATTTGGCAAAGGAGTAAATGTGTTTTTCTTAATGCTTATTTTTTTTTCTTAATGCTTATTTTTAATCAGAAACGTATCAATATGAAAGCCTACCTATTTGGTATTTTTAACTCTTTCCATGGGATTCCCATAGAGGTTCTTTTGTGGTTGCAAATAGAGAAACAGCCACTTCATTACTTTTTTTTCGGAAAAGTTGATGCTGGTAAAATTAGTATAATTATACTGTTAATCTTACTTCATGTTTCTTTGATATAACAATTATAAGTCTAGGAATAAGTAAAATTCTTTAAAAATAATATCATTATTTAAGCAGATCATCCCTACTAAAATGGACTTAGGTTTGAACAGGAACTCTCCAACACAGAGCAACCTCATTGGGAATGTCTGACAGTAAAGGATAGGCTACTGATAGTACAAAAATGAAACGTGATCATCTCTCAAAGATTTTCTTATCCCTTTTTCTTCCAGTTAAGCTTTCTGTCTCCTTTGTACCCTTTATATATTTCTGTACCCACACTTTTAAGACTTGAATGCACTGACACATTGACACATCTGTTTTCTATAACTGATCTGGAAGTTCCTTAAAGACAGAAACAGTGCCATATGTATCCTTTATTTCTAGCTCCCAACACAGGGCCTAAGCATTTCATAGAAGATTGGGTGGATTGTAGCAACTGTAGCAACTGTAGATCATAGTTCTGAAGGGAAAACTGATTTTAACTGCCAGGAATATATCTGATTTAGCTGATACATGTTACACCAAATAATTGTATGCTATTTAAGGTCCATTTTTCTTCAGAAATAAGAATATTATGTTAAGTCAGTGTGTTAACAGACTTCACCAATGAAAATGAAGTCACAGGTACAATTAAAATTTGCTATTTGTCATTTCAGTGGGGATGCAAACACAGATTTTCCTTTTTTAAAAAATAAATTTATTATTTATTTATCTCTGCGTTGGGTCTTTGTTGCTGCACGCAGACTTTCTCTGGTTGCGGCGAGCGGGAGCTACTCTTCGTTGCAGCGCGCAGGCTTCTCATTGTGGTGGCTTCTCTTGTTGCGGAGCACAGGCTCTAGGCACACGGGCTTCAGTAGTTGTGGCTCGCGGCCTCTAGAGTGCAGGCTCGGTAGTTGTGGCACACGGGCTTAGTTGCTCCGCGGCATGTGGGATCTTCCCGGACTAGGGCTTGAATCCATGTCCGCTGCATTGGCAGGCGGATTTTTAACCACTGCACCACCAGGGAAGTCCCGGAGATTTTCCTTTAGGTAAATGCTGTATCTAAGAAGTAAGCAAATAGGTTATCTCACATAATTCTCCACACTCCTTTCCTCCAACCGCCCACCCAATGAGTGTTCAGTTGCCCACCATCTCCAAGCTTCCACACCTGCTTTTTGGCTCTGATCTGATGCATAGAGTGGGAATAGAACATTACTCTCTCTGAGATATTATACAAATGAATTAATTTTTCTTTTTGTCTCAACTTCTTTTCAGAGGGTCTCTTTCCTCTCTGTGTCCGTATTAGATTAATATTAAATGTGCAAATAAATATGGATTTTTTTTTAACTTTTCAGAGAAAAAAGTGTAATTCTAAGAGGTTTTCATGTCCTTGTGTCAGAAATAAAAGTTGGGTAACTTTCAGTGGCTAGGCTACTAAGTATATTTATTAAACTTGGAATTTAATAACTTACATTTACATTTTCTTTAATTTTCTAATTTCTAAGATTATTCATTGTAAGCAGAATTATTCCTGTCTAAAGTTGATAAATGCTACATATTACAAATATTAATATGTAATCACTAATGTCTTCTGTTAAATCATAACACACCTTTATTTATATGTGGACAAATGTCAGTTATACCAACAAAATTTGGAGGCTACATCAGTATTTGGTAAAACAACAAATACAAATATGTCTGACAGTACTTCATATAAGATTATTTCAAATAGTTAAAACTAAAATCCAGAAAATGTGCTTACTACATAAGGACATCTTTAATATAAAGATAGATGAGGGCTTCCCTGGTGGCGCAGTGGTTGAGAGTCTGCCTGCCAATGCAGGGGCCACGGGTTCGTGCCCCGGTCCGGGAAGATCCCACATGCCGCGGAGCGGCTGGGCCCGTGAGCCATGGCCGCAGAGCCTGCGCGTCCAGAGCCTGTGCTCCGCAACGCGAGAGGCCACAACAGTGAGAGGCCCGCGTACAGCAAAAAAATAAAAAATAAAAAAAATAAAAATAAATAAATAAAAAAAAGATGTGTGTAATTCTGTAATTTGCAAAGATACATATTTTTTGGAAGATGTTTACTTTTATGAAAAGTTCACATACTATTTCTGAAATATATGTTATTTCAGAATTTTTGAATATTTAAAAGAAAGAAAAATGATTAAAGGGAAAAAT
Organism: Phocoena sinus; assembly: GCF_008692025.1. Taxonomy (NCBI): domain Eukaryota; kingdom Metazoa; phylum Chordata; class Mammalia; order Artiodactyla; family Phocoenidae; genus Phocoena; species Phocoena sinus. The sequence continues at coordinate 105,866,692 of NC_045764.1, read as the reverse complement.
TTAAAAAGGAAGGACAAGGTAATGTGCTTGTGTAAGTAATATAAGTACTGTGCACATATTTGCAAGTTCTTTTGGAAGGATAAACGAGTCCTAGAGTTAAAAGAAAAGGTTATAGGTGCAATAAATACAGTATGAGACTGGTATGCAGTGTAGTAGAAATTAACATCATCTTCACATACCTTATACAAGCTTAAGGTGATTTTAGAGTGGATGTTATAAAATTATATATTTCATTGCTTTTTATTGACAGTCTATAGGATAGTTCCCATAATTAACCTCTCATGTGCTCTTCTCTTCGTGGGTTATAATCATACAGGCAGTCATTACATTGAGCAAAACAGCAGTGATATTAAAATTTAAAATAATTTAATAACAGCTCTTTCGAAAGTCTTGGTTGATTAATATATTTTTCTTCATAAAAAAATTACATTGAAACACCTCAATTTGTCAGTATATAAATGTTTTCAACAATACTGTTTCGCAAAAATGTTTCTCATTTTGAAAAGAAATATTCACAAAATATAATTATATTTAACATTTGGATTTTTAAATCCTTAAAAGTAAATTTTCTTAATATTTTATGTGCACAGGATAAAATGTAAGGATGATTCTAATCTTATAATTGGTGTAAGATGTAATCATGGTTTAACTTTCTAATTATATCACTTTAACATATTTCAGCATTTCAGACAAATAATTTTCTACCAAAAAGTCTGTGAACAAAATTAACAAATTAACATTTAAAAAAACTATTTCTCAGTCTACTTCTTGAAACTGAATGCACTTAATCAGGGGAATATGAGGGATATATTTGACATTCTGAAGAAATGTCTCTAGAAAATTTAGATTTTTTTCAAAAAAAATGAAATGATTATATAGACAAATTGTAATGAAACAAATTTCTACTGTGACTATAAATTATATGTGTGGTAAGAAAAGTTGTGTGGTATGTGTGTGTATGTGTTTAGTACATGTAAATATATTTATGAGGTAGCCCAGTCTAGCATTTGAATTTATACTTTCACTGCTTGCTACCTTCCTAAAAATGCATGGCTCTATTTTTTAAAAAATATCCTTATCCAAATCTGTGTTTTAAAGATAACATGACAATACTTGCTAAAAATTAACTAATGAGATATCTCATAGATGATCTCAACTAAATTTCTGCTCAAATTTCAACAGATATTTCAGCCTGTCCGTTTAAATGTTTGGGACAAGGAAAGCAGTTCCTCCAATGCTTTGTCAGTGACAGAACATTCACAATTTTTTATCTTCTACCTGATGAGTCATAAAACAGTGTCATATGTATCTTTGGGCTACCAAAACATAACTTTAAATGTTAATATCTGTATTTTAATTTTAAGGATTATAAAAGTAACATACTGATTTTATACCTCCTTATAATAGTATTTGATTATGATTAAATAAATAAAAATATGCTGGGTTTTGTAACTGGATGTTTCAGAACAATTTAGCTAAAATGGCTATACTTCATACAGTCACATTGAATCGTTGTAAGTATTCATGTGACTACAGTAAGTTTTCAGTAACCTTTGACAATATGGTTGTAAGCTCTGTTTTTAAAAATGTAGCTATTACTGCCAAAAAGAGAATGATCTACCAAATCAAAATAGTCATTTTACAAATTTAGATAGAACATCCATGTAGTATCATTCTCAAATAGCCCCTAACCTACCTGAAAGCAATTGAAAATTTTTATATTATTTAGAGATACTTGTTATTTTTATAAAGTTATAGGTTGGTGTCAGTTTAGTTGAAAAACTAAAATACTACTACTAATAAATATATTGACCTCCATTTCTGAAAATATTAGTCATAAATTAAGTAAGGTATTGAACAACACAAAAATTACTAGGTGATAAGGAACATGAAATTAATGTTTTAAAGGGACTCAGGAACTTTCCTACTTTTTGTCTTTGCTAACTTTGCTTTATAATCCTCCACTCTTTGTTTTCATATGTTTTAGAGCAGAGATATTCTTACAGCTAAGTAGGTGAAGGATCATCAAGCATTTTGATTTGGGAGCCATATAAAAATGTTATCATTGATGCAATGTTATGATTTCCTCTTTTTTATAACTTCCGCAAAATTCAC